>NC_139257.1:7330138-7959138 GCF_977018435.1 Lepisma saccharinum
CTCTCTCTCGAGAGATAAAGATAGGTGGATGGAATAAGGGATATGGAAGAGAAAAAGAGAGGGAGAGAAGAATTAATCAGGCATGTGACATAAAAAAAAATCATGCTTGCTGTTATTAGTGTTCATGTTATTAATGTTCAAAGAGTGTAACTACTATTTTGGGACACACTGGGTACGTGCTGAAGCAAGAAGGACGTTTCGGGTTCACACCAACCAGGTGACCTCTCCCCTCACAATTTAACATACTGCTCACAGGTTAAACACACAAAAAATGTATGCATCTAATATAGGACCCTCCCAAATAAAAATATATAGTCACAATCAAATTACTATTCACTAATTACTAGAGGCACATATTTGTGGTAAATAAAAAAGCAAAATATCGGTACAAAAACAGAGTCAATTTCGGGTTCAAAAGTGGTAAATAAAATCTCATATCGGTGTTATAGCGGTGAATAGATCAGAGTTAATAACGGTAAAAAAAAACATAATGGTAACAGTATTGTATGGGCAAAACAACTCTCACTCGGTTATTTTGGCATTGTTAACATTCATACTTACATATCCTGCATTGCGAAAGATTCTTGAAGGTCGCCTTTTGCATTTTTCATATTAACAGTAATTATTGTTCTTGCTTTCTTCGCTTCTGTAACACACAATATGGCGTGCTCTGCCTGAGTTGCAGTGTTTCCAACCTTCTTCACTGAAAATTACCTACTATGAATGGATTTTTTTTTTCAATTTTAACTATGCTTGCCTAACCTAACCTCACTGGAAATAGTTCGTGGAGCTATCCGCGAATGGTATGTGGGGCTACCCCAGAAACCATTCACGGATAGCCCCACGAACCATTTCCGGTTAGGTTCAGTTAGGCAAGCATAGTTAAGGTGAACATAATTTAAAAAACTTGTTCCAAAACAACGAAAACAATGGCATGGTTGGAAACACTGACAGGGAGTTACATCATGAAACGTACGCACCAACCGGTACACATAGAGGAAGCAAATAAGAGGAACATCTATTGTGCGTCTGAGACATATTTTTCTTGAAAAACACATGAATTCCTGGTAACGCAGATTCCACGACGAAAGAAAACACCTCCACGGACCTTCAACATGCTACAGAAACTCATTTCCGTAAGTAGTTTAGCCTGTAAAAATAAAGAAATACGTTGTGCCCATACGACACTTACCAAAATAACTTCATTTAATATTCAAAATGAAATTGGTCATGCTCAGAGTTCCATATCAGAATTGCCCATGCTAAGCGTTAGTTATTAAAACTTCCCAGATTAAAAAAAAAAGTACAGAATATATTATTCAAAATGAAATTGTCCATGCAAAGTTTATTTGTCTAAAAAAATATAATATTTATTATTCACCATAAAATTTGTCCACATTAACAGTTACATAAAGAACATTTCTTTATATTTAAGAAACACTACATTTATTACAAAGTAAAAGTATGGCTAACAGGTATACGAGAGCCTCCTTGATGTAAAAAAAAGTTCATTCACTATTCACAAAATAATTTGTGGTAACATATAAAATCATTCAAATTATTTAACAAAAGAAAAATAATCATTTCCCAGAATAAAATTTGTCCACATTAATAGTTACAAAAAAAGCATCTTTGACAGGGAAAAAACATGCATATATTGCTCACAATAAAATTGTTGATCCTAATGGAGATCTTAGGTGAAATAAAGTGATGTGAAAAGCTCCAGATTTTCTGGCTTCAAAGTTGTCCGCCTATCTGAATGTACACACCCATATGCAGAAAATGCACGTTCGCAATCGACATTGGAGACAGGTACCCAAATGGCCCTTATGGAAGCAAAAGCAAATTCTGGATGATCATCCGTAAGTGCCTTCACCATGTCTATTGTTTCCACATTGTGCCCTGCCTGTACATCTTTAACGCTATTTTGCAAAGCTGCATAGCCACTAAGAAAATTATCTTTTTTTACATTACTGAAGAATGGAACTTTTTTGGAGAGCATTGCTAAGTTATCATCTACCTTACTTATCGAAATTGACCTTTTATCAAACAACTTGCCAAGAGTTGATATATAGGTCTTGGCTGGGTCATTTAAAATCAACTGCAAGAGTTTGCCTCTACATTTTTCTGATGTAAGGCATAACTTGTGTTTTACCGATGCACTTTTTGTTGTGTTTAGTCTACCTAAACACTCCACAAGCCTGTCAGAGAAAATACCTTCTGCTAATTGACCAAATTGTGACACTAGATCCTGTAGTTGGTGGTGTAGTTTATGAACATATGGATATTCTGAACCTTCAAGTGTAGTTATAAGTTTAAAATTCACAGCACAATGGTCTACCACAAAAAATGCCTGGTACTGTATTACTGTGGCAACATCAGTGTCCTTGGAAAGGTGTTTAAAGTATTCTGCACTAGGACTGTTTTCGCAATAGGAACTAAAAAATTCCACAATATCTGTTAGATATTCACACGCATAGCATACAGGACCGTACCATGAATTCCACTTGGTTAACACAGGAGATGTAAATAATTTTGCTTCCTTCTCACCATCTGGATATTTCTTCCTCAGAAACTCTAGGTACGCATGTTTCCTTTTTCTGGTGTTCAGGAACGATGATTTCGTCTTGGCAATGAACTCATTAAGTTCTGTCAAGTTGGCAGGTCAGAAGTTCCCAACAATATTTAACTTGTGGGCCCAACATTGCACATGCAACAAATCCTCGGAAATTATCACTTTTAAAGTATCTACACATTTTGTCATGTACCGAGCAGAATCACTAACAACACACATAATGTTATCGTATGCAATGTCATATTTCTGCAATATGTCCAAAATAGCCCTTGAACATTCAGTTGCATTAGCATTGCTCAACACTTTTATACCCGCAACATACAGTTTTGTCGATGTTGCCAAGAACACCTTAAAAAGAACTACGAAAACACATCTTCCATTCCTGTCTGTTGTTTCGTCACAGAGAATAGCAACAGGAACATCCTTCATGTTTTCCTTGATCCCTTGTTCATATTCAGCATGGAGTTTTGGAACATACGTCTGCCTCAAAACTCTTGCTTGTGGTAAGTCACCAGCACCTAGAAAATCAAGTACCCTCTGTTAGGACAATGTAATGTTGAATATGATATGATATTGAATATGTAGTTGAAGAAACTCAGCCATAAAAAGGAAAAATAACCTTTTGGCATGCGGTTTCAAGCCTAGCTTTGAATAGGACCTGCCATAGTCATCAGGAGCATTCCAGCATAATGTGGGTAACTTTTTACACACAAAAAATTTAAAGTTCTAGACATGATATTGGATTAAAATACAAATATATAGAATTATAGAATATCTAGACCACTTCTCGTGTAATGCTCCTACTAACAAAATAGAGTAACTAAGTATTTCAGTGCACTAAATGTATAAAATTAAAGAATAGTGCAGAACTCCTGATCTTGAGCCAAGTCTTGCAAAGATGTAATAATAATTATGTAGTGAAGTATTTGATGATTTTGCATTTTTGTTCTAAAAAGGTTGAAAAATTGTTCAAATATATAAACGTCCATAGTAAAATAATTAGAAAACCAAAGATTTCTTATATTTTTCATCACTTTTTAGGGACAGGTAATTTACTTTGTGAAAGTAGGGAGGAATTTTTCAATGTACAAGTGATTACTAGCATACAACAGATTTACTGCAAAAAGTGGCTGGAATTTGCATTTTCAACAATACAGGATAAAATTATTTGGTAATAGTTTCATACATCGGAGACATATTTCTTCAATTTTACACAAGGAACTACTTGCGGAAATGAGTTTCTCCAAGGTTTACAACGTTCGTCGAGGTATTTTCTTTAATCGTGGAATATATTTGACTGGAAAATGATGTATTTTTCAAGAGAAATATCTCACAAACGCAAAATTGCCATTGCTTTCATTTGCTTGCCTTACGACAACCGGATGCTGTGTACGTTTGATGACGTAAGCCCCTGTCAGTGTTTCAATCCCCCTTTTTTTTACTATGCTTGCCTAACATAACCAAACCTAACCTAACCTTATCGGAAATGGTTCGTGGGGGCTATCGGTCAGCTACCGTGCATAATGGTTTGTGGGGCTATACGTCAGCTACCCGTGCATAATGTATAATTTCCACTGGTGACGAACACGACAGTAGGTAATTTTTGATGCAGAAGGTTGAAACACTCCATAGCCACAACATGAGTTAAGATGTGCCCACCATATTGTGTGTTCCGGAAGCGAAGAAAGGAATAAAAAAAAGCACTCAGAATGTAAAAAATTGAGATTGTTTTCGTGTAAAAAGCGTAATGGCACCTTGAACTATGTTCCGCAATACACAATTGGTAAGTACGAACCATGCAAAACACAAAAAATCCGATTTTAATGTGTCCCCAATCTATGAAACTGTTACCAATTATTTTGCAATTCTAAATTCCATTTGCAAGAACCAGTGCGGCTTAAGGAATTGGGGGGGGGGGGGGGGAGGGGGGCATCCTGACCTGAGTGAAGAAAATGTAAACATTTTCAACTGGCATCCATTAAATTGCTCTCTACAATTAACTTGCTGTTACTTGTTAAGGCATCAATGAGGAATTTTTTCTAAAAAATTATTTGTCACTTTAAGGAAAAAGTTACTATCTTTAGATGATAAATGCATTCTATCAATTATGATAGTAATAAATTTGGAATAAAATTTGTTTACATTATTAGTATGCAATAGTTATTCTTTCTTAATAATTACAACTGTGGATCCAATTTTCACAATAAACCATGGCTGGAATTTCTTCACCTCACTTCCCTCCGTTCCTCATCCCCTCTAATCTTAGAATACATTAAAAAAAAGGAATGATAATGCAATCGCACATGTGTGGTTTATTTTTCTAATCTCAGAATATACCAAATGAAGCAATGATGTTGCATTCGCACATGTGGAGTTTATCTTTCACCACCATACTCATTATTCGTGGCCAGTGGCGTGCAGAGGATTTTCGAAAGGAGGGGGGTTAGGTATACATTTTTTTAGTAGTCAGCCCTCATTTTGCCATCTTTTCCTGCATTTGATGTTCTTTTCTTTAGGAATACTGGGCCAAAGGGGGTTATAACCCCCACCAACCCCCCTTGGGCATGAATGAAAAATGCACAAAAGAAACGAAGTAAAGAACAAAATAATTTTCCACTCTCATTTATTTACTGGAGTCACATAGTGGTTTGGATACCACTAAAAACCAGTTCCGATTAGCCCATTTTTGCACAAAGTGGGCTTAAAACAAAACTCAAACAAGGAAAATTTTGTATATTTACAATTTATTCTTACCGTGACAAGTACCTTCAAATAAACAGGACTGACAAACAATAAAAAAATCCGAGTTACGTTATTACGAAGCTAAAATACATTTGGAGATTATGCTAAATACATGAAGTCACATGTTAAAAAAAGCTTTTATATGAAAAAATTAACAGGAAATCCGTAAAACCATGCTGCTTTGTGACACAGAATCAGAAAATTCGATCGCATCAAGCTGCATGAAAGACGTTATTCATGATGCATAGTTTTCCTTCAAATGAAAATGATTGACAACGCATAATAAAAAAAGAAATGCATTTTGTTATTACAAATCGCGATATATTTGAAGAACATGTTAAATGAACAAAATGTTCTCCCAGGTGACAAAATTGTGGAAAAATCAGAAAAACCATGCTTTTTGTGACGCTGCAAATTCAGAAAAACTGATCGTAGGAAGCCGCGGGAATGACGTCATGCTATGATACATATTTTAGGCGAACAAAACAAGCCTTTTTTAAAAAAATAAAAAATAGCACATCCTTACATTGGTAACAAAGTTTAAACTTAGTGTGCACATGACTTCTTGTATTTTTGCTGCTGATCGTAACACTTTCTACTACATCGTAATATACAAAACGCATATCGTAAGATCTTTTTACGGCTAAATACATCGATCTTCCACTTTACTACATTTTATTTTTCTTCATGCTAACTATTAATTTTAAATTCGCATTCGTTTCTTCATGAAAAAAAAAACTCCAAATAAAATATTTCTTGATTCCATCAAATACGAAATATGGATTCTCCTAAATATATTTTACTTCACGAGACACAATATCCAATAAGAAACAGGAATGATTATGATTAAGTAAATAATGGACACGAAAGCTTGTACTCACCAGTGATGTATCGATTCATCCATGTGCGTAATCCAGGTTCATCGAGCTTTTCCAATGGAATATTTGCATGAACGAAGGCATTCACTGTCGACATAATGAAGTCTTCTTTGTCCTTCTTAATTTGTTTCGCATTATGTGCCAATTCTCCAAGAGATACTTGTCGCTTTGTTGGTGAAACGCTCTTGTTCGCAGTCTTCTTGTTTTTCACATGTGAGGCACTTTCACGAATATGTTTTATGCACGAATCTTTAAGTTTCCAGTCAATTCGAACATTACAAAATTTGCACACCATTATCCGTTTTACTTTATCAAAAATATAAAAGCCTTCATGAGCAAATTCACACTCCCGATCAAACACAGTCACGGCTTTCGGCATGGTAATTTCTTACGCTACCAAATCTCGCAGAACAATAACAACACATTCACGCTACTCACAAGATTATGAATGAAATGAACAAGAGGGGGTGAGGAGAATGGTTCGAGGTTTCTTCGGGTGGCGTCGTGTATGAAGGCCAATCATAATGGACCACATTATCCAGTGCACTCAAGAGAACGAAGAAAAGACAAAATGGCGGAAGCAAAAATAATAGTTTTAACACTAAAAACATTCAATTTTTTATTAAAAAACAATATTTCGTTAATAAACTATTAATGTCGTGTTAATTTCGTGTAAAACGTTTCATTTCGCGTTTTCCCGTTCATTTCGCGTTATTTTGTGAATAAATACGGCTGAAAAAACATACACACGTGTTTAGAAAAATAATGAAAATAACTTCTAGGCACCCAATAAAATATTTCGTGTTTTCGTCATAAACGAAATATGCATGCCACTACTAATTACTAATCACATACTTCGAGACTCTTGGAATAAAAACATGTATTCTCCGAACATTATCTGAGTCACAGTAAGTTCCAAAAGTCGCATATCCCACAGTGATGCTTCTTGATACAGATATGCACCAGCTTGGCATCAAAGGGTTAATGAAAGGATATACATTGGCTATAGATATAATGGTAAACTTTCTTACATCGATAGTTTTTTTTCATTCCACTGGCTTGTGTTCCTGTGTTAAGGAATGCTTGATAGTTAAATACGAGGGTAAGTCATTAAATAACAGGAATTTTATTCAAAACGTCACAGAAATTTATGCACAAAGAAAATTTGTATTTCGAGACTCAAAACGGTTCCTAAAGCTGAGTTTTCATTCTGACAAGTTCCAGACTCATGACGCGCAACATGCGCTTCGTTTTAAATAAGAAGTATGTAGAGTAGATTTAGTCTTCATCTGTTTCCTAACTACTCCCACTCCCATGTTTCGCTAAATCCACAGAATCTCATTTCTGACACCACTACTATTTCGTATATTTTACGTTTCTTGCTACCTTTAAGGCTTTTGCTTTATAGGATAATCATAATCGTGACTATGAGGATGCATGGGGAATTATTGAAATATTCTTTTTTTTCTTTGTGTATGTAATTATTAATTTTTATAATTATGTAAGTAAAAGAATAACAACAAACATTGAAATAACCATTTCTTGCTGAGGATTCGAACCTGCAACACCTGACACTTCAGAGCATGCTAAGATAACAATCGGAAAATTATGCTTCTAAGTAATGTTTTCACCCAAAAACAGTTCTACCACCTCAAAAGCATTGCTTCAATCCGAAATTATCGCATTCCTGTGACAACGTATGTCAATCTCAATCGGCCCTTTCAACAATTATCACAAATTCCTGTAACCGAAATACTGTAATATTATATGTGTGAAATATAGAATTTTAGGTTGACATTTTTAGAAGGACAAGAGACCCCTTGACCATCCCCATCCCTCTCCTCTCCTTGCCGATGATGAAGAAGAAGGACAAAGAGGACTTTCGTATTTGCTGATATTTAGTGTAAATACAAAATATCACTTGGTAGTTTGCCTTTCCCCAGTGCGAGTGGACACCTTCAGAGTAAGATAGACCCGATTAGGCGACTTAGCTCTTTTCTGTCAATTGAATATGGCAGCACTGATCTGTATCCGGTAAGGATCACTGGCAACTGTGGCGGCTAAACAGGCATGGCAATAAACCTCCTCCTCCTCCCGCCATCAGTCTTTGCTGCTACGCGAAGTCTTCTTGCGGTGGCTCAGGGCCCTTTCCTCATGTTGCCTCGGGAGGGTTCCAGATCAGTCCTCCTCTTTGCTTTTGCCGGTGTCAGAAAAAATGTCAGTCTGCAATGTTTACTTTACGACAATATTACCAGTTTATGTATGTAATAATATTTTAAGACAGGTTCTTCAATTCTTTATATTTTGTTGTTACCTGCGGTAACAGCGGTTACATGCACGCCACGCCTCTGGTTGTGTTGTGACGCCGCTTCAGTCCAGCGAGCACTTGGTTGTAGTCACGCCGTCTGTTTCTACTCTAGTGCACATGCCCGTGGCCCAGGAACTTCCTGTAGGCTGTTTCCATTGTCCGCAGCGCAAGTTGTGCGTCAAAATAGTTTGGGACAATTTTGTCCCTGGCACTTGCGCCGCAGCATGTTTGCAGACAGTTTCCATTTCAACAAAAGCTTGGCGCATGCCGCAAATCACGTTGTGTGGCAAATTTGTTGTAATGGAAACAGGCCTTAGCAACTCACCATAAAGGTGTCGTGACTAAAGGCCAGTATGCACTTGCACAATAGCTCATACAGCTTGGCCGCTCCGCTTTTGACTTGCACCGTAGAATAGCAACGAAGGATTATCGCTTGTTGTGGTCAGTGTGTATGAATGGACAGAAAGATCCATTTTTAAAAACGGAAGACAAAATGTCGGTGATGAACACTGGAGTGGGAGGCCACTTTACATGGCAACTGAGGCAGTGAAACAGCAGATCGACCAGCAAATTCATTAATTTGGTACTCTCTCCCTCTGACCACAAAGAAATGTGCAAGTCAACTGTGGAGCGAGCGGTCGTGTTGTTTGAACTACTGCACAGGTACATACTGCTCAATCGTCATGACATCTTTATGGCATGTTGCTAAGGAACCATTTTAAGTCTCGAAATATAATTTTTAGTAGTGCATAAATCTCCATGAAGTTTAGAATAAAATTCCTGTTATTTAATGACTTACCCTTGTATTTATTTGTTTATGATCTACAGGAAAAGAATGTTGTTGAATCTATGATTTTTATAGTTGTGTGTTACTAAAATTATGCATCTATGTGGACAATTTCTGTTCAACTAAAAATACAAATTTTAGCATAAGTAACGAAAAAGTCCATAATTGTTTGTAAATAATGTTGTTTCCAATTTTCTTATTTCTCAGTTGCAAGTTGGTGGATTTTGGAATTTTGATCGAAATGGCATACAAGAACAGAACTGGAACTGAAGTGGATCAGAGTAACTGTACAGGATATATTATTTGTTGGTTGCATTGAGCTGCTCAACTAATCTCAGTTACCAAAGGGATTGCAAGCAAACTACTTGAAGATCCATCACATTCATAAGGAATATGGCCTTTCATGTGTTTTGGCCCCCTCTTGTTGTTTTAGCCTTATTTGTAATTCTTGTAATTATGCTCATACTTCGATTTGGGTCAAGGGTACTGAAGGCAAGACATGTTGCAAGAGAGCAGAATCTTACCCATGAAATTGGTAGAGCATATGAAGAAGAGATCATTCTTGAATCGACATATTCCTGAAAACATATTTTACAAACTAATGTCGTTGAAAAATTACTATTCTTGTCCACAAAATTAATGTGAAATTCTCACTGTCATTTAAATTTGAACATTAGTTCCACATGTGTTAAATATGAATTTGTTTTAACCATTATTCATTGTCTTGAAGGATTTTGCAATATTCATTACTAGTATTAGCGATCTCAGAATAATTAATTTCTTCTAATAAGTGGACTTAAGACGTATAGTTAGAATGTAAACGCAGCAATCTACAATAGTTCAGAAGTGCCTTTTCAGAAAAATACACTACACCATTCCGTAGTGCATTTTGTAGATATATATATATATACACCACCTGCAATCTCTTCAACCATTCCAAAATGGTTTACTCGTGAGTCTCAAACACTTCTAAAAATGTAACGTATGCCGTCCATTTTTGTAGAATAACTACTTTTGTAGTAAATTTTTTATCATTCTTTAGAGATTTATGTTTTAACAGTTCTTGACAGCAAAGGCTGTTTTTATTAGTAATATTTTTACAAAGTGAATTTTGTAATATTTTAGACTTGGGCATCAAAAGGTATGTGAATGCTGATAAAGGTTTGCTTTTCATATTTTTTACCCATATTCCAACAACATAAATATTTATTTAAAAATGAAGTGTTGCATGTAATTTGCAATAGATTTGATGTGAAAATAAATCAACCATATCATGTAAATAGAATAAATTATAATAGTGACAATATGTGCACACAAGTGCCGCTTCATTTAAGTATTTCGTACTCGTCAATAAGAACTTTCTCCAGATGTGTAAAATACCGGGGTGTTCAAAAAAATGTATACACACTTTAAAATGGAATAGCAGCTATATTATTGTGAGTATTACAACAATACAAAGATAAAAGTTACAACCTAGACACAATTTCTGCGTGCAATTACAAAAAGTGGTCAAACTGCAAACCACCAGCCTGCAAACACCTTTCCACACAATGCTGTACATTCCTGATGACATGTTCCAGAGTAGCCACAGGGATTGCTGCACAGCCATTTCAATTTCATGGCATAGGTCCACTGGCGACCGTGGCTTCTTACTGTACACCATGTCCTTGATGGTCCCCCACAAATAAAAATCTAGGGGTTTAAATCAGGCCAACGGGGCAGGTACCCTTCGTCCTATCCAACGTCCTGGTACAGTGTTATCCAGGCACATCTGCATGAAAGTGCGGTCGGGCACCATCTTGTTGCATACGAAATGGATCGTCACCAAACAAAGCCCTAATGGATGGTAAAAGTAATGTGTCCAGCATCTCCAAGTAAGCCTGGTCAGTAACCGTACCTTGGGAAAATGACATGCTATTAAAGTGTGTAACATTTTTTTTAACATGACTAAACACATGCAATTTGTTAAATGTAGTTGTACATAATTGTTTTGTATAAGTATTTTCAGGTTCATCAACATTTGCAGTTTGGAATCTTTTTATCTTAATGTTATGTAATAATAAGCTGTGTTTGTCATGCCTTGAGTATGCACGTATGGGAGAGGATTAAATGAAAATAATGCTTATTTTTATTGGCCGCAGCCTCATCTATCGGCACCCATTGACAACAGCTATTTCAGTATGAAATCAAGATTCATTCTTTCAAACTTTGAATGAAAGGGAAAAATATTAATATTCTATAGTGCTTTTTCATTTTGTTTTCATTATCTATTATATGCATTGTTATTATTTATTCTATTGAAAGTACTTGATGGATCTGGATATATAGTAACTGTCAAACAATTGCTGTACATAATTCATAACATATTCCAGATTCGAGAGAGAGAAACATTAATAATGAAACTTTAATTTGGAGAGTATATTATTTTTTTAACTTCTGTCATATTGGCCATTAAAGAGTTTTTTAACTACAAACTTCATAAATTATAATGGACAGGTTTGTATTTTTTTTTGACTGTCCATCTTATGTGCCCATCATATTTGTGTGTAATTCTTTTTTTATGTTTGACGTATTGTGAAGAGCAAACTTTTAAATTAAAATTAGTACTTTGTTCCATTGAGGTATTGTTAGTAGTATTGTTGTAGGTATTCTGCTGTCAGTTTTTGGCAGAGAGCAGCTATTGTAGGTCTTTTTTGTATTGTAGAAAACTACAGGATGGCTGGAAAGTTCCTTTACATTGAATTTGAAATTATGTTATGTACACAGTACTTCCTATAGATCCTAAATGTGTGTGGATTTCTCCATGTTTGTAGCATAGCCTTATGTGCCTCTATGTCCCATTGTTCATCTGCAACAGCATATTGTGTGTTACATTTTGAAACACTGCAGAAACTGTATCTTTAAGCTGCTCATTGTCGGGAGTATCAGTATTTCCGCACCAAGACCTCAGAGTGCATTATCAGGTGCTGACATCAAGGCAATGGAGCTAGAGATTCTGCTGACCCATGTTCGATCCTGTGATTTGCAAAAAAATTTGTCCAGCTGTCTGCAACCAATGAAAGCTATATGTGCTGGTACATTGTGATGTTGAAACCAAAACAGTGTCGGCGATTCATTTTGCCAACTGCAAGCAACCACTCACTGATCATTCTCAGATAAATGTGCTGATTAACAGAGCCATTGACAAAATAAGGACTAAGCAGGTGTTCCGATGTCATCGCTGCCCAAACCATAACATGAGGCGAATTGTGCTCAATTTGATTGTAAAAGTTAAGAATTTTCTTTCGCCCAGAAAAAGATGTTCGTACACCCACACACATGCCACCAAATGCTCCTCCACTGTGAAAGCACTTGTATCCGCCATCATGACTTGCCCGGAATGTTTGCACATTTTTTCTCCCACCAGAGGCAGCGTGGAAGTAAATGGTGCCAGTCGCATCTTGAAGAGACCCATTTAATATTCCTGACAATCGTATAGTGTACAATTTGTGACAAACGTACAGTGTAAAGGGATTTTCCGTCCACACTGTAGGTGCAGAATAAGTTACCTTCATTTGAATTGTAATATTATTGCTTGCAGCTTTTGTATTTCTTGTTCTGTATATTTCATTCAAGTTCTGTTGACAAATATTTTACAACATGTTCTACACATTATCACATTCTCTTAGAAGTTGATATTATTGTTGCTTCTTTAACAAAGAGTAAACCAAATTTATTTAGGGCATTGCCTCAAAAAAGCGTACTATGTTTTCTAACCTTATAAGTTTTATATTGATTTTATGTTTTGGGATCACAGAAAAATTAATTCTTATATTAACGTTTATATCCAAATGATAAAGGTTCCTTTTAAGAAATGCTATAGTGATACTTTACTAAGCTAAAAGGATGTGTAATATACAGTGTGTCCTAAAATAGTGTTTACACTATTTGAATGTTAATAACAGAGAAAAACTTGACTGGACGTTTTGTATTTGAAGCTGCAATGTCTACGTTGAATGTGTTTGAGTGCATTCAGACGTTCTGTTGATTTAAGTTCTGTTCCAACCCACCAGGCAGCACTAGTGTACACAAAAATGGCAGACGTGAGCAGATTTCTTTCAAATAACATAAGTAGTGTTGAATAGCCACCCAGATCTCCCGATTTAACACTCTTAGATTTCTACCTCTGGCAAACTGTGAAGAATGATGTGTAGGCCACATAGCTATGGTCACTGGATGACATGAGACATGCGATTGACACTACTTGTGCTTCTTTCCTTCTTTTTGTTGATCTGTAGATCTTTTTTGTTGCAGACAGAAATATTGCTGCCAACAAATACTAGGACTTTAAGGTATGTGACACCAAAAAAAGTTCATATTTGCAGTTATTAGTGTTCCTGTTATTTACGTTCAAAGTCTAAATGTGAACACTATTTTGGGACACACTATATGATAAAACATTGTTCGTTGTTCTCAAACTATCACCTAATATAGGCATGTTTCGTGTATATTCTAATTGATGTTTTTGCTCAGAATTTTTATTTTATGATCCTTATCTTTCAATTGGAAAATGACCTACAGTATAACCTCATTAATCCAGACCCCAATAAGCTGGACTTTGCTTAATCCGTACAGGCAAAAGGGAAAAAAAATCGGAATGCAAGGTTTTAAATGTGGCTAGAAGTCAATGATCGAATTCGTCATATTGCTCTGTAACGGCTAAGAATACGTACATCCAACATCCATGGGAGAACTTCCCAAAGAAAAGGCAGTCAACCCCTGATGAAATTCTGTTTCCCGCAGACTTTTGGGAAGAAGCCGCATTGACACAGAAATACCCTCGGCATATTCTCGTAAAACTCTGGTCTTAGGCCTATGCCCTTTAAATACACCATAATAAATGTCTTTTGTTGCTATAAACGGAGTTTTAATGCACTTTCTACTGTTCTTTTAGGTTATTTCAGTTAATCCAGACTTTTGTTAAACCTGTCAACTTATCCCTCCCATTAGTCCAGATTAACGAGGTTTTACTGTATTTATATCTTGTTCTACACAGTTTGAGATTAACATTACTGACAATCCCTGAACAACGGTTCAGATTTTATATTTCTAAATGTTAGCTTAAATAAAATATGTAGCTTACACATTCCACAAGCACTAGTGTTCAGGTAGTGATACAAAGATAAAAATTGCCAAAAATACAAGAGAGAATGTGTATTGAATAAACGAGATTTCTACAGTATTCCTGAATTATACAAAAGGAATACTAATTATGTTGAGTGATAAATTAGTGTAAGATGTTTTTACTATACTGTCATTGTTAATGCAACTATTTGTATTTTTATACATTAATGAAATAAACATCTGTAGGCAGTTATACACAGTTCTATATCAATATTCAGGTGTGCACCAGCCAAATCACAAACATGTTCCCTTATTCATGTATTGGAAGGTCATATTAGAGAGAGAGTGTGTGTGTGTGAGGGTAAGGATAGCATGGGGTGTCTCACTCGCTCTCGGCACCAGATTTTCGCTTATATAAATCAAAGTAATTGTTGTAATTTAATAACATTTGCTACAGACATGTGTGAGAAGTGTGGTGAAATCATGAGAATGAGCGCCACAGTTGTTTCGAGGCGTGCTTATCATCCTCACGTACTGGAAAACTGAATCCATACAGCAGTGCCAGCTGCAATTTACTGTTCAGTTTGGAGTCCGGAAACCGCCTGCAAAGTCTTCAATTCAATATTTGGTGAAGAAACTTGAAACAATGGTAACATTGTTGGATGTCCATGGAGGTGGATGTCCCAACACTGCCAGTAAGAACGGTGCGGGATGTGAAAAACAGATTGATGCGACAGAGACGTGTGCAGGCATGCTTGATGATCACTTCCAACATTTTCTTGATGTCACCACGCTTCACACACACCAAGGTATGTCCTTAGCAAATTTTATTACATTACAACCATTACTTTGATTTCTACAGGGTGGCGCAAAAGTCACCATACAGCTGATGTTGCCTTTTCTTTTACATTCCTAGGTTTTAATTCTCTTTTTTTTCCCAGTTTGAAATATGCCACTGACGATCCAGGAGAGAATTGAAGTAATCCTTCTTGTCGGCGAAAATTCGACCCGGCAGGTTGCCCAGAAGTTCAATGAACAACACCCATATCGTGATCCCATCACACATGACACTGTTGCTAAGTTGATAGCTAAGTTTAAGGAAACGGGTAGTGTGGAAGACAAGAAGAGAACTGGACGTCCGAAGACGGCAACTGATGAGCAGATGTCGACATTTATTATTGCATCCATGGTGAAAAGCCCAAAGAGTACTCGTCGACTGTCAAAGGAGACAGGTGTAAGCTGCCGGATCATCCAGCGAATACTCAAAGTGAATAAATGACATCCCTACAAGATGCAATTGCCCCATCATATGAGTGAAGATGATCCTGATCACAGACTCCAGTTCTGTGAATGGGTTGCCGGAATGCAGGCTCTAGACCCAGATTTCACAAGAACCATTCTCTTGTCGGATGAGGCTGTGTTTCATGTTAGCGCAGAGGTCAATAAGCAAAACATGCGATACTGGAGTAAGGATAATCCACATTGGACCATGGACAGCAAGGTAACAGGCGGTGAAAAGGTAATGGTGTGGTGCGGAATTTGGGACATGAGCATCATCGGACCAATATTTATCGACGGAAACCTCAACGCCGAAAGGTACCTGGACATGCTAGAAGATTCTGTAACACCCATGATGGCATTGGCCCTGATGGAACCACCCCCACCTTCTTTCAGCAGGACGGGGCCCCTCCACACTTTGGGATTGACGTGCTGCAGTGGCTTGACACAAACTTTCTGGGGCACTGGATTGGGAGACGAGGTCCTATGAAGTGGCCACCACGTTCACCTGATCTGTCCCCACTGGATTTTTTTCTGTGGGGTCACGTGGAAGCCAAGGTGTACGAAGAGAAAATCGGGAGCTTGGATCACCTGAAGCAGCATGTGATGCCATCACTGGGAACACCCTTCAAAAAGTTCAGGATGATTGGATGGCCCAGATTCACCTGTGCATGGCGTTTGAGCATGCACGCATCGAGCATGTTCTTTAAAAGCAGACCTATGACCTTCATTATTCATATTCAAGCACTAAGTTCTGTAATACTTGTCAGTAAGAAACACACAAATGTATACGTTAGCTGTATGGTGACTTTTGCGCCACCCTGTATATGCGAAAAGCTGGGGCTGAGAACGAGTGAGCACATTTTTCATCACAGTGATTTTTCACCATTTCGATTTGTGTAGAGGACGGCTTTCTATTCTGCTAAGAGGAGCTGACCTCCATGGTGGAGTGGTTAGCACATAGTGCTACGACACGCTACAAGGCCTCGGCATGGGTGTTCTTAGTGAGTGTTCCTTATCATCACACTCATCCTTATTTTCACGATTGGCCAAAAGTTTCAAAAAAGAGCGAAGTGAAATAAACCAAATCTAAAAGATATGTATCGTCTGTGGCAAAAATCTCATGATACATTTCTCAAACCTGTTTTCAATAGTTGATTGTATCAAAGGGGGGATGTTCTTGTTATGTAAAGTACAGGGTGGACATATCCCCTTTTACTTTCGACACTGTGGTGACTGTGGTTGAATGCTTGATGTGGACACATATTGATGGTTTCAGTCTGGTGCATCAATATGTAGGGTGGTGACAAACAGGGAAAAGTCAGGGAATTTTGTCTTTGTTGAATTTTTATTATTATTGTTTTAACCGTTGATGTGGTGGAATGAATGTGACAGACGTTTGCTTTTAAAGAGGTTGTTATAAAGTGCTGCACGGGAATGAGAAATCTTGTTGCTAAGTTTCAGCATCATCTTTTAGGCTTTATGCATGACACAACCATGATGCCAGAAACAAGTGATGGTAGGTGGTGAGAGAGATATTTCCGGAGGGGCAAAAAATTTTAAACCTCCAAATATTAAATGTAAAATGTATTGAATTATCATTTTTCATGTCTGTATGGAAGCAGTAAGGGAACAGAGCTGTCGATGAGGGTAGGGGGTGCACCACCACTCTGGCGCTGTCCAAAAGTTGTGGGATGTCGTATTATGGCATTTTTTTTCGGATTTTCTGAAGGAACATTGAAACAAATGAGGGCTTTTATGCAACCTGATTTTTAGTCTGATGTCTTGGTACAATATTTTGTCGGACAAACGTTTAGGCTGTGTCCGAAAGGTGCAAGACCGTACTTGAAGTGAGCATCGTCCAAGTATGGTCTTGCAGTGCAGTCTTGAAGTCGTGGACTGCAAGTGGAAGTCTTTTGAATTGCAGCACCAAATACGACCAGTAGATAATACTGAGGACTCGCTCGTTTTTTCCCCAAATTTTAAACACTTGTTTTTCACCATAGAAATAACATAGCATTGCAAATGTTCTTATACATACATTTTCACACATTTAGAAAAACTTTAACTAACTTGCTGGCCTAAACCTGTGTTGCTGGCTTTCTACCTCCTTGATTTCAAACAAATGAACAACGAGTGTGGAAATCACGTGACCAAGTCTGCAACGATCCGTACTCCGAGCTATGGTCTCGATAGCTTGTGTACTTGACACTTTCGAACCGCACTAGGTGACGTCACTTCTATGAAGACCATAATTCAAGTCTGTACTTCATACCTTTCGGACAGCCTAAGGCTCCATTGGTGCATGCAATTTTTGTTGGATATCACCACCAAACTAATGATGAACAACATTTACGTACAGTTAACGGCAAAAAAAATGGTACACCTAGATCCTGAAATACTCACTTCCCTGCAAGTGGCGGGAACTTTACGTCACATACCATGAAGAAGTAATAGGATCTGAGCTGATTATGTCCTTTGCGATTAGTCACTTCATTAAATGATTTACTAAATCTCATCAATTTACATTGTCGAGTTTATTATTTGCGTTCTTTTTGGTTTAGGTTCAATATCTTCTCCGTAGAGAAAATTATGCTCATTTCTTTGTTTTCCTTGACCCTGTACAGCCAGGGCCAAGGTAGTCAGTAATAAGGTGTGTTATATACAGTGTACACCAGGGCCGGCGCTAGTAATTTTGCAGCCCTGGGAGGTAACGGCAGATGCCGCTCCCTCTCGAAACCCCCCCCCCTCCCTCCCATCATTACGTAGCATCGGTAAATTGAAAATTAATATATTCCTAAGTAAGACATCAAACTATAAAATAAATAATTTTATTATACTATTAACCAAAAAAGGATATCTCGCGCGACCACAGTTAAACACTAATTTTATATTAGACTTATTATTATACTTTATGAAAACTCTCTCTTTCTTTTAAATGTATCTTAAATGTAACAAGTATTAGGAAAGAAATGAAGGCTTGACTTCATATGTTTAACGTTGTAGGTCTGTGATACATGATTGGATTTTTAAAATGTGGGTGATCTAAGGTCTTAATTCTTTCCTGCGTTTTCCCCGCATAAAGCGGCTCTGGGGTTCACCCAGCCTCAAATGAATGGGTGTACCATGGGGGCAACCCTGGGAGGTAAAGGCGGCTGGAGAGTGGTGCTGATCACATCACCTCTAAAATGGTTGAGATCGAGAATGTGTGTGGGCCTACTCCCACATCCCCTAAACGTGCCTTCATGACATGGTGCTATGTGCACAGGGAACTTTACCTTTGCATTTAATATTCTTCTTCCTATAAAGCTATCTCGCATAAAATAGAAACAAGGGTGTTTCAGACATGATTGATAGGAGATAGTATTTTTATTAGCCTTAATTTCCAAGAAGAACTTTGTTCGCCACTTGCCATGTTTACCGACAAAGTTAATAAATCCGAAGTTCTACACTCACATTAGGTGCAAAACCATGACTCTTTATCAGTTTAAGGTCTCCTTTCATGTAATTGTTTTCTTATAGCCAAAAACGCTTTTCGTTCATCTTTTAATTCAGTAGCTTTCATGTGTTAACATTCCGGGAGTTTTCTACAATTTTCAAATAAAGATAATATTGCATGTCTTTGAATTTGAATTTAAAATTTTGGGTCCGTCAGCACTAAGGCTATTTTGCACCCATCACACTATACGGGGTCCAGCCCCTTATCTTTACACAGAACAACTCTAACGTTGCATAAGTAAAATCTTAAAAGCTTAAAATGTTCTGACTTCCGCTAAAAGCTGAGGCTGTAAAGGGGCACTCAGCACACACAAGGACAAAAAAACAGGACAACACACACAAAATTATACTGGCCAGAGTGCCAGTCGCCAGAGCCTCGTTCGTCTGCAAAACGCAGTCCAGGGTGTACTAACATGGAAGTGAGGTTGACAGTTGGGTGTACTACGTGGAAAATCACCCCTTACACCCCTATTGCATGTCTTTAAGCTTCTTCTTCCATTAGCATCACAACCCTTTGTGGGTTTTAGCTTTCTCAGACAAATCATTCCAATCTTTCCTCTTCTTTGCCATTTCTTTCCAATTTCTAACTTTGAGAATCTTTAAATCTTCGCATACATCTTCAATCCATCTCATCCTAGGTCTTCCAATTGGTCGCCTTCCCATAGATTTCCATTCTAGTATACGTTTTATAGTTCTCATGTTATCCATTCTTTGTATGTGGCCTAACCACTTAATTCTTTGACTTTTGATATATCGTATAATGTCTGCACCATTGATTAATTTTTCTAGTTCCACATTATTTCTTATTCTCCATACATCATATTCTATCTGTACTGGGCCAAAGATCTTCCTTAAAATTTGTCTCTCAAATATACTTAATTTGTTTCTATCCTTCTGTGTTAGGGTCCAGGTTTCAGCAGCATATGTAACCACTGGTCTTATCATAGTAAGATATATATCTTCATTTTTGTATTTCGTTTCAGAAGTTTCGATTTTAGCAGGGATACATTAGCATAATAGGCCTTATTACCTTTCTTTATTCTTTCGTCTATTTCAGATTCTATTTTATTGTTTTCATTAACTGTAGATCCAAGGTATGTAAAGTTACTAACACATTCAAAAGAGTAATTATTTATTAATATTGATTTGTTATTATTCATGTTTGTTCTATTAATATTCATGTATTTAGTTTTCTTTTCATTGACTTGGAGTCCTACTCTTGCAGCTTCCTCTACTAGACTTATAAACGTTTCTGAAAGAGCTTTCTTAGTTCTTGCTACAATAGCTACATCGTCAGCATATGCTGTGACTTGTTTTAGTCTAGTACTGATGTCTCCTCTCACATCTAATTTTTTAATCACTGAGTCCAAAACTAAATTAAATAATGTTGCTGAAAGAGGATCTCCTTGGCGGACTCCTGTCATGACACCGAAAAAGTCCGATCTTGCATTTTGAATTTTAACTGAGGCTCTAGTGTTTTGAATTGTCATTCGGATTAATCTTACTAATTTATTTGGTATTCCAATTTCTTGTAACCTTTGTAATATTGTTGGTCTATATATTGAGTCGAAGGCTTGTTTGAAATCAATAAACAAAACATGCAAATCTATATCATATTCATAGCATTTCTCGAATATGAAACGCATCATCAGGATGTTATCTGTAGTACTTCTGTTATTCCTAAATCCACTTTGATACTCTCCTATAATATCTTCGGCATAATCAGTTAGTCTCATGTTAATTATTGCTGCAAGTATTTTATATAGGTTATTTAGTAGTGATATGCCTCTATAATTTTCACAGACTGTTTTATCTCCTTTTTTAAGTATAGGGCACACTAGTGCTATGTTCCAATCATTTGGCATTTGTTCTCGATTCCAAATATTAATTATAAGTTTATGTATTCTACGATACATTTCTTTTCCAGCTGCTTGTATAAGTTCACTGTTCATATTGTCATTTCCTGGTGCTTTCATCTTTTTAAAGTTTTTAATTACTGTCTCCACTTCATATGTTGGTGCATCAACTAATATGTTTTCATTATCCTGCTGATTCATCGTATTCCAGTAGGGCACTTCTAAATCCTGGTTGTGTTGAACTCCCTGGAAATGTTCTTTCCATCTGTTCATTATTTCTGCTTGTTCAGTTAGGATTTGACCATCTTTGGATTTTAAGTTTCTAGTTCTTGGTTTATACTGTTGTGTTATAACTTTCTGGGTTCGTTAGAATTTTCTATATTCTTTTTTGGTGTTTAGTTCTTGTAACATTTCTATTTGTGTTTTTACTACTTGGCGTTTCTTTTCTCTACACATTTTCTTAGCATGCTTTTTCAGATTTTCATATTTTTCTCTATTTGATCTTGTAGTTCTATTAAGACAACTATTTCTAGCTTCATTTTTTGCTTTAACCTTTTTACATTCTTCATCATACCAATCTTCATTTTTTTCCATATGCTTTGGTTCCTAAAACCTGATTAGCAGTACTATCTATGATGTTTCTTAAATTATCCCACTCGACTTCTACATCATCTTCTTCTCCTGCTTCATCGAGTTTCGTTTGTATTTCTTGTCTGTAGGTATTTTGTATAGAAGATTTCTTCAATTTTTCTATGTTCCATTTCTTAGTTTTCTTGTATATTCCATCATTAACCATGCTAATCCTTTGTCTTATTTTAGTTCTAGCAAGATAGTGATCCGTATCACAACTAGGTCCTCTATATGTTTTGACATCAATTATTAATGTAGCTCTCCTCTTATTGATCAGTACATGATCAATTTGATTACATCATTGTTCACCGGGTATTTTCCAAGTCCCTTTATGGATTTTTTTATGCTTAAATCTGGTGCTACTGATATCAAGGTTTTGTAATTGTGCTAGTTGTATCAGCCTTTCTCCATTGTCACTTGTTTCTTTGTGTAGGGAAAATCTGCCTGATACTCCACTGCTGCTGGATTCATTACCTATTCTTGCATTAAAATCCCCCAGTAGAATTAATGCATCATGTTTTGGTACTCTGTCACATACATCTGACAGTTCACTATAGAAATGTTCAATATCTTCTTTTTTTGTGTCTTCAGTTGGTGCATATATACATATAAAGGTCATATTGTTGAATTTTCCTTTTCTTTAAGCTTACTAATATCATAAAAGAAATGGAAAATTCACTATGATGTTTAAGCTGCTCAAATCTTTCTCTTAGAGCTAAAATAATCGTCTACGGCCTGGTAATAAATATCAACTTTGTACCGCTTTAGTGGATCTTCAACAGTTTCATCATACTGAAACTGCTTCTCCTTTCGATTTCGGCCCTGTACAGTGTTGCCTATCTTTGGATCATCTATATCTAAATTCGATGCCAATTCTTTCTCATCAACCTGGACTCAAAGGTCGCCCCCCCCCCCCCCCCGACGCCTCCACGAGTGGAGGGAGGGAAGTCCTACCAGGCTGCCAAGTGGCGTCTAAGAAACTTTGAAATTTTCATCACTCCTGCTTTTTTCAAAACGCCGATATGCTTGCAAGAAATCATCAAACACATCATAGATTAATATTTTGAAGGCATTTGCTCATTACATTACGTGGAATAAGAAGTCATACGTACCATATAACTAGTGAGCAAAGAAATGTAAAGCCACACAACTAGTTTGCAATACACCGAGCCTCATGTGCGACCATTTGGACAGTTTTATTGTCGCCAATTATTTGAAGGAGCGCATCATAGACCTCTCCCATTTGACATCTCAACAAAGTTAAGGCATGATGCTGTTCATGGAACGTGCTGTCTGGGGTGGGATGGTCCAGGTCCAAGGGCGCCGACTTTCCAAAATTTCTGTGGGTGCACACCAATGGCGGTTAGATCTGTAATTATCAAGTATTGTATACTTTAAACAACTTACAAGCACAATGATTGCAAGAAGCAATGAATGATATTATCAACACGTTACTAAAAGAAAATAGCCCAAATTAAAATGAAAAATCTTCATAAATACAAATAATTTTAATTGTATTGCAGATAGAACTATGCAAGGATTTTGTTGTGAACAGAAACTACAAAATGACTAAGGTTATGTACCAAATAATAATAATAATAATCATGACATGTTAATATAAAACACATTCCTTCTTACGTCATTTGCACTTATGAATTTTTTTGCAATTTTGGTAATGCCAATATTTTTAGTTATTTCTATGTGAACATGCAAAATTGACAAATCATTCAATCTTTTTTGGGTCATTGTTGACAGCAAAAACGTTTTCAATCGTCTAAGTGCTGAAAATGACCGCTCAGAGGCACAAGAAGTAACAGGTATAGTTAAAATCACCCGTACAAACTTCACAAATTCTGTGAGCATTTCACGCATGGGACCACTGTTTTCTCTACTTAAAATATTTGTAATGTCTGACAAGTTGGCCAATTTTTCTTTGTTCGTTCTGCACACATATAGAAACATGTCCCTGTGAAATGTTAGCTTGTCTTTATCAAAGTCTGTCCCATCTCAATGTTTTAATTGCTTATTATTTTTTGATAATGGCAAGTGAGAAATATTTATTTTATTTTGTTTTTATCAAACTAAAAATCTTGTGGGTGCGGCGCACCCACAAGATTATTTATGTGGGTGCTTGAGCCCCGGAGCACCCACGTAGTCGGCGCGCATGTCCAGGTCTCGCAGCGGTACGCTCGCGCGAACAATCTCCACATGTCGACCGGCTACGACCCCTCTCAACCAAGCAAATACATCCTCCACACAGACATCAATAATCTGTCCGGGCACTCCACGATCCAGCGACTCCCCTCCGGAGGGTTTGAGTGGGTTGATCCTTCCGGTTTCGACGTCGAAGCTTTCGAAGATTCCGAACGCGGGTTCTTCGCCGAGGGGGACCTCGAATTCTCCGAGGAGCTGCAGGGTGTGTTCAGCGAACTGCCTCCTTCTCCGGAGTTCAACTGCCCACCCGGCTCGGATCAGCCTAAGCTCTTCATGGATGTCGAGTCCAAACAGAGGTATGTACCGGAATCTCTGGTGGTTGATGGTGCAAGGTGTCAAGTTGGCACGATTCATCGCGTCCTCGCGTTCGCACATTCGGAGTGATTGCGTCCTTACATTGAGACGAACACCGCGCATCGTACCGTTGCGTCCTCTAAGCTTGGACGGGACTGCTTCAAGCTCATCAATAACGCAGTGTGCGGGAAAACCATGGAGAACGTGCGGAATCGCGTGGACGTGAGGTTGATGGCGGATGCCGAGCGTTGCCGCAAACTCGTGGCGAAACCGACATTCAAATCGCGGACTGTCTACAACGAGCAGCTGGCTTTGGTCCACCTGGAACAAAAGGTGGTCACCCTCAACAAACCTATCTACGTTGGCGTTACATCCTGGACCTAAGCAAACTGCTCATGTTCGAGATTCACTACAATACCCGTGCGCACTACGACCGGCATCTCTCGCTTTTGTATATAGACACGGACAGTTTTGTCTACGACGTCGACACAGCCGACGTGTACGAGGGCATAGCCACAATCTCATCTTTGCTTGAGCTCTTCGACACGTCGGGCTATCCCCAGCCAAATCGGTACGGCATCCTGGTCCGCAACAAGAAGGTACCCGGCAAACTCAAAGACGGGAAGAACGATGATGTCGTTCTCGAGTTTGCTGGGCTTCGGGCCAACGCCTATGCCATCCGTGCTGAGTGTAGTGTAACCAAAAAGGCGAGGAGTGTGGGTAGCTAAGTGGTGCTGAAGTTTCTCACGTTCGAGGACTATGTCGATTGCCTCAAAAGCAGCTCACCTCTTCTACGAGCGAAGCAGCGCATCCAGAGCGTCGACCATGCTCTGACCACCAATGTGGTTGCTATGGATGCGCGCGAGGACAAGAGGTGCATCCTCGAATGTGGGATTCATACTCTCCGATAGGGCTACTATGCCTCGAAACCACCAAAGCTTGCCCCAACTGTCCGTAGTCCCATCTTCTCGCACATCGACATCTTTCACCATCGACATACTTCACCTTCTGATCATCACACATACACACACACACACGCACACACACAAACACACACACAAACCTTGACTATCTCAATTTTTAATTATTGTTTTGCACATACGAAAGATAAATAACCATGCCTATGAATTTGTTCGGGTTCAGAAAGCAGACTGTCATGGAAGCGCCGAGTCAGGGTGCATCACCGAGCTTCGACCTGTTGCAATCCATGTTGTCTAAACTGAGTGCCCTGTTAATCATCCACTTGAACAGCATTTGGACGAAATACGATGACGACGTCGGCAAAACTTTTTACGTCTTCAACAACAATATAAATTTTTACAACATTCCGATCAGCGGCAAACTTCACATAATCGTAAATCCGGAGAACGCGGGTGAAGTCAAGATAAAGAACATTTATCGCATCAAGCACAATAGGATGGACACCGCCACCATGTACGATGTGTCCGCCGACGATTGCCTGTACGTCGAGCTTCTGGGTGATTACGATAAACTCATCGCTCTCTTCATCGAGTTGCGAATCACCTACCCTAAAATAAATAACCATAGTAGCAATGCCTGGCGACATCACATGAAGCGCGACGATCACGGCGACGAGCTCTTCATGCTCGACGTCAGGGTCAAGAAGTTGCGGGCGACCTGCAGGCCCTGCAGTCCACGCTCAACTCAAGCCTCCAGACCGAGATAGCCAGCCTGCAGTTTCAATGCCTGAACCCCGTCCTCAAGATCAACGCCGAACTCGAATCCCTGCTGCAAAAGTACACCGACCTCGCGTCCATCGACAACCTCGGAAACTTGGAGGTGAGCGTCAGCATTTATAAAACGAACTCAAGGCGCGGACCAACGACGTGGAACAACTGAAACAGTGGTTAGAGGATCAAACGAGCAGCATCCAGACCGAACTGCAATCCATCGTTCAGAGTATCAAAATTCAGGAAGATTTCACCGGCATCGCTGACTTACGCGAGCAGTTTCAATCCTTGGAAATTCCCACGCTGGGAAACATCAAGATGGAACTTCAAACTGATGCCCTGCACGCCGCCATCGCCGAGGTCCAAGCCAAACTCCAAACGATGGAAAGCTTCATAGACAACGTGCCTTCGTCGGGCGAACTGAACGCCATCTCTCGAAGCATAGCCAACATCAAACTCCAGCTCGAGACTTACGAGGATTTCGGGAAAATTCAAGGCACCGTAGCTCACATCGAGGATACCTTGGCAACCATGAAAAACGATCTCTCGTACGTCAGGAAGCTCTGGAATCGAAATTGCCGGCATCGCGGAAACTTTGGCCACCGTTCAACAGCAGATCTCCAAGCTGGAAAGTCTGAACACCTAATCCGAACTTTCGCATTTCCATCACCTGATAGAGGACATACAGAAAAAGTTGGAAACGCTGGACCGATCGACACCCAACCAGGATGACATGGCACAACTTCAAGATACAATGGCGGATGCCACCGAGTTGGATGCAGTGAAAAATGCTCTGGAGTCGCTTCAAAGTACGGTGGCTACCATGCTCACCTCGCAGGAACTCAAAGCTGTAATGAGGGCCGTGAACCAAATACTCAAATCCGACGACATCAAAAACATCCAAGCCGAAATCGCGCAACTTCGGGACACGGTTGCTGCTTTGCCCACTAGCCAGAACGTCGCCGACCTTCACGTGCTGTTTGCTGAGATCAGGAACCAAGTCCACGACCTCGCGACCCGAACTTCCAAGTTGAGACTCGTGGAAAGCTTGCAGCATATCGTCGCGAACGTTAAACTGCAGGTCGGCGCAGTAGAAGCGATCCAGGAATCTGCTTTGGCGGACTTCGACACCAAGCTTCATGAATTGGAAGAGGAATTCAAGCAACTGTACGTCGACGTGAGGATCAAGCCCACTTACGGCGAGGTTGTTCGCCCCATCGGGGAACACCTGGAACCGGTGCTAAGCAGATTGGACGATTCAGACTCGCGTCATTTGTTCTCAGTCGAGATTGTCAGGCTTCCGAATGTTCGAGGGCATTGGACGTACGAACGCGCCGGCCACGTTTACAAATTGTATTCTTACACTCAGTCTCACGAATTTTTCCTCGACGGCACAGTTCGGTTTCTCAAATTTAGATACTGAAAAAATGAAAAGCATCCCGAGGTGCCACTCTTCACCATACAAAGAAAGGCTGGGGTATTCAGAGCGCTTCAAATAACAATCGCATATTGGGACGGCGCGACCAACAAATATAAAATACACGTAAATGAACAATTATCCGTTTTTGACGTCGAACGTGGAGACAGACTATTCTTCGAAGTCAAACAATTGTACCCCGAGGATAACTCGCTTTCCGTAATCTTTTCCTTCGGACGAAATCTCTCACTCAATGTCTAGGCACGCTATCGTTCACGAGCTGCACAAACCTGAGCGTCGCAACTACGAACGCTTGCCGGTGGTTACCAAGGGCATCGACGATCTGTGGTAGGCGGACCTCGTCGAAATGAGCAGCGGTAATTTCAAGAATTTGCACAAAATCAACAAGGGTCACAATTACCTCTTGACCGTAGTAGAATCAATAATACTTCGCGTCGTTTTTCATCGATTATCTGTCATTTTTAGTTATGATTAATGTTTTTTTTAATTCAGTATCGAGGGTGACGCTATTGTTAATTAATCAAGTGCCACGTGTCGTGGGTGGAGGAGGAGATGAGTCATCGATGACTCATGCACACGCGTGAGTTTGAAATTAATGGTTTTCCATTAGTGCACAGAAGATACTATTATGTATCCCGGTTTTACCCTAACCTAACCCTATTGTTGTACTTTATATATGCGTTACAGCCGGATATGAGTCATGGGTGCCTTATGCACACGTGGGAGTTTGGAATTAATGGTTTTCCATTAATGTACAACAGACACTATTAGGGATTTCGTTTTTTACCCTAACCTAACACTATTGTTGTACTTTATATATGTGTTTCAGCCGGATATGAGTCACGCATGATTTATACAGACGTAGGAGCTTGGAATTAATGGTTTTCCATTAATGTACAAAAGACACTATTATGGAGTTCGTTTTCGGCCTATTCTAATCCAAGGAACTCAGTTCTGGTCTATTCTAACCCACTTTATTCTTTTCTTATATGTGTTTCAGCCGGATATGAGTCAAGGCTGATTCAGGCACTCGTGGGGATTTGAAGTTAGTGCGTTTTCAGGACACGTTTTTTTGGCTATTCTAAGGCGTCACCAGCGGCCATTTTGGCGTCGGTGGTGAGTCATATTTGGTATAATTGAGAAGCTCGCACGGTCCTGGGTAGAGGCTAGAAAATATTAACCAATTAGAGAAGCTTTTTAATAAATGAATCAACCAAACAGAGATGAGTAATGAAAAATAATATTTATATTGACGGGCCTTTTGTCTAAGAATCTATAAATATCGAGCGGAGGACGAAGCGGTCCAAGATAGTTCTCAAGTGTTTGGCATGAAAGACGGACTGATTTTTAGCGTGACTGAGTTGTTGCAGAGCAACTAAAGGCTTTTTAACTTGGTAAGTATTTTTTTTGGGTACTATTCTTTATTTCAAGTTGTTTTTTAGCTGCCATGGAAACAAACTTTAAGCGTTTTATATTATTTTTGAAAATATTATACAAAGGATACTCGAAAATAATACTAACAATATGTATTGTTATTGTTCCAGGTTCTGTCACTTTCTCTCTGAATTCTACATACGAACGAAGAATGGCTTCCAGCTCCAGGTCCAACATCAGTGCGGTGAGTACAGCCGAATCCATTTTAACCCATTTTACCCTGGGATTTTACACTTCTCCAGATGATATTATTAATGCATATTACAACTTTTGCGAGAGGGTGGTTATTTACTATGACTACCCATATTCTAATCCGACCTTGTTTTGTGAGACTGCTCACAACATATTGAATCAAATTGGCGCTGGCGAACCCCTTTTTTCAGTAGCGGGTATACGGAACAGATATTTCAGGCGCTTTGCCATGTAAGGCCGCGAGGTTTCCTTTGATATCCCAGCGCAGGTAGTCGGCGATCCCCTATCTTTTGTCACTGCGATGTTCCAGTTCCTGATGAGAAGACTTTCGGGTACAACATCATATAAAAACCAAGTTGGGGTGATTATTTCTGCGGGAGGTAACGACAGGGATATCTATATCCCTTGGCGTCGCCTTTCAGCGCTAAATGCGGACATTATCCAGCATTATGTTGCCAAAGTGCTCAATAGCAACGAGTCTTTCTTTGTGGGGAATACTATTAAATGCACGGCGCATATTGTGGAACCGCGGCGCGGAAGAGGGAAGAGCAAAGTTCCTCTCTACAGAAAGTACGCTCCGTTACTAACAATGAATAATGCTAATCAGATACAACGGGCTATCACTGTAATCAACAATGATGATAATTTGTGCTTACCACGGGTAATTACACTTGCCAAGGCCAGAATCGACAAAGATACTAACAAAATCCAATCTTTTCGAAGGTTTGACAATAAATTGAAAGAAGCCGCTATGTAGTTGTGTCGTGACGCCGGCATCGACACTTCCAACGGCTGTACAGTGGAAGATATGAAGTTTCAGAATCATCTTGGTCCAGAGTACCAGATTGTTGTTTTTGCAGTGAAAGACGGGGAAAGAGACTATGAGGTGGTACGGTCAACTCCGTTCGCCCCTAAACAAATCAATGTGGTGTATCATAACGAACACTTTGACATAGTCAATTCAGTTCGGAATCTTCGTCAAAAAATATTATTGTGCAAAATGTCAATTAGGTTATAATAACAAATATCAACATAGTGAGTGTACATTGCATTGTTCCAAATGTGAAGGTACTCATTTAGAGGAAAATACTAACTCTGTCCCGCGAAAATGTGGAGAATGTAACCGTACGTTTCTGTCTGGAAAATGTTTCCAGAACCATTTACGTACAGAAGGCCGTAAATCTAGTGTGTGTGAATCTATTCACCAGTGCACAATCTGTTGTAATATTATTATTACAAGGACCCGTAAAACTCCCCATAAATGTGAAGAATTCTTTTGCAAAAGCTGTAATGCTTTTGTCGACCCTACCCACAAATGTTATATTCTCCCGGTCAAAGTAGATCCAATTACTAAATTTCTGTATATTTTTTATGATTTCGAATGTATGTTGGTTGACGGGGAAGATGCACAGAAACATGAAGTGAATCTGGCTGTTGCCAAGCAGGCTTGTCACGCGTGTAAAGACTCGGAAGCAGATTTCTGCGAAACGTGTTGCCCTCGTATGCATATTTTCCCCAACATTGCAGAATTTATGCATTATATTCAAACACCCAGGGAAGGATTTGAGAAAATTGTGTGCATTGCACATAATGCAGGACGTTACGATTCTCATTTTGTACTGAATTATTTGATCACTAAAGAAAATATTATGCCTTCAGTAACTATGAGAGGCCGTAATATTATTGAAATGAGCGTGGGCAAGAAAATCATTTTCCGTGATTCATTAAATTTCATGTTAATGAAATTAAAAGACTTGCCTACAAGTCTGGGTCTCGGAGATGAACTGTGTAAAGGCGACTTTCCCTATCTTTTCTCTACGCCTGAGAACCAATATTACGTGGGGCCCTACCCTCATATTTCTTTTTATGATGTGGACGCCAAGTCCACTAAAGAACGGGAGGAAATTCGCAAGTGGCATGAAGAAACTGTTCAGGCTGCGAAAATATTTGATTTCCAACAAGAGTTGCGACAGTATTGTATTAGAGATGTTGAAATCCTTGCAGCTGCGTGTATTAAATTTTCAAATTTAATTGAACAATTGTCGGGAATTCAGTGCTTTCTGAGATGTGCCACACTTGCATCTTTAGCCTCATTGATATTCAGGGCTAAATTTCTAAAAGAAAACACGCTTATCAAGATACCACCGATGGGATTCCGGGACCAGGATACTTATTCATTAATTTCGTTGAAATGGCTGAAATGGTTAGAATATACCAACAATGTCACATTGAGGCATGCTGGCAATCTCGGGGAAGCGAAAGTAGGCCGTTATAAGCTGGACGGGCTCCATGAAGAGACTAAAATTGTGTACAGTTTTCTTGGTTGTTATTTTCACGCTTGCCGGTTATGTTCCCCTGAAAATAGGAATCAACCCCTTAATGAAACAGGAGAAACATTAAATCAGAGGTACGAACGCACAGTAGCAAGAAAAGCGTTGCTGGAGCAAATGGGGTACACGGTAATTGAAAAATGGAAATGTGAGTTCCATAACGAAATCCCTTAACGAAATTCCATAACGAATTTTCTTAATGGTACTCTTTAAGTTATTGAAGTTTGGATATTTGAAAAATGGAAAACAATCTGAGGTGCCACTCATCACTATACAGAGAGCCCATAAAGTCCTGCAAAAAACTAAAACTCTATAACTTGAAAACTATTAAGTTTATTAACAAAATATTTTGTGTGTACTTACAGCAAGGTTCAAAGTTTATTTCCAGCTTGTTAGGTTCATCGCCAAACCTCCAATTGTGCACCATTCACGTCCAAACACTGTTGCAGTATTTTTGTGAAACCGAGAATTGCGTGCTGACGGTGCTCTCCTGGGATATTCAGAATCACATCTCTCATTTTTTCTTTTAGGTCATCCAGATTAGCTGGTTTCTGTGAATACACCTCGGTCTTTACATATCCCCACAACCAATAATTGCAAGGTGTCAAGTCTTTTGATCTTGCAGGCCAAGGCGTGGGCCCTCTTCGGCCAATCCATCTACCTTGAAATTGTTCTTTAAGAAACTGCCGAACTTTAAGGGCAAAATGCGGCGTGTGGACGTCATTGATGATGCCTAACCTATTAAGTTCTGGCACAAGGAATGTCTGTAGCATGTTCAGATAGTTGTTGCCATTAACCGTGTCTTCCTCGAAGAAAAATGGACCAATGATGTGGTCCAATGAAATCGCACACCACACATTCACTTTGGGACTACCCCGAGTTTGCACTTCAAACTCGTGTGGATTTTCAACCCCCTATATGGGGTGGTTTCCCATATGTTGTCTGGAACTATCTCTGCACTGAAACACAAGATTTTGACTCTGCAAACCACAGAACACTGTGCCTTTTCCTGGATGGACGCTATCTTAAGTCACATGATCACGTGATTACCAGTGCAAGCGTCACTGAGCAGTGTGGCAAGAACAAAACTTTAAACTTCCACCCCTCTCACACAAAAAATGTGTATTGTTAAACGCAACAGCTAAAAATTTATAGAGTTTTAGTTTTTTGCAGGACTTTATGGACTCCCTGTACAAAGAAAAGATGGTGTGTTCAGAGCACTTCAAATACCAATAGCATATTGGGACAATACTACCAAAAAATATAAAATACATGAAGTTGAACAATTATCTGTTTTTGATGTGGAAACTGGTGACCAATTATTATTTGAAGTTAAACAATTGTACTCTGAGGATAATCCCTTTTATGTAATCTTCTCTTGCCAAACTCAATGTCTAGACAAGATATAGTCAATGACGTACACAGACCAGCTCGTCGTAACTACAAGCGACTATCTGTGGTATCAAAAGGAATTGATGATTTATGGCAGGCAGATCTGATTGAAATAAACACAGGAAATTTTAAAAAAATTGCATAATAAATCATGGCTTTAGGTATTTGCTCATTGTAATAGATACTTTTAGTAAATATGCTTGGGCTGTTCCTCTGAAATCTAAAACAGGGGCTTGTGCCACTGAGGCCTTTAAATCTATTTTTGAGCAAGGCAGAATACCCCATTACTTACAAACAGACAGGGGGAAAGAATTTTGCAATTCTATGTTCACCAAATTAATGAACCAGCATAATATTCAGCACTATTCTACATACAGTGATTTAAAAGCCAGCATAATTGAACGTTTCAACAGAAAACTAAAAAATCATACGTGGAAGCAGTTGTTTGCAGGGTAACTATAGGTGGGTAAATATTTTATCTGATCTTGTTCATAATTACAATAATTCTATACATAGAACCATATATATGAAGCCTGTTGAGGTAACCAAATCTGATGAGGCACAATTGATTTTCACTAGTTACTGTCCCAAATATCAACATACAACTAAGAAACCCAAGTACAAAATAGGAGATGAAGTAAGGGTTAGCAAATTTAAACATCATTTTGAAAAGGGTTTGACTAAAAATTGGGTCACAGAGTTGTTTACTGTGGTTCAAGTCTTACCAGGGAACAGGCATACATATATAATAAAAGACAATTACCATGAAATATTAAAAGGAAAATTTTATGAAGAGGAGCTTAGCAAAACTAAATACCCAGATACATATCTTACTGAGAAGGTGTTACATAAAAAAAAATAATAAGCTATTAGTGAAATGGCTAAGATTGCCAGAAAAAAGTTGGATCAATGCAGACCAGGTGATTCTATAACAGCAACATGGAATGTGGTGAGACACTTGCATGATTTACTTGAAACTAGGAAAAAATGAATGATGAGTTGCTACCTGATAATATTAGATGCCTTATTGTAGGCCCATCCGGTTGTGGAAAAACTACACTTCTTGTAGATAATTTTCTGCTTGCTCCCAATTGGTTAGATTGGAAAAACAGACATTTTTATGTTTTCTCAAAAAGTTTAGAGCAACCAAAATACCAGCAGCTTATGAAACTCTACGAGGGACTGGGCATAGCTACTTTTGGATAAAAAATAAAGTAACTTGACCATTATCATGAAAACTCAGTTGTAGTCTTTGATGATGTAATTTTGGAAAATTAAAATGAAATTCGTATTTTTTTCACTCAGGGTCGTCACACGGGAACAGACTGTTTGTTATCTGGCTCAGACTTTTCCCAAGATTCCCAAACAGTTACTTCGCAATAATACAAATCTAGTTTGTCTGTTTCGTCAGGATCATACTAATCTTAAACATGTATATGATGACTATGTGGGAGGAGATTTTAACTACAGTCCATCTTCGAAATTCTGCCCTTCCTGCTGGAACAAAGATGATTGTGGATTTGCTACAATTGACATGACTCGAAAACCAAACAACGGAAAATACAGAAATAAAATTAACAATTTTATAAATGTTGAGACAATATGAGATACATTGTGATGTTATAAATAACCTCTAAACAAAAACGACAAAACATGAAATTGAAGACAATTTGGAAATGCGTCAATATCTAACCAAAAGATTTAAGGGATAGATGGAAATCCGAAAATCGAGGATACTATGAACAACACAAGCGTCAAAACCAACCAATTGTTGATGCCATTAGCAATCTTGGTAGAGAAATTAAGGGTGCCACAGAACAAAATAAGGATCTTATAAATGAGATGGTGCCTCTTGCTGAAATTATGCAGATTTTCCTGCTACACTACTATCCAGTATTCACACTCCTCTAGTACTCCAATACCCACCTACTAAGGCCATAGGAGAACCTGACAAAATTGAGTTGGGTCCCTTGGCAAGAGATTACCTGAGTACTGGGAAATACGACAAAGATGAAGTGTTTGGATTGTATCCGTGGAGACTGGCGGAGAAGTTTTAAAAATTGGAAAATCTAGTCACATTTCAAGGGGATGATGTAAACATCAATTTGAGAGGAAAAAATAGCTGGTCCAGATATCACTGTGGGACTGTGGGAACTTATTACCAAGAAACACCCCAAAGATTATACAGATGAAGATTACCAGAGTTACTCAGAAATTTTGATACTATCTGATGCTCTGTACCAAAACAATGATACCAGTCAGAACGGAGTTAAATCTAACAGTGGGGACAAATACAAGAATCTGATCAAACCTATATGGAACCAACACAAAACTGGTAGTGGCATCAAACACTACAATACTCTACCCAAAGAATTTGTGTGGGTGGATGATGTAAGAAAATTCATAGATAGATTGTTGGTCATAGCAGGAGAAGGAAATGCTGGCAACAATAATTTCATAATGAAAAAATAGGCACTGTGGATATGATTAGTGGTAAACTAGCCAATTTTATTGTAAATGACAATAAATGCATAGGATACTTAATTAAAATTACCAATACTCTATCCCCAAATTCTGGAAGGGTAAGGGTTTAGTTAATGACATCATCAACAAACTGCCTTTTGAGATGCACTTACCTGGTTACCAATACTGTGGTCCAGTGACCAAACTAGAACAGCGACTGGAGAGAGGAGACAGAGGAGTCAATCTTTTGGATACAGCTTGCCGTCATGAGGCTGATCAAAAATTGGAGCAAGCAGCATTTGGAAGACTGATCAGCAGAGATGTCTCATTAGGTGAAAAAATAGCAGCACTGGGTACAACCATTGCCATGAATACAGAACAAAAATTGGGGTGGGGACTATAATATCTTTTAAATATACAGGGTGGCTCAATAAGTCACTTAACACCCCCAGTACAAGGCCACTGCAGCATGGGGGAACCACATTGATGTCACCCGCATGGTCGGCAGCCATCTTGAATTCAACTTCAGAAATTTAAATGGGAAGGGGGTCGTGCGACATATCAAAATGGGCTAGAATTTCACCAGGAAAACAACTGTGACATTTGTTTTCACCTAACTTTAAATTTAAGGGCGATTCCCACTTGGGAGAGTGGCACATCCTTTCCTTTTTGCTTAAATGTTTATTGTTCAAATTATCGTTAGTATGTGATTATGTGGTATTTATTGTTTTGACCAATCACTGAAAATGTCCGGATATTGACTTACCGGTATGTATATATCTTGTAGTATTGGTTGACATGAGAATTACGATTGTGTTTTGTCTTTACATAAAAGTTTAAAAGAGTGATGATGTGAATTGATCGTGTCAAGAGTAGCACATTTTCTTTTTCACTGATCTGAACGAAAATGCCACTAACACGCGAGGAACGGATTGCCATCATATTGATGTCAGGGGAGAGAAGTATGCGTGACATTGCCGCAGACTTCAATAACTGCAATCCTGCAAGACAACCGGTGTCACATGTGGCCGTCAGCCAGTTACTGGCAAAGTTTCAAGATACTGGATCTGTAGACGACAAGCCGCGACATGGACGTCCGAAAACAGCCACGGATGAGGGTACTGCTGTAGCGGTGTTGGCATCATTTGCGAAGTCCCCAACCCATAGCACACGGAGACTGGCGCTGGAAAGAGGTGTCAGCAGGGGTTCAATTCAAAGGATTGTACGTGACCACCACTGGCATTCGTATAAGATACAGCTGCAGCAGCACCTTAGTGAGGACGATCCACACAGGCGTTTGCAGTTTTGTGAGTGGGCTATAGCACAACTGCAACGTCACCCTGCTGTACGTAGCAAGATTCTGTTCAGTGATGAGGTTAATTTTTATGTGTCAGGGGAGGTGAATAAGCAAAATCTGCAGTACTGGTCATCGGAAAATCCACATTGGACAGATCAAAGCAAGGTGATGGGAGGCGGGAAGCTAATGGTGTGGTGTGGTACTTGGGGTTCCCGACTTGTTGGTCCATTTTTTATTGAGGGCAACTTAAATGCAGAGGGCTACTTGATTCTGCTACGGGAGCAGTTCTTACCATCCTTACTGTCCGAGGATGGGAGCTAGCCTGAATGGTTCCAGCAAGATGGTGCTCCACCGCACTATGGGATGATAGTCTGTCAGTACCTGGATAAACAATTCCCTCACCACTGGATGGTTCGCCGAGGGACTGTGGAATGGCCTGCATGCTCACCTGACCTGTCACCATTTGACTTTTATCTCTGGGGACACCTAAAAGCCATGGTGTATGCTACGAAAACTAGGGATCTGGCCCATTTGTGCACACGCATTGTGGATGCCTGTACTGCAATAACTCCTGAGGTTCTTCAGAATGTGGTAAGGTCATGGGAGAGATGATTACACGTGCGTGTTGCGCAAGAGGGACGTCATATTGAGAATGTGTTATAAACTTTGTCAATGTGGTTCCCCCTTGGTAAGGCAACGATTGGTCATTGCCATTTTCACGTTCCATGCCCCAGTGGCCTTGTACTGGGGGTGTTAAGTGACTTACAGTCTTCTCACCAAAAAACAACAGAAGAGAAAATATTGTTTGAGTAGGGGCCATGGAATAAAATTAACTCTCAGTACACACCAGATAAAAAGATTGCAAATTCCAGAAAACAGAAACACACCGGTGGTTTCATATTTAGTATTCCAGACATTTTAGCAGCTCTGGGTGCCGTGGGGAGTTTAGTAGGGGGTAGCGCTTCCATAGCAAAAACAGTTATTGATGCAAAAAATAATAAAGCTGAACTGGAAGAGCAGAAACGTCATAATCTGGCAATGGAGAAAAAAAGGCAAGGGCATTAATGCTCTGAGAAAATATATAAAAAAGAACCATTATCCAACTTCGATATTTAAAATTTGATTAAGTTTCTGAAAATTAAACACTTTAGAGGTGTTATCATGTCAGATTCCCTACTCATCAAGGGACCATATAAAAAAGAGTGTGGTGTAGTCAATTTGGATAGTTTCAAAAATCAAGGCACTCACTGGATCTGTTATTACAAACAGCTTTTGTTTTTGATTCTTTTGGTGGCATACCTCCATTAGGTTTAGTTAGTTATCTAAATACTCCAAGTCTCTATTATAATGACGAGCGTATCCAGGATTTTGAGGATGTAAATTGTGGCCAACTATGTGTTTCAATCTGGCCTTCCTATCTCAAATAAATAAACCATCAATTGAACATTTCCAGAAAGCACTGTGCCATCTAAAGCAGTATGAGTGTGTTTCATCTTACCAGTGAGACTTCAGTATTGAAACTCAGTTTACACAATGATATTAACTATCCTAAATCTATAGCTCTTCGCACTTTCTATAGTATGTATCTTATTCCCCATATCACAGAACACAATAATAGGGTTGCTGTAGGAAATGATAAAAATATTATTACTCCTGGTCAGTATAATCTATCAACATTACAAGCTCATCTGCCTAGAGGAGTGATACTATCACAAAACTCCGTTACACACAGAGTAGATTTGGTTTCTGCAACTGAAACAGTTGATCTGGGTACGCTTGGTAAACTACTGGGTTTTGAGAATAACACAAAACTTGAGCCTGCCATCAAACACATAGGTGGTAATATTCCTACATTCTTGGCCATAGAGACTCTCAATATCCATTGTAAAGTAGCAGAAGGGATGTTTACCAATTCCGATGGCAACATAGGCAGTCACAAACAAACTGGAATTATAGCAACTTTCAAACTAAATTCTGAGTTTATGGAGCCAATCATCTACACACCCTCCTCACAAATCTATTTTCCAGTATCCCACAATCGTATTGACCACATAGAGATAGCAGTAACCAACGAAAAAGGTGAAGTGGTAGATTTTGCTGGTGCTTCTACAACAGCAATCACAGAAATTAATATATAAAATAACCATCAACATGGAGAATATTGAAAGTTATGAATTGCAGTTTTTCTCTCCCAATCGTCGTACTTTTGCTAATTTCAATTAACCAAATCGGGAGATCGAGATAGATTTGGATGTTGGAGACAGTTTTGTACACCCTCACCGGGCTGATTTGTATATTAAATTTGAAGTGGTGAAAAGTGAGAGTTGTGAGGCATTTCCCCCTGGTGCAAACTAAAGATTAGAAGATAATTTTGTACCACACTTGTTCTCTCAAGTGGAAATCAGAAAACTTGGTACTGTGATAGATAGACTATCCTGGCATAACTTCTACTGCCATAGGAACATTGAAATTTTCCAAAATAGATACAACCTATTACCAGGCAGGGGATATGAATCAGGAACCAAAATCCTGACAAAACGCCACACAGTACTGTTTCCCATGCGTCTGTTGCTAGGTTTCTTCTCAGACTACAAGGACATCATATGGAAAGGTGGTTTGAGGGTCACTTTTCACAGGGCAGCCAATGATAATGATGTTCTGATGGATTATAGCACCTTAAATGCTGATGGCACAGCACTCCCCAACACCCTACTTGAAGCAGCCAAGTGTATCATCAAGACCATGGAGCTGAGGATACCAGTAGTAGAATACGAAACTAATTATGCTCTCAAATACAAAGCAGATATTCTGAAAAATCCACAAGTTCCTATTGAATTTTACGCTACTAATCAATTTAGTAGTTTACAATATGATATGCCAGATTTTGTATTTGTGCTGTTTCAGACTGGGAGAAAGAACACACAGGAAAAAAATCCAGCAAACATGATAATCGCAAAATTAAAAATATTTATCTGAAGAATGGACGCAATGAGATTTTCCCTCGCGAGAATTATAATCTTGATATAGCACAAGATGACTATCTCAAATTATATGAAGCATACACTCCTTACAAAAGGGTAACTGAGGGAAACATAAATGTATACTATACTCCCAGCGAATTCAAGGCACACAGACCTATGTTGTCATCAACACATCAAAAAGAAAACAATTTGTGGTTAATGATAGAACAAATATCAAAATTGCATGTGAATTCCATGAGCCTCTGCCCGACAACACTTTATGTAGTGTTATTCTTATTGCAGAGAAAAAAATTGTTTATGATGTAAAAAATGAGAGTCACAGAACAAATTTAGTTGCTATTACTAGGCCACAACAATGCAGTCTGTAAACAATTTCAATACAGACAGGATCTCCTTGGAATCAAACTAGGAGCACTTAACATACTAAACAACACTAGCAGTGTGAAGAAAAACTCACTTACACCAATAATTTTGACAAACACTGTATGTGCTTAAGCAACATGCTTTATCTTCGCCAACTATATACTATACAATATATTATGATGCAGGACGACGCATTGTGACACACTAAGATGGAATATGACACAAGATAACACAATATGACAAAGAATAACATATTTGGACACATCATGATGCATCAAAACACATGTTGACGCACTATGATATATTTTAACACACTATTACAAAAATAGGTACTGGAACTTCTGATCACTGGGTGAAATTTGGCATAGAAGCAGCAACTGGAGGTCATAATGTAGCTATAACACATCTGGAAAAACCTGGAGTTTATCTGGATAGCCAAAGATCAACTGGAGAGACTGCTTCCTGATGATGGTAGACGTTGCAGGCAGAGTAGAGAAAAATGGGGGGGGTTATGATCATTATAGGTCGACAGTAAGCATCATCAGGGAAATAAAAAAAAAACAAAAAAAACAAGTAGAGGCTGATCAGGCAATGGCAATGCTTCTCGATGAGGCTGACAAGAGACAGGGGCAAAGGCCTATGAGATGATGTTGTTGTACTTGTACCATTGCTGCCCCCTCTTGATACTGTCTACATAGGTACAATTCACCTATACAATATTGAGTGCAATTTCTCTGCAATGCGACACTAACAGTGACCTCACATGACGACTGAATCGACCCGTCAGTTGCTGCACAAAGCTGCGTGATATCAACCTATCAATCTCCCCTGGCAATATTATGCCAACACAATTATAATTTGTTAGATTTCTCTCCCTCTATTCTTTTTCCAATTCGAACACAACATGTCAGAATAGAGAGACATATGATAGAAAATTACGGCTTTTCTGCGGGCAAATAATCGCTGTGACAGATCTCCCCATTTATTATTTATACCATGGCATATAAGCCAGTGCCATATTAACTTCGTGCAGCCACAGTTATCACGCTAGCCACATGCAGTCACTGTATTGAGCAATCGATTGGCCTAGTTTTATATTGTGTGTCTCCGGGTACACAAAGCTGAATAAAACTGTTTTAGTCAGGGGAATAATTATTTTACTTCGCGTTTTGTGCATCTTGGCTAATCGCAACAATGAAGATGAGTGAGGAAATAAAATTTGATGAGTAGAGATTCACAAATAACCATGCCTAAGCAAAATTCAAATCCAGGACCCTTGGTGTTGCGACATGCTAAAACTCCTGAGGTCCTGGGTTCAAATCTTGATCTGGGATAGGTGCTCTCTGTGAGTATTTTTTTATGAATTACATCATATTTACTCCCGATCCAGCTAAATTTCTCAGAATTTCGAGTCAGCTTAATTTCTCAGAATTCCCACCAGAGTCACTGCCCCGGGTTAGCTTAATTCTCAGATTTCCCACCAGAGTCACTGACGGGAAATTCCCGAGCCAGCTTAGTTCTCGGGACATTCTCGAATTTCACTTACAAGTATAAATTCATATTCTAGGAATCTAAGAGAGGGGAGGGGGCTATACTAATACACTCCCAACCAATTAACAGGGGGTCAGGGCATTCCAGGCCAGCTTGGCACTTGGATTAGTCATCTTAGTATAAATTTCGTAGAATGATCAAGCAATTTGTTACACCTATAAATTAGCTAAATTCCACCAGAAGATATAAAAATATAGCATAATTTTAGCCAACTTAAGCCAAAATAGGCCCTGATATCAATCAACCCTCGTACTATGAGTCCGCAGAAAGAATCGTAGAGTGCACGAGGATGCCATGTGAATAAATTGGCAACTCATGTTACCATAGGAACCGGAAGGATCACGATCAATGCCTAGATACCATCTGGCGATACTGTTGTTGAACTTGTGGAAACATCCTGTCGCCATTTTGGATTTCCGAACATTGATTCTATTCATATTTTTACTCACATTTGGGTGAACATTAGAAATGAGCAACCAGATTTCGTCTAGCTCTTATCGTTTAAGAGATAAACCTACATCCTCCAGCCATTTTTGTGCATGCCTGTTCACAGAGCACCACGACTATCGGATTAGGGGGAGTTGCTGTCATCCTCGTCGGCAACCCGACAGTCGCGACCCTCGGTGCAATAGAGTTGGGTCCTCTGGGAAAAGTTTTGACACTGCACGAGCATCCCTGTTCATTGAGCATCGCGACTATTGGGTTAGCGGGAGTTGCTGACAGTCGCGACCCTCGGTGAAATATAGTTGAGTCCTCTGGGAAAAGGTTTTGACACTACGCAGGCATACCTGTTCACCGAGCATTGCGTCTCTTGGGGTTAGCTCGAGTCGCTGTCATCCTCATCGGCAACCCGACAGTCCCGACCCTCGGTGAAATATAGTTGAGTCCTCTGGGAAAAGGTTTTGACACTACGCAGGCATACCTGTTCACCGAGCATTGCGTCTCTTGGGGTTAGCTCGAGTCGCTGTCATCCTCATCGGCAACCCGACAGTCCCGACCCTCGGTGAAATATAGTTGAGTCCTCTGGGAAAAGGTTTTGACACTACGCAGGCATACCTGTTCACCGAGCATTGCGTCTCTTGGGGTTAGCTCGAGTCGCTGTCATCCTCATCGGCAACCCGACAGTCCCGACCCTCGGTGAAATATAGTTGAGTCCTCTGGGAAAAGGTTTTGACACTACGCAGGCATACCTGTTCACCGAGCATTGCGTCTCTTGGGATTAGCTCGAGTCGCTGTCGTCCTCATCGGCAACCCGACAGTCCCGACCCTCGGTGAAATATAGTTGAGTCCTCTGGGAAAAGGTTTTGACACTACGCAGGCATACCTGTTCACCGAGCATTGCGTCTCTTGGGGTTAGCTCGAGTCGCTGTCGTCCTCATCGGCAACCCGACAGTCCCGACCCTCGGTGAAATATAGTTGAGTCCTCTGGGAACAGGTTTTGACACTACGCACACACATACACAAGGGCAGCTGCGAGCAAGCGCCTGCGATCGCGATCGGGGACTCAGTCGTGGACGTGTGCCCCATCGTCGAGATGCGCCACCTGTTTCACGGTGTCTACGCCGTGGCACTCGAGCATCTGGGCACCAACCGGTGGCTGCACGCCATGTCCCTCCTGATAGGGGGAGCTGGCATGCGCCCTCTCCCTCAACATACAAAAGTGCATTGCCTCGGACTGGACGTGATGGGAGCCTCGGTGCCCAACTCGAACGTGGATGCGCTCCTCGAGGAGTTTCCCGGCTTTGAAATGGCTACGAGTCTGCTGGACCGGTGGCTGGACACCGACGAGTATCCGGTTCTGGATGTGGATCAATGCGATCTCCGACAAGATCCATGCACTCAAGAGCATGAGGGGGTTCGCCGAGATGGGCAGGCGTGTGGCACATTACCCAGACAACATCAGACATATAAATAACATATCCCCAAAAAAAACAACAGGTAATAATGAAATTGGTCTGTAATTTTGAACCAGGTTTTTACTTCCATTTTTAAATATTGGGTTGACTTTTGCTATTTTTAACTAAGTAGGAAAGATACCATTTGCTATTCAGTCATTCAAGAGATATTCTAAAATAGGTGCTAACAACTTTTTGATTTCTTTAATTGCTCTGACTGGAAATTCGTCTCCTACAGCCTTTGAGTATTTTAAATTCCCTATCTCTTTCGATATTTCGTTTGTCGTGATTGACGTTAGAAACATGCTTTCCAGAGTGCGTGGTTTAGAGTTACGCAAAAAGTGCAATGGGTTTCTTATGTTAGTTATATTTGTTACTAAGTTAGCAAAAAGTGCAATGGGTTTCTTATGTTAGTTATATTTGTTACTAAGTTATCTCCTAATTCAGTGAAGTACTTGTTAAATGTTTCACACACTGCAAATGGATCGTCTATTTCAATATAATTTGTACATAATTTTATATTGTTATTTGTGTGCTTTTCTTTCATCGCTGCATTTTCATTCACAACGTCCCACATTGCTTTGCTTCTATTATTTGAAGACGCAATTTTGTTCGCATAATATTTTTGTTTGAAATCTCTTATTTGTTTCTTATAGTAATTTATGTAAAACTTGTTTACTGATTTATTTATGGGAGTGCGTTGACTTATTAGGGATCTTTTTATTTTACTATATTGTTTTAACTCTCGTGTTATCCATTGCTTTCTCTTTCCATTTTTAGTTTGTATTTTTCTTTTAGGGAAAGCTGTGTCAAAAATATTATAGAATGTATTTGTGAAAATTGTGAACTTTTCATCACTGTCTATTTCACTTACATATATTTGGCTCCAAGATTCTTTTTCTATCAAATATTTAAATTTGTGCATATTTCTTTCACTATATATTCTATTTTCATGCATAGTAGGTTGTTTGGTAACATGTTTAATTTTTACTTGCGTGATTTGGCATGTGTAATCAGAGAGACCCTTTATAATATTATATGAGACGTCACCGTGATAGAGATTTGTGAGGACATTGTCAATTGCAGTTTTGGAATGAGCTGTTATTCTGGTAGGTTTTGTAATTATATGGTTAATATTATATGATAAAGTTATTGTCAACACACGGTTTCACTCAGTGCAGTCCTTTAAGAAATCAACACTGAAATATCCACAAACTAATACTTTTTTCTTATGAATATTTGGTATGTTATTGAGTACATTTTCAAGACGTATAAGAAATATTTTTAAAGAGCCTAGTTCGCTCCGATAGACAGAAAGTATGACAAGGTTCAAATTATCTATTATAAGAACAGCACATTCAAAATCCAATTCCGAAGACTCGTTACACAGTTTGTTAACTTGTTTAGCATGTGGCAGCAGATAATTTTTTATTAAAATTAGAGAACCACCTCGTTGGTACGTCTTTCTGCAAAAACTGCTAATTATTTTATAGTTACTAAGTTTTAAAAGTTTTCTATTTTCGCTGTTTAGCCAATCTTCTGTCAAGCATATGGCACCTGGTTCCGGTTCGATCGTGTTGACCATAACTTCAAGTTTTGTTATTTTGGGGGTTATGCTCTGTATGTTGTGCATGAGGATGGTAAAAATATAACTCTGGGTGCTTATCTGCTGTCCAGTTGGGGTCACCGATCTTCCGCTCCCCCTCTATCACTTAGAACCCCCACAGCAGACACTACCGGGCTCACTTTCACTTCCTCCCTCCCCCCAACTTTTTCACTCACTTGAGGGTTACAGACACTGTATCTTCTTTCAGGAACAACACCCGGGGCAAATTCCTTGGAATCCGGCGAATTCTGGAGTTCAGCTTTGTTCCTCTCGTAGTCCATGCACTGTTGCAACGTGTACACTGATCCATCTATGACGAGTTTGTCATATCGCAGGTGAGCGACGCATCCATCCTTTCTTGCTTTCACCAAATGAGGTTTCAGCTTTTCCCTCGTTTTTTGCATGCTGTCCGAATAATGTTCCGATACCGCCACACCAGTCGTTTTGAGTTGGCTCGATTTCCTTAGGATCTCCTGTCGCTTTTTATAAGAGTTGAGACGCACAACGATCAGCCTTCTCCCATTCACTCTGCCCATTGTGTGAGCTCTATCCACCATATCTGGAGAAATATTCACGTCCGTCTTGTTCTTGATGAGAGCAATCACTTTTTCTTCCGACTCTTCCCAGCTTTCATTATTTTCCGTGTTTTCTTCCATGCCGTAAAAGATGATTATGTTTCTCTTTGACTGCCCTTCGAGGCAGTCTACATTTTCACAGAAAAGACAGTTTAGGCTGTCTTTCCTCAATTGCTCCATGTATCTTTTCGCCTCCACCACTTGATTTTCAAGAGCGGAGATTTTTCCAATCACGTTTTTTTAGCTCCATCCGGAAATACCTTATCTCTCCCTTGAGGTCCGCCTGTCTGTCCTTCAGGTCTCGCAGAATCTTCATGACGTCGTCCATCTCGGGGCCTGGATTTGCTTCAATCCCCTGTGCCAGGAGCAGCATGATTATAAGGACTGCAATTAGAAAACAACACTACCCACTAAAATGATATTCTGATCCATTTCCACCTGTCTTCATCGATGTAACACAGAAACTTATGCAGAAGCAGCCTATGGAGACTCAATTGTTCCGTACCGATACCCATTTGGCAACGTTGGGATTGTGAGAGCGAGTTTTTGTGCGTCTGCTCGCTACAGTAATAGATTGCGCATGATGGAATAAGTGTTGCCAACTCACTAATTGTTGCTTAGGTTAACCTGTAAAAGGCTACGCCAAGGGCCCAGTGAGGTTAACGTACATCATAAAAGGCTGTGCCCCCCCCAAAAAATACATCGTAAAAGGCTACACTGAGGGCCCATTTCCCCTCCAAAAAAGAATACAAAAAACATCATAAAAGGCTACGCCATATCGGCATTTTCTGTTGCAGAAGCGGGCTGATACCACTACTTGAGACACTTAGATCGGACTCGGACTACGAGGGGCATCCGGAAAGTAGTTCAGTTTTTTAATTTAAAAAAACTAAAACATATTTTTTGACAAAACTTTGCAATTATTAAGAACAAACTTTAAACTTTCTGTACATAGTCACCATACACATTTAAGCATTTGTCATAACGTGTGAAAGTTTTTGTAACCCAGCTTCATATTCCTCTGCCGCCAGTCCATTGAGAAAAGTAGTTACCACCTTCTTTCAGTTCCTCATCACTGTGAAATGTCTTTCCTCCTTGTTCGTGAAACATCAGGGAACTGTTTACTGATTTCATCCAGTGTGACGTGCCGATCGTTCTTGATGAATTCGTCAACTGCACTCAGCAGTTCATCTGTAAAGACAGAAGGTTGTAACAAAATCATCCCATTCATACAACAGCACAAAGATCTTGGAGTCATTTTCGACAGCAAACTCACTTTCAGGCACCATATAGATTACATAACTTCGAGAGCCATGAAAACACTTGGGCTAATTTACAGATTATCACACATGTTTCTGCCCTCAAAACATACTTTATAACGTGCATTGTACCTATTCTTGAATATGGTTTCTGTATTTGGTCAATGGCCTGTGATAGTAATATAAAGAGAACAAAGAAACTGGTAAATTTATTTATTAGAGTAGTCAAACATAGATGTCCAGCCCTTGCAAACTTTTCCAAACATGAAATTCTGTCCACTCTACAAATTCACGATCCATCCCTTCGCCGTCAAGTTTCAGATCTAACATTTCTTTTCAAAATCATGAATGGACAACTTTTCACTAACGAACTCTTGCGACATCTTCACATCCGGATCCCACGTACCAACAGCAAATGCAACAACTTCTTTTACACAAAAGCCTCAAGGCTATCCTTAGAACAAAGGACATTTATCTATAGGCTACAAACAAGGTACAATACACTAAATGATCCTCCAGGCTTTTAAAATTAATATTTGTTATACCCTAGTTATTGTTTTATTATTATTATCATTATTGTTATTTTATTTTATTCCTGTTACATATGTGTGCGTGCTTCTCATTTGTTAATTTCTATTTTTCTCTCTGTTGATATCCTGATATAAAATGGATTCTCTCTGTATTCAGGATTTTTCAAGTAAATAAATAAAAATAAAAAAAAATAAAAATATTTTCATATCTTCTGGTGGATTTAGCTAATTCATATGTGTAGCAAATTGCCTAATCATGCTACGAATTCTAGGTCCTCGTACTAAGATGATTAACACTAAAGCTTAATTCTTAAGTATATAGCTTGGGAATATTCTACTCTCAGGGTCAAGTGACACTGTTGATTGGTTGAGTGTATTTAACTTATGCTGCAAACAACTCCACTGCTAAGTGGTTAGTCTTGTTTGAAAAACGGTATCAAAATAATTTCTTAAATATGAAAACTACTGATTACTAATTATTTTTTAGACACTCCCCTTTGCTTATACCAAAGGTAATTTCTTAGATATAATGTAGACCCCTAAGCTATTATATTCGTTTCTACTTAAAATAGTTTTTTAGATATGAAAAACTGACTACTTGGTTACTAATAAAAAAAATAGATACTACTTTTAACATACCCTGTTTCTTATCCTCATTTGCTACGAGTTATTATATAAAGAAAATATACACTACTTTTAACACACCCTGTCTTTCATCCTCATTTGCCATGACTCAGCATGACAAATGTATACTGGTCAAAAAAAGTTTTGCATATTGCAAGTTTTTCATATTCTGCATCACTGGCACCACAAATCTCCATATCTTTGAAGCACACACATCAACCGAATACCAATTCAACCCACAAAAGAGCAGATACATGTCTGTGGCTGGGTTTTAAAGCATGTTTCATGTTTTAACCTTGTGATTCACCCACCGATTGTCTCGCAGTTCGTAAGAAGGGGGAGTATAGAGCACTGGATGTCTCAAGGAAGGTTGTAATGTTTGTCATGGTGTGAGTTTACATTTTAGAAATGCCACGAAACACACTTTCGGCAGTGGATAGAATCAGAATAGTGACTCTACTACAGGAAGCTATAAAGCAAGTGGACGTAATACATCGGGTAGGCTGTAATCAAAGTGACGTTTCTAGAGTGTGGTAGAAATTTTAGGAGACCCAATCAATAGCAGATAGGCCCAGAGAAGGAAGACCACACAAAACAACGACTGCACAAGACAGGCATATCCGTATTTCTGGGTGCAGACGTCCTATGTCCACAGCAACCCAACTCCAGAAGGAGCTCCCTGAGGCCTCAGGGATCATGGTGTCCACCCAAATGATGCGAAACCGACTGTATTATATAGGGATTCATGCCCGTCAATCTTTGAAGGTTCCCCGATTCACTGCACGACATAGAACACTACGCGTAAGATGGGCTACACAACATGAAAAGTGGACCTGGGAAGAGTGGTCACAAACACTGTTTACAGATGAAGTACGGGTTAGTCTGCATTCCGATGACAACAGTATACATGTCTGGAGAGCAAATGGGCAGCGGTTCAATGAATCGTTCATGGTGGAACGCTTCCAGCAACAGGGTGGTTCAGCACTGTTCTGGGCAGGAATCATGTTGGGTCGTCGGATGCCATTAGTTCACATACAGGGTACTATGGATGCACAGACATACAAGGACAGTGTTCTTCGACCTGTCATTAGGGCATTTGCGCAGGATGTTGGTGCAGGATTCATGCTGGTGGACGATAATACCAGTCCTCACCATGCCCGTTCAGTGGACCATTTCTTTCGAAGGCATGCAATCCGTCGGATGGACTGGCCAGCAGTCTCCCCCGATATCAATTGTATCGAACATGCCTGGCACCTTCTGAAACGTGCCATTGCAAACCGCTGTCACCCACCACAAACCCTACGTGAACTGATACATGCTGCCATTCAGGAATCGGTCAATTTTCCACAACATGCATTGGATAACCTGGTTTTCAGCATGCCCCGTCATGTTTTAGAACGTCTACGTGTTCGTGGAGGCCACACAAGTTACTGACTAGATGGTGAGGGGTTTCTAATAGTTTACTCACCTTGGTAATTGGTGATCTTTTTGTTGCATCTTACTTTGGTTAGTAAAGTAACTTTGTGTCTTTTTTCTTTCTTTGGTTATATCTTTCAGAATTTTCTTTAACTATGTTTTGTGTTTTGTACTTTCATTTCCCTAGTCGGAGGTACCAACATGTGGGGCGTCTGTGATGCAGAAAATAAAATTTTTGTTATATGCAAAACCTTTTTTGACCAGTGATATACTGTCTATTGATTACCTACACATGCCAGTATTGATACAGTCTTGAATTCCCCTGCACTTATTCCCAGAACAGTTCAAGGTTGTGATAAATTACTCACACACTCATGTAATGGGGTAATGTCATTGATAAATGATCCTGTTTGTGACAACTAAGTAGACTTGTATATGACTTCCTTTGCATGCACAAACATGCATGGACATGTTACCTTAGTGGATTCCTGTTATTCCTGGAAGAGTTCAAGGTTGGATATTGTGTTGCTTGAGCAGTGTAAACTCTATTACTATAAAGAGTTTGTTAAAATTATTGGTTTAAGTAAGTTTTCTCTTCAGAAATATTATACTAGTATTGTTTAGTAAATTAGAGAAGTTTCTAATTTGATTTATTTGCAATACCGTACTATTTTGAGTGGTCCTAAAATCTATTATATACTATTCTGGTTAAATATGGTGTTCAGATTGTTTGAAAAGTTGGTATACAAAGTTTCAGTTACTGTAGAAGCTCTAAGGATCAGTATTGCCAAGATTGGTCTGTATAGTCTCTCTCTCTCTCTCTCTCTCTCTCTCTCTTTATATATATATATATATATATATATATATATATATAACTACTAATACCCAAAATATTTTGCTATCTTTGATATACCACAGACTTGTGTCTCCAGCAAAATCTATATATAATAACCAATATCCAAAATAATTTATTATTCTTAATACACTTAAGCATACATTAGTTTCTATTCAATTTTTAAAAGTATTTGTGGTAAATATATCCAAGTAAGATTGAAATATTGACACACTCTAGAGTTGTGATATATCCACAAAAAATTATATATAATTACCAAATAAAAACAATGGTAAATCCTAGTCGAAAAACTGAATGTATGCACTGGCCAACCCAAAAATCCTATATTACCAACCCAACCCTGTCCCTATTGTGGAAATCATATTAGGATACCACATATGAACAGACATAAGAAGAGTTGTGAATCTCAACCATCAACTTACCAGACTAATCCTAGAAAAAAAGAGAAGCAGATATAGCTCCAACTGATGGTCCTGAACCAAAACAAAGTAGATTTTTGACCACACCTAGTGCAACGGCTTTCGGTGTATAACGGGTATCGTTATACGAGTTATATTATATTCCACTGTATTCATGTTTTTCTCTATATTATTGATAATGATTATTGAAAATTAACCACGGCTCTTGCTGCGCGCATGCTCATATTCTTGAGGACTCACAGAGCAAAATATTTATATCTGTTGGCAACATTGTGCAGCGCGATACGAGTAACAGATCTTTTGAACGGTTCATTGGTAATAACTGATCTTGATTACCGAACGGGATCCAGCAAGAAAATGCTTCTTTCTTTAATGTGATTTGGCGAGTTTGTGAAAAACAAAGATTAAACCATGGGTTTTAATCATTCTCGGATATACGTTGGATGTGAAAGCAGTTCTGCACAATTGGACTTGTTGCCGGAAATCGCAGGTTGGAATCTGAACGTGAGGAACGGGTCGCGGAAGAGCGATTCAGGAGTTCGGGGAGAAAATATGGTAGACGCAGAAGTGAGATGTTTTGATGCTGCAGATATCAAGGGATATCGGTCCATTTATAGGCGATCCATCCAAATTGAAGGATGCCTATGACCCACAAAGGATAAGATTACCTGTTTCACGAGAAATTTGTGAGTGCAAGTGAAGGTGTGAGCGGATATGTGAATTTTATTTTCGCTCAATATTCACAAATTGAAGGACCCGGATGCATTGTAAGTAGGAATCCTTTTCTATCTAAGTGATTACGGATAAACTCAAATCCAACTGAGAATACATGAAACTCATCGGCTTTATACGTGATTTAAGCTAGCTTTCGTGTGCGTATATTATGGCCATAATACGAAACTCAATACGTCGTTAATTTGAGCGCGAAGCATATGCTTGAGGTAGCCATCTTGACGAGGAAATCTCTCGCTGCCTAAGACAGTGTAAATATTAATTATTGTATATAATTTTAATTTATTGTGCTCAATTCATTCATTATTTTCTGGGATATTTGTCAAAATTTACCTCATATCGATTGAGAGATTTTGTAACGTATGTTTACGTCCGTTAGCTGTCAATAATTAAGGCTGCTAAAACTTACATAGACAAATTTCATTGTTGGTTTTCATACGTTGAAATGGTATAAAATTGTATTCGTCAGCAACGTCAAAATGATCTAAACTGGTAATTTTTCAGATTATTTTTATCACACGTAATAATTGACGGTGTCAATGAGCATGGTGTGATCGATTTTAAGGAAAAAGACAGCGGTCACATCAGTTGATATTCACGTATTAATACGCCATTGTCTGGCATGTTGGTAAGGTGCAGAATGTAGCTTACACAAAATGTTGTGTTATGTGTTCGTCGTAATTCAAAATAAAATCCAGCAGATCTTATTTCTGCAATTGTTTTAGTTAATAAATGCTCATAAATCAACTCTCTAGTGTGAATATTATTAATTTACAGATTTCAATTCATGTAAGATAACCATGTGCATACTAATGTCAGTGATCTCTTACAGGTGGGGGGTTCACTTCTTACTGGTCACTCGTGCATGAATAATAACTCAAGAAATTGTTACTTACTTTTACCTTAGCGTATTCGTTATCGGGAAAGAATTTAAATTAAGTTCATCTTTCGGGTGCGTCAATAAGTCAACGGAGATGGGTTCATTTTAATATACAGGGTGGACAGGTGACAGCGGAATTTAGTATAAAGCATAAGTTCATTTCTGCTGCGGTTTTATACTTCTTGAGGTCAATAATGGTGAACATAAACTTTTAGGATAATTTTGGTCAAGATTCTTTGGTTTGTTTAAGCTTAATCGTTGTAATTCTTTAACACGGCTACCAGCGTTACCGATGAGATGGGTGGGGTCACGTGTGAGAATTTGGTGTGATTTCAGTGTTTTGTAATTGAGATGTCATCTAAATTGTTCACATTAACTTAGTATACCTACCCACCAGGCATTGACATTCTGATTGGGAGTTCTCACCTCTCAGGGTTCGTCACAGGTGGTCAACTCAATGATTACTCCTTTGAATCAGAGCCACATTGTGATCTCAACAATTTCTTGAAGAACATAAAGTCTTCAATAATAGAACTCCTGAGAAATGAACTTAGAAATAAATCTATTAAGTTTAATACTACTCTATCCTCTGAATATGAGAAACCTGATGAAACACATCATACATCTTACCATTGTTCCAAGACCCAGACTCTATATATGAGTGATATAGAAAATTTGGAACAAATCTATGCCCAGCTTATGGACACATTACTCACAAAACATGAGGAATTTGAGGCCAAAGGATCTGGTTGGAAATTGTGTGGAAGTCCACATAAACTGGAACTGCAAATAAGTCTCACCCCTCTCTGCTTCTACCTGTCCCTCTTCCAGTAGATATTCAGAACAAGAAAGCAGTAGTCAATATACAAAATGATGATGACAAGTATTTACTGTGGTGTGTCATGGCAAAACTTTGCCCAGTTCATTGGAAAAACAATCCAGAGCTAGTTCATCATTATATGCAGTATGAGATAGAGTTTGAGCATGTTATGTCAGGTATCCAATATCCTGTTGCTATATCTGATATAACAAAATTTGAAAAACAGGCAAAAGAATTCTTCTTGGCAGCCAATGTGTATGTTTATACAGAAAATGATTTTGTATATCCTCTCAAAATAAGTGTCAACAATGATGATAATGCTGATGTCATCCATTTGTTACTTATTTCAGATAACAAGGGTGGCCACAGTGGCTCAGTTGGTAACGTGTCTGACTACCATGCTAAAGGTAACGGGTTCGATCCCCGGCCAGTTCAAATCTGGGAACTTTTCTAAAGTTGGAAGCGGCCCCAGCGCCCACCCAGCGTCGAATAACATGGGTACCTGCGGGGAAACACTGGGAGGTAAAGGTGGTCAGGGGCATGATGCTGATCACATCACCCCCACTCACAACCAGATCAAGAAAGTATGGGGCATTACCCCCACACCCCCTATACGCCTTCATGACGTGGTGCTATGCACAGGGGAGCACTTTACCTTTTTTCAGATAACAAGAATTTCCATTACTGTCTTATTCGTAATATCTCTCGTCTGGTTAGAAGTCAAATAACCAAACATATCGGGGAAATTAAGATTTGTCATAGGTGTTTGACTACATTTGATAATCAAGTTCAACAGAACTATGTCAAATTTAATAATCAAGAAATTGCTATCGAGAAACTAGAAGAGCACAAAAAATATTGTGGTGAGAACAAGCCTGTACGCATGATTATGCCCAAAAGAAAAGAGGTTGAGAAATTCAAACAACACAAGGCCCTGTTCGAGCATCCAGCTATAATAATAGCAGATTTTGAGGCATTTCTCAAACCATTTAACTATTCAGAACCTGATCCTGAAATTTCTTCAACTACACCTTATCAGCTCTATAAGTTTTGTATAGATCGACACAAGGAAAAACCTTGGGACGAAAAGTCCCCACACAGCTTTCTCTTCCTCCCTCCACCTCGGGCCATAAGGAAGCATGGTCCACTCTCCCCCTCCCTAATTCGCGGGGGTACGGTACACAGGACTCGCGTGTCTGTGCAGGATGTCTTGCTCGTAATTCCACTATAGTTATGGTTACGTAGTTGTGTGGTGCAATTCATTAAAATCCAATGAGCCTTATATATACACAAAGGACCTAATGCTGTTAAACAATTTTTCCAAAAAATGAAGGAAGAGGTAAGAAAAATTGGTATGGTATTATCTGTGTCAAAACCAAGAGTTTAATTATCTGCTGCTGAAGAGCAATTATATGATGCTACTGAGATTTGCCCACAGTGCAATTCATATTTTACAAATGAAAATAAGAAAATTTATCACCATTGCCATATCACGGGAAAAAATCTTGGCATCTTGTGTAATAGCTGCAATCTCAAAATACAAAGCCCTAAATTTGTTGATATACTCTTTCATAATGGCAGTGGATAGGATTCTCAACATTTGGTTAGGCATCTCAGTTATGATAGAAAGAACATAGAAGTCCTAGCAGAGAATCAAGAGAGATACATTAGTCTCAGCAAAACAGTAGAGATTCCTGGTGGTGGCATTATTAAAATGAGATTCCTGGACTCCATGCGATTTCTCTCTGCTGGACTAGATGCTCTTGCCAGCAAACTATCTAATGACCAGTTCCAAATTACAACCAATAGCTTTCCTGACTTAGGCATAGAACATATTAGACACAAATTGACCTATCCATATGAATATGTGACTGACCATACTAACTTTAATGTTGAATCTCTTCCTCCTCTCAAGGAGTTCTACAGACAACTCAGAGAAAGAAACATTACAGATCAGGATTATTATTATTATGCACAACTGATGTGGAAGAAATTAGGGTGTAGGACACTGGGAGACTACCATGATGCCTATCTAAAATTGGATGTGACGTGACAATCCTTGCTGACGTATTCCAAGCTTTTAGAAAATTGTCGATGAATATCTATAAATTGGACCCAGCACACTTTTATAGTTTCCCAGGGTTAGCTTGGTCAGCCATGTTGCTCAAAACAAAAATCCACCTGGAGCTGATTTCAGACGTAGACATGCTTCTTTTTATAGAAAGAGGTATATGCGGGGGCATGATACAATGCACACAAACACAAAGATATGCAAGGACCAACAACATACATATGACAGAATATAACCCAAATGAGCCCTCCAGCTACTTTTATGTAGATGTCATTAATTTGTATGGTTATTCCATGATGCACAAACTCCCCTATGGTGGTTTTGAGTGGATAGATCCCACATTAATAGATATACAAAATTTTGATAACACTGAGTATGGTTTCTTTGCTGAGGTGGATCTTGATTACCCTCATGAGTTGCACAATTTGTTTTCTGATTTGCCACCAGCTCCTGAGTTCAAGTGTCCACCAGATTCAACACAGAACAAGCTTCTGATGACCCTTGAGTGTAAAAAGATATATATTTTTCACTATAAGAATCTCAAATTTTTAATGGAGAAAAAGGCTCGTATGGTGCAAATCCGAAGAGTTCTCTGATTTAGATAAGGATTTCTTCCAATTGATGAATAATGCTGTCTATGGTAAGACCATGGAGAATATTAGGAAACGTGTAGATGTAAGACTGGTATCTGATCCAAAAAAGTGCAATAAGTTGGTGGCAGGTCCAAAATTCAAATTGCGTACAATATATCATGAAGATTTGTCACTTTTTCAACTAGAGAAGACATGCATCAAATTTAAGAAACCTATCTATGTGGGAGCTACAGTTCTGGATATGTCTAAGATACATATGCTGCAGTTTTACTACGATACAATAAAACCTTTTTATAAAAATAGCCTCTCTCTTCTGTAGATGGATACAGAGAGTTTTGTATATCATATTAAAACATCTAATCTCTATGAAGACATAAAACACCCTGAGTTGCTTCATTATTTAGATACATCTTCATATAACCCTAATTTTGGTATTTCTTCCCACAACAAAAATGTGCCAGGCAAACTAAAAGATGATAAAAGTAAAGATATTAATAAAGATTTTATTGAATTACGAGGAAAGATGTATGCAATTAGATCAGCGGGAGACACTATTAAAAAACCAAGGGAGTAGGTAGTATGACGAGACTAGGCAGACGAGACTTTCCCGTTCCTATTTATCCTCACGCAGTGCACTACAAAATTTCCCAAACCTAAATTCTCCTTAAAAAAAAATTCATAGAGCCACCGCACTTTGGATTCACCCGTCAAGCAACGCACGGATACGCAGCATTGTGATTGTTAACGTGAGATCATACCCTTAAAGCTCCAAGTTAAAAAAAAAATCAACGTCCAAAATAACACATATGGTGACCAACCGGTTAGAATGAACAGCTCTGCGAATGAATTAAGCTCACCCCTAGCCCTTACCTTTAACTTAAATTCCCGCAGGCTTTTAGAAAGAAAAACAAAACAATTAATCTACACTGATGGATGAAATTCGTAAACTAAAAAAAAATTCAGCAGTTCCGCTTAACCGGAAAAGGGGGGGAATATGCTAGCTTTTCGAACACCCAACCCAGAACAGTAGAATTTAACATAAAACCCTTGCTGAAATGGAAGTTCAGTTTATCGACTTATGAGACCAGAGCGAGATGAATCTTTCCATCCTGAAAGAAATATTCTTATTAACATAATACCATTTAAATTACATCAAACATGCCTGGATACAAAATGCCAATTTGGAGTCAGAAATACTGCTTTGACTACAACTATTTATTTGCATTAGCACATAAACAAACTTGTATTAGACAATAAGTATTTTTCATACATGTCAATTGCCAAGTACAAATTATTATTTTTCCTACCAAAATATTATATCGGTTTCAAATACTGGCATTGTATTATCCAAACAAAACCAAAACTGAATCATTCATCAAAGTTTGTCGTAAAGACGTTCGTTTGAGACCTTTAACATTCTTTAACGACTAAAAATAAAATTCCTCAACGTTCTTTTTTACTTTTATCAAATATGGCTGTCACGAACGCCAAGTTTTCCGCCAAATCTTAAAACAAAGAAAGCACACGAATTATGGCCATTTGTGACACACGGATGCTAGCATTATTATATTTGAGAAAGAATTTGGGTGTAGATCACAATTCTTCCCATTCTTGTAACTGTGATGCAAGGAATGACATCAAAACAGTACTTACGGATCAGATGCCATCGGGGAAATTTCCGTTATGTTTAATTTAAAATATCCATCTTTAGGCACAATGGAGAATCCATACTCATCGAGATTTTTGACGAACAGTCCTTCCTGAACAATTTAAGACATATGGATTCACTTAACACTTCCCATTATGTTCGATTTCCATTGATGCTTCCTCCAATTCCTATTTACATCCAACAAGATTCTTTCCTCTCCTGGACCGAGTCCTGAACCGTTCCTTCGATTCCGATTCCTGCTCTTTCCAATCCACCGCTTATGCACAGGTAACGGGTGCGATGACCCGTTCCTCTAACCAGTTCACTTTTATTGCGCCGTCTTCCGGCGTTGACGAAAGTTTTTCTTTTGTTGCAATACCAAAACGCAAGTTACTAATTGCGATATATTTTAAATGTTCATAATCTAATTTAAATATTATTTTTTGTAGTATACACAATACAATCTTATTTATAACACTTATACAAACATTCGTGTTAATTTTCACATAAAGTACCTTGAGGCCATCTATTGTCAAATCTTTGTACTAATGTTCGATTCAAGGTAAATTTAACACTCAAATGCCATCTATCGGCAGTTTCGGCACAATCGGCCTTAATTCACTTTACAAATGTTACAGCCATGACAAATATTGTCATAGTTGGCGCCCAACTAAAGGCCGAACCCATCTAAACCATTCTTACAATAGATTAATATTCAACTGAACATAGAACATTTATCCTCATTATCTCAAAGAATCAACAACACCATTTGCAACATCATACTATTTACAACAAGAACACTGTATGAATATCACAGGAAGGGAATGCTCATGTCGCCCTGGTCACCACATGATTGCAAATTTCATCAGGTATTGAGTGAGTCTATGACCCATCAGTCGCGTGCTGTCCCGCCGCAAAACCTTGCTCACTTGGCTCCACAGCCCGCCGCAGGCAAGATTCCACTTGGACTAAAAAAGCAATTATTACCTGATATTTCGAATCCGGACAAAACTGGGTATCAACATTCTAAGTAATGCCTTATTATTTTTTTTTAATAACACATGCCCAAACCCGCAAATGAATAGCTTACTGTGCAATTTGTGAAACTCTTCTATCTTCACCACTCTAACTATCGTTAGTAATTGTAGTTCCCAACTAGCATACTCCGGTCCGCCGCTGAATCCCTCCTACTTGGCCATATTAGCCCGCCGCAGGTGATCTTCTACTTGACCTGTATGCGTCATTTCTGAACAGTACACCTCACTCTTGATTTGTATAAGCAGGCTCACTCACGAATCGAACGTGTGAGTCAAGTTCCTGCAACCTTTCATCAATCACACCTGAGTAAAGCATATTGACCCCCTTTACCTTTGTCAACCATTGCTTCTTTTTCTCCTGAGAGCACAACCATAGTTTCACATTTTCGATGGATTGATTTTCTAATAAATCCCCCGTGATACAGTCTACTAATTTCAACGTGGAATCCTTAAAGTTCTCTACACAGAGATAAGGTCCATAGTACAAATTACAATATTTTTTAATGATTTTGTCACCCAAATTTCCAGGAGCATGACTTCTTACAAAAACCAAGTCTCTCTGTTCGACACTACATCTATTAGCTGTCTTTAAATTAATTTTCTTTAATCGGCGTTTTCTTGATTCCTTACTCCTCAAATCCGCCATAACCAATTTAGAATTCCAAGAAAGGTCGTCCATTCCCAACCCTACGTGATTAAAATCAAAAAGGTTTCTTTCCAAATTCAAACGTAACTCACTAAGAGTAAAACCGGTTTGAGAAGATATGGAATTATTCAACAGGTGCAGAGCATCCTGTATATAATCTGGTCACCTTGAGTGATTCGTGGTGCACAAACCCTCATTAATCGATTAAACTCTTCGTGATATACCTCTACCACAAAGGTGTCATGAATGTAAAGTCTAAATGCATTTCACAATAATGTTTCATTATGCATGTCGAATCAAATTCGATTATTTTTGAAAAATCTTTCGAAGTTAGATGGAAATACTGTCATTAAAAGTTATCTGCTGACATGTGTTTCTATTAGCACGCGTGCCCAAGTTATTTCACCTTTATCGCTATTAACATGTTCCATCAGGATTACCAGGCTGCTGACAACGAACAGAAACAAATTAACAATATGCGAAAACCCCTTTCTAAAAATTTCACTACTTCACCTAGAATGCAGGTTACCATCGGATGTGAGTGTAAGAACTACTCCCCCTACCATCACCCTACAATCTGAGATAAAGAATATAATTTTCAATTATTTCTATTAAACCTCTTTAAGGTTAGTTAGTCCGAGACTTTTCTGTGTCGGGATGAAACCTGTCCTCGGTTTGCTTGCTATACCCCTTTGACACTTTCTCGAGTCACCATGTTACTATCATGTATCGGAACTACCACCCTAAAGGAAGAGCATGTGAACCTGTCCTTAGGTCACAATACTGGACTTTATGTTCCCACAGAACAAAACAAAAGCATAATTCTTTCTTTAAACAAAGATTTCTCTTTAAAATTTATTTATTAATATTATATGTAAATACTTTTAATATAGGGTTTGCATACACGTTTCTTAAATTTCAGCATCGGAGCCGGAAACTAAATTAATGGATCAACATGTCTAGCAATAAAACTACTGACTGTGTACCATCGATACCATCCAAAAATAAGCCACATTGTTACCCTATGGCCTTAAATGATATTACATCACGATTTGCAAGAGACAATACATGCACGCAAAAACTACTATGCAATCTGTATGTCCTAGTTTTACATACAAATAACATTAATGACTTCAAATATACCTATCTCTTTTCTTATATATTTATTTACTCGTATTTATTTAAATTTATGCAACTGCATAAGAATTTTAGCTCACATATAGTTCATCGCACTAGAAGACTGAACTCAATTGTCATGACCAAATTTAAAAGTGGATGACAGCGTTTATTCTTCATGAAAGTTTGTCACATTCCCAATAAATTTTCACAAGACATGTTCGATTAGATATTTAGTCCCTGTACCTCCGAAAAGTTTCACCGAAAGTTAACTCACAGATAATCATAAGGTAAATCAGCGACATCACAAAGATGAAGTTAAAATTAACTTCACGTCATCCTCTTGACATCTTCGGCGTACATGAGTACGATGCATGATCAAGCTTGTTTTAATGATCAACGTACACGAAAAAGAGGATATAGCATGAAATGCTTCCAGACTAAATTCCCTCTTCTTGAGTTTCGAACCCCGTTGTCTGAATTTTCTTTTACGCACATGCTTAGGATGAGTCATTAACATTCTCTTCGCACCCGAGCGTTTATTCCAACCAGGCTTGGTAGTTCGTTTCAATTTGAACCTGGCGCCTTTACTGATTCTATTCCTAAATTTAATTTTCGAAAGGTTACTAAGAAATACCCCTTTGTTCATATGTTTGTGCCATCTGTCAACATTGCAGTGTGGTTGACAAATAAAGTCAGCTCCGAAGTACTTTTGTGCATGCCTATAGCCTGATCCCTCTGGAACATTTCCTTTGTCTGCATGACATGACAACTTCAAAGACAACCTTTGTGAATGCTTTCGATCATCCCATGAGGAAAGCCCCCCAACTAAGACTATTAAGCCATGATTAGTTATGCAACTTTGTTCTTGAGTGGACACATTACTTTTAATGTACCCGTTAACGTGACGAGTTTCCACACCAACAGCTCTTTCAAATGAATCCACAATTACATGATTATTCTCTATCTTAGCTTCACAAGGGACAAACATATAACTAGAAGAGAGATGGGCGTTTGCACAGTTTACAACAGAAAGTTCCCTTCTCTCAAATTGTCCTAATTCATACGTGAGAATTTCATTTTTGAGGGTAGAATCTAAATATAGAAAGTTCTGAGCACCCCCGCAAGCGCCTGAATTCCCACCAAAAACCTGCATGTTTTTTACACATTCTGTATCCAGTGACACATCAACTTTATGGTCACCCTGAATTTTTATGATTTTGTCATCATATACATTTTCAATTGTATTTTTCTCCTCCTCCCTGCCACCGTGGCTCTCATTTTCAGAAGGTGAGAGACAAACTGAAATTTCCGTTTTCCCCTGCTTTAACGGATAAGAACTTGCATGAGATTCCCCTTGAAATTCAAGTAGACCCGCCTTAAGTTCTTCTATAATTTCTTTTTGACTCTGTACTACTTCCTGAAAGTCATTATTGCAATCTTTCCTGATTACATCCCAATCCTCACACAATTCACTTAATTTCTGATTAACACCTTTAAAGCTGTCACCAAAGTCCCTTTTCAGTTCACTGGTGGAACTGGTGAATATTTCTTTAAGTTCTCCTTTGAGTTCTCTTTTGGAACTGGTGAGATTATCACTAATTTCCCTCTTGAGAGTATCAATACTCTCTTTGAGTTCACCTTTGAGAGCTTCATTACTCTCACTAAGTTCCCTTTTGGTACTGGTGAGATTATCACTAATTTCCCTCTTGAGAGCTTCATAACTCTCTTTGAGTTCACCTTTGAGAGCTTCATTACTCTCCTTAATGAACGCAAACAAGGTATCGAGCGTCACTGGCTCATGTTCTGTACCGATTATGAAAGATTTACTCAATCTACTTAAAAAAAATCCACCAAAGTATTTTTTTTTTACGATAATCTGCACGACCAATTCAACAATACTTAAGTCTCATAATCTTTCTATGACGAGACTAGGCAGACGAGACTTTCCCGTTCCTATTTATCCTCACGCAGTGCACTACAAAATTTCCCAAACCTAAATTCTCCTTAAAAAAAAAATTCATAGAGCCACCGCACTTTGGATTCACCTGTCAAGCAACGCACGGATACGCAGCATTGTGATTGTTAACGTGAGATCATACCCTTAAAGCTCCAAGTTAAAAAAAAATCAACGTCCAAAATAACACATATGGTGACCAACCGGTTAGAATGAACAGCTCTGCGAATGAATTAAGCTCACCCCTAGCCCTTACCTTTAACTTAAATTCCCGCAGGTTTTTAGAAAGAAAAACAAAACAATTAATCTACACTGATGGATGAAATTCGTAAACTAAAAAAAAAAATCAGCAGTTCCGCTTAACCGGAAAAGGGGGGGAATATGCTAGCTTTTCGAACACCCAACCCAGAACAGTAGAATTTAACATAAAACCCTTGCTGAAATGGAAGTTCAGTTTATCGACTTATGAGACCAGAGCGAGATGAATCTTTCCATCCTGAAAGAAATATTCTTATTAACATAATACCATTTAAATTACATCAAACATGCCTGGATACAAAATGCCAATTTGGAGTCAGAAATACTGCTTTGACTACAACTATTTATTTGCATTAGCACATAAACAAACTTGTATTAGACAATAAGTATTTTTCATACATGTCAATTGCCAAGTACAAATTATTATTTTTCCTACCGAAATATTATATCGGTTTCAAATACTGGCATTGTATTATCCAAACAAAACCAAAACTGAATCATTCATCAAAGTTTGTCGTAAAGACGTTCGTTTGAGACCTTTAACATTCTTTAACGACTAAAAATAAAATTCCTCAACGTTCTTTTTTACTTTTATCCAATATGGCTGTCACGGACGCCAAGTTTTCCGCCAAATCTTAAAACAAAGAAAGCACACGAATTATGGCCATTTGTGACACACGGATGCTAGCATTATTATATTTGAGAAAGAATTTGGGTGTAGATCACAATTCTTCCCATTCTTGTAACTGTGATGCAAGGAATGACATCAAAACAGTACTTACGGATCAGATGCCATCGGGGAAATTTCCGTTATGTTTAATTTAAAATATCCATCTTTAGGCACAATGGAGAATCCATACTCATCGAGATTTTTGACGAACAGTCCTTCCTGAACAATTTAAGACATATGGATTCACTTAACACTTCCCATTATGTTCGATTTCCATTGATGCTTCCTCCAATTCCTATTTACATCCAACAAGATTCTTTCCTCTCCTGGACCGAGTCCTGAACCGTTCCTTCGATTCCGATTCCTGCTCTTTCCAATCCACCGCTTATGCACAGGTAACGGGTGCGATGACCCGTTCCTCTAACCAGTTCACTTTTATTGCGCCGTCTTCCGGCGTTGACGAAAGTTTTTCTTTTGTTGCAATACCAAAACGCAAGTTACTAATTGCGATATATTTTAAATGTTCATAATCTAATTTAAATATTATTTTTTGTAGTATACACAATACAATCTTATTTATAACACTTATACAAACATTCGTGTTAATTTTCACATAAAGTACCTTGAGGCCATCTATTGTCAAATCTTTGTACTAATGTTCGATTCAAGGTAAATTTAACACTCAAATGCCATCTATCGGCAGTTTCGGCACAATCGGCCTTAATTCACTTTACAAATGTTACAGCCATGACAAATATTGTCATAGTAGAGCCATAATAAATAACAAACTCTCCTTTGATGATTATTACGACTGCCTCAGAACTAAGTCTCCCAAACTGAGGGAGGAAAGAAGAATCCAAAGTGTTGATCACATATTGACTACAAATAAAGTGAGAAAAATTGCTCTGGATTCAGAGGACAACAAGAGACAGATTCTCTCATGTGAGATACATACATTACCATGGGGTCAATATTGCCTGGCAAATGACAACCAATGTACGGTAATATTTGCCAAAAAAATAAGCATGAATCTGTTTACAAAACAAGCTATGGAAGTGCCTGTTCAAATAGTCTCACCAAATCTCACTGAGCTCTTGTCTAAACTAAATGGACTGCTGATTATTCACTTGAACAGGTGATACAGAATACAATGATGATACTGCTAAAATAATTTATATCTTCAATAACAATCTTAATTATTACAAATTTCCCATGGTGGAAAACTAAAAGTTACCATAAATCCTGAGAATAAGGGTGAGATAAAAATATTTACTGGGAGTAATATCTTTCGTATTAAATATGATAAGATTAATACCGTATCGTACCCAAGGTATTGGGCAAGAAGTATAAAGTCAGCATAGCAGGTATCAGAGAAAGGAATGCTGAATAAGTAATCAGGCAAAGGTCGGGTGATTGACTTGGAAGGTGCATGTGGCATGAGTGTTGGAATTGTCAGGAGGTGTGATCAGTTGGCGAGAATACGAGAGAGAGTAAGGTCTGCGGATTGTGAGAGAGGAGCAAAGTGGAGAACGATTATTGGACGATGGTGTGTGATAGATTCGATGTCTGACAGGGAGGTCAGACAAGTGATAGTTGAGAGGACAAGCTAGGAACAATCTCCATATATTTGTAAGGCAAGTAATATCCTTTCACTAACCAATCCATATCGATTCAGTCATGGAGAGTATAAAACCCATATTTAATCTAAGCTAATTTCTATCGCCATTCCTTTAAAAGGTAACCTCTTGCATTTATCACATTCAGGCCAAGCGAGTGATAACCATCTAAGAGATGAATGAGGAATAGCTACATCACCCAATTAAATCTAGAGGTTCTTGGTTCGATCCCAAACGCAGCATGGGAATTACGTTACGTGGTGGAGGCTGCTTAGGGCTTCTCATCCATTTTTTTCCAAATGCGATGCGAAAACACTGCAGTACGTGAAATACTGCGATTTTCATCTATTTCATCCCGAAATATGATGAAAATAATAGAGCCTTCTAGCTTTTCAAATTACGTACGTGCGACATGGCGCCGGAATTTTCACTTGTTAGCGCTTCACGTTGTGTTAATTATCAATTGTTACCAAAGATCAAGAAAAGAAAGCAAAAGGTAGGCCTAGCAATATGCTACGCGGTAAGGCGCAAATAAATAAGAGTAGAGTTTTAACTAGGTTATTCGGCGATTGGCTTGTGAAAAGATGAGAATTAACATTAGGATGTTGCATAAAGGTTGGTTAAATATTTTAAAGATGTGTTCGGTACTGTCGTCACTCTGTTACGCGATTGTTGAACCTAACTTATCAAATTTCCGGGAGAGTAAACAATTGGATTGCTGATAATGTCCTGTCAAAGTCACGGGGGGATGAGAAAAGAAAACAAGCAACTTAGTGCTAATTTTAAGCTAATCAAGCATTTTTCCTGCGCATAGGCTAATCATAGAATCATGGCGCAATCTAGATTTATCCACCCCGACATTCTCGAAACTATCCAGTTTCAAGGTAACATTCACGAGGATGTATTAAAATTCATTGACAAATTTGAAAGTTTAGCTATTCTTAATGAGTGGAATGACTCAAAGAAAAGGCAAATGCTACCGGCATTTTTGGCTGATTCAGCATTGGAATGGTTCAATACTTGGAGTCGAACTCAGGAAGCACAGGATATAGATTTTGTAACTTTAAAAACTAAAATTGTGGAAGAATTTACGGAACCGGGTGACACTTTTCAATTAGAAGAACAAATCAGATTACGCTTCCATCAGGAAAATGAACCTGTTTCAAAATATGTGAGAGAAAAACAGTTATTGTTATTAAAATTAGATCCTGCCATGGACATTAGTGAGCAAATTAAGCAAATAAGTGGGGGTTTACAACCTAACTTTATGAAAGAAGTTTATAACAGGGAATATGATTCAGTGCATGAAATGTTACGAGACCTGAAACATGTTGAACAATTCAAATATCTTGTGCAAAAACGTAAAATTCTAGAAACTGAATGTGAGACAATGAAAGCTCTGTCGTGTTCTGAATCGAGTCGAGCCTACATGCCGACTCAGCAAGCTATCACGTTGCAGCGCACGGTCAATGGTCATGTTGACATAAGTTATTCTCAGGCTAATCGGGAGATCGAGGAAAGATTAAATGCACTGCAACAAGACCTTGATCAATTACAGTCGAACACGGGACTCCAGTCTCATGAGTCAGCTTTAGTTTCACAATTTCAGAATCTTGAGGCTAAAGTAAATGCACTTGCAGAACATCGGAAAAAACATTCATTTACTGAGTCATCATTCTCATATCCAGTTAGAGAATATGAACATAGAGACAGAAACAATAGGAGAACCTATTATCATAATAGTAATCATAGAGCCCAGAATAGAAATACTTGGCATAACAACCACAATAATAATCTCGACACACAGTCACAACGTTCGCCTAGGGGGCGATGGCGCAATGGCAGTAACCCTCGATTTCAGAGTTCGCACTTTTCATCTTCATCTCCGCGAACATTTTTGGAGCAACAACAAGGGCGCGAAGATCCAAATAACAATACCAATCAGGTTGTAAATACAAATCACTCTACTTTTCGTAAGAACAGAAGCAATTTTAAACGAGTAAGACCTGCATATGACGGGGACCTAGGTGTAGGACCTACGGGGAAAACTCAAAACTCTAACGGTTTCTACTTTTCCTTCTGAAGATCTGATTTACATCAATGTGAAAGTAGATGGGGAAATTAGACAGTTCATCCTGGATAGTGGAAGTCAAATTTCGGTTACGGGAGATAAGAACATACCAGTCAATGCCAAGCGATTTAATATAAATACTGCCATTAGAGGGGTCATTAATAGTCAACTGACGGTTAAGGAAATTCTGTTACTACCATTTTCTATACGTAACCAAACATTTGTTCATCCATTCAGAATTGTTAAGGATTTTAATCAAATTACTATATTTTATAATAAAAAAAAATCTCTCCATAGAATGGATCGATATGGAATACAACTTTAAATCTTTCATCTTTAGGTGAAAATCAAAAGATTTTCTTTAGGGGGTAGAGGAGCGTATCGTACCCAAGGTATTGGGCAAGAAGTATAAAGTCAGCATAGCAGGTATCAGAGAAAGGAATGCTGAATAAGTAATCAGGCAAAGGTCGGGTGATTGACTTGGAAGGTGCATGTGGCATGAGTGTTGGAATTGTCAGGAGGTGTGATCAGTTGGCGAGAATACGAGAGAGAGTAAGGTCTGCGGATTGTGAGAGAGGAGCAAAGTGGAGAACGATTATTGGACGATGGTGTGTGATAGATTCGATGTCTGACAGGGAGGTCAGACAAGTGATAGTTGAGAGGACAAGCTAGGAACAATCTCCATATATTTGTAAGGCAAGTAATATCCTTTCACTAACCAATCCATATCGATTCAGTCATGGAGAGTATAAAACCCATATTTAATCTAAGCTAATTTCTATCGCCATTCCTTTAAAAGGTAACCTCTTGCATTTATCACATTCAGGCCAAGCGAGTGATAACCATCTAAGAGATGAATGAGGAATAGCTACATCACCCAATTAAATCTAGAGGTTCTTGGTTCGATCCCAAACGCAGCATGGGAGTTGCGTTACGATACTATCGCAACATATGATATATCTGCAAATGATTGTCTGTATATAGAGTTTCTGGGAAATGATGACAAAATGTTTCCTGTTTTTGGATTTGAAAATCATCTATCCTATAATAAATAATTACCAAAATGCCTAATGATATTTTTGGTCACACAAAACACAATGATCACAGTGATACAGCAGTAGTAATTATAAGTCTCTATTTTTTTAATTAAAAAGTTCAATTTTAAAAAATGCAGAGAAGATAGTTTACTAATTTATATGCTTCCTCAATATTTTCTAATTCTAATCTGTTTTTTTTAATATCTGTAATAATTGGATTTTGTTTTCTTATGTATTCTGAATTAACCATTTTACATATACATCCAAATCTTCATCTTCATCGAATAAGTACTTAAATATTTAATAAAACATTTCATTAGGAAGATCTGTTTGTATATTAATACTAACTAATAAGCTTTGAAAAGTGTTACTAAATAACTTCCATTTTCACAGATTAAATGTTCTGCTTTAACATTAGACTATATATTATTGAAGACAACAAGAAAACAAGACAAAATTATTCATAGAAGCTTGCTAGAAAGTTTTACTTACCAGATTAAATGTTCTATAACAAAACTACTATGCTTGTATAAGCAATGTGAGAAAATAAGATACATGTTCCACTGCACCATACGTATAACTGAAAGCTGTTTTCTTTCTGTGCTGGAATTGAGGAAAATCAATGTTGCATGCTGCCATAATTAGCCTCGGGAGTACAAACGTCAATACTAGGTCTGCCCATGGAAAATCAATATCCCCACATTCCCCTATTTTCTTTACCTGCCGGGATAAGGAGACTAGAGTGTACCTTCAACATAGAACGGGACAACAGGGTGTGTTAAAAGTAATATATACTTTCTTAATAAGGCAGCTATAGTCTATGTATTCCCATAAGCAATGGTTGTGTTAAGTAGAAACTTTTCTTATATCTTGGATGAACTATTTAAGTTATGCTGAACCTTAAAAGCAGGATGAGACAACAGGGTATGTTAAAAGTAATATGCACTTTCTCAATAAAGCAGCTATAGTCTATGTATTCCTATAAGCAAGGGTTTATGTTAAGTAGAAACTGTTCTTACATCTTTCATGAACTATTTAGAATATTTTCTTGCAATGCTGTATCTTACAAGCAGGATGAAACAACAGAGTATGTTAGAAGTGATATGCACTTTCTCAATAAGGCAGATATAGTCTCTGTATTCCCATAAGCAAGGGTCTATGTTAAGTAGAACCTATTTTTACATATAAGCTGAGAAACTATTTAGAATATTAATATTGGAATAACAGCTCTTGGAGAGCCAATGGACTATGTTGTACCATAAAAGCAGGACGAGACAAAAGGGTGTGTTACGTAATATACACTTTCTTAATAAGGCAGCTATAGTCTATGTATTCCCATAAGCAAGGGGCTATGCTAAGTAGAAATTATTTTTACATATTAACAATATCCAAGGAACTGTATAGGTAGAAACTATGTTTATGAATACCTATGTTTTCACATATTTTATATTAAATGAACATGGTCAATCTTAAATTGTATATGATCTTAGAGAAAAATGGTAGTATATGGTCCTACCCAAAAACTTGAAAGTTAAAATTCAAAACAATATTTTTAAATTTTTTCAAATTTTTCATTTTTTTTTCAAATTTTTCAGAAACTAATTTTGTATCTAAGATTACGACAAACTTATACCTTTGTTTTTGGATTTGAAAATCACATATCGTATAATAAATAACCATTACCAAAATGCCTAATGATATTTTTGGTCATACAAAACACAATGATCACAGTGATGAGATTCTTGTGCTTGATATTAGTAAAAACATTACATACTCACCTGCGAGTATTACAGGAAGCTTGCAACTCTAGTCTCCAATCTGAGATAGCTTGTCTTCAAACTCAGTGTCTGGATCCTATTCTCAAATTTGAAGCTAAACTCAAATCCTTACTGCAAAAATATACTAATTTGGCATCAATGGACAATCTTCGAAACTTTGAGAGTGTAGGCAAATTAAAAAATGAGCTTCAGAGATTTCGACAAGCCCAAACTACTAATGCAGAACAACTGAAACAACAATTGAATGATCAAACAGTATTCGTACAGAACTACAAGCTATTATCCAGAGTATCAAAACTCAAGAGGGTTATGATAGTGTAATTGCTGGTTTGCGAGAGCAGTTTCAATCTTTTGAGATTCCTACATTGGAAAATATAAAAATTGAACTACAAACAGATGAGCTGCACACTGCCATAACTGAAGTCCAAGCCAAACTGCAAATATTAAAAAAAAAATTATAAACAATCTGCCCTCCTCCAGTGAACTTAATGCCATTGCTTGTAATGTTACAAACATCAAACTTGAGCTTCAGACTTACGAGGATTTTGGGAAAATTCAAAGTACCATAGCCCACATGGAGAATACTCTGGTAACCATGAAAAATGAACTGACGAGTGTCCAGGAAACATTGGAATCAAAATTAGCTGGCATTACTGAAACTCTGAATATAAACCAGCAACAGATTACTAAGCTGGAAAATCTGAACACTGAATCTGAATTATCTCATTTCCATCATCTGATAGATGACATACAGAACAAATTGGAAACAACTCAGCAATCAACACCTACACAAAATGATATAATACAACTTGAAGATGTCCTGAGTATTGTAGGCAATGCTACTGAATTAGATGCTGTGAAAGAAGCTATGACGACACTCCAGAATACTGTAGCTATCTTACGTACTTCTCAGGAATTGAGAGCTGTGAAAAGAGCAGTAAATCGAATACTCAAATCTGAGGATATAAAAAATATTGAGCTGGAAATTGCACAAATCCAATAAATTATTCCCACTTTGCCCACCAACAAAATTGTCAGTAAACTTCACTTATTGTTTAAGGAAATTAGAAGCCAAGTACACGATATCTCCAGCCAAAGCTCCAAATTGAGGCTTGTGGAGGGCTTACAGCAGATTATCTCAAATATTAAGCTTCAAATTGGAACCATAGAAACAAATCAAGAATAAGCCTTATCAAGTTTTACCACACAGCTTCATGATTTAAAAGAACAATTTAAACAAATGTATGTTGATGTGAAAATCAAATCTCATTACCATGAGGTTGTTTGTGTTATAGGGGAACACCTAGAACTAGTGCTGAGCAGATTGGATGAAGCAGAATCTATTCAATTCTTCTCTGTCGAGATTGTTAAACTTTACATATACAGTGCTCCAAATACTCGAGGACACTGGTAATATTTACAAATTACATCCCTATATACAGACTCATGAGTTTTTCTTAGTGGTACTCTTATGTTTTTGAAGTTTGGATATTTGAAAAAGGGAAAACAATCTGAGGTGCCACTCTTCACCATACAAGGAAAAGATGGTGTGTTGACCACTTCAAATACCAATAGTATATTGGGAAAATACTACCAATATACATAAAATACTCGAGGATGAACAATTATCTGTTTTAATATTGAAACTGGTGACAAATTATTATTTGAAGTCAAACAATTGTACCCTGAGGTTAATCCCTTTTATGTAATCTTAAAACTGGTCTTGGTTAGTTAGTATGTTCACTAAAGTTTTAATTTCACAGCATCTTTCACTGATGATGATGCGTTTGTGTGTGTCTTGTGTAATAGTTATGCTGTCTAATGTGTTTGTCTTCGTCTTGTGTAGTAATTGTGCTGTCTAATATGTTTGTGTTTGTCTTGTGTAGTAGTTCCTCCATTCATATTGGGGGTTAGGCGTAGAGCTGGCAACTCTGCACTGTAAAAATACATGTCAAGAAACAGAAATATAAGGCCATGGATGTTCCCAAGGTAAAATATTCCGGAGGTAAAATAGTCAGCCCCCCGTTCGGATCTCCAGGTGGGGACTACTTTGGGAGGTCCCTGGACTAAGGATAAGATCTACGTTAGGAATAAGGATATTAAATTAGGCACCTGGAATGTTCTGAGCCTTTACCGGCCTGGGGAATTTCAGTGTACAGTTAATGAGATAGTGAAGTATAAATTAGATGTAGTAGCTGTCCAGGAAGTTAGGTGGCCAGGAGAAGGGAATTGTAAAACTAAAAATTATACTTTTTTCTATGGTGGTACTGAAAATCATAATTTTGGAACAGGCTTTTTCATAAATAATAGAATTATCTCGGCTCTTAAAACAGTAGAATTTTTTAATGATAGGATATCATATGCAGTTTTACAGGGTAGGTGGTGTAAAATTATTTTAATAAACATACATGCACCAACGGAAGATAAAGATGATAATACTAAAGATGATTTTTATGCAGAGTTAGAACAGGTCTTTGATAAATTTTCTCCGTATGATATGAAAATTCTGTTAGGTGACTGGAATGCACAGATTGGCAAAGAAGAGACATTTAAACCCACGATTGGTAAAGAAAGTCTTCATGAATTAAGTAATGATAATGGTATAAGATTGATTACTTTTGCAACCTCAAAGAATTGAATTGTGAAAAGTACCACTTTTAAACATAAAGATATCCATAAATATACCTGGTCTTCTCCAGATGGTAAAACTCATAATCAGATGATAATCATATTCTCATTGATAAGAGAAAGCATACTAGTATAATTGACGTTCGTACACATAGAAGTAGTGTAAGTGTATTGTTTCTACGCAACACTTTGAAGGTATGCATTTGTAGCCTCTGTTTTTTACCAATCGAATATCAGTTTTTGACATATTTTGACAATTTTTTGTCGATGTTTTAGCGTTTAGCGATGTTTTAGTAAAATTTCCCTTTTTTCCCACTCACACTTGGTAGGTATGCATTTGTAGCCTCTTTTTTTATCAATCGAATATCAGTTTTTGACATATTTTGACAATTTTTTGTCGATGTTTTAGCGTTTAGCGATGTTTTAGTAAAATTTCCCTTTTTTTCCCACTCGCATTTGTAGGTATACCACGATCTTACGTGATATAACTTAACCTATTTATTTTTTTTTCGTGCTAAACTACACGAGAGCCTCTACGTGCTTTGACCTACTTTAGAGTAGACCCAAATAGAGAGTTCACAAACACCAAGTGAGGATCACCAAAACCTCAAAAACTCACTTTCTCTCCACGTTCCGCGCCTCATTTATTGCTCTGACGATGTTTCACAGCGATGAAAACAGCACCAAAACCTCAAAAACTCACTTTGACCAATTTAGGATCACCAAAACCTCAAAAACTCACCTTCTCTCCACGTTCCGCGCCTCATTTATTGCGCTGACGATGTTTCACAGCGAAGAAAACAGCACCAAAAAAACCTCAAAAACTCACTTTCTCTCCACGTTCCGCCTCGAAGTGAGGCTCGGTGAGGCTCGCCTTAATGGTTTTACGTGATATAACTTAACCTATCTTACGATTTTTTTTACGATCTTCAGTGATATAACTTAACCTATTATTTTTTTTTATTTGCACACCGAACTAACTTACATTATATTTTATATAACCTAAGAAATGTGTTGATTTTTTTTTTTTTTAGTATGTGGCAATTTTTTTTTAGGAATATTTTTTAAAACTGCTCCGTGACCCTCTCGTTCTTCACGTCGTGGACGAAGGACTTCTCGGCGACCAGGATGACGCTGCATAGAGTATCGGCAGGCAGCGCGTCGTGGAACTCGCAGACGATCTTGATGTTGGTTCGATCGTTGACCACCACCTGCTTCCTTTTCGTGGTATTGATGACGAACATCGGCCTGCGGATTTTGAATTCGCTGGGCGTGTAGTACATGTTGACGTTTCCCTCGGTCACGCGCTTGTAAGCCGTGTAAGCTTCGTAAAGTTTGAGGTAATCGTCTTTGGTCATGTCGAGGTTGTAATTTTCGCGCGGGAACACTTCGTTCCTGCCGTTCTTCAGATAAACGTTCTTGATCTTGCAGTCGTCGAACTTGCTGGAATCTTTTTCCTGATTGTTGTCCCTCCCGGTCTGAAACAGCACTACGACGAAATCTGGCATGTCGAACTGTATGTTGTTGAATTGAGTCGCGTGCCTTTCCACGAACTCCAGGTAAGCCTTCGCCGTGGGCCACACGATGCTCGTGACGATCTGTTCCACCGAGTCAGTGGTGCGATATCCCGTGTTGAAGTATTCGCCCCATGCTTTCTTCAAGATTGTGAGTAGAAAATTTCTCTCTCGCACGTCTATGGCGGTCCTCAACCCTTTGAATTGCACTTCGTCGCTATCGGCCAGCTGCACGACGTATTTTTTCTTGGTTAGCGCGAAAAAGTTTTTCAGTACGAATTCGATTTTCACCCGCAGTTCGGGAACCAACCGCTCGTGCAGGTAATCGATTAGGTTAGCCTGATGGCGTTTGCCTATGAGGATGAAAAGCGAATCCGTGTCCATGTACATCATGCGCGGACGCGGGTTCGAGGGGAAATTTTCAACCACGTCGCGTGATTTTAATAAGATGGTTCGAGATAGAAAAGTATCTAGAGAAGCGCAAGCGGGGTTCTTCGAAACGAACGAGCCCCAGGTTTTCCCGTATGGCCTTCCAACGTAAAATTGGTTCACGTGAGCGCGAATCTCTTCGGGAATGTCTTTCAGCTCGTACATCTGACCGTACATGCTGTTCATCATCAACTTCGCCGTGTTCTGTTTCGCGTCCATTTCGAGCAATATTTGCCCAGGCGGCAAGGTCTTCTTCTCGCAGTTCTTGACTTCCTTGATTTTTTTTACGCAAGGCCATGATCTTGCGAATGCACGTGGCATTGAGCGTGTGGGGCGAGAAATACACGTTGAGAGATCCGCTTCTGTGCAAGCCGGTTGGGGATTCGTACTGCCGCGATAAACATCCACTTCCGTGCCCGGCGGAACGGACGTTTGTCGGTGTGGAATTCACGCCCTTCAACGTGAACTTGGAGTGGCGAGAGCCCCACTGCGATCATGACGCTCGGGTAGAGGGGACGTATGTGAACCCCGAGAAAATTCTATATAAATAACGTACCTGAAAATTCTATTCACAGTATAGATTGAATTTTTTGAGTTTTGTAATCACCCCCAAGAAATTCTATATAAAATAACATACCTGAAAATTGTATTCACAGTATAGATTGAATTCTTGAGTTGTTTTTTTTTTGTATTCGCACCCAAGAAATTCTATATAAAATAACATACCTGAAAATTCTATTCACAGTAGATTGAATTCTTGAGTTTTTTGTATTCGCACCCAAGAAATTCTATATAAAATAACATACCTGAAAATTGTATCGCTAGACTTTTTGATTTCTGTGATTTTGGAGAAAGCATAATGGCATCCACCACCAGTTTCAATCTTAAAAATAATAAAACTGAATGTGTTAGTTGTGGGAAGCTAATCTCAAGGAACAATTTATCGGTACACAGGGCAAGATGTAGCGAAACAGGTTCGAGAATTAATCGTTCGTTACCTTCTAAGTCTTGTGCTCGATGCGGAAAGATGATCAGCATTGCACATTTAAGTAAACACTTGAAAATTTGCAAACCATCGACCGAACAAGGAACATTGAAAAGAAAAATCGATGATCCAGAAACCGAAGCTTCTACTTCCAAGCAAATTAAATTATCCGATGAACGAAAACCGATTAGATCTGCATTCAACCGACATATTCAGGATTTCTTTTTTACTTCGGAACCAGGCTGCGACATTCTTAGTTTCTTGCGTGAAACGAAAACATCCGTGATAAATATTCTAAAAAATAAATTGGAAAATAATTCCATAAAAGTATACGTTGATCTATTTTCCGAATACGAAAAAGTCGATGGTACAACAAGAGTTTTTTATCATCGAACAAAAAACCAGGCTCTTCATTTGGCGGACGTCGATAATTTGGACGAATTTTATTCCGATCTTTCAAATGAGCTGGTTAAGAAACACGACGATTTCGAGGCTAAAGGGTCGGGATGGTCTCTATGTGGAAGTCCTCACACGTTAACCGTTTACGTAAGTAGAGGAGGTGCACGGGTTCACCAACATCAATTGCGGTTCAGTGTTGCCAACTCACCCCAAGAATATTTCACCATATGATATTTTACAGGCGAAGCTAACCTACAAATAGGAGTTGGCAACACTGACTAGTTGCTTCTCAATGTCTTGGAAAACGTCTTAAGACAAATATCTTAATCTTTAAGAGTAAATATGCCTTCTACACCAACTCTGATTTTTTGACCTCTAAGAAAATCGCACCAAAACCTCAAAAACTCACTTTCTCTCCACGTTCCACGTCTTATTTATTGCGCTGACGATGTTTCACAGCGCAGAAAAGCAGTGATGAGTAAATGCACTTTCTCATCCTTGAAGGATGAATGCACCTTATCGTAATCTTCCAAGTCCCGGGGACATCAATGTTTGTATATCGTGACCTTTGTAAACCTCTCTCGGGGACGATGTGCCACACACACACACGCGCCTATTTATCTATCATGGGTAGATCATGTTCCGCGCATTTATTTGTTGCGCTGACACAGCGTGATGAGTAAATGCACTTTTTTATTTTTGAAGTATGAATGCACCTTATCGTAATCTTCCAAGTCCCGGGGACACCAATGTTTGTATATCGCGACCTTTGTAAACCTCTCTCGGGAACGATGTGCCACACACACACACACACACGCCTATCTATCTATCTATCATAGGTAGATATTGTTAAATAAACATTAATATCGTAAATATATATATACTTATTGTATTTAGTTTTTTTGCTATCGAAAAAAGCGACTGTCATATCGTATTTGAAAATATTATGCTTTTGCCTGTGGATATCTAGAAAAATAACAATTTTGTTTTTTCTCTCTCTGCGTGTGCTATTAACGTTGACACAATGACACAATAACACAAATTCAACAATACGTAGGCCTTGGGGGCGACGGAAGTTATATACTTCCTGCCCTACTGACGTATACAACTCGCCTTTCTGCGTGTGCTATTAATGTTGACACAATAACACAAATTCAACAATACGTAGGCCTTGGGGGCGACGGAAGTTATGTACTTCCTGCCCTACTGACGTATACAACTCGCAAAAATGATGTGGCTGAAATGTAGGGGGAGAATCTTCTAGAGCGGATTGTCTCGGATTTCTATTGGTCCACGTTGCGTTGGCTAACATTTTACTTTTGACCTCATTAGAAAAACCGTATAAAACTTAAAACGCTATAGGAGAAAGTTCTGTTTCATTTTGAACGTTAGTGAAGAGCATTTCTGCAGTATTTTCCAAAAGAAAGTAACTTTGTTTTTTTAGCTTGCATGAGTTAACTTTAATTTATAAGTATATTTGAAGCATGCATCTTGGTAGCTGGAATATTTTTTTTTCTGTGTGCCGTTGTTGCTAGGTAGGAAATATGTGTGCGGGGCATATTTCAAAAAAAATAAATGTGTTAAATTGTTAGAGGAAGGCAAGAAAAATAAATAAAGGAGAGTTGCGTGTTTTTGTTATCTAGTGGAAGTACTGTATGATTGATTTGATGTTTCAAGTCAATTTTATGTACAGTAAGGCTAATCGGGACTGGACCTACAGTTTCAAGAACTACTTGTGCCTCCACCGGGTATCGAACCCGAGATTTCTTGATTACAAGACAACGATGTTTTTTTATTGTTTTTTTTTGCTGCGCCATAGCAGAGACTAGTGGAAGTACTGATTGATTTGATGTTTTAAGTCCACTTTATGCACAGTAAGGCTAATCAAGACTGGACCTACAATTTCAAGAACCACTTATGCCTCCACCGGGTATCGAACCCTTGATTACAAGGCTATCGCTGCACCATCGTAGAGGCTAGTGGAAGTACTGATTGATTTGATGTTTTAAGTCTACTTTATGCACAGTAAGGCTAATCGGGACTGGACCTACAGTTTCAAGAACCACTTGTGCGGGTATCGAACCCGAGATCTCTTGATTACAAGACAACGACGCTACCGCTGCGCCATTGCAAAGGCTAGTGGAAGTACATAGTTATTCGAATCTTATTTATTAAATATATTTAGTTTTTATGTATGCTTATTGATATTAAACCTCAAATTAAATAAAATCTGACAACTATATCCAATTATACTTATGGCTACAACGAACATTCGCAAAAAAAATAATGGCTTGAGATTTTTTTGCTACGTAAACAAAATGGCCGACATGCCAAATATGAACAGGCTATATAGATTTGAGAGATGGATAGAAAAAAAAGTTAATTAAAATGTAATTTCATGATTGCAACACGGAACTTAATGATTGATTTATTGATTTAGTTTATTTTACTTCGTGTTTTGTACCTCTTGGCTAATTTGCGAAGATGGGGATAAGTGATGAAATGGATGAATGGATATTCGCAAACAACCATGCCCGACCGGGATTCGAACCTGGGACCCTTGGCGTCGCAGCGCGATGTGCTAACCACTCGGCCACAGGGTCGGGCAAACACGGACATACATAAAAATTAAATGTTTGCTGCTGATCACATCACACATTACCAACTATGTATTGGACTTCCCATATGCACAGATATGAATTTATTTTTGCTTGTTGTAGTGCAAATATGTCGTCTGGGGCCTCCTCTATGGCTCAGTGGTAGGTGGGTTTGTATTCAAGGGTTCGATACCCGCTGGAGGCACAAGTGGTTCGGATAACACTTTAAAACTCTTTAGGTCTAGCTCCGATTAGTTTTACTGCACATAAAGTGGACTTAAAAAACACTAACTCAAATGTTGTCCGGTTCGGGTGACCTGGACCTACAGTCTAAAATATCATTGTATTATTATTCCTGCAATTATTTGCAATCTTGGCCAGAGAGAGAGGGGGAGGAAAAAATAATATTTTGTTTCAATATCGAGCCTATATTTAAATTTATACATGTGCGCATGCGCGCAGGGGGTAAATTTTTTTTTTTTGATCGGGTGGGTTGTAAGGTGAGTGAACATGTAGGAAAAGTACTGGTATATTGATTGATTAATTGATTTAGTTTATTTTACTTCGCGTTTTGTACTTGTTAGCTAATTTGCGAAGATAGGGATGAGTGATGAAATAGATAAAAATAGATATTCACAAACAACCAAGCCCGACCGGGATTCGAACCCGGGACGCTTGGCGTCGCAGCGCGATGTGCTAACCACTCGGCCACAGGGTCGAGCAAGTACTGGTATATACATAGATCAAAGTTACATGGTTCTAGGCCCCATAGGAGCCGAGAAAATCAATATCTTGGAAAACGTCTTAAGACAAATATCTTAATCTTTAAGAAAGTCGACTTCCGGTATCTCAAGATGTTACTTCCGGTCTGTCAAGAAAATTTTCTTAAGACAAAAATCTTAAGACGTTTTCCAAGATATTGATTTTCTCGGCTCCTAATTGAGCTAGGATGATGATTTTAGGTTTGTTGGATAGGATTCGACGAGAACTATTCGACTAGCAAATAAAATCGATTCCACCCCCTCAAGTTTCGGAAATACAGACAATTTTTTATTTTTTTGAGAAACTTGATTTGCCGGCTTAGTTTTTACTCTAATTCGAAAATTTTAATAGCATTCGATACAAAATTAGAAGTACTTTACAACCTATTGGAGGGAAGATGACTAGTGCCTGCTGTTTTTGAGTTATCTTGGATTAAAATTTCAAGATGTAATTTCTAAGATGTTTTGCAATTCATAAACTATGGGTTGTAGGAAAACGATTCTTGCTCTCTCTGCTATTGCTCGTCGAATACTATAAACATAAACAAAGCTTATGGTTTAATTTTAAAAAAAATGGCGACCTTAAAATAACTCTGTTTTCTGAAATTATGATTTATACTTCATACGCCAAGAGGGCTGAGAATTAGAAAAAAAAAGATTGTTTGGTAGAATTATGTACACATAATATTTTTGTGTTTTCTATACACAAGCTTAATTATTTTTTTTCCAATTATTTACAGGATTCATTAAGAAGCAAGAAGTAGCATATACATAAATAGCACACACCAAACCCAGCACCATCGCAAATTAGCCTTCCAAGGTTTTTTTTATTACACAGCATTTATTTTGTGGCACTCTACTATATATATAAAATAACATACCCCACAAATATTATTTTTTTTCAACAAGATGCAATCGGTACAAATTTGCCCTACGTGTGAAACTGGTGTTTCAACTAAATATTTCCAAAGGCACTGTCGTACCTGCGCACCTGGTAAGCGTGTGACCGCTAAAAAACCATGTCCCAGGTGCGACAAACATATTACCATTAATAATTTGAAAAGGCATATAACATCATGCAAAGTCGTCGTCGGAGCACCTGTTCCACAACCGTCGACCAGCTCGACCAAGAGGAAAGCGGGAGCCGACTCGCCACCATCTGCCAAACGTGTCAAGCATGTGGCGAAAGCGAGCCAGTCTGCTTTCCAGCGTTTGTTAGAGGACTTTCCCCTTACTTCGGAGGACTCATGCGACGTGCGTAGCTTTTTGGAGAACGTGCAAGCCCAAATTATTTCCATCCTCGGCGATGCGCTTGCAATGCACTCCACCAAATTCTACGCATCGCTTCGTTGCTGGTACAAGAAGCCGTCTGATGAAATTTACAGCTTCTGCCACAACACCAAGGCGAAGACGCTGCATCTGGCGGATGTCGACAACCTCGAGGTCATCTACAACAAGTTTGTCGAGGAGTTGGTGGCAAAGCAAGAAGAACATCAAGCCAAGGGCTCGGGGGGTTCGCTGTGTGGTGAGCCTCACGAACTGCGCGTCAAACTTTGCTAGTTTGTGCCTCTCTCTGCCTCCAGCTACGCCCCCTTACCACCTGCTATTGCGGCAAAGAAGGCCGTCCTGAACATTCAGAACAGTGACGCCAAGTGTTTTGTTTGGTCGGTGCTTGCAGCGTTGCACCCTGTCCACTGGAAAAAACAACCACACCGAGTTAACCACTACCTACCCTACGCGCCAGAGCTGGAAGATGCGATGGCTGGGATCGACTACCCGGTGGAGGTCTCGGACATTCGCAAGTTCGAGGCCCGTACACACAACCCTCGGTTGGCCATCAACGTTTATGGCCTCACTGACGAAAATGTGGTGTACCCCATCCGGGTGAGTGACGTAGACGACAACGGTGCGCAGGAAATTCATCTTCTGCTCTTCAAGGATGAAACTCGCCATCACTACACCCTCATTCGCTCGCTCTCTCGGCTTGTTTCGAGCCAACGGAACAAAGACAAAACCCACATAGAAGTTTGTCGCAGGTGCTTGTCTATATTTCGTAATCAAAAACAGCAGGATTATCAACGCATCAGAGGTCCCAACATCGCTGCCGAGAAGCTCGCTAACCACAAGCTCTACTGCAATGCCAACGAAGCGGGGGTGGCAGACTTGCCCGAACCTGGCACCGTGGAGCGTTTCCACATGCACGGTGCCATGGTAGAGCACCCCGCTATCATCATCGCGGATTTCGAGGCCTTCCTCAAACCCCTGTCCACTTGCGATCCCGATCCTGAAGTTTCTTCCACCACCCCTTACCAACTCCACGAGGCATCCAGTTTCGCATACGTTGTGGTGCGACGAGACCAACACATCGCCCCCGAGCCCTACGTGTACCGTGGTCCCGACGCAGCCAAACACTTCCTCGAAAGGATGGTTGTCGAGGCCATCGAGATAGGGAAGGTATTGTTGGCCCCCAAGTCTATGCTCCCACTGTCCCCCGACGATCAACGTAGACACGACGAGGCCATCGCTTGCCCTGTCTGCGTCGAGGAGTACGCCGCCAAAAACCGTAAAGTCCATCACCACGATCACTTTAACGGTAGGTACGTTGGTCCTTGGTGCAATGATTGCAACCTCCTGGCCTGGGACCCGCGCTTCATCCCTGTGTTTTTTCACAATGGCTCAGGATACGACTTCCACCACCTGATCAAGCATCTTGGGTACGCCAACGAGGGAATCAACGTTCTCGCCCAGAACGAGGAGCGTTACATCAGTGTGAGCAAGTGGGTTCGAATCCCAGAATCACGCTCTACCGTCGAGCTTCGCTTCCTCGACTCCCTGAGGTTCCTCCCGGCCAGCCTCGATGCCCTGGCGAAAAAGCTCAGCGACGAGCAAATGCTCATTACCTCTGCAAATTTTCCAAACTTGGACGCCGGTCTCTTCAGGCGTAAGGGGGTCTACCCCTACGAATACGTCACCGACTCTACCAAGTTTGCGGAGACGTCGCTACCTCCCCAGGCGAAGTTCTACAGTCAGCTACGAGGCTCGAACATCACCGACGAAGAATATCACCACGCCCAGTCCATGTGGCGCGAGCTAGGTTGTCGAACTCTCGGAGACTACCACGACGCCTACCTCAAACTTGATGTGACGCTCCTTGCTGATGTGATCCAGGCGTTTCGTGCAACTGCGAAGACCATCTACAAGCTGGACCCCGCCTACTTCTATAGTCTCCCCGGACTGGCGTGGTCAGCCATGTTTCTGGTGACGAAAATCAAGCTGGAGCTTCTTTCGGACGTGGACATGGTGCTGTTTGTGGAACGCGCCGTGCGGGGTGGAATGGTCCAGGTGTCGCAACGGCACGCGCGCGCCAACAACCATCACATGGCTACTGGCTACGACTCCACCCAACCGTCGAGCTACATCATGCACACGGACGTGAATAACTTGTACGGGCACTCCATGATGCAGCCACTCCCTTTTAGAGGGTTCGAGTGGGCTGATCCTACCAAATTTGACGTTGAAGGTTTCGACGATTCCGAATGCGGATTTTTCGCCGAGGTGGACCTTGAGTTCTCCGAGAAGCTGCAGGATTTGTTCTGCGATCTTCCCCCTGCACCCGAGTTCAAGTGTCCACCCGATTCCAACCAGACGAAGCTCGTCATGGATTTCGAACCCAAGAAGAATTACGCCCTTCACTACCAGAATCTCCGGTGGTTGATGCAGCGAGGGGTCACAGTCCACGCAGTTCACCGCATCCTCAAGTTCGAGCATTCTCCATGGTTGCGTCCATATATTGAAGTCAACACTGAATACCGCACCGCAGCCACGTCCGAGCTTGATAAGGATTTCTTCAAGCTCATGAATAATGCGGTGTTTGGCAAGACCATGGAGAATGTACGGAATCGCGTGGACATAAAATTGGTGACGAGGAAAGAGCGATGTCGTCAGCTTGTCGCGAGTCCATTGTTCAAGTCTCGAACAATCTACAACGAGCAGCTGGCTCTGATTCACATGAAGCAAGGTGAGGTGAGGCTCACCAAGCCCATCTACGTTGGAGCCACGGTTCTGGATCTGAGCAAGCTCCACATGTTCGAGACGTACTACGGCATATTACGTCCACACTACGGCCACAACATCTCGCTTCTCTACACGGACACGGACAGCTTAGTGTACCACGTTCGCACAGCCGACGCATACGGGGATATAGCCACAGTTCCATCTATGGTTAACCTCTTCGACACCTCGGGCTATCCCCAGCCGAACCAGTACGGTATCCTGGCCCGCAACAAGAAGGTGCCTGGCAAACTCAAAGATGAGAAGGACGGAGACGTGATTCTTGAGTTTGCAGGTCTTCGCGCCAAGGCCTATACCATCAAAGCCGAGGGCAGTGTTACCAAGAAGGCCAAGGGTGTCGGCAGACAGGTGGTTCGGGAGCATCTCACATTCGAGGACTTCGTGGGTTGTCTCAAGACCAGGTCGTCGGTTCTAAGAGCGGAACAGTGCATCCAGAGCGTCGACCATGTGTTGACCACCAACAAGGTGAGGAAGATTGCCCTGGATCCCAACGACGACAAGAGGTGCGTCCTCGAGTGTGGAATCCACACACTCCCATGGGGACACAATCGTTTGAGAGATGAAAAAAAATGTAACAAATGTCCATAAAAAAAGTGAACCTAACATCAAACAAAAAAAAAACATTGAAAATGACAAAAAAAGTAAACCAAACATCAAACCAAAAATTTGAAAAAAAAAAGTGAACCTAACATCAAACCAAAAATTTGAAAATGACAAAAAATCTTGCACGTACAAAAATAAAAAAATAACCATGCCTATGAACTTGTTCGGATACAGAAAGCAGACCATCATGGAAACTGCACCGTCCATACCAGATCATGAAGTCTTACCTTCCGTGTTACCTAAACTCAACGGTCTGTTGATCATTCACCTCAACAGCATTTGGACGAAATTGGATGAAGACGTCGGCAAAACTTTTTACGTCTTCAACAACAATTTACATTTTTACGAAATTCCGATCGGTGGGAAACTTCAAATCACCACGAATCCGGAAAACGTAGGCGAAATCAAAATATCTACCGGCAAGAATATTTTTCGAATCAAGCACGACAAGATGCTTTCTAATATTACGTACGATGTTTCCGCAGGAGATTATTTTTATGTTCAACTCCTGGGAGATTACGACAAACTTGTTCCTCTCTTCGTAGAATTACGAATCGTCTATCCTATTATAAATAACCGTTAACCAAAAATGCCTAACGACATTTTCGGCAACACCAAGCGTGTAGACCACGCAGAAGAGATTCTCATGCTCGACGTCCGAATTAAAAAGTTGAGGAGCGATTTGATCGCTTTGCAGGAGACCTTAAACAAAAGTTTAGAGTCCGAGATCGCTACGCTCCAAACACAATGTCTCGACCCCATTCTGAAAATCGATTCCGAACTGAAAACACTCATAAAAAATTATGTCGACGTACCTTCTTACGACAGCGTTCAAAATATACAGTTGAGCGTGGATTCGCTTCAAAATGATTTGGCCAAATTACAGCAATTTCAATCGAAAAATGAAGATTTGGAAAAATTGAAACTCGAAATCGAAGAACGAACTTCTGCAATCGAAAAGAATTTCTCTGAACTTCAAACCGTCGTGAAGGATATTGATGTAGAACGCTTGCATGTCGTCGTTTCCAAATTACAAGAAGAATTCACCGGCACGTTGGAAGAAATTAAATCCAAGTTACAGACTTTGGAAGATACAATGACGAACCTACCATCGTCGGACGAACTGCAGGTCATCGGTAAAAGCGTCGCGAACATAAAAATTCAATTGGAGGCTTATCAAGATTTCGAACACATTCAAACCACTATCGCTACGCTTCAGGCGTCTCTGGAGTTGATCAACGAAGAAATTAAAAATATTCACGCTGAAGCGAACGCATTGACGAGCATTCAAGACACGTTAAGCACGGTTCAGCAGAAGATCGAATATTTAGAAAATTTGAACGTCGAATCCAATCTTGCTCATTTTCATCACGTGCTGGACAACATACAGGGTGACTTGGAATCGTTACGGACGAGCGTGCCTTCGAGCGAAGATTTGGAAAAATTGAAAACGGCGGTAACGGCACTATCCGATTCGAGCGACATCAAAAGTTCGTTGAGCGATCTCGAGAGTAGGGTGGCCAATCTCCCCACCTCCAAAGAATTGCACGCTTTGAAAAGGAACATATCACGTATGCTGAAACGACTGGAAACGGAAACAGCGAACGTGGAACAGATTCGAGACGAACTTGCTTCGCTGGTGTCGACGCTGCCCACTTCGCAGAGCGTCGCCGATCTTCACACGCAGTTTACAGAGATGCGAAGCATCGTGAACGATCTCACCGAGAAGAGCTCGAAATTAAATCAAGTCGAGAACCTTCAGAGTATTGTCGTCAACATCAGGGATCAAGTTGGAGTGCTGGAATCCACGCAGGAATCGACACTGGCCTCTTTCGGTGCAAAATTACAAGAACTCAACAAAAACTACAAGCAGTTGAACGTGGAAGTGAAAATCAAACTGTCATTTTCTACAGTAACGGATACCATAGTCGAACATTTGTTGCCCGTACAAAATACACTGGGACAGCTTCACAGCAACCTCGTTAGCGTCGATACTAAATTCGCCAAACTGCATTCTCTGCAAGCCATCGAAATCAACAGCGTACCCAATCAACAGAGAATCTCCACGTTCGTCGAAGGTAACAAACTGTACATGTTACATCCTTATCATCCGTACTACAAGTTTCTCCTCGATGGCACGATTCAGATAAACGAATTTTCGTACTGGTCTCACGGCAGAAAAGCTAGCGTTCCTACCATGACCTTGATATCGAATCGTGGTATCCAGAAAGCAGGAAACATTCCTCTGGCACGTTGGAACGAAACGCGCAACGTATATGAAATACACGAAGACGAAGATCTTACCGTTTTCGACGTGAGTGCCGGCGATAAGCTGATCATTCAAAACACAGGTGAGGTGCCACCCTCTTTGAATCCCATCACGCTCGTGCTTCTCTTCAAACGTAATCTCTAAAAAAAAAATGTCTAGGCAAGCCATCGTCCAAGAATTGCATAAACCTGCACGCCGCAACTACGAACGTTTGGCGGTGGTGACCAAGGGCATCGATGACCTCTGGCAAAATGACCTCGTGGAGATGAGTAGTGGCAATTTGAAAAACGTACATAAATTGAACAAGGGCAACAAGTACCTCCTCACCGTCATAGACACGTTTTCGAAATTCGCATGGGCTCTACCTTTGAAAGCCAAAACGGGAACATGCATCACGGAAGCATTCAAGACAATTTTTCGCGAAAGCGGCGGCAGACGACCACGGTTTTTGCAAACAGACAACGGTAAAGAATTTTACAACGCCGTATTCCAAAAGTTTATTCAAAAACATGACATTCGACATTATTCGACTTTCAGTCACATCAAAGCCAGCATCGTGGAAAGATTTAATCGAACCTTGAAAACACACATGTGGAAACGATTCACGCTTCGGGGAAATTACAAATGGGTCGACATTCTGCCGGAACTCGTCGATACCTATAATGATACGGTACACAGAACGATAGGCATGAAGCCAGCTGACGTTACCAAGTCCGACGAGCGGCGTTTAATTTCTACAGTTTACTGTCCAAAGTACACTCCCACGACTACCAAGAAATCAAAATACAAAATTGGAGACCAGGTGAGGGTCAGTAAATTGAAGCGAACGTTCGACAGGGGTTTCACACGAAACTGGAGCACGGAACTTTTTACCGTGGTTCGAGTTCTACCCGGAAACCGTCACACGTATATAATAAAGGACAGTGGCGGTGAAATTTTATTGGGGCGCTTCTACGAGGAGGAACTCTCTAAAACTAAATACCCCGACACGTACCTTATCGAAAAAGTTTTGCGTAAGAGAGGCGACAAACTTTTGGTGAAATGGCTGGGACTTCCGGACACGAGTTGGATCGATTCAAACGAAGTGATTCTATGAGTGCGTGGAATGTCGTGAAACGTCTACCTGATTCAGAAAATCGAAAGAAGAAAAGGAACGGCGAGTTGCTTCCCGACAGAATCCGCTGTCTGATGGTAGGTCCTTCGGGGTGTGGGAAAACAACACTGCTTGTGGACAATTTTCTCCTCGCACCGAATTGTTTAGATTGGAAGAACAGGCACCTGTACGTGTTCTCGAAAAGTTTGGAGCAATCCAAATACCAGCAACTGATGAAACTGTACGATGGTCTGGACATTGCAACGTTCTCTTCGGAAATAAAACCACTCGACGATTGTCGTGAAAATTCAGTCGTTGTGTTCGACGATGTCATCCTGGAAAATCAAAATGAAATTCGCAACTTTTTCACGCAAGGTCGTCACAAAGGAATAGATTGCTTCTTCCTAGCTCAAACGTTTTCCAAAATTCCAAAACAGTTAGTACGCGACAACGCTAATTTCATATGTTTATTTCGTCAAGATCACACCAACCTCAAGCACGCGTACGATGACTACGTAGGCGGAGACATGAACTACAATCAATTTTCGGAACGCTGCTGCTCCCACTGTTGGAACAGTGACGATTTCGGATTCGCGACGATCGACATGACGAGGAAACCCAACGACGGAAAATATAGAAACAAAATCAACGACTTTCTAAACGTTGCAACGTTGTGAGAAACAACGTTTATAAATAACGTTATGACGAAACGAAAAATCGAAGACGAAAATCTCAAGCTTCGCGATTACCTCGCGAAACGCTTCAAAGGTTGGAAATCCGAGAATCGCGGATTCTACGAAGAGAAGAAACGTCAAGATCAACCTGTGATCGACGCCATCAGCGATCTAGGTAAAGAAATTAAAGGCGTCACGGAACAAAATAAAAATTTGATCAACGAACTCGTACCACTTGCAGCTAAAAGTTACACCGTACCCACGCCCATTTCGAGCATTCCTTCGACACCGTTCGAACTGAAGGACGTACCGGCACGACGTCGAGCCATAGGTAGCACGTCGTCGTCTTTGGATAAGATCGAGTTGGGACCTTTGGCACGAGACTACCTGAGCACGGGGAAATTCGACAAGGATGAAGTGTTCGGATTGTATCCGAGCATGGAGAGCAACGAAGGCGGCGGTGTGGTTTGGAAGATTGGAAAATCGAAGGTGACCTTCGAAGGCAACGACATTAAAGTTAATTTAGGCGAGAAGGATAGTTGGAACAGGTATCCGGGTACGGTGGGACTGTGGGAACTCGTTGCCAAAAAGCAGCCGAAAGATTACACCGACGAAGATTACCAGAGTTACAAGGAAATTTTGATCATGACGGATGCCTTGTACCAGAACAACGACGCCTCGCAGAATAGGGTGAAATCGAGCAGCGGTGAGAAGTACAGAAATCTCATCAAACCGATTTGGAACCAGGTCAAAACAGGCAGCGGCGTCAAACTCTACAACACGTTACCCAAAGAATTCGTTTGGGTGGACGACGTGCGCAAGCTCATAGACCGATTGTTGGTTATTGCAGGAGAGGAGAATGCAGGCAACCGTAATTTCTACAACGAGAAGGTTGGCATCGTGGACATGATCAGCGCCAAACTTTCCAACTTCATCGTGAACGACGACAAGGGCATAGGTTACCTCATCAAAATTATCAACACGCTGCCTCCGAGATTCTGGAACGTGGCCGAAGGAAAGGGACTCGTGAACGACATCATCAACAAGTTACCTTTCGAGATGCATTTACCTGGCTACCAGTACTGCGGACCGGGTACCAAACTCGAGAAAAGATTGGAGAGAGGAGACAAGGGTGTGAATCCGTTGGACGCCGCATGCAAAGATCACGACATCGCTTACAACACCACTCGCACCGATCTGGATGCACGTCACGAAGCAGACAGAAAGTTAGAGCACGCGGCTTTCGAAAGATTCGTCAGCAGAGACGCATCGCTGGGAGAAAGAGTTGCGGCACTGGGCACCACCATAGCCATGAACACAAAACAAAAACTTGGGTGGGGTATATAAATAACATACAGTAAAAAAAAAAACATCATGTCTGGTATAACCGACTTGCCACACGAACTGCTGTGTAAAATATTCAAACATGCAGTAAACGGAGATTGTGAGGATATAAGAAAACTTTTGATCATAGCGAAATCAACGCCGGAATTTCGCATCCCTTGTGAAATGGCTGTCAAGGATTATCTTCGGGAGATTAGCGGCATGAGGTGCGGCGATCTCGACACTCTTTTTTCGGCCGCAGGGGAAAAATTAAACAATAGGTTAGATGAACTGCACGAGGCGAGGCAGGGGAGAAGACGATTCACAGATGATTGGCATAAGTCGAAACAAGAGACGGAAGATATCATCACGCACATCATCGCGTTTTCCGAACCACAAACTTTCTTCCTCTAACACAGACAAAAAAATCTTCGATACAAAAATCTCGTGAAAAAAAAATATATATAAAATAACACACATCGTGAAAAAAAATAATCTTCGGTGTATATATAAATAACACACATTGTGAAAAAAATTAAATTTCTCTAACACTGAAATTTTTCTCCTTCGATATAAGTGAAAAAAAATGAGTGATCTCCAAGCATTAAAACAAATGCTAAATTTGTCAGTCGAGTATGTAAAAATTCAGGAATTGGAAGTCGACAAACCTTACACGATAACTTCCGGTTCAATCGTTTCTACCCAGTACGGTCCCAAGGTGCGTCTGTTGCTCAACGCACAATACAGTCTATTTTTACCGGATCGATACGCTAACATGTTATCCGACGAGAAGCTATCTATTTTAATCGAGAACAAAACTCGAATCGTGTACAAGGGGACAAAGGAACTTCTTGGTAAGAAAACGAAGCACGTAATAGAATTTGTTTAACAACGCTGCGCGGAGTATATCCTTGAAAAAAAAATTACACGAAACAAAAAAATCTCGGAACATACATATATATAAATAACATACCGTAAAAAAATTACACAAAAAAAATCTCAGAACATTTATATATAAATAACATACCGTGAAAAAAAAACATGAAGCCCAAGGGTGTCGTGTACCAGATACCATACTCCAATCTAAAAAATCTAGGTGCCCTCGATGGGTTACTCACCAAGAAACAACGCGAGAAGAAACGTTCTTGCTTGACGAAAGGACACGGAATGAAATTACTTCTCAGCACACCTCAATTGAGACGCTTGCAGCGTTCGCGGAAACAGCAAAAAATCGGAGGTTTCATATTCAGCATCCCGGCCATTCTTGCGGCATTGGGGGCCGTTGGAAGTTTGGCCGGCGGAAGCGCCGCCATCGCGAAAACCGTCATCGACTCGAAGAAGAACAAGGCAGAATTGGAAGAACAGAAACGTCACAACCTGGCTATGGAGAAGAAGGGGAAAGGTATGACCAAAAAACAAAAAAGCAACCTCGATGCTTTGAAGAAATATAAAAAAAGAAGAAGCCCTGTCCAACTTCGATATTGAATCTCTGATCGAACTGTTGGGAATAAGGAACTTCAGGGGTGTTTTCATGTCCGATTCTCTACCCTCTGCTGTGAAGAAAAAGGAGTATGGCGTGGTCAACCTGGACAGTTACAAAAATCCTGGTACACATTGGATATGCTACCTCAAAATTGACGATAACAATGCATTTGTTTTCGATTCGTTCGGTGGCACACCACCTGCCAGGTTGGTGAAGTATCTCAGTGTTGCCAACCTCTACTACAATGACAAACGCATCCAGGGTTTCACCGATGTTAACTGCGGCCACCTATGCCTTTCCGTTCTCGCATACATGTCTAAAATAAATAACCCGTCGGTGGAACATTTTCAGAAAGCATTGTGGAATCTTAAATACGATGGGCGTGTTCCATCTCACGAGCGAATCTTCAATCTTGAAACTCACGCTGCACGACGACATCGTCTATCCTAAATCCGTAGCTCTGCGTGCATTCTACAGCATGTACCTCATACCTAACGTCACGCAGCACAACAAAATTAGCGTCGGAAGCGAACACATCGTCGTCACGCCAGGCCAATACAATCTTTCCACTTTGCAAGCTCAGTTACCCAAAGGCACGTACCTTTCTCAAAATTCTGTCACGCACAGAGTGGAAATCGTCTCGGCGACGGAGACCGTGGACCTGGGTACCATGGGTGAACTTTTAGGTTTCGAGAACAACAGAAAACTCGAAGCTGGCATCAAGCACACGGCAGCAAACATTCCTAAATTTCTGGCCATAGAGACTCTGAACGTTCACTGTAACGTGGCGGAAGGAATGATCACTAAATCTTCGGACGGGGAGTTGCTGGGAAGTCACAAGCAGACGGGAATCATAGCCACGTTCAAACCAAGTTCCGAATTCATGGAACCGATCATCTACACGCCCTCTTCGCCGATCTATTTTCCAGTATGTCGCAACCGCATAGACGACATAGAGTTGGTGGTGACGAACGAGAAAGGAGAGGTGGTGGATTTCGCAGGTGCCACTACGACGGCCATCGTGGAGATCAACGTATAATAAATAACACGCATAGTGAAAATGGAACAAATCGAAAGTTACGAATTGCAATCTTTCCCTCCGAACCGTCGCACGTTCGCCAATCTCAACGAAGCGAACAGGGAGATCGAATACGACGTGGACGTAGGCGACGGGTTCGTTCATCCTCACAGAGCAGACCTCTACCTTCAATTCGACGTGGTGAAGAAGGAAAGCGGAGACGCGTTTCCACCCAATGCAAATTTGAAACTCGTGGACAACTTCGTGCCTCACCTGTTCTCGCAGGTGGAGGTGAGGAAACACAACACCGTCATCGACAGAATAGATTATCCAGGCATCACGTCGACGGCAGTGGGAACATTGAAATTATCCAAAACGGACGAGGCATACTACCAGGCGGGAGGATTCGAAGCGGAAACGAAAATATCGACGAGAAGTCACACGGTGCTCTTTCCCATGCGTCTGCTACCGGGATTCTTCTCCGACTACAAAGAGATCATGTGGAAGGGAGGATTGCGCGTCACGTTTCGAAGAGCAGCCAACGACAACGACGCACTGATGCGATACACCAACTTGAACGCCGACGGCACGCCGATAGCCAACACATTACCCGAAGCAGCCAAGTGCGTCATACGGAGCATGGAATTGAGAATGCCGATCGTGGAATACGAAACGAACTACGCCCTCAAGTACAAAGCGGAGATCTTGAAGAATCCGCAGGTGCCGATTCACTTTCACGGTTACCAGTGCGTGCAGAAGTTGGCGTCGGGAAGTCACATGGAATTCGACGTGACGACGCAGTTCAACAACATACAGTTCGACATGCCAGATTTCGTCGTAGTGCTCTTTCAAACCGGTCGCGATAACAACCAGGAAAAAGATTCCAGCAAGTTCGACGACTGCAAGATCAAGAACGTTTATCTCAAAAATGGTAGGAACGAAGTGTTCCCGCGCGAGAATTACAACCTCGACATGACCAAAAACGATTACCTCAAACTTTACGAAGCTTACACGGCTTACAAGCGCGTGACCGAGGGAAACGTGGACGTGTACTACACGCCCAGCGAATTCAAAATCCGCAGGCCGATGTTCGTCATCAACGCCACAAAAAGAAAACAGGTGGTGGTCAACGATCGCACCAACATCAAGATCGTCTGCGAGTTCCACGACGCGCTGCCCGATGATACCGTGTGCAGCGTTATCCTGATTGCAGAGAAGTCTTTCGCGTACGACGTGAAGAACGAGAGGGTCACAGAGCAGTTTTAACAGGTTTTTAACATCTTTTTCTTGCACAATCAGTTACAATAAGAATTTTGTGCTAGCACAATAATAATACGAATTTCACTAGTTCAGATCAGTTACAATGTCAATTTCACTAGTTATCAGTTACAATATCTTTTTTTTTCATCAGTTTTTTGCACTATAGCACGAGACAATCAGAATTTGCACAAAATTTTGTTGTTTTTACATGAGAAAATTAACAATAAAATTCTTTTTTTATCGTTTCAGATGCTGTCGAACATCAAGCACACACACTAGGAAAAAAAAGCATGCAACTCTAGTTTTTATAACACACACATTCTCCATCTTCATCAAGAAAATATTATAATAAACATAATTATTTTTTATCTATCTCACAATAAAACTCTATATCCAAAAATATTACAACATCAAATAACACTAGAGTCGTTAGTACACGTTGCATGCATTACGGAGGTCCTCTGTAGAGTTTCATGGAAGTTTGAGAGAAAAAAAAACACGTGAAAACTCTATAGAGGTGTGGTTATCCATAACCACAGCCGTTACAACCTTTTTGGTTTGGGCACCACGCACCCTGGCGGGGTTAGGGGCCAGGAATCTTAAAAAAATAAAAAAAATTATTTGTTTGTTTGCTTGAGTCACAATACGGAAATAATAAGAGGCGCGCGTGTGTGTGTGTGGCACATCGTCCCCGAGAGAGGTTTACAAAGGTCACGATATACAAACATTGATGTCCCCGGGACTTGGAAGATTACGATAAGGTGCATTCATCCTTCAAGGATGAGAAAGTGCATTTACTCATCACTGCTTTTCTGCGCTGTGAAACATCGTCAGCGCAATAAATAAGACGTGGAACGTGGAGAGAAAGTGAGTTTTTGAGGTTTTGGTGCGATTTTCTTAGAGGTCAAAAAATCAGAGTTGGTGTAGAAGGCATATTTACTCTTAAAGATTAAGATATTTGTCTTAAGACGTTTTCCAAGACATTGAGAAGCAACTAGTCAGTGTTGCCAACTCCTATTTGTAGGTTAGCTTCGCCTGTAAAATATCATATGGTGAAATATTCTTGGGGTGAGTTGGCAACACTGAACCGCAATTGATGTTGGTGAACCCGTGCACCTCCTCTACTTACGTAAACCGATTCTCGCCTCTTCGCGCATCCAGCTACGTTCCTCTTCCACCGAACATTCAACACAAGAGGGCTGTGTTAAATATACAGAACAGCGATAACAAGTGTTTTCTTTGGTGTGTGTTGGCGGAACTTCACCCGATTCATTGGTCAAATCATCCAGAACAGGTTGATCATTGCAAGCAGCATGAACCTGAACTGGAAAATGCAATGTCTGGCATCGAATACCCGATGACCAATTCTGATATATCAAAATTCGAAACACGAGCACGAGATGCAGAAGGAAAACGCTTAATCATCAACGTGTATTCCTATACGTTGGATAAACATGTCGTGCATCCCATCAGGATAAGCGATGTCGACGATGACGATGCTCGTGTGATTAATCTTCTTCTTATTTCAAACGACAGTGTTCACCATTACTGTCTCATTCGTTCACTATCACGCTTGGTCAGAAGTCAATCAACCAAGTATGCAAACAACATCGAAGTTTGCCCGAAATGTCTAACCACGTTCAACGATCGACAACAATCCGATTATCGAAAATACACCGGACGTCAGATTGCTATCGATAAACTTGTTCAACATAAAATATATTGCGGCAACAACAGACCGGTTCGAATGTTGATGCCCGAAAAGAACGAAGTGGAAGAATTCAAGATGCACAAGGCATTGTTGGAACATCCCGCCATCATCGTTGCTGATTTCGAGGCGTTCCTCAAACCACTCTCGTACTGCGATCCGGATCCCGAAGTTTCTTCCACCACACCTTACCAGCTTCACGAACCAAACAGTTTCGGTTACGTTGTCGTGCGACAGGATAAAATAGATGAACCGTACGTATACCGAGGACCCGATGCAATCGAACGCTTCTTCGAAAAGATGATCGAGGAGGTTGGGAAAATTGGGTGCATGATGCAAACATCGAAACCGATGCTTCCGTTAACTGCTATCGAACTTCAAAATTACTATGACACTGTCAAGTGTCCTGTGTGCGATAACCACTTCACGGACGACAATCGTAAAGTGTTTCACCATTCGCATACGGACGGTCGCTTCATAAGCGGAATCTGTAATGCATGCAACCTCAAAATCCAAAAACCGAAATTCGTTCCCATATTCTTTCACAATGGCTCTAATTACGACTTTCATCTCTTAATTAGGAAACTCGGATACGACGCTCAAAAAATAGATATTCTTGCTCAAAACGAAGAACGATACATCTCTATAAGTAAGAAAGTTATGATTCCCGAGACTAAAAATACCATCGAGATGAGGTTTCTGGATTCGTACAGATTTCTGTCTGCCAGCCTGGACGCTCTTGCCGGCAAACTTTTAGACGAACAATTCAAAATTACAAAAGCTAGTTTTCCCAACGTAGACATAGAACTCGTTAGACGTAAAGGGATTTATCCTTACGTATATGTTAGTGATAATTCTAAATTTAACGACGACGCTCTCCCACTTCCAAGAGAATTTTACAGCAGACTCAGAGAGAAAGGAATCACGGACGAAGAATACCAACACGCGCAACTCATGTGGGAGAAATTAGAATGTAGGACACTCGGAGACTACCACGATGCCTACTTAAAATTAGACGTGACGATACTCGCGGATGTTTTTCAAGCGTTCAGGAAAACGGCAACGAATATTTATAAATTAGATCCAGCTTATTTCTACAGCCTACCGGGATTAGCGTGGTCGGCAATGTTATTCCAGACAAAGGTCAAGCTGGAACTGATATCGGACGTGGACATGTTACTTTTCATCGAGAGGGGGATTCGGGGCGGGATGGTACAATGTGTGCAGAGATATGCATAAGCCAACAACGTGCACATGAAAGAAGATTATGATTCAAATCGAGCATCGAATTACATCTTCTACGCCGACGTTAATAATCTCTACGGACATGCCATGGTACAGAAACTTCCTTACGGGAGATTCGAATGGGCATCAATAGACATAGAAAATTTCGACGATAGTGAGTATGGCTTCTTCGCAGATGTGGATATCGAATTCCCCGACCATTTACACGATCTGTTCAGCGATTTACCACCGGCATCCGAGTTCAAATCTTCGCCTCATTCTAATCAATGCAAGCTTTTATTGACTCTAGAGGGGAAAAAGAGATACGTTGTTCATTACTCGAATCTCCGATTCTTGATCGGGAAGGGTGCTAAGGTAGCGAATATTAGAAGAGTCCTCAGGTTTAAACATTCCGAGTGGCTCAAACCGTATATTGAAACAAACACGCAACATAGGACAGTTGCCACTTCCGATTTAGACAAAGATTTTTTTTAAATTGATGAATAACGCGGTGTACGGCAAGACGATGGAAAACGTGCGGAATCATGTAGACGTGAAATTGGTTTCGGATAAAAATAAATGCATGAAGTGGGTGGCCGATCCTACATTCAAGTCGAGAAAAATTTACAATGAGAATTTGGCACTTTTCAATCTAGATATAAAATTGATGAAATTCAGAAAACCAATTTACGTTGGCGCAACGGTTCTCGACTTGTCGAAACTTTACATGTTTGAATTTCATTATGACGTGATGAAACCCTTCTTCAATGATAAGATGTCACGTTTGTACACGGACACCGACAGCTTCATTTACAGCATACAAACACCTAACCTCTATGAAGACATAAAAAATCCTTCCATGCTTGAGTATTTCGATACTTCTGCATATCCTCAACCCAACAGATTTGGGATTCCTTCCCTCAACAAAAAAGTCCTAGGTAAACTGAAAGATGAATGTAACGGTGATATTATTGTCGAGTTCGCGGGTTTGCGTTCGAAAATGTATGCCATGAGAACAGAAAGTAGCGTCACGAAGAAAGCAAAAGGTGTGTGCAAGAATACGGTGGAGAACAAACTCACCTTCCACGATTACATCGATTGCCTTTACTCACAATCGACGATACTAAGTATAGAACAAAGAGTCCAAAGTGTAGACCATGTGATTACAACAAAGTTAGGAAAGTAGCATTAGATCCGCATGACGATAAAAGATGAATTTTGTCTTGTGGAATCCACACGTTGCCTTGGGGACACTATCGTTTAGAAATTAGTAAAAATTGTAGGCAATGCAAATGAAAAAAAAAACTTTAACTGTCTCACATACACAATAAATAGCAAGGACAATGAATCTCTTTGGTTTCCGAAAGCAAACAATGGAGACTGTACACCGCACGACAGATCTACCTTCCGTGTTAACTAAACTCAACGGTCTGTTGATCATTCACCTCAACAGCATTTGGACAAAATTGGATGAGGACGTGGGCAAGATTTTTTACGTCTTCAATAACAATTTACATTTCTACGAAATTCCGATCGACGGGAAACTTCGGGTCACCGTGAATCCGGAAAACGTAGGCGAAATCAAAATATCTACCGGCAAGAACATTTTTCGAATCAAGCACGACAAGATGCTTTCTAACATGTCGTACGATGTTTCAGCAGGATATTGTCTTTACGTGGAACTCCTCGGAGATTACGACAAACTCATTCCTCTCTTCGTAGAATTACGAATCAGTAGTGCAGGTGCCCGGGTTCAAGGACATTAAGTGAGGATCAAAAAAACCTGAAAAACTCACTTTCTCTCCACGTTCCGTGCCTCATTTATTGCGCCGACGATGTTTCCCGGCGTAGAAAACAGCACCAAAACATCAAAAACTCACTTTAATTCACTGAAGTGAGCCACAATGTTGCCAACCTACGAAAATTTCATCAAAACCTCAAAAAAAACAAAAAAAACTCACTTTCTCTCCACGTTCTGCGCATTCATTTGTTGCGCTGACACAGCGTGATGAGTAAATAATGCACTCTCTCATTCTTGAAGGATGAATGCACCTTATCGTAATTTTCCAAGTCCCGGTCAAATGTTTATATATCGTGACCTTTGTAAACCTACCTCTCTCTCGGGAACGATGTGCCGCACACACACGCGCGCGCCTCTTATTATTTCCGTATTGTGACGCAAGCAAACAAACAAATAATTTTTTTTTATTTTTTTAAGATTTCTGGCCCCTAACCCCGCCAGGGTGCGTGGTGCCCAACCCAAAAAGGTTCTAACGGCTGCGGTTATAGATAACCACACCTCTATAGAGTTTCACGTGTTTTTTTTTCTCTCAAACTTCCATGAAACTCTACAGAGGACCTCCGTAATGCATGCAACGTGTACTAACGACTCTAGTGTTATTTGATGTTGTAATATTTTTGGATATAGAGTTTTATTGTGAGATAGATAAAAATATTATGTTTATTATAATATTTTCTTGATGAAGATGGAGAATGTGTGTGTTATAAAAACTAAAGTTGCATGCTTTTTTTTCCTAGTGTGTGTGTGTGTGCTCGATGTTCGACAGCATCTGAAACGATAAAAAAAAGAATTTTATTGTTAATTTTCTCATGTAAAAACAACAAAATTTTGTGCAAATTCTGATTGTCTCGTGCTATAGTGCAAAAACTGATGAAAAAAAAGATATTGTAACTGATAACTGGTGAAATTGACATTGTAACTGATCTGAACTAGTGAAATTCGTATTATTATTGTGCTAGCACAAAATTCTTATTGTAACTGATTGTGCAAGAAAAAGATGTTAAACCTGTTAAAACTGCTCTGTGACCCTCTCGTTCTTCACGTCGTACGCGAAAAACTTCTCTGCAATCAGGATGACGCTGCACACGGTATCATCGGGCAACGGACTGTTGAACTCGCAGACGATCTTGATGTTGGTGCGATCGTTGACCACCACCTGCTTCCTCTTCGTCGTGTTGATGACGAACATCGGCCTGCGGATTTTGAATTCGCTGGGCGTGTAGTACACGTCCACGTTTCCCTCGGTCACGCGCTTGTAAGCCGTGTAAGCTTCGTAAAGTTTGAGGTAATCGTCTTTGGTCATGTCGAGGTTGTAATTCTCGCGCGGGAACACTTCGTTCCTAACATTCTTGAGATAAACGTTCTTGATCTTGCAGTCGTCGAACTTACTGGAATTTTTTTCTGGTTGTTATCGCGACCGGTCTGAAAGAGCACCACGACGAAATCTGGCATGTAGAACTGTATGTTGTTGAACTGCGTCGTCACGTCGAATTCCATGTGACTTCCCGACGCCAACTTCTGCACGCACTGGTAACCGTGAAAGTGAATCGGCACCTGCGGACTCTTCAAGATCTCCGCTTTGTACTTGAGGGCGTAGTTCGTTTCGTATTCCACGATCGGCATTCTCAATTCCATGCTCCGGATGACGGACTTGGATGCTTCGGGTAATGTGTTGGCTATCGGCGTGCCGTCGGCGTTCAAGTTGGTGTATCGCATCAGTGCGTCGTTGTCGTTGGCCGCTCTTCGAAACGTGACGCGCAATCCTCCCTTCCACATGATCTCCTTGTAGTCGGAGAAGAATCCCGGTAGCAGACGCATGGGAAAGAGCACCGTGTGACTTCTCGTCGATATTTTCGTTCCCGCTTCGAACCCTCCCGCTTAATAGTATGCCGCGTCCGTTTTGGATAATTTCAATGTTCCCACTGCCGTCGACGTGATGCCTGGATAATCTATTCTGTCGATGACGGTGTTGTGTTTCCTTACCTCCACCTGCGAGAACAGGTGAGGCACGAAGTTGTCCACGAGTTTCAAATTTGCATTGGGCGGAAACGCTTCTCCGCTTTCCTTCTTCACCACGTCGAATTGAAGGTAGAGGTCCGCTCTGTGAGGATGAACGAACCCGTCGCCTACGTCCACGTCGTATTCGATCTCCCTGTTCGCTTCGTTGAGATTGGCGAACGTGCGACGGTTCGGAGGGAAAGATTGCAATTCGTAACTTTCGATTTGCTCCATTTTCACTATGTATGGTTATTTATTATACGTTGATCTCCACGATGGCTGTGGTCGTTGCACCTGCGAAATCCACCACGTCTCCTTTCTCGTTCGTCACCACCAACTCTATGTCGTCTATGCGGTTGCGACATACTGGAAAATAGATCGGCGAAGAGGGCGTGTAGATGATCGGTTCCATGAATTCGGAACTGGGTTTGAACGTGGCGATGATTCCCGTCTGCTTGTGACTTCCCAGCAACCCCCCGTCCGAAGATTTAGTGATCATTCCTTCCGCCACGTTACAGTGAACGTTCAGAGTCTCTATGGCCAGAAATTTAGGAATGTTTGCTGCCGTGTGCTTGATGCCAGCTTCGAGTTTTGTGTCGTTCTCGAAACCTAAAAGTTCTCCCATGGTGCCCAGGTCCACGGTCTCCGTCGCCGACACGATTTCCACTCTGTGCGTGACAGAATTTTGAGAAAGGTACGTGCCTTTGGGTAATTGAGCTTGCAAAGTGGAAAGATTGTATTGACCTGGCGTGACGACGATGTGTTCGCTTCCGACGCTAATTTTGTTGTTGTGCTGCGTGACGTTAGGTATGAGGTACATGCTGTAGAATGCACGCAGAGCTACGGATTTAGGATAGACGATGTCGTCGTGCAGCGTGAGTTTCAAGATCGAAGATTCGCTCGTGAGATGGAACACGCCCATCGTGTTTAAGGTTCCACAATGCTTTCTGGAAATCTTTAATCGTAGGCTTATTTATTTTAGAGAGAAACGTGAGCACGGAGAGACAGAGATGACCGCAGTTCACGTCTCCGAAATTTTGAATGCGTTCGTCGTTGTAGTATATAGAGGTTTTGTTTGTTTTCAGATAATGAACTAAATTTGTAGGTGGAACGCCTCCGAAAGAATCGAAAACGAATGCTTTGTTATTGTCGTTTTTGTGGTAACATATCCAATGCGTGCCTGGATTTTCTTGACTGTCCAAGTTGACTACGCCGCATTCTCTTCTTTTAACGCTTGAAGGTAACGAGTCGGACATGAAAACTCCTCTGAAGTTTTTGATTTGTAATGGTTTGATCAGAGATTCAATGTCTCGGTTGGTGAGTGCTGCTGTTTCTTTTTTTTAAACTTTTTCATCACGCCCTTCCCCCCTTTCTTCTCCATGGCCAGGTTGTGACGTTTCTGTTCTTCCAACTCGGCCTTGTTCTTCTTCGAGTCGATGACGGTTTTCGCGATGGCGGCGCTTCCGCCGGCCAAACTTCCAACGGCCCCCAATGCCGCAAGAATGGCCGGGATGCTGAATATGAAACCTCCGATCTTTTGCTGTTTCCGCGAACGCTGCAAGCGTCTCAATTGAGGTGTGCTGAGAAGTAATTTCATTCCGTGTCCTTTTGTCAAGCAAGAACGTTTCTTCTCGCGTTGTTTCTTGGTGAGTAACCCATCGAGGGCACCTAGATTTTTTAGATTGGAGTATGGTATCTGGTACACGACACCCTTGGGCTTCATGTTTTGTTTTTTTCACGGTATGTTATTTATATATAAATGTTCTGAGATTTTTCTCGTGTAATTTTTTTTTCACGGTATGTTATTTATATATAAATGTTCCGAGATTTTTTTTTTGTTTCGTGTAATTTTTTTTTTCAAGGATATACTCCGCGCAGCGTTGTTAAACAAATTCTATTACGTGCTTCGTTTTCTTACCAAGAAGTTCCTTTGTCCCCTTGTACACGATTCGAGTTTTGTTCTCGATTAAAATAGATAGCTTCTCGTCGGATAACATGTTAGCGTATCGATCCGGTAAAAATAGACTGTATTGTGCGTTGAGCAACAGACGCACCTTGGGACCGTACTGGGTAGAAACGATTGAACCGGAAGTTATCGTGTAAGGTTTGTCGACTTCCAATTCCTGAATTTTTACATACTCGACTGACAAATTTAGCATTTGTTTTAATGCTTGGAGATCACTCATTTTTTTTCACTTATATCGAAGGAGAAAAATTTCAGTGTTAGAGAAATTTAATTTTTTTCACAATGTGTGTTATTTATATATACACCGAAGATTATTTTTTTTTCACGATGTGTGTTATTTTATATATATTTTTTTTCACGAGATTTTTGTATCGAAGATTTTTTTGTCTGTGTTAGAGGAAGAAAGTTTGTGCTTCGGAAAACGCGATGATGTGCGTGATGATATCTTCCGTCTCTTGTTTCGACTTATGCCAATCATCTGTGAATCGTCTTCTCCCCTGCCTCGCCTCGTGCAGTTCATCTAACCTATTGTTTAATTTTTCCCCTGCGGCCGAAAAAAGAGTGTCGAGATCGCCGCACCTCATGCCGCTAATCTCCCGAAGATAATCCTTGACAGCCATTTCACAAGGGATGCGAAATTCCGGCGTTGATCTCGCTATGATCAAAAGTTTTCTTATATCCTCACAATCTCCGTTTACTGCATGTTTGAATATTTTACACAGCAGTTTGTGTGGCAAGTCGGTTATACCAGACATGATGTTTTTTTTTTTTACTGTATGTTATTTATATACCCCACCCAAGTTTTTGTTTCGTGTTCATGGCTATGGTGGTGCCCAGTGCCGCAACTCTTTCTCCCAGCGATGCGTTTCTGCTAACAAATCTTTCGAAAGCTGCGTGCTCTAACTTTCTGTCTGCTTCGTGACGTGCATCCAGATCGGTGCGAGTGGTGTTGTAAGCGATGTCGTGATCTTTGCATGCGACGTCCAACGGATTCACACCCTTGTCTTCTCTCTCCAATCTTTTCTCGAGTTTGGTACCCGGTCCGCAGTACTGGTAGCCAGGTAAATGCATCTCGAAAGGTAACTTGTTGATGATGTCGTTCACGAGTCCCTTTCCTTCGGCCACGTTCCAGAATCTCGGAGGCAGCGTGTTGATAATTTTGATGAGGTAACCTATGCCCTTGTCGTTGTTCACGATGAAGTTGGAAAGTTTGGCGCTGATCATGTCCACGATGCCAACCTTCTCGTTGTAGAAATTACGATTGCCTGCATTCTCCTCTCCTGCAATAACCAACAATCGGTCTATGAGCTTGCGCACGTCGTCCACCCAAACGAATTCTTTGGGTAACGTGTTGTAGAGTTTGACGCCGCTGCCTGTTTTGACCTGGTTCCAAATCGGTTTGATGAGATTTCTGTACTTCTCACCGCTGCTCGATTTCACCCTATTCTGCGAGGCGTCGTTGTTCTGGTACAAGGCATCCGTCATGATCAAAATTTCCTTGTAACTCTGGTAATCTTCGTCGGTGTAATCTTTCGGCTGCTTTTTGGCAACGAGTTCCCACAGTCCCACCGTACCCGGATACCTGTTCCAACTATCCTTCTCGCCTAAATTAACTTTAATGTCGTTGCCTTCGAAGATCACCTTCGATTTTCCAATCTTCCAAACCACACCGCCGCCTTCGTTGCTCTCCATGCTCGGATACAATCCGAACACTTCATCCTTGTCGAATTTCCCCGTGCTCAGGTAGTCTCGTGCCAAAGGTCCTAACTCGATCTTATCCAAAGACGACGACGTGCTACCTATGGCTCGACGTCGTGCCGGTACGTCCTTCAGTTCGAACGGCGTCGAAGGAATGCTCGAAATGGGCGTGGGTACGGTGTAACTTTTAGCTGCAAGTGGTACGAGTTCGTTGATCAAATTTTTATTTTGTTCCGTGACACCTTTAATTTCTTTACCTAGATCGCTGATGGCGTCGATCACAGGTTGATCTTGACGTTTCTTCTCTTCGTAGAATCCGCGATTCTCGGATTTCCAACCTTTGAAGCGTTTCGCGAGGTAATCGCGAAGCTTGAGATTTTCGTCTTCGATTTTTCGTTTCGTCATAACGTTATTTATACACGTCGTTTCTCACAACGTTGCAACGTTTAGAAAGTCGTTGATTTTGTTTCTGTATTTTCCGTCGTTGGGTTTCCTCGTCATGTCGATCGTCGCGAATCCGAAATCGTCACTGTTCCAACAGTGGGAGCAGCAGCGTTCCGAAAATTGATTGTAGTTCATGTCTCCGCCTACGTAGTCATCGTACGCGTGCTTGAGGTTGGTGTGATCTTGATGAAACAAACATATGAAATTAGCGTTGTCGCGTACTAACTGTTTTGGAATTTTGGAAAACGTTTGAGCTAGGAAGAAGCAATCCATTCCTTTGTGACGACCTTGCGTGAAAAAGTTGCGAATTTCATTTTGATTTTCCAGGATGACATCGTCGAACACAACGACTGAATTTTCACGACAATCGTCGAGTGGTTTTATTTCCGAAGAGAACGTTGCAATGTCCAGACCATCGTACAGTTTCATCAGTTGCTGGTATTTGGATTGCTCCAAACTTTTCGAGAACACGTACAGGTGCCTGTTCTTCCAATCTAACCAATTCAGTGCGAGGAGAAAATTGTCCACGAGCAGTGTCGTTTTCCCACACCCCGAAGGACCTACGATCAGACAGCGGATGCTGTCGGGAAGCAACTCGCCGTTCCTTTTCTTCTTTCGATTTTCCGAATCAGGTAGACGTTTCACGACATTCCACGCACTCATAGAATCACTTCGTTTGAATCGATCCAACTCGTGTCCGGAAGTCCCAGCCATTTCACCAAAAGTTTGTCGCCTCTCTTACGCAAAACTTTTTCGATAAGGTACGTGTCGGGGTATTTAGATTTAGAGAGTTCCTCCTCGTAGAAGCGCCCCAATAAAATTTCACCGCCACTGTCCTTTATTATATACGTGTGACGGTTTCCGGGTAGAACTCGAACCACGGTAAAAAGTTCCGTGCTCCAGTTTCGTGTGAAACCCCTGTCGAACGTTCGCTTCAATTTACTGACCCTCACCTGGTCTCCAATTTTGTATTTAGGTTTTTTTTGTCGTGGGCGTGTACTTTGGACAGTAAACGCTGGAAATTAATCGCTGCTCGTCGGACTTGGTAACGTCAGCTGGCTTCATGCCTATCGTTCCGTGCACCGTGTGATTATAGTCGTTAACGAGTTCCGGATGAATGGTGACCCATTTGTAATTTCCCCGAAGCGTGAATCGTTTCCACATGTGTGTTTTCAAGGTTCGATTGAATCTTTCCACGATGCTGGCCTTGACGTCACTGAAGGTCGAGTAATGTCGAACGTCGTGTTTCCGAATAAACTTTTGGAATACGGCGTTGTAAAATTCTTTACCGTTGTCTGTTTGCAAAAACCGTGGTCGTCTGCCGCCGCTTTCGCGAAAAATTGTCTTGAATGCTTCCGTGACGCACGTTCCCGTTTTCGCCTTCAAAGGTAGAGCCCACGCGAACTTCGAAAACGTGTCTATGACGGTGAGGAGGTACTTGTTGCCCTTGTTCAATTTATGTACGTTTTTTAGATTGCCGCTGCTCATCTCCACGAGGTCACTTTGCCAGAGGTCGTCGATGCCCTTGGTCACCACCGCCAAACGTTCGTAGTTGCGGCGTGCAGGTTTATGCAATTCTTGGACGATGGCTTGCCTAGACATTTTTTTAGAGATTACGTTTGAAGAGAAGCACCAGCGTGATGGGATTCAAAGAGGGTGGCACCTCGCTCGTGTTTTGAACGATCAGCTTATCGCCGGCACTCACGTCGAAAACGGTAAGATCTTCGTCTTCGTGTATTTCATATACATTGCGCGTTTCGTTCCAACGTGCCAGAGGAATGTTTCCTGCTTTCTGGACACCACGATTCGATATTAAGATCATGGTGGGAACGCTAGCTTTTCTGCCGTGAGACCAGTACGAAAATTCGTTTATCTGAATCGTGCCATCGAGGAGAAACTTGTAGTACGGATGATAAGGATGCAACATGTACAGTTTGTTACCTTCGACGAACGTGGAGATTCTCTGTTGATTGGGTACGCTGTTGATTTCGATGGCTTGCAGAGAATGCAGTTTAGCGAATTTAGTATCGACGCTAACGAGGTTGCTGTGAAGCTGTCCCAGTGTATTTTGTACGGGCAACAAATGCTCGACTATGGTATCCGTTACTGTAGAAAATGACGGTTTGATTTTCACTTCCACGTTCAACTGCTTGTAGTTTTCGTTGAGTTCTTGTAACTTGGCACCGAAAGAGGCCAGCGTCGATTCCTGCGTGGATTCCAGCACTCCAACTTGATCTCTGATGTTGACGACAATGTTCTGAAGGTTCTCGACTTGATTCAATTTCGAACTTTTCTCGGTGAGATCGTTCACGATGCTTCGCATCTCGGTAAACTGCGTGTGAAGGTCGGCGACGCTCTGCGAAGTGGGCAGCGTCGACACCAGCGAAGCAAGTTCGTCTCGAATCTGTTCCACGTTCGCCGTTTCTGTTTCCAGTCGTTTTAGCATACGTGATATGTTCCTTTTCAAAGCGTGTAATTCTTTGGAGGTGGGGAGATTGGCCACCCTACTCTCGAGATCGCTCAACGAACTTTTGATGTCGCTCGAATCGGATAGTGCCGTCACCGCCGTTTTCAATTTTTCCAAATCTTCGCTCGAAGGCACGCTCGTCCGTAACGATTCCAAGTCACCCTGTATGCTGTCCAGCACGTGATGAAAATGAGCAAGATTGGATTCGACGTTCAAATTTTCTAAATATTCGATCTTCTGCTGAACCGTGCTTAACGTGTCTTGAATGCTCGTCAACGCGTTCGCTTCAGCGTGAATATTTTTAATTTCTTCGTTGATCAACTCCAGAGACGCCTGAAGCGTAGCGATGGTGGTTTGAATGTGTTCGAAATCTTGATAAGCCTCCAATTGAATTTTTATGTTCGCGACGCTTTTACCGATGACCTGCAGTTCGTCCGACGATGGTAGGTTCGTCATTGTATCTTCCAAAGTCTGTAACTTGGATTTAATTTCTTCCAACGTGCCGGTGAATTCTTCTTGTAATTTGGAAACGACGACATGCAAGCGTTCTACATCAATATCCTTCACGACGGTTTGAAGTTCAGAGAAATTCTTTTCGATTGCGGAAGTTCGTTCTTCGATTTCGAGTTTCAATTTTTCCAAATCTTCATTTTTCGATTGAAATTGCTGTAATTTGGCCAAATCATTTTGAAGCGAATCCACGCTCAACTGTATATTTTGAACGTTGTCGTAAGAAGGTACGTCGACATAATTTTTTATGAGCGTTTTCAGTTCGGAATCGATTTTCAGAATGGGGTCGAGACATTGCGTTTGGAGCGTAGCGATCTCTGACTCTAAACTTTTGTTTAAGGTCTCCTGCAAAGCGATCAAATCGCTCCTCAACTTTTTAATTCGGACGTCGAGCATGAGAATCTCTTCTGCGTGGTCTACACGCTTGGTGTTGCCGAAAATGTCGTTAGGCATTTTTTGGTTAACGGTTATTTATAATAGGATAGACGATTCGTAATTCTACGAAGAGAGGAACGAGTTTGTCGTAATCTCCCAGGAGTTGAACGTAAAGATAATCTCCTGCGGAAACATCGTACGTAATGTTAGAAAGCATCTTGTCGTGCTTGATTCGAAAAATGTTCTTGCCGGTAGATATTTTGATTTCGCCTACGTTTTCCGGATTCATGGTGATTTGAAGTTTCCCACCGATCGGAATTTCGTAAAAATGTAAATTGCTGTTGAAGATGTAAAAAGTTTTGCCGACGTCTTCATCCAATTTCGTCCAAATGCTGTTGAGGTGAATGATCAACAGACCGTTGAGTTTAGGTAACACGGAAGGTAAGACTTCATGATCTGGTATGGACGGTGCAGTTTCCATGATGATTTTTTTTGAAACCGAACAAGTTCATAGGCATGCTGGTTATTTAAGGATACGGTCAAAGTTTTATTTTGTAATGACAGTCAAAGTGGGTTTTTTTTTTACTGAGTAACAAAATGTTTTGTTTTTTTTGTTAGTGAAAATTGTTGTGTGTGGTGGTGAGTGCTAATTATTTGCACTGTGTGCAATTCTTATTTATTTCTAAACGACGATGTCCCCAAGGCAATGTGTGAATACCACACTCGAGGACGCACCTCTTGTCGTCGTTGGGATCCAGGGCAATCTTCCTCACCTCGTTGGTGGTCAACACATGGTCGACGCTCTGGATGCGCTGTTCTGCTCTTAGAACCGACGACCTGGTCTTTAGGCAATCGACGAAGTCCTCGAATGTGAGATGCTCCCGAACCACCTGTCTGCCGACACCCTTGGCCTTCTTGGTAACGCTGCCCTCGGCTTTGATGGCATAGGCCTTGGCGCGAAGACCTGCAAACTCAAGAATCACGTCTCCGTCCTTCTCATCTTTGAGTTTGCCAGGCACCTTCTTGTTGCGGGCCAGGATACCGTACTGGTTCGGCTGGGGATAGCCCGAGGTGTCGAAGAGGTTAACCATAGATGGAACTGTGGCTATATCCCCGTATGCGTTGGCTGAGTGGACGTGGTACACCAAGCTGTCCGTGTCCGTGTAGAGAAGCGAGATGTTGTGGCCGTAGTGTGGACGTAATATGTCGTAGTACGTCTCGAACATGTGGAGCTTGCTCAGATCTAGAACCGTGGCTCCAACGTAGATGGGCTTGGTGAGCCTCACCTCACCTTGCTTCATGTGAATCAGAGCCAGCTGCTCGTTGTAGATTGTTCGAGACTTGAACAATGGACTCGCGACAAGCTGACGACATCGCTCTTTCCTCGTCACCAATTTTATGTCCACGCGATTCCGTACATTCTCCATGGTCTTGCCAAACACCGCATTATTCATGAGCTTGAAGAAATCCTTATCAAGCTCGGACGTGGCTGCGGTGCGGTGTTTAGTGTTGACTTCAATATATGGACGCAACCATGGAGAATGCTCGAACTTGAGGATGCGGTGAACTGCGTGGACCGTGACCCCTCGCTGCATCAGCCACCGGAGATTCTGGTAGTGAAGGATGTAATTCTTCTTGTGTTCGAAATCCATGACGAGCTTCGTCTGGTTGGAATCGGGTGGACACTTGAACTCGGGTGCAGGGGGAAGATCGCAGAACAAATCCTGCAGCTTCTCGGAGAACTCAAGGTCCACCTCGGCAAAAAATCCGCATTCCACATCGGCGAAACCTTCAACGTCAAATTTGGAGGGATCAGCCCACTCGAAGCCTCTAAAGGGGAGTGGCTGCATCATGGAGTGTCCGTAGAGGTTATTGACGTCCGTGTACATGATGTAGCTGGACGGTTGTGAGGGGTCGTAACCGGTGGCCATGTGGTGATTGTTGCCGTGCGAGTGTCGCTGCGACACCTGGACCATTCCACCCCGCACGGCACGTTCTGCAAACAGCATCATGTCCACGTCCGAAAGAAGCTCAAGCCTGACTTTCGTAACAAGAAGCATGGCCGACCATGCCAGTCCGGGAAGACTGCAGAAGTATGCAGGGTCCAGCTTGTAGATGGTCTTCGCAGTTGCACGAAACGCCTGGATCACATCAACGAGGAGCGTCACATCAAGTTTGAGGTATGCATCGTGGTAGTCCCCAAGATTTTGGCAATCCAGCTCGCGCCACATGGACTGAGCATGGTTATAGTCATCCTCAGAGATGCCCGAGCCTCGCAGCTTGCTATAGAAGTTTGCTCGAGGAGGCAGCGGCGTCTCCGCAAACTTGGTAGAGTCGGTGACGTATTCGTAGGGGTAGACCCCCTTACGCCTGAAGAGACCGGCGTCCAAGTTTGGAAAATTCGGAGAGGTAATGAGCATTTGCTCGTCGCTGAGCTTTTTCGCCAGGGCATCGAGGCTGGCCGGGAGGAACCTCAGGGAGTCGAGGAAGCGAAGCTCGACGGCAGAGCGTGATCCTGGGATTCGAACCCACTTGCTCAAGCTAATGTAACGCTCCTCGTTCTGCGCCAGGACGTTGATTCGCATGTCGTCGTACCCAAAGTGAGGCACCAGATGGTGGAAGTCGTATCCCGAGCCATTGTGAAAAAACACAGGGATGAAGCGCGGGTCCCGGGCCATGAGGTTGCATCCGTTGCACCAAGGACCAACGTACCTACCGTTAAAGTGATCGTGGTGTTGGACTTTACGGTTGTTGGCGGTGTACTCCTCGACGCAGACAGGGCAAGCGATGGCCTCGTCGTGTCTACGTTGATCGTCGGGGGATAGTGGGAGCATAGACTTGGGGGCCAACAGTACCTTCCCTATCTCGATGGCCTCGACAACCATCCTCTCGAGGAAGTGTTTGGCTGCGTCGGGACCACGGTACACGTAGGGCTCGGGGGCGATGTGCTGGTCTCGTCGCACCACGACGTATGCGAAACTGGATGCCTCGTGAAGTTGGTAAGGGGTGGTGGAGGAAACTTCGGGATCGGGATCGCAAGTGGACAGGGGTTTGAGGAAGGCCTCGAAATCCGCGATGATGATAGCGGGGTGCTCTACCATGGCACCGTGCATGTGGAAACGCTCCACGGTGCCAGGTTTGGGCAAGACTGCCACCCCCGGTTCGTTGGCATTGCAATAAAGTTTGTGGCGAGCGAGCTTCTCGACAGCGATGTTGGGACCTCTGATGCGCTGGTAATCCTGCTGTTGACGATTATCAAAAATTGACAAGCACCTGCGACAAACTTCTATGTGGGTTTTGTCTTTGCTCCGTTGGCTCGAAACAAGTCTAGAGAGCGAACGAATGAGGGTGTAATGGTGATGGGTTTCGTCCTTGATGAGCAGAAGGTGAATTTCCTGCGCACCATCGTCGTCTACGTCGCTCACCCGGATAGGGTACACCACATTTTTGTCAGTGAGGCCATACACGTTGATGGCCAACCGAGGGTTGTGTGTACGAGCCTCGAACTTGCGAATGTCCGGGACCTCCACCGGGTAGGCGATCCCAGCCATCGCATCTTCCAGCTCTGGCTCGTAGGGTAGGTAGTGGGTAACGCGTTTTGGTTGGTTTTTTGGCTCAACGGGGTGCAACGCTGCAAGCACCGACCAGAGAAAGCACTTGGCGTCACTGTTCTGAATGTTCAGGACGGCCTTCTTTGCAGCAATAGTAGGTGGTAAGGGGACGTAGCTGGAGGCGGAGAGAGGCACAAACTTGCACAGTTTGACGCACAGTTCGTGAGGCTCCCCACACAGCGAACCCCCCGAGCCCTTCGCTTGATGTTCCTCCTGCTTTGCCACCAGCTCCTCGGCAAACTTGTTGTAGATGACCTCGAGGTTGTCGACATCCGCCAGATGCAGCATCTTTGCCTTGGTGTTGTGGCAGAAGCTGTAAATTTCATCAGACGGCTTCTTGTACTGGCAACGTAGCGATGCGTAGAATTTGGTGGAGTGCGTTGCAAGCGCATCGCCGAGGATGGAAATAATTTTGGCTTGCACGTTCTCCAAAAAGCTACGAACGTCGCATAAGCCCTCCGAAGTGAGGACAAAGTCCTCTAACAAACGCTCGAAAGCAGATTGGTTCGCTTTCGCCACAGATTTGATACGTTTGGCGGATGGTGGCGAGTCGGCTTCCGCTTTCCTCTTGGTCGAGCTGGTCGACGGTTGTGGAACAGGTGCTCCGACGACGACTTTGCATGATGTTATATGCTTTTTTAAATTATTAATGGTTATATGTTTGTCGCACCTGGGACATGGTTTTTTAGCGGTCACACGCTTACCAGGTACGCAGGTACGACAGTGCCTTTGGAAATTTTTCCTTGAAACGCCAGTTTCACAAGTGGGACAAATTTGTGTTGATTGCATTTTGTTGAAAAAAATATTTGTGGGTATGTTTAGTGGAGTGTCACAAAATAAATACTTTTTGCAATAAAAAAAACCTTGGAAGGCTACTTCGCAATAGTGAAAATATTTGTGGGGGTATGTTATTTTATATATATAGTGGAGTGTCACAAAATAAATGCTGTGCAATAATTCACGATGGTGCTGGGTTTGGTGGGAGTGTGCTATTTATGTATATGCTACTTCTTGCTTCTTAATGAATCCTGTAAATAATTGAAAAAAAATAATTAGGCTTGTGTATAGAAAACACAAAAATATTATGTTTATAGTATTCGTCGAGCAATAGCAGAGAGAGCAAAAATCGTTTTCCTACAACCCATAGTTTATGAATTACAAAACATCTTAGAAATTACATCTTGAAATTTTAATCCAAAATAACTCGAAAACAGCAGGCACTAGTCATCATCCCTCCAATAGGTTGTAGAGTACTTCTAATTTTGTATCGAATGCTATTAAAATTTTCGAATTAGGGTAAAAACTAAGCCGGCAAATCAAGTTTCTCAAAAAATAAAAAAATATCTGTATTTCCGAAACTTGAGGTTGTAGAATCGATTTTATTTGCTAGTCGAATAGTTCTCGTCGAATCCTATCCAACAAACCTAAAATCATCTACCTAGCTCAATTAGGAGCCGAGAAAATCAATGTCTTGAAAAACGTCTTAAGATTTTTGTCTTAAGAAAATTTTCTTGACAAACCGGAAGTAACATCTTGAGATACCGGAAGTCGACTTTCTTAAAGATTAAGATATTTGTCTTAAGACGTTTTCCAAGACGTTGATTTTCTTGGCTCCTATGGGGCCTAGAACCATGTAACTTTGATCTATGTATATACCAGTACTTGCCCGACCCTGTGGCCGAGTGGTTAGCACATCGCGCTGCGACGCCAAGGGTCCCGGGTTCGAATCCCGGTCGGGCTTGGTTGTTTGTGAATGTCCATTCATCAATTTCATCACTCATCTCCATCTTCGCAAATTAGCCAAGAGGCACAAAACGCGAAGTAAAATAAACTAAATCAATCAATCAATCAATATACCAGTACTTTTCCTACATGTTCACTCACCTTACAACCCACCCGATCAAAAAATAAAATTCACCCCCCTGCGCGCATGCGCACATGTATAAATTTAAATATAGGCTCGATATTAAAACAAAATTATCATTTTTTTTCTCCTCCTCTCTCTGTGGCCAAAATTGCAAAATAATTGCAGGAATAATAATACAATGATATTTTAGACTGTAGGTCCAGGTCACCCGAACCAGACAACATTTGAGTTGGTGTTTTTTTTTAAGTCCACTTTATGTGCAGTAAGGCTAATCGGGACTAGACCTACAGAGTTTTTTAAAGTGTTATCCGAACCACTTGTGCCTCCAGAGGGTATCAAACCCATGAATACAAGCCTACCACTGCACCATAAGGGAGGCCCCAGACGACATATTTGCACTACAACAAGCAAAAATAAATTCATATCTGTGCATATGGGAAGTGTGATGTGATCAGCACCAAACATTTAATTTTTTATGTATGTCCGTGTTTGCCCGACCCTGTGGTCGAGTGGTTAGCACATCGCGCTGCGACGCCAAGGGTCCCGGGTTCGAATCCCGGTCGGGCATGGTTGTTTGTGAATGTCCATTTTCATCCATTTCATCACTCATCTTCGCAAATTAGCCAAGAGGTACAAAACGCGAAGTAAAATAAACTAAATCAATCAATCAATCAATCATTAAGTTCCGTGTGTTGCAATCATGAAATTAAATTTTAATTAACTTTTTTTTTTCCTATCCATCTCTCTCTCAAATCTATATAGCCTGTTCATATTTGGCATGTCGGCCATTTTGTTTACGTAGCAAAAAAAATCTCAAGCCACTTTTTTGCGAATGCTCGTTCTGTAGCCATAAGTATAATTGGATATAGTTGTCAGATTTTATTTAATTTGAGGTTTAATATCAATAAGCGTGCATAAAAAACTAAATATTTTAAATAAATAAGATTCGAATAACTATGTACTTCCACTAGCCTTTGCGATGGCGCAGCGGTAGCGTCGTTGCCTTGTAATCAAGGGTTCGATACCCGCACAAGTGGTTCTTGAAACTGTAGGTCCAGTCCCGATTAGCCTTACTGTGCATAAAGTGGACTTAAAACATCAAATCAATCAGTACTTCCACTAGCCTCTGCGATGGCGCAGCGATAACGTCGTTGTCTTGTAATCAAGGGTTCGATACCCGGTGGAGGCACAAGTGGTTCTTGAAACTGTAGGTCCAGTTTTGATTAGCCTTACTGTGCATAAAGTGTACTTAAAACATCAAATCAATCAGTACTTCCACTAGATATCAAAAACACGCAACTCTCCTCTATTTTTTTTTCTTGCCTTCCTCTAACAATTTAACACATTTTTTTTTTTTAAATATGCCCCGCACACATATTTCCTACCTACCAACAACGGCACACGGAAGAAAAAAAATATTCCAGCTACCAAGATGCATGCTTCAAATATATAAAAGCAGAGAGAGACATGAAACATCTTCTATATTCTCTCTCTTTTTGCATGTTTTGTGAGTATATTTTCTTCCACAATACATAAGAGCTATTTGGTTTTTCAGGAAGTTATACCTTCCTTCCACAATCTCTTATGTCTGTTTGGCTAGTTTCAAGAATCAACTCACAAAAGCAATGCCATACTTATAAATCAAAGCCAACTCATGCAAGCTAAGAAACAAAGTTACTTACTTTTGGAAAATACTGCGGAAATGCTCTTCACTGACGTTCAAAATGAAACAGAACTTTCTCCTATAGCGTTTTAAGTTTTATACGGTTTTCTAATGAGGTCAAAAGTAAAATGTTAGCCAACGCAACGTGGACCAATAGAAATCCGAGACAATCCGCTCTAGAAGATTCTTCCCCTACATTTCAGCCACATCATTTTTTGCGAGTTCGAAAATTCACAAGTTAATGCATCGCATCGCATCACTGCTACCTATGCTGCTAACTGACGTCACTATTTCTCAACAGTTGCCAGAGCTGATGTTAACAACCTGCTGTAACCTAAGCATCATGTGTATTGAAATATAAACAAAACAAATTGTATACGTCAGTAGGGAATTCCATCGTTCGGCTCTTGAAAAAAAAAAAACAACCAGGAAGTATAACTTCCGTCGTCCCAAGGCCTACGTATTGTTGAATTTGTGTCATTGTGTCAACGTTGATAGCACACGCAGAGAGAGAGGGAACAAAATTGTCATTTTTCTAGATATCCACAGGCAAAAGCGTAATTCGCGCGCGTGTGTGTGCGGCACATCGTTCCCGAGAGAGAGGTAGGTTTACAAAGGTCACGATATATAAACATTTGACCGGGACTTGGAAAATTACGATAAGGTGCATTCATCCTTCAAGAATGAGAGAGTGCATTATTTACTCATCACGCTGTGTCAGCGCAACAAATGAATGCGCAGAACGTGGAGAGAAAGTGAGTTTTTTTTTGTTTTTTTTGAGGTTTTGATGAAATTTTCGTAGGTTGGCAACATTGTGGCTCACTTCAGTGAATTAAAGTGAGTTTTTGATGTTTTGGTGCTGTTTTCTACGCCGGGAAACATCGTCAGCGCAATAAATGAGGCACGGAACGTGGAGAGAAAGTGAGTTTTTCAGGTTTTTTTGATCCTCACTTAATGTCCTTGAACCCGGGCACCTGCACTACTCGAATCGTCTATCCTATTATAAATAACCGTTAACAAAAATGCCTAACGACATTTTCGGCAACACCAAGCGTGTAGACCACGCAGAAGAGATTCTCATGCTCGACGTTCGAGTTAAAAAGTTGAGGAGCGATTTGATCGCTTTGCAGGAGACGTTAAACAAAAGTTTAGAGTCAGAGATCGCTACGCTCCAAACGCAATGTCTCGACCCCATTCTGAAAATCGATTCCGAACTGAAAACGCTCATAAAAAATTATGTCGACGTACCTTCTTACGACAACGTTCAAAATATACAGTTGAGCGTGGATTCGCTTCAAAATGATTTGGCCAAATTACAGCAATTTCAATCGAAAAATGAAGATTTGGAAAAATTGAAACTCGAAATCGGAGAACGAACTTCCGCAATCGAAAAGAATTTCTCTGAACTTCAAACCGTCGTGAACGATATCGACGTGGAACGCTTGCATGTCGTCGTTTCCAAATTACAAGAAGAATTCACCAGCACGTTGGAAGAAATCAAATCCAAGTTACAGACTTTGGAAGATACCATGACGAACCTACCATCGTCGGACGAACTGCAGGTCATCGGTAAAAGCGTCGCGAACATAAAAATTCAATTGGAGGCCTATCAAGATTTCGAACACATTCAAACCACCATCGCTACGCTTCAGGCGTCTCTGGAGTTGATCAACGAAGAGATTAAAAATATTCACGTTCAAGCGAGTGCGTTGACGAGCATTCAAGACACGTTAAGCACGGTTCAGCAGAAGATCGAATATTTAGAAAATTTGAACGTCGAATCGAACCTCGCTCATTTTCATCACGTACTCGACAACATACAGGGTGACTTGGAATCGTTACGGACGAGCGTGCCTTCGAGCGAAGATTTGGAAAAATTGAAAACGGCGGTGACGGCACTATCCGATTCGAGCGACATCAAAAGTTCGTTGAGCGATCTCGAAAATAGGGTGGCAAATCTCCCCACCTCCAAAGAATTACACGCTTTGAAAAGGAACATATCTCGAATGCTGAAACGACTGGAAACGGAAACGGCAAACGTGGAACAGATTCGAGATGAAATTAGTTCGCTGGTGTCGACGCTGCCCACTTCGCAGAGCGTCGCGGATCTTCACACGCAGTTTACAGAAATGCGAAGCATCGTGAACGATCTTACCGAGAAAAGCTCGTAATTGAATCAAGTCGAGAACCTTCAGAACATTGTCGTCAACATCAGAGATCAAGTTGGAGTGCTGGAATCCACGCAGGAATCGACGCTGGCCTCTTTCGGTGCCAAGTTGCAAGAACTGAACGAAAACTACAAGCAGTTGAACGTGGAAGTGAAAATCAAACCGTCATTTTCTGCCGTAACGGATACCATAGTCGAGCATTTGCTGCCCATCGAAAATAAACTCGGACACGTTCACAGTAATCTTCTCGGCGTCGACAATAAATTCGCCAAATTGTTCACCTTGCAAGCCATTGAAATCAACAGCGTACCCAATCAACAGAGAATCTCCACGTTCGTCGAAGGTAACAAACTGTACATGTTGCATCCTTATCATCCGTACTACAAGTTTCTCCTCGATGGCACGATTCAGATAAACGAATTTTCGTACTGGTCTCACGGCAGAAAAGCTAGCGTCCCCACCATGACCTTGATATCGAATCGTGGTGTCCAGAAAGCAGGAAACATTCCTCTGGCACGTTGGAACGAAACGCGCAACATATATGAAATACACGAAGACGAAGATCTTACCGTTTTCGACGTGAGTGCCGGCGATAAGCTGATCATTCAAAACACGAGCGAGGTGCCACCCTCTTTGAATCCCATCACGCTGGTGCTTCTCTTCAAACGTAATCTCTAAAAAAAAATGTCTAGGCAAGCCATCGTCCAAAAATTGCATAAACCTGCACGCCGTAACTACGAACGTTTGGCGGTGGTAACCAAGGGAATCGATGACCTCTGGGAAAGCGACCTCGTGGAAATGAGTAGCGGCAAGTTAAAAAAAGTACATAAATTGAACAAGGGCAACAAGTGCCACCTCACCGTCATAGACACATTTTCGAAATTCGCATGGGCTCTACCTTTGAAATCCAAAACGGGATCGTGCGTCACGGAAGCATTCAAATTAATTTTTCGCGAAAGCGGCGGCAGACGACCTCGGTTTCTGCACACGGACAAGGGGAAGGAATTCTACAATGCCGTATTCCAAAAGTTTATTCGGAAACACGACGTTCGACATTACTCGACCTTCAGTCACATCAAAGCCAGCATCGTGGAAAGATTCAATCGCACTCTGAAATCGCGCATGTGGTCACGCTTCACGCTTCAGGGAAGCTACAAGTGGGTCACCATTCTTCCGGAACTCGTTAACGACTATAATCACACGGTGCACAGAACGATAGGCATGAAGCCAGCTGACGTTACCAAGTCTGACGAGCAGCGTTTAATTTCTACCGTTTACTGTCCAAAGTAAAGTACACCCACGACAAAAAAGCTAAATACAAAATTGGAGACCAGGTGAGGATCAGTAAATTGAAGCGAACGTTCGACAGGGGTTTCACACGAAATTGGAGCACTGAACTTTTTACCGTGGTTCGAGTTTTACCCGGGAACCGTCACACGTATATAATAAAGGACAGTGGCGGTGAAATTTTATTGGGGCGCTTCTACGAGGAGGAACTCTCTAAAACTAAATACCCCGACACGTACCTTATCGAAAAAGTTTTGCGCAAGAGAGGCGACAAACTTTTGGTGAAATGGCTGGGACTTCCGGAAACAAGTTGGATCGATTCGAACGAAGTGATTCTATGAGTACGTGGAATGTCGTGAAGCGTTTACCTGATTCGGAAAGTCAAACGAAGAAAAGAAACGGCGAATTGCTCCCCGACAGCATACGATGTCTGATCGTAGGACCTTCGGGGTGCGGAAAGACGACACTGCTCATTGATAATTTTATCCTCGCACCCAATTGGTTAGACTGGGAAAACAGACACCTCTACGTATTTTCGAAAAGTCTCGAACAACCGAAATACCAGCAACTTATGAAACTGTACGAGGGACTGGGCATTGCAACTTTCGCAACTGAAATCATTCCACTGGACGATTGTCTCGAGAATTCCGTTGTGGTGTTCGACGACATGATCTTGGAAAATCAAAACGAGATTCGTAATTTTTTCACTCGAGGTCGTCACAAAGGATTAGATTGTTTCTACCTGGCACAAACTTTTTCCAAGGTTCCGAAACAACTGCTACGCGATAATGCTAATTTCATATGTTTGTTTCGACAAGACCACACCAATTTAAAACACGCACACGATGATTACGTAGGGGCTGACATAAATTACAATCTATTTTCTAAATTCTGCTCCCACTGTTGGAACAGCGACGATTTCGGATTCGTGACCATCGACATGACTCGAAAAGCAAACCATGGAAAATATAGGAATAAAATAAACGTTTATCTAGACGTCTCAAAGGCTAACAAGAGGACAATTTCAGATTTGCAACAAGAAGAAAAAAATCCAAAAAAAATCAAAAGTCGTGAGAATCTAAAAAATAAAATTTGAAAAAACGTTCTTTTTCTTTCAAACGTCCGACAAGCATATATAAAATAACCATTACAACAAAAAGTGAGTGTTAGAAAAAGTGGATAGTCTCAAGCGGGTGACAGCAGAAAACTACGAGAACCGAACGTATAGGCTGAGAATTCGACGTTTCAGAAACGTTTCAACGTACATAGAAAAATGTCAAAACGTCAATTTCAAGAAGAGGACAATCTCAAGTTGCGGGAATATCTAGTGAAGCGATTCAAAGGTTGGAAATCCGAGAATCGCGGATCCTACGAAGAGAAGAAACGTCAGGATCAACCTGTGATCGACGCCATCAGCGGTCTAGGTAAAGAAATTAAAAGTGTCACGGAACAAAATAAAAATTTGATCAACGAACTCGTACCACTCGCAGCTAAAAGTTACACTGTACCCACGCCCATTTCGAGCATTCCTTCGACGCCGTTCGAACTGAAGGACGTACCGGCACGACGTCGAGCCATAGGTAGCACGTCTTCGGATAAAATCGAGTTGGGACCTTTGGCACGAGACTACCTGAGCACGGGGAAGTTCGACAAGGATGAAGTGTTCGGATTGTATCCGAGCATCGAAACCAACGAAGGCGGTGTCGTGTGGAAGATTGGGAAATCGAAAGTCACCTTCGAAGGCAACGACATTAAAGTTAATTTAGGCGAGAAGAACAGTTGGACCAGGTATCCGGGTACGGTGGGACTGTGGGAACTCGTTGCCAAAAAGCAGCCGAAGGATTACACCGACGAAGATTACCAGAGTTACAGGGAAATTCTAATCATGACGGATGCCATGTACCAGAACAACGATGCCTCGAAGAATAGGGTGAAATCGAGCAGCGGCGAGAAGTACAGGAATCTCATCAAACCGATATGGAACGAGGTGAAAAGTGGAAGCGGCGTCAAACGCTACAACACGTTACCCAAAGAATTCGTTTGGGTGGACGACGTGAGGAAGCTCGTGGACCGATTGTTGGTGATAGCCGGCGAAGAGAATGCAGGCAATCGTAATTTCTACAACGAGAAGGTCGGCATCGTGGACATGATCAGCACCAAACTTTCCAACTTCATCGTGAACGACGACAAGGGCATAGGTTACCTCATTAAAATTATCAACACGCTGCCTCCGAGATTCTGGAACGTGGCCGAAGGAAAGGGACTCGTGAACGACATCATCAACAAGTTACCTTTCGAGATGCATTTACCTGGCTACCAGTACTGCGGACCGGGTACCAAACTCGAGAAAAGATTGGAGAGAGGAGACAAGGGTGTGAATCCGTTGGACGCGGCATGCAAAGATCACGACATCGCTTACAACACCACTCGCACCGATCTGGATGCACGTCACGAAGCAGACAAGAAATTGGAGCACGCAGCTTTCGAAAGATTCGTCAGCAGAGACGCTTCTTTGGGTGAACGGGTCGCCGCACTGGGCACCACCATCGCCATGAACACGAAACAAAAATTTGGGTGGGGTATATAAATAACATAGAGTAAAAAAAAAATAATAACAACATGTCTCGTATAACTGATTTGCCGCCCGAGCTACTATGTAAAATATTCAAACACGCAGTAAACGGAGATGTTAATAAACTTTTAATCATAGCGAGATCAACGCCGGATTTTCGCATCCCTTGTGAAATGGCTGTCAAGAATTATCTTCGGGAGATCAGTGGCATGAAGTGCGGTGATCTCGACACTCTTCTTTCGGCCGCAGGGGAAAAATTAAACGAGAGAATGGACGAACTGCACGAGGCGAGGCAGGGGAGAAGACGATACACGGATGATTGGCGCAAGTCTAAACAGGAGACCGAAGAAATCATCACGCACATCATCGCGTTTTCCGAAGCACGGACTTTCTTCCTCTAACACACACAAAAAATCTTCGATACAAATCTCGTGAAAAAAAGTATATATAAATAACACACATCGTGAAAAAAATTAAATTTCTCTCTAACACTCTGAAATTTCTCTTCGATATGAGTGAAAAAAAAATGAGTGACCTCCAAGCATTGAAACAAATGCTAAATTTGTCAGTCGAGTATGTAAAAATTCAGGAATTGGAAGTGAACAAACCTTACACGATAACTTCCGGTTCAATCGTTTCTACCCAGTATGGTCCCAAGGTGCGTCTGTTGCTCAACGGACAATACAGTCTATTTTTACCAGATCGATACGCTAACATGTTATCCGACGAGAAGCTAGCTATTTTAATCGAGAACAAAACTCGAATCGTGTACAAGGGGACAAAGGAACTTCTTGGTAAGAAAACGAAGCATGTAATAGAATTTGTGTAACGACTGCGCGGAGTGTATATAAAATAACATACCTTGAAAAAAAAAATTACACGAAACAAAAAAAAATCTCAGAACATTTATATATAAATAACATACTGTAAAAAAAAACTACACGAGAGGGAAACAAAAAAATCTCAGAACATTTATATATATAAATAACATACCGTGAAAAAAATAACATATAGAGCATCAACATGAAGCCCAAGGGTGTTGTGTACCAGATACCATATTCGAATCTGAAAAATCTAGGTGCCCTGGATGGGTTACTCACCAAGAAACAACGCGAGAAGAAACGTTCTTGCTTGACGACAGGACACGGAATGAAATTGCTTCTCAGCACTCCACAATTGAAAAGGTTGCAGCGTTCGCGGAAACAGCAAAAGATCGGAGGTTTCATATTCAGCATCCCGGCCATCCTTGCGGCATTGGGGGCCGTGGGAAGTTTGGCCGGCGGAAGCGCCGCCATCGCGAAAACCGTCATCGACTCGAAGAAGAACAAGGCGGAATTGGAAGAACAGAAACGTCACAACCTGGCCATGGAGAAGAAAGGGGGGAAGGGCGTGATGAGGAAGTTTAAAAAAAAGAAACAGCAGCACTCACCAACCGAGACATTGAATCTCTGATCAAACCGTTACAAATCAAAAACTTCAGAGGCGTTTTCATGTCCGACTCGTTACCTTCAACCGTTAAAAGAAGAGAATGCGGCGTAGTCAACTTGGACAGTCAAGAAAATCCAGGCACGCATTGGATATGCTACCACAAAAATGATAAAGCATTCGTTTTCGATTCTTTCGGAGGTGTTCCACCTACAAATTTAGTTCATTATCTGAAAATGAACAATCCTATATACTACAACGACGAACGCATTCAAAATTTCGGAGACGTGAACTGCGGTCATCTCTGTCTCTCCGTGCTCGCGTTTCTCTCTAAAATAAATAAGCCATCTGTGGAAGATTTCCAGAAAGCTTTGTGGAACCTGAAACAGCATCACGACAATGGGCGTGTTCCATCTCACGAGCGAATCTTCGATCTTGAAACTCACGCTGCACGACGACATCGTCTATCCTAAATCCGTAGCTCTGCGTGCATTCTACAGCATGTACCTCATACCTAACGTCACGCAGCACAACAACAAAATTAGCGTCGGAAGCGAACACATCGTCGTCACGCCAGGTCAATACAATCTTTCTACTTTGCAAGCTCAGTTACCCAAAGGCACGTACCTTTCTCAAAATTCGGTCACGCACAGAGTGGAAATAGTGTCCGCGACGGAGACGGTGGACCTGGGCACCATAGGAGAACTTTTAGGTTTCGAGAACGACACCAAACTCGAAGCTGGCATCAAACACGTAGCAGTCAATATTCCTAAATTTCTAGCCATTGAAACTTTGAACGTACACTGTAACGTGGCCGAAGGCATGATCACGAAATCTTCGGACGGATTACTGGGAAGTCACAAGCAGACGGGAATCATAGCCACGTTCAAACCCAGTTCCGAATTCATGGAATCGATCATCTACACACCCTCTTCGCCGATCTATTTTCCAGTATGTCGCAACCGCATAGACGACATAGAGTTGGTGGTGACGAACGAGAAAGGAGAGGTGGTGGATTTCGCAGGTGCCACTACGACGGCCATCGTGGAGATCAAGGTATAATAAATAACACACATAGTGAAAATGGAGCAAATCGAAAGTTACGAATTGCAATCTTTACTTCCCAACCGTCGCACGTTCGCCAATTTGAACGAAGCGAACCGGGAGATCGAATACGACGTGGACGTAGGCGACGGGTTCGTTCATCCTCACAGAGCGGACCTTTACCTTCAATTCGACGTGGTGAAGAAGGAAAGCGGAGACGCGTTTCCGCCCAATGCCAATTTGATACTCGTGGACAACTTCGTGCCTCACCTGTTCTCGCAGGTGGAGGTGAGGAAACACAATACCGTCATCGACAGAATCGATTATCCAGGCATCACGTCGACGGCAGTGGGAACATTGAAATTATCCAAAACGGACGCAGCATACTACCAGGCGGGAGGATTCGAAGCGGGGACCAAAATATCGACGAGAAGTCACACGGTGCTCTTTCCCATGCGTCTGCTTCCGGGATTCTTCTCGGACTACAAGGAGATCATGAGTAGGAGCATTTAGAGATTTCTAAGCCCTCATTTGAGGCTCGAATCATCATTTGAGGCTCAGTGTTGCCAACTCACCCCACGAAAATTTCACCAACTGATATTTCGAAGCCTTTTATGATGTATATTTTGAGGACAGAGTTGGCAACACTGTGTTATTGTAGCCTTTTATGATGTATATTTTGAGGACAGAGTTGGCAACACTGTGGGTTACTGTAGCCTTTTATGAGGGGGGTCTATGGCCCTCTGTTTATGTCTGGCAACACTGCCGTGTGACAGTGTTGTTGGGTTCACTGTAAACTTTCAAAGGACCTGAGGGGCCCATGTACCCTGTTTGGCAACACTGTTGGGGGCACAGAGTTGGCAACACTGTGGGCTACTGTAGCCTTCTATGAGGGGGGTCTATGGCCCCCCTGTTTATGTCTGGCAACACTGCCGTAGATTTGACAGTGTTGTCAACCTGGGTTCACTGTAAATTTTTATTAAAGGGCCTGAGGGGTCCATGTATCTTTTATGTCTGGCAACACTGTTGAGTGCACAGAGTTGGCAACACTGTGTTACTGTAGCCTTTTATGAGGGGGGTCTATGGCCCCCTGTTTATGTCTGGCAACACTGCCGTGTGACAGTGTTGTTGGGTTCACTGTAAATTTTTATTAAAGGGCCTGAGGGGCCCATGTACTCTGTTTGGCAACACTGTTGGGGCCTAGTGTTGGTTTGAGGACAGAGTTGGCAACACTGTGTTACTGTAGCTTTTTATGATGTATATTTTGAGGACAGAGTTGGCAACACTGTGTTACTGTAGCCTTTTATGAGGGGCCTATGTGTGCCCAGTGTTGCAAACTCTGTGGGTTACTGTAGCTTTTTATGAGGGGGGCCCATTGTCCCCTTTTTATGTCTGGCAACCCATCCGAAGAAAATTCCACTATATGATCTTTCACTGGCTAAGCTAACCTACAAATAGGAATTGGCAACACTGACAAGGCTCGAATTATTATTTGAGGCTCGAATCATCATTTGACGCTCGAATCATTATTTGAGGCTCGAAACAAATTGCTAAATATAAAATAAAATAACAATGCCTATGAACCTGTTTGGCTTCAGGAAGCAGGCTATGGAGGCATCCGCCCAAAGCGCACCATCGCCACCTGCAAGCTGGGACCTGTTACCCTCCCTATTATCTAAACTCAACGGTTTGTTGATTATACACTTGAATAGCATCCTGACCCAGTACGACGAGGATGTGGGCAAGACTTTCTACATATTCAACAACAACTTGAATTATTACCAATTCCCCATCTCCGGCAAACTGCAGTTTGACATGAATCCCGAGAATAAAGGAGAGGCCAAAATTTCCTCCGGCAAGAACATCTATCGCATCAAACACGATAGGATGAACAGTACCACCACGTACGATGTATCTGCTGGCGATCGCCTGTACATAGAGCTCTTGGACGACTACGACAAACTCATTCCTCTTTTCATAGAAATGAAAATTAGCTATCCTATAATAAATAACAATAATGCCTAACGATATTTTTGGCCATACAAAACGCGACGACCATGGCGACGAGCTTCTCATGCTCGACGTCAGGGTCAAGAAGCTGCGAAGCGATCTGCAGGCCCTCCAGTCCACGCTCAACTCCAGCCTCCAGTCCGAGATAGCCAGCTTGCAGTCTCAGTGCTTGGACCCTGTACTCAAGATTGATGCAGAGCTAAAATCGCTGCTGCAAAAATACACCGACCTCGCGTCGATAGACAATCTCGACAAGCTGGCACTGAGTGTGGGCAATATGCAGAACAAACTTCTGAAGCTGCAACAAACGCAAACCTCAGACGTTGAACAGCTGAAACAACGCTTGCAGGATCAAACAAGCAACATCCAGACCGAACTGCAAACTATCATCCAAAGCATTAAAACACAAGACGACTACGATCGCGTGAACGCTAGTATTGCTAAATTGCGCGAACAGTTTCAATCTTTCGAAATCCCTACGTTGGAAAGCATCAAGGCTGAGCTTCAAACAGATGCTTTGCATGCGGCCATCAACGAAGTAAAAACTAAACTCCAAACGCTGGAGGATTTTATCAACAATCTACCGTCGTCCAGCGAACTGAACGCCATTGCCCGTAGCGTGGCCAACATCAAACTCCAACTTGAGACCTACGAGGATTTCGGGAAGCTGCAAGGCACCATAACCCATATTGAGGATGCTCTTGCTGTGATTAGAAATGATCTGGCGAACGTTCACGATGAGCTGGAAACCAAACTGCCGGGCATCAGGGATACACTGGCCAACGTCCAACAGCAAATCGCCAAACTGGAAAATCTGAATGCAGAATCCGAGTTGTCTCATTTCCATCACTTGATCGACGACATACAGACTAAGTTGGAAACCCTGCAACAATCTACCCCCACCCAGGATGACATAACGCAACTGCAAGAAGGCATACGTGCTGCTGCCGATGCCTCCGAGTTGGACGCGGTGAAAAAAGCTTTGGAATCGCTCCAAAACACGGTGGCCACCCTGCCTACCTCTCAGGAACTGAAAACCGTGAAGAGAACTCTCAACCGAATACTCAAATCCGACGACATCAAAAACATCCAATCCGAAATTGAATCGATACGGGGGTCTGTCGCGACTTTACCTACCAACCAGAACATCACCGAGCTGCATGAATTGTTTGCGGAAATTAGAACCCAGGTCCACGACCTTGTAATACAGAGCTCCAAGTTGTCGCTTGTAGAAAACCTGCAGCAGATTATTGCCAGTGTGAAAGAGCAAATTGGGAGTATCGAGGCAAGTCAGGAATCGACTATAGCTAATTTCAGCACACAACTACATGACTTAAATGAAAAATTCAAGAGCCTTATTGTCGATGTAAAGATCAAACCAAACTACGACACTGTTGTTCATGCTATCGAGGAACACCTGGAATCGGTGAATGGCAAATTGGAGGATGTGGAGACTGAGGTTCGAACCAACGTAAACACTCTAAATGCCAGCATCGACAATCTCAAGTCTACGATTGTCATCGAACTGTACAGCATACCAAACAGAGAGTTCTCCTCCCCTTTCAATCCAGGTTACAAACTCTACATGTTGACTCCTGCAAAAGCCTATCATCAATTTTTCCTCGCTGGCACACTTCAGTTCGTCAAGGTTTCCTACTGGTCTTTGCCTCACGCAACCCACTACCCAATCATGACCGTGACGAACATTGGCGATGAGCCTAAAATAAGAGGAGTTGAGCTGGTCGATTTCACACACCCTGAAAGTCGCGAGACTGCCTATGCCGAAGATGCCACTCAAATTATCGACATAGAAATAGGTGACAAGCTGTATATAGAAAACCCAGCATTGTCTGCAGCCAGAAATCCCATCCAGGCTATATTCTTATTTTCGCGCCATGTCTAGGCAGGGTATCGTGAACGAGCTGCATAAACCTGCACGACGAACCTACAAACGACTGGCGGTGGTGACCAAAGGCGTGGATGACCTTTGGCAGGCTGACCTTGTGGAAATGAGTAGCGGCAACCTAAAAAATTTACATAAAATCAACAAAGGATACAAGTATCTTCTTACTGTTATAGATACATTTTCAAAATTTGCGTGGGCTTTGCCCCTCAAGGCTAAAACAGGTGTGTGCGTAATGGAAGCATTCAAAACTATTTTCAATGAAAGTGGCAGGCGACCTCGATTTCTTCAAACGGATAACGGAAAGGAATTTTACAACTCGATATTTCAACGGTTTGTTCAGAAGCAAAATATTCAACATTACTCGACTTTCAGTCACATCAAAGCCAGCGTAGTGGAACGTTTTAACCGTACTCTCAAAACACGCATGTGGAAACGATTCACGCTTCAAGGTAACCACAAGTGGGTCAATGTGCTTCCGGAACTCGTAAACGACTATAATCACAGTTTGCATAGCACGATACGCATGAAGCCTGCCGATGTCAGCAAGTCTGATGAGGCACGACTGATCTCTACTGTTTATTGCCCCAAGTACCGGTCCACTAACAAAAAACCGAAATTCAAAATTGGAGACCAAGTAAGAATTAGTAAATTTAAGCGCATGTTTGAAAAAGGCTTTACCAAAAACTGGAGTACGGAACTTTTCACTGTTGCTCGATTGTTACCCGGTAACCGTCACACGTATATAATAAAAGATAATCGCGACGAAATTTTGAAAGGGCGATTCTACGAGGAGGAACTCTCCAAAACAAAATACCCCAATACGTATCTTATCGAAAAAGTATTACGTAGAAAAGGTGACAAACTGTTGGTGAAATGGTTGGGACTCGAGGAAAAAAGTTGGATCGACGCAAACGAGGTGATTGTGTAACGGGTGCTTGGGATGTGGTGAGGCGACTGCCAGATTTTCCCCCGGAGCGTCAGGCTAGGAAAAACGGCGAATTGTTGCCGGACAACATTCGCTGCCTTATTGTCGGACCTTCAGGGTGTGGGAAAACAACTTTACTTATTGATAATTTTCTTCTTGCTCCCGACTGGTTAGATTGGAAGAACAGGCACTTGTATGTTTTTTCCAAAAGTTTGGAGCAAGCAAAATATCAACAGCTGACAAAACTGTACGAAGGGCTGAGCATAGCTACTTTCGCCTCCGAAGTAATGCCACTAGACTGCTGCCATGAAAATTCGGTGGTGGTCTTCGACGATGTCATCCTGGAGAACCATAACGAAATTCGCAATTTTTTTACACAGGGGCGGCACAGAGGCATGGACTGCTTCTACCTTGCTCAGACTTTTTCTAAAATTCCCAAGCAGCTTCTCCGAGACAACGCTAATTTTATTTGCTTGTTTCGTCAAGACCACACCAATTTAAAACATGCTTACGATGATTATGTAGGCGGGGACATGAACTACAATCAGTTTTCCAAATTTTGCTCTTCATGCTGGAATCAAGATGATTTCGGATTCACCACGATAGACATGACGAGGAAACCCAATGACGGAAAATACAGAAACAAAATAAACAACTTTCTAAACGTTGCGACGTTACAAGAAACGTCTTGACGTATTATAAATAACAAATAATGAAACGCAAACTCGCAGACGACAACTTGAAGCTGCGCGACTACCTGGCCAAACGCTTCAGGGGTTGGAAATCAGAGAATCGCGGAATTTACGAAGAGAAAAAGCGACAGGACCAACCTATTATTGATGCTATAAGTGGACTAGGTAAAGACATCAAAGATGTTACCGAGCAAAACAAAGATTTAATCAACGAGCTCGTGCCACTTGCTGCTCGAAATTATGCTGTGCCTACACCCATATCCAGTATTCACACTACCCCGTTCGAACTTGGAGCTGCACCTCTGAGACGTCAGGTTCTAGGCAGTACCTCTTCGGACAAGGTAGTTGAATTAGGTCCGTTGGCGAGAGATTACCTGAGCACCGGGAAATTTGAAAAGGACGAGGTGTTTGGATTGTACCCCTCTGTGGAACCTAACGAGGGTGTGGTTTGGAAAATTGGAAAGTCAAAAGTTACGTTCGAAGGTGACGACGTGAAAATTAATTTGGGCGAGAAGAACAGCTGGACTAGGTATCCTGGCACTGTGGGCCTGTGGGAACTTATCACCAAAAAGCAACCTAAATATTATACAGACGAGGATTACCAAAGTTACACAGAAATTTTAATCATAACAGATGCCCTGTACCAAAACAACGATGCAACACAGAATCGCGTAAAATCAAGCAGTGGAGAAAAATACAGGAACCTCATCAAGCCAATATGGAACCAAATTAAAACTGGCAGCGGTGTCAAACTCTACAATACCCTACCTAAAGAGTTTGTTTGGGTAGACGACGTAAGGAAGCTTGTAGATGGATTGCTGGTTATCGCAGGCGAAGAAAATGCAGGCAATCGCAACTTCCACAACGAGAAGGTGGGCATCATGGACATGATTAGCACCAAGCTTAGCAACTTTATTGTCAACGACAACAAAGGTATAGGTTACCTTATCAAAATCATCAACACCCTGCCTCCCAAATTCTGGAATGTGGCCGAGGGTCGAGGTCTCGTGAACGACATCATCAACAAGCTACCCTTCGAGATGCATCTACCAGGTTACCAATACTGCGGACCGGGTACTAAACTGGAACGGCGACTGGAAAAAGGAGACAAGGGGGTAAATCTGCTGGATGCTGCATGCAAGGATCACGACATTGCTTACAACACATATACGAATTTAGATGCGCGTCACGATGCTGATAGAAAATTGGAGCATGCCGCGTTCGGGAGACTCGTCAGCAGAGACGCCTCGCTGGGAGAAAGAGTTGCAGCATTGGGCACGACCATTGCCATGAATACAAAACGAAAATTGGGGTGGGGGCTGTAATTAAATAACATACAGTAAAAAAATGTCTACGCATATAACAGACTTACCAACAGAAGTGTTATACAAAATATTTACATTTACTTTCGACGATAGTCACAAGGATGTTAAAAAGCTTATTGATTTAGTTAAAATAACACCACAATTTCGCTTGCCTTGTGAAATGCTACTTCTGGATCATCTGAGAAAAATAAGCGGTGTAAAATCTTCTTCTTTTCCCTATGCTTTTTTTTCGGGCTGCTGATGAAAAATTGGCTGATAAGATGGACGAACTTCACGAGTGGAGACAGGGGAGGAGACGATATACAGACGACTGGTATGCTTCAAATGCTGAAACCAGCAGGATCATCGATCACCTCATCGCATTAGGCAATGCCGAAATTTTTTTCTATAAATAACACACTGTAAAAAAATCTACGAGACCAAAAAAAATATTTCTTCGATATGGGTGAAAAAATTAGTGACGTCCAGGCATTAAAACAAATGCTAAATTTGTCAGTCGAATATATAAAAATTCAGGAATTGGAAGTGGACAAACCTTATGCAATAACTTCTGGTTCAATTGTTGCAACCCAGTTTGGTCCTAAAGTACGTCTGTTGCTCAACGGACAATACAGCCTATTTTTACCAGATCGATACGCTAGCATGTTATCCGACGAGAAGCTATCCATTTTAATCGAGAACACAACTCGAATCGTGTACAAGGGGACAAAAGAACTTCTTGGTAAGAAAACAAAGCACATAATCGAATTTGTTTAATAGCTGCAAAGTATATATAAATAACATACCGTAAAAAAAATTATACGAGAGGGAAACAAAAAAATCTCGGAATATATATAAAATAACATATCGTAAAAAAAAAATACATCATGAAGCCCAAGGGCGTCGTGTACCAGATACCATATTCGAATCTGAAAACGCTGGGTGCCCTCGATGGGTTACTCACCAAGAAACAACTCAAGAAGAAACGTTCATGCTTGTCCAAAGGACACGGAATGAAATTGCTGCTCAGCACTCCACAATTGAAAAAGTTGCAGCATTCGCGGAAGCAGCAAAAGATTGGAGGTTTCATATTCAGCATTCCGGCCATCTTGGCAGCTTTGGGTGCAGTGGGCAGCTTGGCAGGAGGCAGTGCTGCCATTGCCAAAACCGTCATCGATGCAAAAAAGAACAAGGCCGAGCTGGAAGAACAGAAACGTCACAACCTGGCTATGGAAAAGAAGGGGAAAGGTGTGACCAAAAAGCGAAAAAACAACCTCGATGCTTTGAAGAAATATAAAAAAAAGAAGAAGCCCTGTCCAACTTCGATATTGAATCTCTGATCGAACTGTTGGGAATAAGGAACTTTAGGGGTGTTTTCATGTCCGATTCTCTACCCTCTGCTGTGAAGAAAAAGGAGTATGGCGTGGTCAACCTGGACAGTTACAAAAATCCTGGTACACATTGGATATGCTACCTCAAAATTGACGATGACAAAGCATTTGTTTTCGATTCGTTCGGTGGCACACCGCCTGCCAGGTTGGTGAAGTATCTCAGTGTTGCCAACCTCTACTACAATGACAAACGGATCCAGGGTTTCACCGATGTGAACTGCGGTCACCTATGCCTTTCCGTTCTCGCATACATGTCTAAAATAAATAACCCCTCAGTGGAGCATTTTCAGAAAGCATTGTGGTACCTAAAACACCATGGGAGTGTTCCATCTCACCAGCGAGACTTCGGTCTTGAAACTCGCGTTGCATGACGACATCATCTATCCTAAATCTATTGCTCTTCGTGCATTCTACAGCATGTACCTGATACCCAATGTCACGGAGCACAATAACAAAATTACTGTTGGAAATGAAAAAATAGTTATCACGCCAGGACAGTACAATCTGTCTACCTTGCAAGCCCAATTGCCAAGAAATATACTGCTATCTCAAAATTCTGTAACTCACAGAGTTGAAATTGTGTCTGCTACGGAAACAGTAGACCTAGGCACTGTTGGAGAGCTTCTGGGATTCGAGAACAACACAAAACTCGAACCTGGCATCAAGCACATCGGTGCCAACATTCCTAAATTTCTAGCCATCGAGACTCTGAACATACATTGCAACGTGGCAGAAGGCATGATCACCAAATCCTCGGATGGCATCCCAGGCAGCCACAAGCAGACAGGTATTATCGCTACGTTCAAACCAAACTCTGAATTTATGGAACCGATTATCTACACACCCTCACCACCGATATACTTCCCTATATCTCGTAATCGCATAGACAACATAGAATTGGCAGTGACAAACGAGAAGGGGGAGGTGGTGAATTTTGCCGGAGCTACTACCACCGCCGTCGTGGAGATTAACGTATAATAAATAACAATCATGGAGCAAATCGAAAGTTACGAGTTGCAGTCCTTCCCACCCAATCGTCGCACGTTTGCCAATTTGAACGAACCGAACAGGGAGATCGAATACGATGTGGACGTCGGGGATGGGTTTATTCACCCTCACAGAGCTGATTTGTATATCAAGTTTGATGTGGTGAAGAGAGACAACGGCGAAGCATTCCACGCCAATGCAAATTTAAGACTTGTGGACAATTTTGTGCCGTATCTGTTCTCGCAAGTGGAAGTTAGAAAGCATGGCACCGTCATCGATAGGGTTGACTACCCTGGGATTACTTCTACAGCTGTGGGAACACTGAAACTCTCCAAGACCGATGCAGCATACTACCAGGCAGGGGGATTCGAAGCAGATACAAAAATCAAAACTCAAAGCCACACAGTACTGTTTCCCATGCGCTTGCTTCCAGGCTTCTTCTCCGACTACACGGAGATTATGTGGAAGGGTGGTTTACGCGTCACTTTTCGCAGAAGCGCCAACGACAACGATGTGCTGATGCGTTACAGCACCTTGGGTGCAGACGGTGCAGCACTTGCCAACACACTACCCGACGCAGCCAAGTGCGTCATCCAGTCCATGGAGCTGCGCATGCCTGTGGTGGAATACGAATCTAACTACGGTCTCAAGTACAAAGCCGACATTTTGAAGAACCCCCAAGTACCCATCCAATTTTACGGCTACCAGTGTGTGCAGAAACCTGCTTCCGGCAGCCATTTTGAATTTGATGTTACTACGCAGTTCAACAGCATCCGGTACGATATGCCTGAGTTTGCGGTCGTGCTCTTCCAGACGGGGAAAGATAATAACCAAGAGAAAGATTCTAGCCAGTTTGATAATTGCAAAATTAAGAATGTTTACCTCAAAAATGGAAGGAATGAAGTTTTTCCACGCGAGAATTATAACTTAAACATTACGAACAACGATTACCTGAAACTTTACGAGGCGTACACAGCTTACAAGAGAGTGACCTCCGGCAATATGGACGTGTACTACAACCCCAACGAGTTCATAGCTCGCAGACCCATGTTTGTCATCAACACATCTAAAAGAAAACAGGTGGTTGTTAACGATCGTACCAACATCAAGATTGTATGCGAGTTCCACGACGCCTTGCCTGCAGATACTCTGTGCAGTGTCATTCTTATTGCAGAGAAAACATTTGTGTATGACGTCAAGAATGAAAGAGTGACTGAACAGTTTTAGATACAAAAAAAAAAATTTAAAAAAATAGCACACAATAAGAAATGTGGAATTTTATATACACAAGTACAAACTACAATAAGCAGTTTCCCAGAAGTTTAATTTTGCTGTGCCATGCATGTAATCGAGGAAGTTGAAGTAAATTAAAATTGATTTTTTTTCATTTTGCATTGCCTATTATTTTTTGTTGCACTCTGGGCAGGCCTTACTAGTTTGGAGGCGATAGTGGCCCCACGGAAGTGTGTGGACCCCACATTCAAGAATACACCTCTTGTCGTCGTGTGCATCCAGAGCAATTTTCCTAACAATATTAGTTGTAAGCACATGATCAACGCTTTGGATACGATGCTCTTTTTGTAGAATGGGCGATTCTGTTCTGAGGCACTCGAGGTAATCCTCAAACTTGAGGTGCTCCCGAACCACTTGCCTGCTTACACCCTTTGCCTTTTTTGTTACAGAACCCTCAGCCCGGATCGCATAGGCTTTGGCACGAAGTCCAGCAAACTCCACAATCACATCCCCGTCTTTCTCGTCCTTGAGTTTGCCGGGTATTTTTTTGTTCTGGGGTAGAATTCCATACCGGTTTAGCTGGGGATAGCCCGATGTGTCGAAGAGCTTGACAAGTGCTGGAACTTTGGCTATATCGTCATACGCATCGTCCGTGCGAACATGGTACACCAAGCTGTCTGTGTCTGTGTAGAGGAGCGAGATATTGTGGTTGTAGTGTGCACGTAGTATGTCGTAATATGTCTCGAACATGCACAACTTGCTCAGATCCAAAACTGCAGCTCCCACATAGATGGGCTTGTTGAGTAGCACCTCGGCCCGGTTCATGTGAATCAGAGACATCTGTTCGTTGTAAATTGTTCGAGATCTGAACAGCGAGCTTGCAACAAGTCGACGACACTGTGTTTTCTTCGTCACCAACCTCACATCAACGCGATTTCGCACATTCTCCATGGTCTTCCCAAATACCGCATTGTTCATTAATTTGAAGAAATCCTTATCAAGTTCCGAAGTGGCATCAGTGCGATGTTTGGTGTTCAGTTCGATGTACGGCTTCAACCATGGAGACTGCCTGAACAAGAGCACGCGGTAAACTACTTTGACCGAGACCCCTTGCTGCATTAACCACTGGAGGTTCCGGTAGTGTAGCACATAACGCTTTTTGGGCTCCAAGTCCATGACGAGCTTCGGTTGATCCGAGCCAGGTGGACACTTGAATTCCGGAGCAGGCGAAAGGTCACAGAATGTATCCTGCAGCTTCTCGGGGAAGTCAAGGTCCACCTCGGCAAAAAACCCAAACTCGTCGCACTTTTTTCGATGTCGTGGTATAAAGGATCAACCCACTCAAACTGTCCTGTTGGGAGTGGCTGCATCATGGAGTGCCCGTAAAGATTATTCACATCAGTGTACATGATGTAGCTTGATGGTTGGGAGGGGTCGTAACCAGTGGCCATGTGGTGATTGTTGGCGTGTGCGAAGCGTTGCGACACTTGGACCATGCCGCCCCGGATAGCTCTCTCGATGAAAAGCATGATATCAACATCGAAGATAAGTGAAAGTTTAACTTTAGTCAGCAGAAGCATGGCCGACCATGCCAGTCCAGGAAGGCTGTAAAAATATACAGGGTCCAGGTTGTAAATGTTTATCGCAGTCGCCCGAAACGCCTGGAACACATCAGCAAGAAGCGTCACATCAAGCTTCAGGTATGCATTGTGGTAATCACCGAAAGTTCGGCAACCCAACTTGACCCACATAGACTGAGCATGCTTGTACTCCTCGTCGGTAATACCTGAACCTCTCAGCTGGCTGTAGAACTTATCCTGGGGAGGCAGCAACTCTTCTTCGAACTTGGAACGGTCTGTGACGTATTCGTAGGGGTAGACCCCTTTACGTCTGATGAGTGTGACATCTAAGTTCGGGAAACTTGATGTGGTAATGGCTAGTTGGTCGTCTCTGAGCTTCCCAGCAAGAGCATCGAGGCTTGCCTGGAGCAGGGAGTCGTAACGTAACGAAATGGAACGGTATTTTCAATTACGGTTTCCGTTACGTTACAACCAGAAACAGAATAACTTTTTTCGTGAACAGAAACGTTACCTCAGGTATATGAACATTACGTTACAGGTGTGCATAACGGTACCGTACCATAACTGATCTCTAAAGGAGTAGGTTTTCACGTGACACTTTAACGTTACATCCATTGACGGCAACCAGTAACGTTACAGGGTAAGAAAGAGGTTCGTCACGTATTGACTAGTAACTTTAGTGTGTGTGGAAAGTGATAGTAACGTTACAATTAACCAGTAACTTAATTGAGGTCACGGCTGTAAAAACGTTACACTCCTGTTTTCAAAGCAACAACGTTATTTATAGCTGGTATCATACAGACGTTCCGATGTGCAATACCGTGTCCGATGCCGTGTTCCGGAGAGAATAACATAGGTCTCTCGTATAATTGTGCTCGTTACTTTTGTAACGTTACAGTTCTTTTCCTCCACAAAAGTCTATTTCGAAAAAGTGATACACATATCCGTTACGAATAGCAAATACCGTTATCGAAGGCGTTTTCGAAGAAGCCTCATAATTATGATCGGCAGCATACTAACATTACAGTACTTTGACCCCTTGAAAGTCACTAAGTTATAATACGTATTTTCGTTTTGGATGTCAGTGAAAAAATTAAATTGTAAAACAAAACGTTTGAAAACATCCGTAAACAAGATTCGGCGTGACAAAAGTTCTGGTTATTGGAATTTACTTATTAACTATGTATTTATCACAAATATATTTCTTTTCTGCATACATAATCGCTTTATGTGAATTTGTTCTAATTTGATTATTTATGCTAGATGAATTTTAACATGTGCGTTCACTTTATACGATAGCAAAGCAAACGTTTGTTGAGGGAAAACGTTTATATCTATCTATCTCTCTCTCTCTCTCTGTTTACATGTATTACATCATTTTTTTTTAAAAAAATACAGTTGTTTGGCGATGAGAATGATTCGTGCTTAGATTAAGTTGCTGAAGGACGAAACATAAAGGACTAACCATGGTCGAGCCAAAAAATCATTCGTGCCACGCGTTCGTCCACCTAAGCGAGAGGCAAGCTTTCTCCTATCGGAAGACGAAAAATAATTGCTTGTTGCGTGACCTTGAGAAGGCGAACCGAACTGATAGTAGCAGCACCATGCAAAATCGGAAAATCTGAATCCTGAAACTTTGTACACGTGACCTTCGATCACGAAGCATCCGAGTAGACAACGCCTTGGGGCTATATGAAAGGCACTTTTGGCAAGTAGAAAATGCGTAGAAACGAAATGTTAGATGGAATTGTTGTACGAAACAAACGAAACCGCGTTTGTGCAACTGGTCTGTAGCTTGACAGGGCCATTGGACTCTCAAGAAGGCAAGAATTGTATGGAAAGTGATTCTCAAAACTAAGCGAATAAAAGGACAGTATATTTTATCATTTACAAGGGCCCTCATCCGCTTACAATTTTGAAAATTACTTTCAGTAATTCTTGTCTTCTTGGACAGGAGGTGCATGAAACTTTTTGGTGTAGAAACGGACAGAACGCCCGCCTACCTACCACGTTTGAAAGAAGGGCATAGACAGACAAGAAAGCAATTTTCAAGAACGGAAGAACGGCAGTCGACATGGGCATTGAGCAACGTGTGACTGAGAAATACAATCGGAACAAAGGACAAGATTATTCAAGAAACAGTAATTTTATAAAACTTCCTATCATTAACTCAAACTCAGTTCATCCTTTTATCCTCTTTTGTTTGTTATATTTTTGTATTATTCATGTTTTATATCGCTTTTCTGCCACTTGTAGATAATCGCGACGATGAAGATGAATGATGATCATATTAAATCTATGAAGGGATGCTTACAAAAAAAACAGCCATGCCCAGATGTCTACTCGAACTTGAAATGTTTGGTACCGAGTGTATGAGTGGATCACTAAACGACTTCAGCCTTCGAGGCTACGGTTTCAGTTGCAACATGCAGTATAATTACGTTTCTACTACTCTGAATTGACCAAAGCATGTGGTATGTATCCTTCATTTTACTTAAAGAGCCCCCTTGATACATGAGATACTACAAATAATTTCAGGCATACCCTCGAATTCTGATTGCCTGGCACTTTTTTTTTTTAACTAAGTAATGAAGTGACGTTTATATTCATATTAGGCCTACGACTAGCTCGAACTAAAAACTCTTGTAAAATACTGTGTATATGTTATCCATGTGAAGTGAGGAACTTCATATTTTGCTAAGAAAATATGTATGAAAAATTATATTTGTAGCTACTACTTGAAGAATTCAAATTATTATTATGATGGAATTTCAACTTACGTATACTCTGCATATAATGTGTTATCGGAGAGGAGTTTTTGTCTCGCAGTCAATTTATTTTTAGTTGAGGAACTCGAGAGTAAGTTGGAAATATATAATGACCCACGTTGTGGTGTGCTGTTCGATTAATCAGAATTGGAGTGAGAGAAATCTGTAGTTAACTTCATTCAACACGTCAATTTGTAACTGTGAATGCAAGTTTTCTTTGATTTAGCAGGAAATCAGTCTGCTATTCTTGTAAGTAATAAACGGAAATATATATATTTTCTGCTCGAGTAGGAATCCGCAGCCGTTATCCAATCAATCAGTTTCTGTGTGTGAAACTTCTGTCTAGGAAAGCTACATACAATTTGCTTTTAATAACAGCAGCTTCAAAATAACCTATCCATTCTTGTCATGCCAAGTAATGTTTGATTTTGATTTGTTATATTTAACTTTGGTTTTATGCCACTTTTGGCTAATCGCGAAGACGAGGATGGGTGATGAAATGACAAAATTGATGAAAGGACATCACAAAGAAAATAATGCACAGGCTGTGATCCGAACTCAGAACCTGTGGCGTCGTATTGCACTGTGCTAACCACTCCGCCACGGAGCTCTGCAAAGTAATGTTTGACCATACATTGTTCATGAAATAAAAACACAACATATACAGTGGCTCACATTAGTAATCAAATACGTAGCATCTTGCTGCATTTCTTCACAATATTTGAAAATTAACAACATGTACATAAATATAAACGATGGTGAAATATTTATACGCATTTCTTAAAGTTATATGTAACTTTTTTTAAATTTTGGGTGCGTCAGCACTTAGGCTATTTTGCACCCGTCACGTTATACGGGGTGCAGCCCTTACCATAACAAATAACATAACTGTAATGTCGCATAACTGAAATATTAAAATATTCTGACAGGTTAAAAGCTGAGGCTGTAAAGAGGTACTCAGCGCATATGACAGAAAGCAGGAGAACACACAGAATTATACTGGCCATAGGGCCAGTCGCCAGAGTCTCGTTAGTCTGCAAAAAGCAGTCCAGGGTGTACTACGTGGAATGAAGTTGAGGATTGGATATAATACGTGGAAGGTCACCCCTTACACCCCTGTTACGTTTTCAAATCTGAAAATAGTTATTTATGTTTGGGTGTGAAAAAAGAGATCACTTTAATATTCAGACAAATCGTGAAAGCCTTCTGTTTCTGTTAAGCTACGTTTCCATTCTGACAAGTTCCAGACCCATGACGCGCAACATGTGCCGGCGCATGTTGCGCGTCATTCACTGCACTGTTTCCAATTCAAAACTACTTCTGCAAAATACGCCCGCAACAGCACCGGAGTGCAGGACTTGAGTGTAGCGTTGTTCCATTGTGCTTTAGAGTAGTCAGTGTTTCTTCTCTTGTATTGTAATAATTTGGTAGTGATTTAACTTGTGTAAAGATGAACAATACAACTATGGCGGGTTTTGTGGTTATGGCAGGCGCGTACCATGAACTTGTAAAAATAAGAGGCGAAAACGACCTAGATGGTGGATTAGAAGTTTTCTAGCGAAAAGAAATTCGGAAGGAGCATATAACTCGTTGATGAGAGACTTACGTCTTCAAAGTGGATACGAAAACTTTGTAAGAATGACTGTAAGTGATTTTGCATTGTTATTAAATTTTGTTGGACCACAGATTATAGTCGCGTCGTCTGTTTCTACTCTAGTGCGCATGCCCCAGGAACTTGCTGCAGGCTGTTTCCATTGTCCGCGGCGCATGTTGTGTGTCTTAATTGTTGGGGCAATTTTGTCCCCGGCACTTGCGCCGCGGCATGTTGCAGACAGTTTCCATTTCAACAAATGCTTGGCACATGCAGCGTCGCATGCCGCGCGTCATGTTGCACGGCAAATTTGTGGTAATAGAAACGAGGCTTTACATAGTTTTTTTTTTTACTGGTCAACTACAGTGCGGGGAAGGAACAATTGATGCTACTTCCTGACTACATTTGTTACCAGTAGCTGCATTGCTCCCTGACTGAAGTACGAGAAAAATGGGTAACAAAAACAAAAATACAACATTTGACGAATGGCAGCTATTTATTTTTACCGTACCTAACCAAAGGGTACAGGGAAATTTAAAATGTTAAGTAGTACATGTAAGCGTACCGTGGGTGATGCAATAAAACGTAATGAAAAGCAAAATGAGGTAGTCCGTATCTCAGAAAATTCAACCAAGAGAAATAGGAGAACGAAATGAACGAGCTTCAGTATAAAAAATCAAGACCCTTTCATCATCCCCACCCCCTTTCCAAACCAAGAGCTCCGAAAGGAGCTGTGCAACTTGGAGCAGGCATTGGGACTGCTGTACGGTTCAGTAGCGTTTCGTCCGAAAGCGAAATTTCTAGAAAAATGCTACAGTTCGTCTGCGACGGTTTAATGAGTTGCGTTTCGTTCGAGCCTGGCTGATGATGAGTCACACCTTGACTAACCACTGGCAGCGATGGAATTCGTGACTAGTATACCTCGGTTTACAACTTTTAAAACTACATTGCATAGACAGCGGAGTGCAGACTCAAGACAAATTGTCGAGAGAGAGGTCCCGGGTTCGATACCCGGTGGACGCACAAGTGGTTCGTATCCCACTTTAAACTGTAGGTCCAATCCCTATTAGCCTTAATGTGCATAAAGTGTACTTAAAACAACAAATCAAATCAAAACAAATCGTCGAGAGGAAGTGAGCTTGGATCTAGAAATTTTTGTCATGGCAGATGACAACACTTTCTTACTATCTGACAACTACGAAGGTGAGATTTGCAATTTCCAGAGGGAAAGAAATATTAAAACAAAACAAAAAAAATTTCTTCGATGGAGCATTTAAGAGTGTTAGCAAGAGTTTGCTTCATTAAACACTATTAGGATGGTAGCCCTCGGACGAAACGCTACTTGGTCAGGTAACCGTAAGTTGCCTGTTCCTGGAATTCGGACGCGAAACGCTACGCCACGTGCTGTACACCTGGCGGTTCAGAAAGCGAAGATGAGCATGAGCGACAAATGCTGAAACTGATGAAGGGACACTCACAGAGAACACTCATGTGCAGGTCGGGATTCGAAACCGGGACCCCTGGCGCCGTAGTGCGCTGTGCTAATCACTCTGCCACGTAATATTTTTATTTACTCATTTTTAGCTACTTCCTATTAAACTAACTAACTCTCTAGCTTTCTTAAACCCGAAGGTTCATGGTTGCAGAAACACAGGCCTTCCATCTGTCCCTATATTGAGCAAGATCTATATACTCTTTTCCATCCCTACCGATTTCCTTTATGTCCATCTCAAAGTTGTCCCTCCATCTTGGTCTTGGCCTTCCTATAGGTCTCTTACCATCAGGTTTCCCAACAAGAATCCTATAAACTTCTCTTTCCTCTCCCATTCGTGCCATATGGCCTGCCCACCTAAGTCTTCTTGATTTAATTAGTCTAATAACATCTGGACATGAATACAAATTATGTAGTTCTAAATTATATAACCTTCTCCACTCACCTGTCTCCTCATCCCTTTTAGATCCAAATATTTTCCTAAGAACCTTATTTTCAAATACTCTCAATTTATGTTCCTCTTTCAATGTAAGGGACCAAGTTTCACACCCATATAATTCGAGCACTACATACAAAATTACTGTTTTGTATATTTTAACTTTTAGTTTCTTAGTTATTAAACTAGAAGACAAAAGTTTATGAAGAGAGAAGTAACATGCATTTCCTAAATTAAGCCTACTTTTTATTTCCTCTTTAATATAATTTTCATTGGTTAATATTACTCCTAAGTATTTGAATTTGGAAACTGGTTCAAACGAGTTGTTATCAATAATTTGATTATTACCTAACCCTTGGTTTCGGCCTGTAAGCATATATTTAGTTTTCTCTTTGTTAACTTCCAAACCTATGTCTTTAGCAGTTTTGAAAAGTATTTTAGCATTATTCTTAATTGTATTTATATCATCCCCTAATAAGTCTACATCATCTGCATATGCTAACAACTGAGTCACACCATTTAATTTTAGTCCTTCGTTAGTTTCTGTTACCTTCCTAACAGCATATTCTAAGGCAAAATTAAAGAGCAATGGATATAATGCATCTCCTTGTTTTAACCCATCATGAATTGTAAATTTGTCAAACACATTAATACCCACACGTATTTTACTTTCTGTTTCACTGGGGCATACTTTTATCATACTAGCAAGCTTCTTAGGTATTCCAAACTCGACTAATATATTATATAATTTATCTCTTTTGACCGAATCATATGCTTTTTTGAAATCAATGAATAGCTGATGGACATTTTGATTATATTCCCACTCTATTCAAGTGACTTCCTTTTACCTACGCTAAAAAAAGAAATTTTTAAAAAATAATATTAGTCTTTTTTTTTCAACATGTCCATTGAGAATGTAAATGATCTGTCCATTTTTCATTTTGTCAGAAAACCTTTAAAGTTTGACATTATAGTTATTGGAACTTTGTCGCCATTGCACTGAAAGTTTACATCATTGCAAAGGTTGATATATCTATCTACCAGATAGAACACTGGAATTGAATGAGATTAGGTAGTTGTTCTGTAATGGAGATAACACAATTCCATTATAACTTTGTCATTCGGTAAAATAATCGATTACTTTGATTTCACTATTATTCAAAATGTACGTATCTATCTGTTAAAAGCAAAAGTAAGAACCGAAGTCCACCATGCCAGCAACACTACTACTTCTAAGCAGCTCCCACAATTGACTGAGGTTAGAATGAAAGTTTGTCTTGTTTTAAGTTCACTTGTATGCACAGATAGGCTAATTGGGAGTGGACCTACAGTTTAAAGTTGGAAATGAACCACTGTGCCTCCACCAGGAATCGAACCCGGTTAGAATGCAAGTGGTTTCTCATACTCAGATGGCAATTGTAGTTGATTGAGGGAAATTGTAGGCTGCAATTGTTTCATCTGATGTCTACATACAAGCAATTTGGTATATTGAGTGTGTTTTTCGTTTATCTACGCAATATGGCAGCAGCCACGAGAATGCAAACTCAAGACAGGCACACAAATTTGGAAGTAGTAAATACTGTATAGATGAATGAACAGGGCAAAATTTAAATTAACACACAAGTACTGCTTTCGAAAATTTTAGCATGCTGTGGAGCAGTGATCGAAGTGGTAGTTTGTAGCTAGGGTGAAACGAGCCTTGGAAATCGGTCGGGAAGTTGTTTGTTATTGTTTCACATAATTTGTAGGTAGTCACACGTAGTCTGAGAAACAGAAAAGTCACACATACAAGAACCTTGCTTGCAGGCCACGGATAATAATCCTGGGGAAGTGGCGCTACCAGCACCTATTTTCCAAAATTTGGCACGTTAGGTATTACACTAGATGTGTCATTTCGGTATGATACATTTTTATTATATTCCTGTGGAGATTCGAACAGTGTTCTCGGCTTGCGAGCCAGCTTAAATCGGCGTTAGCGTCCAATGTTTCGAGCGCATACATTGCTCCCATCATAAGGTAGAGAGCATCCTGCTTAGAGCAATGTATGCACTCCATTAGTTTGAGAAAATCTAAAATAAGAGGAATTCCTATCCCTGTTCTCGTGTTGATATTTCCTGGAAAATAAGAGGCTGTCGCGGTCTATTGCCGCGCTATACATTGAAGAAACAATGCTTTCTAACGACCGCCATGTTGGGCAGATTTCAGTTGTATATTGGCATTTATCTTATTCGTATATTTTCAAGTTAAGAACTTGGATTAAATTATTTATAGTTAATTGTTTTTATAATTCATGTATATATTACGTTCCTTTATATTTTATAATATTATTCACGTATTTTTTTTACTTTCTTTTTCGCGTATTTTTGCAACATTTATTCAGAATTTATAGGATCCCAAATACTATATTCAACGTTTTCATTGTTTTTGAAGCACAAGTTAAATACATTTCTTCTTAATATCGATTTTTGTTCAACAATGTACAAGATTGAAGTAATTTGTCTTCCTTATAAACTAAATCTTTATTTAATCATTTTTTTATGTACAAGGGCAAATATGATTTATTTGATAAAATCAGTTTAGTTATTTCTATATAGTTTAATATTGTCATATTATAGCAAAGTATTTCTCCCTCGTTTTCAATAAAATATCGTATTCCTATTGGCTGTTTATGTTAGGAGTAGGGGAACCACGCTTCGTGTTCTTGGAGATGTAAAAACTTCCACGTTGGCATTTTTAATTGTTGCCAACCTTAACTTTAGCTTACTATCGCTAATTAACATTGATGTGTTATATAAATTATCAGTTTTTCTTGTGTTATTTATGTTATGAGTTTGTATTGTAAGTTAGAACAATCTGTTATGCTGCATCTCCCGCTTGAGGTAGCAGTTGACGTCTTGCTATTAACTGTGAAGGCGGTGCGCGGACTCTCGTGTTAAATAAATTGCTTATGACTGCCTGCGAGCGTGCATGACCCAATAAATTATAACTTTTAACTTGTGCGAATCAGTATGTACGCGCGCGATTCGTGATTAAAGATTTTTGGACATTTTAATTATAAAGTATTTTGAATTTTATTTACTTTCTGTCGTGTGTTGCCAATTCGGTGGTTTCCTTCCTGGAGGAAGGGTGGATCGTCTTAATCCCGATCCCTGGGTGAGAACTGGTGCTCCCAACTGACCAGCCGGAGCAAGGAGCGGTGTGTTGCCAATTCGGCATACCCTGGAGTTACGAGTGGTGGCACGTTGCAGCTTTATACTCCGAAGTCGATACCAAAGGTTCATGGACATCTGCAGGATTTTTTTTCCAGGGGGGGGGGGGGGCAAACAAGGTGCATGTTCCCCCATAACAGTGTTGTCTCCTCAGAAACCATTGCTTTAATTTGAAGTTATCATGTTCATGCAATAATTAACATATATTATTATAGCTAAAATGCAATTGCGCGATATGTATATAATTTTTGGTTGACTTTCCTTTTCCAGGTGGGTCGTGCCCTTGCCTCTTTTTCGGACATTCATGCAAAGGTTCTATTTTTATTTCGCGTCTACCACTCTCGGTTAATCGCGATGATAAAGGATGTGATAGGTGATGGAAGTGGTATAAAGACAAATGACCCATCCATATTTTCTAATGCGACATTAGACTTCGCAGTGTATTACGCTAACTAATTTGCCACGGGATCGGCTTCTTCGTGTTTGTCTCCTCATCAAATGATTGATTAGTTATTCAAACTATATAGGTAGCAAAGCTATATAAAATAACGAAACAGAAAAAAAAAACCACTTGACGTCTTGTAGTACTATCATCAACCTACAATTTCATGCTCTCAAATCCACACAGAAAACTTCTTGTGGCATTAGTTTTACGGAATGGCCTTCGGGAATAAAGATCGCTCATTTCCTGGTTCAGCTCGAAACAATTCAGGTGCCTTATCGAAGCTGCTCTTGAGCACGCAGGGTTTCTAACCTACTTCGCCGTAATTCAGTTGTTGTATCTTGTTTAATATGATGTATTGTAGAGCCAACCGCAGATTAAATAGGAGGAAAAAGATTTTTTTCCGACGGAAAATAAGTTGGCAATGCTGCGAACACCGAGGCATTCTTGATAAGACGCCTGAGGAGGGTCGAGAAAACTTTCCTGAAAAAGCGCAACCCCAGTATCGAAGGTCATGCTACACGTGGATTAGCAACTTTTGGGAGAATGCTGTCTGTCTACACAATTCTACCCAAATACCTGTTTGAAAATGAATCTTCTGCTCGCATTTTATTTTTCGAATGTAGTTCTGACATTGTAGTCATTTTGCAATTATTTTTATTTGTTCTTATTTTGCTTTGCTTTTATGTCACTTTTATAATTAATCGAAACTATGAAGATGGATGATAAATAGATGAAATTGATGAAGAGACACCTAAAAAAGATATTTACAGACCAGGACTCGAACCCGGAACCTAAAGCGGATAGGTTTGGGGGGGGGGGGGAGACCGTCAATAACTCCCGGTCACGAACTGGCTTATAATTTTTGTAATTTCTCAGGAGTATTTTTTGTTCTGTTCATGCATAATGCCTGCTTTCGGAAACTTAATTTATAAGTGACACACTTCGTTCGGTGGGGACAAGCCACGAATTGTTTGAGAGGAGGGACAAATCTCGTTCATATACTACATACAATCATGGACTATACTTGAAATGGCCTCCCCGATGGCGCAGTGGTTGCGTCGTCGCCTAGTAATCAAGGGGTCCCGGGTTCGATACCCGGTGGAGGCACAAGTGGTTCGGATTCCACTTCAAACTGAAGGTCCAGTCCCGATTAGCCTTACTGTGCACAAAGTGGACTCAAAACACCAAATCAATCAATCATATACTTGAAATGTGACGTGCTAAACACTACTTTCGGAGATCAGATGGACATGGCAATTTTGATATACAAGTTGCACTTTTTCTACTTAGATTATTTATGTCCAAATTTTATCCTAATAGATAATCTCGCAACAACGCAAAATGTTTAAATTGACTCGAATTCACAATGGCTCATATACAGTGTGTTTATAAATGAACGGTGCGGCTTCAAAAATTAATAATATCCTAAATCTATTTACTACCTTACACGGGCAAAACTTACACCGTAATCAGCAGCAAATGTCCAAGTTTATATAACTTTTTTTTAAAATTGGAATAAAGATAGAAATCGAGAGGGGGCAATTGCCCCTCTGTGCCCCCTTGCAGGTGCTCTTGGTAGTGTTGCCCACGGGACGAGACGGGACAGGCTTTTAAAAATTCGAGACGAGACGAGATTGACCATGTGTCATAAGACAAACGAATATTTTCGAGACGAGACAACATTTCCACGAGACGAGACAGGCCAAAGTCTCGTCTCGTGGGCAACACTAGCTCTTGGCCGTCTGGAAGAAATAGTGCACGAAAGACGTGAAATCTAAATCCATCTTGAGTATCCTTTTGTCTTGCTACTCTTAGATTCTGCAACCTTTCTTTATATAGTTCAATGTTTGCCTTCCTTACCTCCTAGAATTGATTTCTGTACAAGTTTGAGGGCTAATCTCCCCTGCCCCCTGTGGTTGTGCCACTGCACCTTCTTCCGCCGTTGTTCCTTTGTGAACTTTCATCGGCTTCAAAATACTTCATTTTCTTCAAGAGCATAATATCGTTTAATAACCGGCGATATGATTCCTCTACCCTAAATTTCTGGAATAAAGTATAATAATATAGGGGCATGGAAATCTGGAAGGGGGGCGAGGATGGCCACCTCTCCCCTTTAGAAAACGAATGTCAGCTAAAAGTATATATTTCACACGTATAATTTGATTTGTCATAGTAATTTACATTAATTATTATAATGGGGATGCAGGAATGCGATCATTTCGAATTCAAGTGGTGTTTCTTGAGGGGGCAACACTATTATCGGGTTAATATGCAATTGCATATGGCATATTTCCCTGCGTCTAAAATATCGAAAGATGTCCATGACGAGGGGGGGGGGCATTTGCCGCCCCCCCTTGTACCCCGTGCGCACGCCTATTGCTACTCATTTCTACACTAGTTGGAAGCTTTATTCAATTTCGAGCCAAAAATGTAATTTAATATCAAATCAGGGTTGTTAAACGTTCACGAACCCATAAATTCTAATGGATTCTATTGGGTTCCGCAACAAGACCGGAAACTTTTTTATCGCACAGTTTAAATTCGGTCCCAAGTTGCGTATTCTTTCATTTCAATATGGAACTTAGACCGTCTTTAAATTGATCCGGAAAGAAGGTCCCTGTGCCGTATTTCAATTGATCAGGAGAAAATGTCCCTGGAACGAATTGAAATACATAAAGAGGCTCTTTACAGTCCAGATCCATTTATGGTTGCTAATATTCCCTGCTGAACCGGAATTGAATTGATTTAAAATTCCTGACCCTTTAACAACCCTGGTTGAAATTCATTTTTTTACAAACAACCATATTTTTCACGGCTATTTCACATTAATCCCATACGATATACTGAGTTATTTTTCGCAATGTTCCAATGAAAGGTAAGAGATTTTGGCTATTGCTTTTTCTTCCTTGATGTTAAATAGATTATATTCGTCACGCGCCTATAACGTTACTAGCTAACATTTGTGAATTGTTCTTTCCTTGTAACGTTAACATCTACCATACTGAATTTATTTACGTTCTTTATGCAGATGGTATGTACCCAACTGTATTTTGTTCCGTTCCGCTACAGTGGTTTACATTTTGCTACATTCCTATGTAACGTTAGTTAACCATATTGCCTTTCACTTCATTCCGTTACGGAGGATTGCATTCATTACGTTCCTATGTACGGGTTATTTACTACCATGTTGCATTTCGTTACGTTTTTGTAACGCTAGTATATACCATATTGCATTTCGTTACTACGCTCCTTGTAACGGTAGTATATACCATATTGCATATTACGTTATGTTCCAATGTGCTCATTTCGTTACGTTCCTTTATAACGTTAATATCTACCATAATACATTTTGTTACGTTCCTTGTAACGTCAATCTATAACATATTGCATTTCGTTACGTTACATGGGTACCAGCAGTTGAACCATACTCTTCCTCCTACAAAATGGAACGTACCGTGTAACGCAAATTGGGTACGTTACGACTCCCTGGCCTGGAGGAACCTCAGAGAGTCGAGGAACCGAAGCTCGATGCTCTTGCTTTTTGAGTCGGGGATCGGCACCCACTTGCTGATGCTAATATAACGCTCCTCGTTCTGTGCCAGGACATTGATTCTTGCATTGTCGTACCCTAGATGTGTGACCAAGTGATGGAAATCATATCCCGAGCCATTGTGAAAAAAGACCGGTATGAAGCGCGGGTCCCTGGCTCTCAAGTTACATCTGTTGCACCACGGGCCAATGTAGCTTCCGGTCCCATAATGGTCATGGTGTTGGACCTTTTTGTTATCGTCAGTGAAGACCGACTTGCAAACAGGACAATTTAGAGCCATTTCGTGCTGATGCTTGTCTTCCGGAGACAGAGGCAGCATGGGCTTGGGGGCCAACAGCACCTTCCCTATTTTGATGGCTTCCTGTTGCATTTTCTTCAGGAAGTGTTTGACCGGGTCGGGACCGCGATACACATAGGGCTCGGAGGCAATATGTTGGTCTCGCCACACCACAACATAGGAGTAACTCGAGGCCTCGTGGATTTGGAAAGGAATGGTAGAGGATGTTTCGGGGTTGGGCTCGCAGTTAGACAGAGGTTGAAGAAAGGGCTCGAAGTCTGCTACAATATAGGCAGGATGCTTCACCATAGCACTGTGCATGCGAAAACATTCTACTGCACCAGGTTCGGGCAGAATAGTTCGTGCAGGCTTGTTGGTACCACAGTAGAGCATGTGGCGAGCTAGCTTCTCAGCAGCAATGTTGGGACCTTGGTTGTCGAAAGTGGACAGGCACCTGCGACACACCACGATGTGACCATTATGTCTATTTTTCTGATTTGAAACAAGTCTGGAAAAAGAGCGAATAAGCGTATAATGGTGGCAGGTGTTATTCTTGATAAGAAGAAGGTCAATTTGCTGTGCACTATCATCATCTACATCACTCACCCGGATGGGGTGGACCTCATGTTTGTTCTCGGTGAGACCGTAAACATTGATGGCTAATTGCAGGCCCAACAAGTCACGAGCACGAACCTCAAACTTGCGAATATGCGAGACTTCTACAGGGTAGACAATCCCGGCCATTGCATCCTCCAGTTCCGACTCATACTGCTTGTAGTGTGCAACACGGTACGAGTGGTTTTTCCAGTGAACAGGGTGCAATGCTGCCAGCACCGACCAGAGGAAGCATTTGGTGTCTTTGTTCCGAATATTGAGAACAGCTTTTTTTGCTTTAACCTCGGGTGGCAGGGCAATATAGCTAGACCCTGCCAGTGGCAGGAATTTGTTAAGTTTCAGACGAAGTTTGTGGGGGTCGCCACACAGCGAACCGCCCGAGCCTTCAGCCTGATGCTCCTCGTGCTTTGCCACAAACTCCTCAACAAACTTGTCGTAGATGCTGTCGAGGTCAGTGACATCTGCCTGATGCAGTGTTTTTGCTTTTGTGGCATGGAAGAATTTATATATTTCATCAGACGGTTTCTTATACTTGCAGCGTAGCACAGCATAGAATTTAATGGAGTGTGTAGCCAATGCATCGTTGAGGATGGATATTATCTTAGCTCGCTCGCTCTCCAGAAAACTACGCACATCGCAGAAGCTGTCTGATGTTATGTTAAAATCTTCTAATAAATGCTCAAACGCAAATCGGTCTGCTTTCTTCGCCAGCTTGACGCGTTTGGCAGGTGGCGATGCATCGAGGGAGGTTACTTCTACCTTTCGCTTGGAAGGTTGCGGTAGAGATGTTCCAGTGCTCTTGCAAGTAAGCTGGTGTCGCTTGAAGTTGGCAATAGAAATATTTTTTCCACACTTAGAGCACAGTTTGGTCGCACATATTTGTTTTCCCGGCACACAAGTACGACAGTGCCTTTGAAAATTTTTACTTGACACAGCAATTTGGCACGTAGGGCAATTTTTTACAGAACGCATAATGCAGAGATTTTTTGGGGGTATGTTATTTAATATCCAATGGTGTGCAATGCAAAATATAATTGTTCACTTTTTCAACTATTCTCTATGACCTTACTTGGGTTGTTTTTTTCGCCAAATTATATGCTTCTAGTCTCCTATACAATACAATATACGTACAATATTGTCAACAGTATCATATTTGAGCAAGTCGCTTGTCACCTAAACACTACAGCTGACAGGTTGGTAAAATCTGACATGAAAGCAGATAATACACTTAAGTCTTATTTATATATAATTTTCACGGGCGTACAATATTGTTAAGAGCGTCATATTTGAGCAAGTCGCTTGTCACCTAAACACTACAGCTGACAGGTTGGTAAAATCAGAAATGAAAGCAGATAATACACTTAAGTCTTATTTATATATAATTTTCACGGGCGTACAATATTGTTAAGAGCGTTATATTTGAGCAGGTCGCTTGTCACCTAAACACTACAGCTGACAGGTTGGCAAAATCAGAAATGAAAGCAGATAATACACTTAAGTCTTATTTATATATAATTTTCACGGGCGTACAATATTGTCAAGAGCGTTATATTTGAGCAGGTCGCTTGTCACCTAAACACTACAGCTGACAGGTTGGTAAAATTTGAAATGAAAGCAGATAATACGCTTAAGTCTTATTTATATATAATTTTCACGGGCGTACAATATTGTTAAGAGCGTCATATTTGAGCAAGTCGCTTGTCACCTAAACACTACAGCTGACAGGTTGGTAAAATTTCACATAAAAGCAGATAATACGCTTAAGTCTTATTTATATATAATTTTCACGAGCGTACAATATTGTTAAGAGCGTCATATTTGAGCAAGTCGCTTGTCACCTAAACACTACAGCTGACAGGTTGGTAAAATTTGAAATGAAAGCAGATAATACGCTTAAGTCTTATTTATATATAATTTTCACAAGCGTACAATATTGTTAAGAGCGTCATATTTGAGCAAGTCGCTTGTCACCTAAACACTACAGCTGACAGGTTGGTAAAATTTGAAATGAAAGCAGATAATACGCTTAAGTCTTATTTATATATAATTTTCACAAGCGTACAATATTGTTAAAAGCGTCATATTTGAGCAAGTCGCTTGTCACCTAAACACTACAGCTGACAGGTTGGTAAAATTTGAAATGAAAGCAGATAATACGCTTAAGTCTTATTTATATATAATTTTCACAAGCGTACAATATTGTTAAAAGCGTCATATTTGAGCAAGTCGCTTGTCACCTAAACACTACAGCTGACAGGTTGGTAAAATCTGAAATGAAAGCAGATAATACGCTTAAGTCTTATTTATATATAATTTTTACAAGCGTACAATATTGTTAAGAGCGTCATATTTGAGCAAGTCGCTTGTCACCTAAACACTACAGCTGACAGGTTGGTAAAATCTGAAATGAAAGCAGATAATACGCTTAAGTCTTATTTATATATAATTTTTACGGGCGTACAATATTGTTAAGAGCGTCAGTTTCCGTAGAGCTCTCTTTTTCCATCTTCCCTCTATACAGTAAAGCTGTAGAAGACACAATTAGCTAATCTAGCATACAACATATTTTTCTAATTAACCCATCCGCTTACCTAGTTATCGAATCGACAGCTTCCCGATTTTTCATCACGTAGTTCCTTTTTCATTCAATAGATGGCAGAGGTTGTATGATTTTTCAAATCTATGACGCGTATGTTTGCGCTGCTAAGTTTTTCATACCATTTCAAGTGTGTTTTGTTCAGTAATTTCTCATGTAAACAAACCTTCATTTGTTACGTCTTGCAAACATGTTGCATAAAAATGTTGTAGAAGATTCTGCAATATGGATATTGTCACACATTCCTCTTATTTTATACTGTTGTAAATAGAAAGAATTATGTACGGTAAATGTTTTGTACATTATAGGGGGGAAAAATGCAAAATATCCCCCAATTTTAAATCGATCCACCTCTGAATCGATTTTTTACATATTCTCACGCCAACCATATGTTGTTCTATTTTGCTTCTTTTACTTGCCTTGCTTAATTAACTCTCGCTAATTAGCATTTTTTTGGAAGAAGTCAACTAGAACAACATATGGCGGTATGAGAAATATGCAAATTAAAGAATATTTTAGTAATATAAGGGCCCTAGCAATTAGCTTCGTCGACTAAGAGTACTCTTTTAAACGTCTTCAGCTAGATCGTATTACTACGCGAGGACGTTTAAAATGTTTGGGTGTTGAAAAAGTTTGACCTACTTTTTATTTCTATTGTTTGCTAATAGATGGCGCTAATAGTACCTCCTCTCTCTCTCTCCCCTCTTCTCCTCTGCTGTATGATCAAAATTTTGGAGAGCAAAACATAAAATTTGCATCCATCTGATGTCGAACTAGAAACTTTATCTTTCGGGGAGTCAACATTATTTTTTACTCAGTCGTCATATAACATAAACACACGCAAACATTCACATGTGCTTTTTATTATTTTGTGTTCGGTAAGTACAAGTATATTCTTACATAAATTATTGTTTAATTTAATAAATTGTAAACTCGGAGCCTGCTATACTAACACTCCTTCTGCTTCTGAGCGGTAATACTATTGAAAGCGAATGTTGCGTGCATACAGAAATAACACAGAAAAAAAAGAGGATGGAAGCAATTTAAAATCAATGGAGCAAGGTTAGTATTACGAGAACGTAAAAACATGTGCTTTCATTGTTGTCCGAATTCGCGGCAAACGTGGAGTTGGAGGGGAGAGCAGAGAGGCGCGACAGATGCACGTTTGAACTCGCTGTGACCCTGCGCTTGGCAGCCATATTCTAACTTTCACTTTGTGCAGACAACATTTACTGATTAAACAATGTAAAACTCAGTGATACTTTAACAGTTTATCGATAATACTGAATGTAGAAAAATTGTAAATGATAAAGTAGCACGTTACATTTTTAATATAACTAGTAAATAGGTGGAAATCATTGTGATGTTTGTTTGGCGTCTGCCTTCTGCTTCCGCACTGTGCGCCTGCGCCCCAGAGCGCTGTGGGTGAAGTTCGGGCTGACACCTGGCGGGAAAAGTAACAACCGTACTACAAGAGGACATGTAGATTCGGACGACTGGGACGTGAGTTCGACGGCACTCGAGAACAACAGGAGAGAACAGTACGGAGCGCTTGCCAATCCGGACACGGCCTAAGTTGTACAATTAGGTACAAGTATTGTACAATTAGGTACAAATTGTTGTACAATTATTTCCCCCAGTTGCCCAGTTGGAGTTGGGGGCATAACACTGGTACTATTTGTACTCACAGTGCTTACTCATGTATTTTGTTTAATATTTTATTTCAAATTCACTGTCAGAAACTAGTGTTGCCAGTTCCTGGATGTAGGTTTACCTACTCTGTTGGTTGTCACTGTCAAGCTTCCAGTATTCGTACAGCATAAAAAGCCATAACCCCCCCCTCTCAAAATATATATATTGTATACGCCAAGATGCTCAATAGCCTAGCAACACACCATGAAAAAACATGCCAAGAGGACCCAGTGGGTTTATAAATCAGTGTTGCCAATTCCTATTTGTAGGTTAGCTTAGCCAGTGAAAGATCATATAGTGGAATTTTCTTCGGATGGGTTGCCAGACATAAACAGGGGACAATGGGTCCCCCTCATAAAAGGCTACAGTAACACAGTGTTGCCAACTCTGTGCCCCCAACAGTGTTGCCAGACATAAAAGGTACATGGGCCCCTCAGGTCCTTTAATAAAAATTTACAGTGAAAAACCCAGGTTGACAACACTGTCACACGGCAGTGTTGCCAGACATAAACAGGGGGCCATAGACCCCCCTCATAAAAGGCTACAGTAACACAGTGTTGCCAACTCTGTGCCCTCAACAGTGTTGCCAGACATAAAAGATACATGGACCCCTCAGGCCCTTTAATAAAAATTTACAGTGAACCCAGGTTGACAACACTGTCAAATCTACGGCAGTGTTGCCAGACATAAACAGGGGGGCCATAGACCCCCCTCATAAAAGGCTACAGTAGCCCACAGTGTTGCCAACTCTGTGCCCCCAACAGTGTTGCCAAACAGGGTACATGGGCCCCTCAGGTCCTTTGAAAGTTTACAGTGAACCCAACAACACTGTCACACGGCAGTGTTGCCAGACATAAACAGAGGGCCATAGACCCCCCTCATAAAAGGCTACAGTAACCCACAGTGTTGCCAACTCTGTCCTCAAAATATACATCATAAAAGGCTACAATAACACAGTGTTGCCAACTCTGTCCTCAAAATATACATCATAAAAGGCTTCGAAATATCAGTTGGTGAAATTTTCGTGGGGTGAGTTGGCAACACTGAGCCTCAAATGATGATTCGAGCCTCAAATGAGGGCTTAGAAATCTCTAAATGCTCCTACTATCATGTGGAAGGGAGGACTGAGAATCACGTTTCGAAGAGCGGCCAACGACAACGACGCACTGATGCGATACAGCAACTTGAACGCCGACGGCACGCCGATAGCCAACACATTACCCGAAGCAGCCAAGTGCGTCATCCGGAGCATGGAATTGAGAATGCCGGTGGTGGAATACGAAACGAACTACGCCCTCAAGTACCAAGCGGAGATCTTGAAAAGTCCACAGGTGCCGATTCACTTTCACGGTTACCAGTGCGTGCAGAAGATAGCGTCCGTAAGTCACATGGAATTCGACGTGACGACTCAGTTCAACAACATACAGTTCGGCATGCCAGATTTCGTCGTAGTGCTGTTTCAGACCGGGAGGGACAACAATCAGGAAAAAGATTCCAGCAAGTTCGACGCCTGCAAGATCAAGAACGTTTATCTGAAGAACGGCAGGAACGAAGTGTTCCCGCGCGAAAATTACAACCTCGACATGACCAAAGACGATTACCTCAAACTTTACGAAGCTTACACGGCTTACAAGCGCGTGACCGAGGGAAACGTCGACATGTACTACACGCCCAGCGAATTCAAAATCCGCAGGCCGATGTTCGTCATCAATACCACGAAAAGGAAGCAGGTGGTGGTCAACGATCGAACCAACATCAAGATCGTCTGCGAGTTCCACGACGCGCTGCCTGCCGATACTCTATGCAGCTTCATCCTGGTCGCCGAGAAGTCCTTCGTCCACGACGTGAAGAACGAGAGGGTCACGGAGCAGTTTTAAAAAATATTCCTAAAAAAAAATTGCCACATACTAAAAAGAAAAAATCAACACATTTCTTAGGTTATATAAAATATAATGTAAGTTAGTTCGGTGTGCAAATAAAAAAAAATAATAGGTTAAGTTATATCACTGAAGATCGTAAAAAAAATCGTAAGATAGGTTAAGTTATATCACGTAAAACCATTAAGGCGAGCCTCACCGAGCCTCACTTCGAGGCGGAACGTGGAGAGAAAGTGAGTTTTTGAGGTTTTGGTGATCCTCACTTGGTGTTTGTGAACTCTCTATTTGGGTCTACTCTAAAGTAGGTCAAAGCACGTAGAGGCTCTCGTGTAGTTTAGCACGAAAAAAAAAATAAATAGGTTAAGTTATATCACGTAAGATCGTGGTATACCTACAAATGCGAGTGGGGAAAAAAGGGAAATTTTACTAAAACATCGCTAAACGCTAAAACATCGACAAAAAATTGTCAAAATATGTCAAAAACTGATATTCGATTGATAAAAAAAGAGGCTACAAATGCATACCTACCAAGTGTGAGTGGGAAAAAAGGGAAATTTTACTAAAACATCGCTAAACGCTAAAACATCGACAAAAAACTTGTCAAAATATGTCGAAAACTGATATTCGATTGGTAAAAAACAGAGGCTACAAATGCATACCTACAAAGTGTTGCGTAGAAACAATACACTTACACTACTCATAGAGGTGCTGACTGTGCCAGTGACCATTATTTAGTAATTGTTTAATTAAGAGAAAGACTCTCAGTGATAAATCATAAGCAACAAAAGTAGTGTATATTAGGCGGTTCAACGCAACACTTTGTAGGTATCCTTTTTTATCAATTGAATATCACTTTTTGACATATTTTGACAATTTTTTGTCAACGCTTTAGCGTTTAGCGATGTTTTTAGTACAATTTTCAATGCATTATTTTTTTTCCCACTCACACTTAGTAGGTATGCATTTGTAGCCTCTTTTTTTATCAATCGAATATCAGTTTTTGACATATTTTGACAATTTTTTGTCGATGTTTTAGCGTTTAGCGATGTTTTAGTGAAATTTCCCTTTTTTTTCCCAATCACACTTGGTACGAATGACACGATCTTACGTGATATAACTTAACCTACCTTTTTTTTCCCTTACGATTTTTTAATTTTTTTTTTACGATCCTAAGTGATATAACTTAACCTATCATTTTTTTTTTATTTACGCTCCGAACTAACCTACATTGGATTCTGTTTGTTTTAATATTTCAGTCGAGAAAAATAGAGAACATGAAGACGATAGCTGAGGAAATAGTTCTAGTGTTTGCTACTAGATGTCGCCACCGGCGATGTGGACGCGGTGTTGCCACACTATGAGAGCACACTGCGTCGACATCGCCGGTGGCGACATCTAGTAGCAAACACTAGAACATGAAGACGATACCTGAGGAAATAGTTCTAGTGTTTGCTACTAGATGTTGCCACCGGCGATGTGGACGCAGTGTTGCCACACTATGAGGGCCTTCCCAAGGGGCAAAATTTCCCTTTTTGGACCATTTTTTCCCTTCACCTAAGCAAAATAACATAATAGAATAATAATTAGTTGTGGTAGTAAAAGCAGCATTATTAGCGGTGGTGCAGTTGCGGTATTGTGGTATTTTTAATCGAAATTTCTCTTTTGGCTAAAAATCTCGGTCATGTGGCAACACTGCGTGGATGCATAAAAGAACAATTTTACACGACCTCTCTCGGTTCTCCTCCGTAGCCGTGCGTGTTAAGGCGTTCACTCGTTCTTGTCAATGTTCGTTCTACGTGTGGCCTATAGGTTCGAACCCGGTCGTGGTCGAAAGTTTTTCAGCGTGTCTAGGAGTCTTGATCAGCGTGTATATTTACTTCTCGAGTGTTGAATCTTCGGATTCTGATCAGGGTTGTGGAATGTATATGTTGATCTTGATATATATATATATATATATATGGTGTTCATGTATGTATCCAAAGCACATTGGAAACAATATTCGATCATTAGCTGCGTTCAACCACTGCTTCGGAGGAGTAACCACCCCCTGTCCCCGGGGGCCCCCCCCTGTCCCTGGGCTCGTGTTCCCGGGAGTCCCTGTCCCCGGGCTCGTGTTCCCGGTTAAGTTAGGTTAAGTTAGGTTAAGTTGTCTATGTCTAATGTCTATGTCTAATGTCTATGTGTAATGTCCATGTCTCTGTCTTTGTAGGTTTTTGTCAAAAATTCGAGATATTTGCAATTTAACGCTGGACTTAGAAAATTTTCGATTGCTGAAAAAAAAAATTGGTTCCATGACGACCTATGTTTATTTTGGTATGGGTGGACAGAGGACACCGAGACTCGATCCGGTCGCCATTTTCGATTTCAGAACATAGGTTCTATTCATACTTTTTCTCACGTTTAGGCGTACATGATGAATCCCCAAACAGATTTTTCCCAAGTCTTACCGTTTCGAAGATAACCCCACTTCCGGTCGCCATTTTCGATTTCAGAACATAGGTTCTATTCATACTTTTTCTCACGTATAGGCGTACATGATGAATCCCCAAACAGATTTTTCCCAAGTCTTACCGTTTCGAAGATAACCCCACTTCCGGTCGCCATTTTCAATTTCAGAACATAGGTTCTATTCATATTTTACTTACGTATAGGTGTACGTGATGAATCAGCAAACAGATTTTTCCTAAGTCTTACAGTTTCCAAGATAACCCCACTTCCGGTCGCCATTTTGGATTTCCGAGCATAGGTTCTATTCATACTTTTTCTCACGTATAGGCGTACATGACGAATCCGCAAACAGATTCTTGCTAAGTCTTACCGTTTCCAAGATAACCTCACTTCCGGTCGCCATTTTGGATTTCCGAGCATAGGTTCTATTCATACTTTTTCTCACGTATAGGCGTACATGACGAATCCGCAAACAGATTCTTGCTAAGTCTTACCGTTTCCAAGATAACCTCACTTCCGGTCGCCATTTTGGATTTCCGAGCATAGGTTCTATTCATACTTTTTCTCACGTATAGGCGTACGTGACGAATCCGCAAACAGATTTTTCCTAAGTCTTACCGTTTCGAAGATAACCCCACTTCCGGTCGCCATTTTCGATTTCCGAACATAGGTTCTATTCATACTTTTTCTCACGTATAGGTGTACATGATGAATCCGCAAACAGATTTTTTGCTAAGTCATGAATTGGAGGGTTCTATGACAACCTATATTAATTCTCGTAAGAGAACAGAAAACACACAAAAAAAAACAAAAAACAATACTGTGGTCACTACAACAAATAGTCTTCTTCAACCCCTATCCAACATCATCCTAACTAGAACCATGTAACTATCTACCATCTGTTAGAGGTTTTGTGAACTAAGTGGTGCTTTGTTTGTGTGCAAAAAAAATGCAATGCTTTTTGCACTTGGTTATCATCACCTAACATGTTATTAATTGTTTTTTAAAATTAATTACAACTGAAAACTAATAATTAATATTATCTAAAGTTACTAATTAATATTATAAAAGTAATTGATATAATACTTTTGTTCTTGTTGCTAGTGTTGGATAATTATAGTTGTTGCAAAATATTAGCTCTCGCGTATGACAGTTTCTGAGTTTTGTTGGGTATATATAGACGAATCGAAATTTTACTTGCTATGTTAAATTGTATGTTAGGGTACATGGTAGGAGAAATCATTGTATATTAGAGCGCTCTTTTAATGATTTGCCTATAACTGCATACAGGCAGCCGTAAATTTAGCATAAAATATCCTGATCCTGTTTCTTCTAGCATGTGCGACGTTTGTTGTGGTGGGCTCATGGGGGGGAAATGTGATTCTCCCATGATGTCATCTGACTTACTAGCATATGCGATACGAAGAAGAGGTGTGTATGTGGCTTACTAGGATTAGGCTCATGGTAATGAGGTCCTAGTAGCTGAAACGTTGTCGGGGTATTTTGCATTTTTTTTTTTATTACGTGCTAAACTACACGAGAGCCTCTACGTGCTTTAGAGTAGAAGGGTAATTGGAGCGTTTCTAAACAGAAAAGTATGAGCCCTTCGATTTACTATGGCGAGGCTCACGATCTTACGTGACACAACTTAACCTAGCAATTAATAAATGAGGCTCACAATCTTACGTGACACAACTTAACCTAACAATTAATGGACTTGGAAAATTAGAAAGAAAAAAAACAATGGCGAGCGTAACATGGCGATGACGTGGAGCCTACAACACAAGTTATTACGTAATATTGTGATGGCTCATATTAAGCACCTCTTAATTGTATTACTTATAAGGGTATACTATTGCACAACGTTTTTGCAACAAGTTATTACGTAACATTGTGATGACTCATATCTAATGCCCTTCGTTGTATTAACTATAAGGGTGTAATAGAATCAGCAGTTAAATAAAGTATAAATCAAGAAAAAGTAAGCCATGGTTCGCATAACCTAATAGAAATAGACTTAGGTGGTTAAAGAACACCATGTTTAAAAGATTACTTGAAAAGTAAAATTAACGAAATTGAAATAAAAAGTATCAGAGGTGCAAATGAATTGAGAAAGGGGTGGCAACCTAAAGTAAACTTGATAAAAAAAAAAATGGCTTACTATTTTAAATAGATGGAAGAACTACTTTAATGACGTTTTAAATGTTCATGTAGGAGATAAATCAGAAAATAAATTAAGTACGCACAGCAGAACATAACTTGATTGAAGTTAAAGATGCCAAAGAGATAAATTAGTCGAGAAGAAACTCGTTAATATGTCTGACAAAAAATGTACAATTCATGATGGATTAAAAAAAAAAAGAAGATGCTTTTTTTAATTTTTTTGCCTTAGAATATGTTTTTAGGAAGGTAAAAGAAACTAACGAAGTACTGTTAGCATATGCAGATGATGTAGACTTACTGGGGAATGATGTAAATACAAATTAAGAATAATGCTAAAATATTTTTTCAAAGCAGCTAAAGAGATAGGTTTTAGAAGATAGCAATGAGAAATCTAAAGATATGTGCTTACAGGCCGAGACCAAGTGATAACAACTTGTTTGAACCAGTTTTCCAAATCCAAATACTTAGGAGTAATACTAACAATGAAAATGATATTAAAGAGGAAATGAAAAGAAGGCTTAATTCATGTTACTTTTCTCTTCATAAAACTTTTGTCTCCTCGTTTCATATCTAAGGAACTAAAAAATTAAAAATATATAAATATAGATCTTGCTCAGGATAAGGACAAATCGAACTTTCGGGTACAAGAAGGGTAGAGAATTAATTAATTAGTTAATATTCAATGTAATATGGTTTCACGTATTAAACAAAAAAACAAAGTTAGTAATAAGGTATTCATATTGACAAGGGAATTCTTACAAATTCATTCTCTTCGTTAGTTTGCCAATAGCATTTTCATCATCCTGTGTTATTTCAAATCTTCAATTATGCAATGCAAAAAGGAGAAGAATTTCCATGACATGATGACATGAATTTGTACGTTGAAAGAAAAATGAAAACGAAGAGCTGTGATAAAAAAGAACGCTTGACTGTGACGAGCGGGAAACATAATAGAAATCAAGGATGGAAAATATGAACAGAGGAAAGGAGATATTCAAAAGAAGGTGGCTCTTCCATGATAATTTTTACTTTCTCAATCCGAACAAATTCATAAACATTATCATCATTGAATGTTGTTGTTGTTGATGAGTTGGTGTTTTAAGTCCACTTTATGCACAGTGTGGCTAATCGAGACTGGACCTACAGTTTAAAGTGGGATCCGAACCACGATGTGCCTCCACCAGGTATCAAACCTGGGACCCTTTTGATTACAAGGCGACGACGCTACCACTGCGCCATGGGGGAGGCCCCATCATTGAATGGTTGGTTACGTTGTCCCTCCGAACGAAAGACGGAATGCATACAAGCCTGTACCTCCTAAGTTCATCGTGGCTTGCGAAATGAAACTTCCGATTATTTTTAATTTTAAGAACATGCTTCGCTAAGGAGGTCAAAATGACAAGTTCCGTAATTCGAATAACTTGTTGATTTCATTACGAACGAAGAAGGAATGCATGGCTGTAGTATCATCACATCAGATCATCTTTTATCTTGTTCGCGTCGATTAAACTCCTTACGTTTCTTCTTCTCCTTGTTGTTTTCGTCCAGAGTCGCTTCCACTATTATTACAATCGCGACTTCTAGATTATCACTCTTTCTCTCTGTAATTTTATAAATATATATATTTTTTTCATGATCATCTAGAGAACACCAGAAAAATTTTCAGCAATATCGATCACTCAAATGGATATCGTCATCTTCGTCCAATACAATTCTTGAAAATTTTGTATAGCACTTCCAGGAGTAGGTTGGTTAAAAAAAAAAAACGCCACCCCGAAGATTCCACTTTTATCTTGTTCTGTCTCGTTTAACCGATTTTGAATTTGAGAATTTTTTTTTATTATTATTTTGCCTTTCGCGACACGTTCGACTATTTGTGACAATACGTTTCAACCTTTCTGTATAAACGTTTACTGGAACGTTGAAACGTTTATACAGAAAGGTTGAAACGTATTGTCACAAATAGTCGATCGTGTCGCGAAAGGCAAAATAATAATAAAAAAAAATTCTCAAATTCAAAATCGGTTAAACGAGACAGAACAAGATAAAAGTGGAATCTTCGGGGTGGCGTTTTTTTTTTTTTAACCAACCTACTCCTGGAAGTGCTATACAAAATTTTCAAGAATTGTATTGGACGAAGATGACGATATCCATTTGAGTGATCGATATTGCTGAAAATTTTTCTGGTGTTCTCTAGATGATCATGAAAAAAATATATATATTTATAAAATTACAGAGAGAAAGAGTGATAATCTAGAAGTCGCGATTGTAATAATAGGATAGATGGAAGCGACTCTGGACGAAAACAACAAGGAGAAGAAGAAACGTAAGGAGTTTAATCGACGCGAACAAGATAAAAGATGATCTGATGTGATGATACTACAGCCATGCATTCCTTCTTCGTTCGTAATGAAATCAACAAGTGATTCGAATTACGGAACTTGTCATTTTGACCTCCTTAGCGAAGCATGTTCTTAAAAATTAAAAATAATCGGAAGTTTCATTTCGCAAGCCACGATGAACTTAGGAGGTACAGGCTTGTATGCATTCCGTCTTTCGTTCGGAGGGACAACGTAACCAACCATTCAATGATGGGGCCTCCCCCATGGCGCAGTGGTAGCGTCGTCGCCTTGTAATCAAAAGGGTCCCAGGTTTGATACCTGGTGGAGGCACATCGTGGTTCGGATCCCACTTTAAACTGTAGGTCCAGTCTCGATTAGCCACACTGTGCATAAAGTGGACTTAAAACACCAACTCATCAACAACAACAACATTCAATGATGATAATGTTTATGAATTTGTTCGGATTGAGAAAGTAAAAATTATCATGGAAGAGCCACCTTCTTTTGAATATCTCCTTTCCTCTGTTCATATTTTCCATCCTTGATTTCTATTATGTTTCCCGCTCGTCACAGTCAAGCGTTCTTTTTTATCACAGCTCTTCGTTTTCATTTTTCTTTCAACGTACAAATTCATGTTATCATGTCATGGAAATTCTTCTCCTTTTTGCATTGCATAATTGAAGATTTGAAATAACACAGGATGATGAAAATGCTATTGGCAAACTAACGAAGAGAATGAATTTGTAAGAATTCCCTTGTCAATATGAATACCTTATTACTAACTTTGTTTTTTTTGTTTAATACGTGAAACCATATTACATTGAATATTAACTAATTAATTAATTCTCTAACCTTCTTGTACCAGAAAGTTCGATTTGTCCTTATCCTGAGCAAGATCTATATTTATATATTTTTAATTTTTTAGTTCCTTAGATATGAAACGGGGAGACAAAAGTTTTATGAAGAGAAAAGTAACATGAATTAAGCCTTCTTTTCATTTCCTCTTTAATATCATTTTCATTGTTAGTATTACTCCTAAGTATTTGGATTTGGAAAACTGGTTCAAACAAGTTGTTATCACTTGGTCTCGGCCTGTAAGCACATATCTTTAGATTTCTCATTGCTATCTTCTAAAACCTATCTCTTTAGCTGCTTTGAAAAAATATTTTAGCATTATTCTTAATTTGTATTTACATCATTCCCCAGTAAGTCTACATCATCTGCATATGCTAACAGTACTTCGTTAGTTTCTTTTACCTTCCTAAAAACATATTCTAAGGCAAAAAAATTAAAAAAAGCATCTTCTTTTTTTTTTAATCCATCATGAATTGTACATTTCTTGTCAGACATATTAACGAGTTTCTTCTCGACTAATTTATCTCTTTGGCATCTTTAACTTCAATCAAGTTAGGTTCTGCTGTGCGTACTTAATTTATTTTCTGATTTATCTCCTACATGAACATTTAAAACGTCATTAAAGTAGTTCTTCCATCTATTTAAAATAGTCAGCCATTTTTTTTTATCAAGTTTACTTTAGGTTGCCACCCCTTTCTCAATTCATTTGCACTCTGATACTTTTTATTTCAATTTCGTTAATTTTACTTTTCAAGTAATCTTTTAAACATGGTGTTCTTTAACCACCTAAGTCTATTTCTATTAGGTTATGCGAACCATGGCTTACTTTTTCTTGATTTATACTTTATTTAACTGCTGATTCTATTACACCCTTATAGTTAATACAACGAAGGGCATTAGATATGAGTCATCACAATGTTACGTAATAACTTGTTGCAAAAACGTTGTGCAATAGTATACCCTTATAAGTAATACAATTAAGAGGTGCTTAATATGAGCCATCACAATATTACGTAATAACTTGTGTTGTAGGCTCCACGTCATCGCCATGTTACGCTCGCCATTGTTTTTTTCTTTCTAATTTTCCAAGTCCATTAATTGTTAGGTTAAGTTGTGTCACGTAAGATTGTGAGCCTCATTTATTAATTGCTAGGTTAAGTTGTGTCACGTAAGATCGTGAGCCTCGCCATAGTAAATCGAAGGGCTCATACTTTTCTGTTTAGAAACGCTCCAATTACCCTTCTACTCTAAAGCACGTAGAGGCTCTCGTGTAGTTTAGCACGTAATAAAAAAAAAAAATGCAAAATACCCCGACAACGTTTCAGCTACTAGGACCTCATTACCATGAGCCTAATCCTAGTAAGCCACATACACACCTGTTCTTCGTATCGCATATGCTAGTAAGTCAGATGACATCATGGGAGAATCACATTTCCCCCCCATGAGCCCACCACAACAAACGTCGCACATGCTAGAAGAAACAGGATCAGGATATTTTATGCTAAATTTACGGCTGCCTGTATGCAGTTATAGGCAAATCATTAAAAGAGCGCTCTAATATACAATGATTTCTCCTACCATGTACCCTAACATACAATTTAACATAGCAAGTAAAATTTCGATTCGTCTATATATACCCAACAAAACTCAAACTGTCATACGCGAGAGCTAATATTTTGCAACAACTATAATTATCCAACACTAGCAACAAGAACAAAAGTATTATATCAATTACTTTTATAATATTAATTAGTAACTTTAGATAATATTAATTATTAGTTTTCAGTTGTAATTAATTTTAAAAAACAATTAATAACATGTTAGGTGATGATAACCAAGTGCAAAAAGCATTGCATTTTTTTTGCACACAAACAAAGCACCACTTAGTTCACAAAACCTCTAACAGATGGTAGATAGTTACATGGTTCTAGTTAGGATGATGTTGGATAGGGGTTGAAGAAGACTATTTGTTGTAGTGACCACAGTATTGTTTTTTGTTTTTTTGTGTGTGTTTTCTGTTCTCTTACGAGAATTAATATAGGTTGTCATAGAACCCTCCAATTCATGACTTAGCAAAAAATCTGTTTGCGGATTCATCATGTACACCTATACGTGAGAAAAAGTATGAATAGAACCTATGTTCGGAAATCGAAAATGGCGACCGGAAGTGGGGTTATCTTCGAAACGGTAAGACTTAGGAAAAATCTGTTTGCGGATTCGTCATGTACGCCTATACGTGAGAAAAAGTATGAATAGAACCTATGCTCGGAAATCCAAAATGGCGACCGGAAGTGAGGTTATCTTGGAAACGGTAAGACTTAGCAAGAATCTGTTTGCGGATTCGTCATGTACGCCTATACGTGAGAAAAAGTATGAATAGAACCTATGCTCGGAAATCCAAAATGGCGACCGGAAGTGGGGTTATCTTGGAAACGGTAAGACTTAGGAAAAATCTGTTTGCTGATTCATCACGTACACCTATACGTAAGTAAAATATGAATATAACCTATGTTCTGAAATTGAAAATGGCGACCGGAAGTGGGGTTATCTTGGAAACGGTAAGACTTAGGAAAAATCTGTTTGCTGATTCATCACGTACACCTATACGTAAGTAAAATATGAATAGAACCTATGTTCTGAAATTGAAAATGGCGACCGGAAGTGGGGTTATCTTCGAATCGGTAAGACTTGGGAAAAATCTGTTTGGGGATTCTTCATGTACGCCTATACGTGAGAAAAAGTATGAATAGAACCTATGTTCTGAAATCGAAAATGGCGACCGGAAGTGGGGTTATCTTCGAAACGGTAACACTTGGGAAAAATCTGTTTGGGGATTCATCATGTACGCCTATACGTGAGAAAAAGTATGAATAGAACCTATGTTCTGAAATCGAAAATGGCGACCGGATCGAGTCTCGGTGTCCTCTCTGTCCACCCATACCAAAATAAACATAGGTCGTCATGGAACCAATTTTTTTTTTTCAGCAATCGAAAATTTTCTAAGTCCAGCGTTAAATTGCAAATATCTCGAATTTTTGACAAAAACCTACAAAGACAGAGACATGGACATTACACATAGACATTAGACATAGACAACTTAACCTAACTTAACCGGGAACACGAGCCCGTGGACAGGGACTCCCGGGAACACGAGCCCAGGGACAGGGGGGGACCCCCGGGGACAGGGGGTGGTTACTCCTCCGAAGCAGTGGTTGAACGCAGCTAATGATCGAATATTGTTTCCAATGTGCTTTGGATACATACATGAACACCATATATATATATATATATATCAAGATCAACATATACATTCCACAACCCTGATCAGAATCCGAAGATTCAACACTAGAGAAGTAAATATACACGCTGATCAAGACTCCTAGACACGCTGAAAAACTTTCGACCACGACCGGGTTCGAACCTATAGGCCACACGTAGAACGAACAATGACAAGAACGAGTGAACGCCTTAACACGCACGGCTACGGAGGAGAACCGAGAGAGGTCGTGTAAAATTGTTCTTTTATGCATCCACGCAGTGTTGCCACATGACCGAGATTTTTAGCCAAAAGAGAAATTTCGATTAAAAATACCACAATACCGCAACTGCACCACCGCTAATAATGCTGCTTTTACTACCACAACTAATTATTATTCTATTATGTTATTTTGCTTAGGTGAAGGGAAAAAATGGTCCAAAAAGGGAAATTTTGCCCCTTGGGAAGGCCCTCATAGTGTGGCAACACTGCGTCCACATCGCCGGTGGCGACATCTAGTAGCAAACACTAGAACATGAAGACGATACCTGAGGAAATAGTTCTAGTGTTTGCTACTAGATGTTGCCACCGGCGATGTCGACGCAGTGTGCTCTCATAGTGTGGCAACACCGCGTCCACATCGCCGGTGGCGACATCTAGTAGCAAACACTAGAACTATTTCCTCAGCTATCGTCTTCATGTTCTCTATTTTTCTCGACTGAAATATTAAAACAAACAGAATCCAATGTAGGTTAGTTCGGTGCGTAAATAAAAAAAAAATGATAGGTTAAGTTATATCACTTAGGATCGTAAAAAAAAAATTAAAAAATCGTAAGGGAAAAAAAAGGTAGGTTAAGTTATATCACGTAAGATCGTGTCATTCGTACCAAGTGTGAGTGGGGAAAAAAAAGGGAAATTTCACTAAAACATCGCTAAACGCTAAAACATCGACAAACAATTGTCAAAATGTGTCAAAAACTGATATTCGATTGATAAAAAAAGAGGCTACAAATGCATACCTACTAAGTGTGAGTGGGAAAAAAAATAATGCATTGAAAATTGTACTAAAAACATCGCTAAACGCTAAAACGTTGACAAAAAATTGTCAAAATATGTCAAAAAGTGATATTCAATTGATAAAAAAAGAGGATACCTACAAAGTGTTGCGTTGAACCGCCTAATATACACTACTAACAAAATCTAAAAGTTCTAAAATTTGATACAGGAAATTTACTGATGAAAGAATTAAGAAAGATTATCAAATTAAACTGTCAAATAGATTTGATGTTTTGCAGGATTGTAGTTTTAGCTGTAATAATTGTATTTTAATTGTGGTATTTAACTCTGTACCTTCAGTACATTAATTGTTTACATTATAAGTAGGAATGTTTTTTTTGTTTTTTTAATTTTTTTTTGTATTTTTATTCTTTTTATTCTTTCTACTGCAACAAAGATTTTCAAGCAGTGGAAAGTGTCAATTGTAATATGTTTTTTTTAAAGGGTTTGTTGTAAGAACGGCCCGCGAGGCCGAAACACGCCCTCTCAATAAAGACGGTATTATTATTATTATTATTATTATTAAATGATGATGAAAATATAAATGAAACAGACGTAAAAAGAATTTGGAGCACATACGTAATGCAATAGAATCAGCAGATAAAGAAAGTATAGGATACCATAAACCAAGAAAAAGTAAGCCATGGTTTGATAATGAATGTCATAATCTAATAGAAATAAGAAATCAGGCTAGACTTAGGTGGTTTAATAACTCTGATGATACAAATCTAAGCAATTATAATAGAATAAAGCGAGAAGTTAACCACACGTTTAGAAGTAAAAAAAGAGATTACTTGAAAAGCAAAATTAACGAAATTGAAACAAACAGCAAAAATAAAAATATCAGATTTATATAAAGGTGTAAATGAATTTAGAAAGGGGTGGCAACCTAAAGTAAACTTGATAAAAGATAAAGACGATGATTTTCTAGCTGACCCAAGCGATATTCTAAATAGATGGAAGAACTACTTTAATGACCTTTTAAATGTTCATGTAGGAGATAAATCAGAAGTAAATGAAGTCCACACAGCAGAACCTTTAGTTCCAGAACCTAACTTGACTGAAGTTAAAGATGCTATTAAAAGGCTAAAGAATAACAAAGCACCTGGCATTGATTTAATACCAGCTGAGTTAATTAAATATGGTGGAAATTCATTAATATGTCAAATTCATAAATTAATTTGTTTAATATGGAATAAAGAATAAATCCCTCAACAATGGAATGAATCCATAATTGTTCCTGTGTTTAAAAAAGGTGATAAATGAACTGCAGTAATTACCGTGGAATTTCTCTACTCTCAACAACATACAAAATATTGTCTAACATTAATTTAACAAGACTAACCCCATATGCTAATGAAATTATAGGTGATTATCAATGTGGATTTAAACGCAACAGATCAACTACAGATCAAATTTTTCACATCAGACAGACACTTGAAAAAAAGTGGGAATATAATCAAAATGTCCATCAGCTATTCATTGATTTCAAAAAAGCATATGATTCGGTCAAAAGAGAGAAATTATATAATATATTAGTAGAGTTTGGAATACCTAAGAACCTTGTTAGTATGATAAAAATATGCACCAGTGAAACAGAAAGTAAAATTCGTGTGGGTATTAATATGTCTGAGAAATTTACAATTCATGATGGGTTAAAACAAGGAGATGCATTATCTCCATTGCTCTTTAATTTTGCCTTAGAATATGCTGTAAGGTAGGTAAAAGAAACTAAAGAAGGACTAAAATTAAATGGTGTGACTCAGTTGTTAGCATATGCAGATGATGTAGACTTACTGGGGGATGATGTGAATACAATTAATAATGCTAAAATATTTTTCAAAACTGCTAAAGAGATAAGTTTGGAAGTTAACAAAGAGAAAACTAAATATATGTTTACACGCCGAAACCAAGTGTTAGGTAATAATCAAAATCTAATTATTGATAACAACTCGTTTGAACCAGTTTCCAAATTCAAATACTTACGAGTAATATTAACAAATGAAAATTATATTAAAGAGGAAATAAAAAGTAGGCTTAATTCAGGAAATGAATGTTACTTCTCTCTTCATAAGCTTTTGTCTTCTCGTTTAATATCTAAGAAACTAAAAGTTAAAATATACAAAACAGTAATTTTGCCTGTAGTATTATATGGGTGTGAAACTTGGTCCCTTACATTGAAAGAGGAACATAAATTGAGAGTATTTGAACATAAGATCCTTAGGAAAATATTTGGATCTAAAAGGGATGAGGAGACAGGTGAGTGGAGAAGGTTACATAATTTAGAACTACATAATTGGTACTCATGTCCAGATATTATTAGAATGATTAAATCAAGAAGGCTTAGGTGGGCAGGCCATGTGGCACGAATGGGAGAGGAAAGAGGAGTTTACAGGATTCTTGTTGGGAAACCAGATGGTAAGAGACCTGTAGGAAGGCCAAGAGGAAGATGGAGGGAAAACGTTGAGATGGACCTAAAGGAAATCCGTAGGGATGGAAAAGAGTATATAGATCTTGCTCAAGACAAGGAAAGATGGATGGCCTGTGTTGCTGCAGCCATGAACATTCGGGTTTAAGAAGGCTAGAGAGTTAGTTAGTCTCTTGCCAGACTCAATGTTTAGACAAGATATAGTCAATGAACTACACAGACCAGCTCGTCGTAACTACAAGTGACAATCTGTGGTAACAAAAGGAATTGATGATCTATGGCAGTCAGATCTAATTGAAATGAACACAGGAAATTTAAAAAAAATTGCATAACATAAATCATGTTTTTAAGTATTTGCTCACTGTAATAGACACTTTTAGTAAATATGCTTGGGCTGTTCCTCTAAAATCTAAAACAGGGGCTTGTGTCACTGAGGCCTCTAAATTTATTTTTAGCAAGGTATAATACCCCATTACTTACAGACATACAATTGACAATTCTATATTCACTAAATTAACAAATCAGCATAATATTCAGCATTATTCCATTATACAGTGATTTGAAAGGCAACATAATTGAACATTTCAATAGAACACTAAAACATCATATGTGGAAGCAGTTCAGTTTGCGGGGTAACTATAGGTGGGTAACAATTGTATCTGATTTTGTTCATAATTAAAATAATTCTATACATAGAAGCCTGCTGAGGTGACCAAATCTGATGAGGTACAATTGATTTCCACTGTTTACTGTCCCAAATATCAACATACAATCAAGAAACCCAAGTACAAAATAAGAGATCAAGTAAGAGTTAGCAAATTTAAACACCATTTTGAAAAGGGTTTCACTAAAAATTAGAACACAGAGTTGTTCACTGTAGTTCAAGTCTTATTAGGGAAAAGGCATACATATAATAATAGAAGACATAATAAACAATAATAAAGGACACTTGCAATGAAATATTGAAAGGAAGATTATATGAAGAGGAGATTAGCTAAACTAAATACCCAGATACATATCTTATTCAGAAAGTATTATGTATAAAAGATAATAAGCTATTAGCAAAATGGCTGGCTGGGTTTTCCAGAAAAAGTTGGATCAACACAGAGCAGGTAATTCTATGACATCAACATGGAATGTGATAAGACGTTTGCCTGATTTACTAGAAACTAGGGGGAAGAAATGGTGAGTTGCTCCCTGACAATATTAGGTGCATCATTGTAGGCCCATCTGGTTGTGGAAAAACTACACTTCTTGTAGATAATTTTCTGCTAGCTCCCTATTGGTTAGATTGGAAAAACAAACATTTTTATTTTTCTCAAAAAGTTTGGAGCAACCAAAATACCAGCAGCTTATGAAATTGTATGAGGCACTGGACATAGCCACCTTTGGATCGAAAATAAAGCCACTTGACCATTGTCACGAAAACTCAGTTGTAGTCTTTGATGATGTAATTTTGGAAAATTAAAATTAAATTCGTAATTTTTTCATTCAGGGTCGTCACAGGGGAATAGACTGTTTTTTTTTTATCTGGCTCAGACTTATTCCAAGATTCCCAAACAGTTACTTCATGATAATACAAATCTGGTTTGTTTGTTTCATCAGGACCATACTAATCTTAAATATATATATGATGACTATGTGGGAGGAGATATAAACTACAGTTAATTTTCGAAATTCTGCTCTTCCTGCTGGAACAAAGATGATTTTGGATTTGCCACAATTGATATGACTCGAAAACCAAATAATGGAAAATACAGAAACAAAATCAACAATTTTATAAATGTTGAGACAATATGAGACACGTTGTGATGTTTTAAATAACCTCTAAACGAAATGACAAAACATAAAATTGAGGACAATCTGAAATTACGTGAATATCTAGCCAAAAGATTTAAAGGCTGGAAATATGAGAATCGTGGATACTATGAACAACACAAGCGTCAGGACCAACCAATTATTCATGCTATAAGAAATCTTGGTAGAGAAATTAAGTGTGTTACAGAACAAAATAAGGATCTCATAAATGAGCTAGTACCTTTTGGTGCTACAAATTATGCTGATTTTTACCTCCTACACCAATATCCAGTATTCACACTCCTCTACCACTCCCAACAACCACCTAAGGCTATAGGTAGGGAGACAAATTTATTGTAAATAAAAACTGAGGATAGCGGTAAATAAAATGTTAGATCAGTGGTATATACCAGCGGTGGGAAAAAAAATTGGCACACACTTTTTCATCATGAGAGGAAACAACATACAAAAGAGCTATAAATTGATCAACTACTTCATTTTTATATACTGTACACATACACAAGTACTTAGATTTCAACTGTAAATGCCAGTAGCGGCGATTGGGTGGGGCAAGGATAGTTTACTTTTCTTGCTAGACAAGACTTAGTATTTAAAGGCCATATGTGATGTGATCGTAGATAAAACATTCTTCAGCTGCAAGTGGTAGGAAACTTTAGGCAAACGTTTCGTTACAAATCGACAGTTTGCGCGCACAACCTCGATTGCCGGTTTTTCCGTGTTTTCTACTTAATTTGATATTTCATGGTTATTTCGCGAAAAAGCGTTCATTTCGTGGAAAAGCACACATTTCGCATTACTTCGCGAATAAAACTCATGCATATTTCATCATTGGGGGTGTAGTTACGTGCAGAATGTTCAAAATTGCATCTTTTTTTCACATTTCGCGCATCGCGAAAATTCAATGTCCCTAGCTATAGGAGAACCTGAAAAAATTGACGTGGGTCCCTTAGCAAGAGACTATCTGAGTAGTAGCAAATTTGACAGAGATGAAGTATTTGGATTGTATCCAACCGTGGAGACTAACGAGGGAGTGGTTTGGAAAATTGGAAAATCTAGAGTCAAATTTCAAGGTGATGATGTAAAAATCAATTTGTGTGGAAAAAATAGATGGTCTAGATATCACTGTGGAACTGTGGGAACTTATTACCAAGAAACACCCCAAAGATTATACAGATGAAGATTACCAGAGTTACTCAGAAATGTTGATACTGTCTAATGCTCTGTACCAAAACAATGATGCCAGTCAGAACAGAGTTAAATCTAGCAGTGGGGACAAATACAAGAATCTGATCAAACCTATATGGAACCAACTCAAAACTGGTAGTGGCATCAGACACTACAATACTCTACCCAAAGAGTTTGTGTGGATGGATGATGTGAGAAAGCTCATAGATAGATTGTTGGTTATAGCAAGAGAAGGAAATGTTGGAAACAATAATTTCCATAATGAAAAAATAGGCATTGTGGATATGATTAGTGCTAAACTAACCAATTTTATTGTAAATTAAAGTAAAGGCATAAGATATTTAAATAAAATTAATAATACTCTATTCCCTAAATTCTGGAAGGGTAAGGGTTTAGTTAATGACATCATCAACAAACGACCCTTCGAGATGCACTTACCTGGTTACCAATACTGTGGTCCAGGGACCAAACTAGAACGACGACTGGAGAGAGGAGACAGAGGAGTCAATCCTTTGGATACAGCTTGTAAAGACAATGATATTGCCTACAATCTCACACTGATCTTGGTGCTCGTCATGATGCTGATAAAAAGTTGGAGCAAGCAGCATTTGGAAGACTAATCAGCAGAGACGCCTCATTAGGTGAAAAAATAGCAGCACTGGGTACATCCATTGCCATGAATACAGAACAAAAATTGGGGTGGGGATTATAATATCTCCTATATATATATACAGGGTGTCGCAAAACTCTTTCAACAACGCTTGGGTGCTTGTAGATATCATAAAAACAAGTAACTTTTCCCTATAAAGTTTACCTTGAAAGCGCTTAGTTTCTGCGCTATAAGCGCATAAAATCTACCCTGTATGTATGCAACCCAACACAGCAAACGCTTGCTCTGACATAACTACCAGGGGCGCGTGGCAGGGTTGCCACTAGCGTTCTTCGTTAAGAGAGACGACTTGAAAACAACAACCTGGGACTCTTGCCTGAGCAAAATCCAAAACATTAATGATACTTGCGATGTTGTAAGAAGCATTGACAGTATTTATAAACTGACCAAGACAAATAATGGGCAGACTGAAATTCAAGATTACGTACTCATTCTAAAATATCTCCATAATTGATCGATTGATTTGGTTTATATTAATTTGCTTTTCTGCCACCTTTGGCTAATCGCGAAGATGAGGATGATAGCTATGCTGAAATAACAAATGACACCATTGTCTAGGGCGGGATTTAAACTCGAGACACATGTCGCCTTGGCGATCTTTGCTAACACACTACGGAGTGTTTCGTGTATGATGTAATATCAACAATTGCAAGGGACACGTACGATACGGGAAATCCACTAACGAACAAATGTAAATAATGCGCAAATGTGCAATACGAGTGCCCTTTACAGTTCAGCGCTTGACATAAGTATGCATATCTTGGCTTCGGTTCTTAATAAGCACTCGTTTTAATGTGTGAATTTTGTTCATGTCTAAACGAAGTTTTTCATTAAATTGAAAGTCGGCGTCTGTGGTGGAGTGGTTAGAACATCGCGCTACGATGCCAGGAGTCTTGGATTCGAATCCCGGCTTGGCTATGAATGTTTGTGAGTGTCCATTCATCAATTTCATCATATCATCACTCATCCCCATCTTCGCAAATTAACCAAAAGTGGCACAAAAAGTGAAGTAAAATAAAGCAAATCAATCAATCAATGAATCATTAAATTAAAAGAGCCTTGCAATTATTTCCTTATGATTGATTGATTGGGTGTTTTAAGTCCATTTTATGCACAGTAAGGCTAATTGGGACTGGAGCTACAGTTGAAAGTGGGATCCGAACCACTATGTGACTCCACAGGGTATCGAACCGGGGACTCCTTGATTACAAGTCGACGATGCTACCACTGCGCCATCGGGGATGCCTAATGAGACGAACATGATTAGCAATAACGGTAGCACAGATAGGAATGATTTTCAAATAAATTGTAATAACATTACAGTCTGCGAGTTCGAAACGAGGCAGCAAACACATCATGTTTACATTTGTTCGTTAGTGGATTTCTCCTATCTTACGTGTCTCTTGCAATTGTTGATATTGCATGATACACGAAACACTCCGTGGTGATGATGTTAGCAGAGATCGCTAAGGCGACAGGTGTCTCGGGTTTAAATCCTGGCCTAGACAATGGTGTCATTTGTTATTTCAGCATAGCTATCATCCTCATCTTCGCGATTAGCCAAAGGTGGCAGAAAAGCAAATTAATATAAACCAAATCAATCGATCAATTATGGAGATATTTTAGAATGAGTACGTAATCTTGAATTTCAGTCTGCCCATTATTTGTCTTGGTCAGTTTATAAATAATGTCAATGCTTCTTACAACATCGCAAGTATTATTAATGTTTTGGATTTTGCTCAGGCAAGAGTCCCAGGTTGTTGTTTTCAAGTCGTCTCTCTTAACGAGGAACGCTAGTGGCAACCCTGCCACGCGCCCCTGGTAGTTATGTCAGAGCAAGCGTTTGCTGTGTTGGGTTGCATACGTACAGGATAGATTTTAAGCGCTTATAGCGCAGAAACTAAGCGCTTTCGAGGTAAACTTTATAGGGAAAAGTTACTTGTTTTTATGATATCTACCAGCACCCAAGCGTTGTTCAAAGAGGGTGTTTCGTAAGTTTGTTTACAATGCTTGGGAGGTGATTGTACGACTGAAAATAAGGTGGAAAGTTCATGTAACGAAATTCCGGAAACGGCTTTGTTGCCGAGTTATTGACGTTTGAAAACGTGGGAATGTGATTTTCCGAAGTGAATAATGGCAAAACGGGTGGAGAGAAGTCGTCGGTGTTGGGAGGTCCACTAAGAAACTGGGTACGCTCTTGTCAAAAAATCACGCGGCAATGTTGTGCAATGTCGGCGCAAGGGATTCCCCAAAGGACGCGAACAAAGCTGTTGACAGGAGTGGGGTAGGTGTGCGTTCTGCGTGAGCTGGTATCGACGAAAAGTGGTATGTGTTGAATGGCACCAAAAAACAAATAAAATTTCCTGAGCGAAGGGCACCATGACGTAAAAGCGAAAAAAATGAACTGTCATAGGTTGCATACCCTGAAGGGCACACAGTATGCTTAATAGAGATGTGAAGGGAACCGCATCACAGACGGTTTTCAAAGTGTCCACCATGTACTTCCAAGCAGAGGAGACCATGGCGAATCATGGATTGTCTAGTGCGACCCAACAACCCCGGCGTTTCTGCTATCGATGCTGCAGCTACATTGATATGGGTAACGAGGTCCTCGGCTGACACGACAGGTGTTTCGTAAACGAGGCGTTTCATCTCTCCCCAGAGGAAGAAATCCAGGGGAGTAATATCAGGCGATCGAGGTGGCCATAGCACACGCCCTCCCCTGCTAATACACTGGTTGTGGAATACAGTACTGAGGAAATGGCGCACATTCCGATTAAAATGTGGGGGTGCACAGTCATGTTGAAACCACAGTCTTTGTCTCAGTGCCAAGGGCACGTCCTCTAGTAGTTCAGGTAAAACCTCACTGAGAAATGCTTGATAAGTGGGTCCACATAGGCGAACAGGGAGAATGTACAGTCCAATCAAATGGTCATGTATCCCGCACCACACATTCACTGCAAATCTGTGCTGATGATGTGCCACTAGCAGTGCATGTGGATTTTCATGTTCCCACACATGACTGTTTTTACTATTGAACACACCAGTTTTCGTGAAGATAGCCTCATCACTCCATAGTACCGTATTCTGAAAATTGGGATAGTTTCAATTTGATGAACAAACCATTGGCAAAAGCACTCACGTGAGCCAAAGTCCCGAGGTAAAAGGTCTTGCACTTTCTACAATTTGTACGGGTGCATCCCCTCTTCTGCAAGGACTCGCCACACATTCACATGGGAGGTGTTTCGTTCGTGGGCTAGTGCGTGCGTACTGGCGCCTGGATGATCCATCACTGCAGTTCGCACATCTTCCACAAACCGTCGTGTTCGCACACTTCGCGGTCGTCCAACTTCTCGACGAGGTGGCAACGCTGATCCTGTTTCCCGAAGTCGAGTGACTACAGTTTGAAATGAGGTGTGCGATGGTGACACCCCATTTGGAAAACGTGCCCCATACAGACGCCTTGCAGCACGGCTATTACCTCCAATCTCCCCATAAATCAGATGTATGTCCGCCAGCTCTTAGGACGTGCATGCAGCCATCCTTTTACACCGGGCTACAAGTGTTTATGGCCGTTAACACTAGTACACTACACAGAACACGATGGGCTGTGACTAAGAATTAACACGTAACACTGCTAGGTCAAATGTCTGCCCAACTCTACTGTCCAAGAACCTCACGTCTTTCCATTCAACCGTGAATGTTTAACAACCTGCTGCAGGCACAGCACCTGAAGAACGAATGGCACAGACACGTGCGCTCCTTCATGAGGAAACCTACACTGTTGGCGCCCCTAGCGGGAAATGTGGTACATAACGTCAGATCACACGGACATCCATCTGCCCTTCAGGGTATGCAACCTATGACAGTTCATTTTTTTCGTTTTTACATCATGGTGGCTTTCGCTCAGGAAATTTTCTTTGTTTTTTGGTGCCATTCAACACATGCCAATTTTCGTCGATACCAGCTCACGCAGAACGCACACACACCCCACTTCCCACTCCCGTCAACATCTTCGTACGCGTCCTTTGGGGAATCCCTTGCGCCGACATTGCACAACATTGCCGCGTGATTTTTTGACAAGAGCGTACCAAATTTCTTAGTGGACCGCCCAACACCGACGACTTCTCTCCAACCGTTTTGCCATTATTCACTTCGGAAAATCATTTTCCCACGTTTTCAAACGTCAATAACTCGGCAACAAAGCAGTTTCCGGAATTTCGTTACATGAACTTTCCGCCTTATTTTCACTCGTACAATCAATCACCTCCCAAGTATGTATATATATATATATATATATATATATATATATATATATATATATATACACACAACCTTAGTGACAATGAAGTTCGACCAGTCACAAATATAGGAGTGCGTTGTGAAAGAAGGAGAACACATGCATATGCTGAACATATTTTATTTAGCACGCTACATGGAACAAAGGAAAACGTAAATTTCCGCTGCAACGCAGCAATGTATGGTGTCCACACAAAATAAAACATTTTCGTCCATCTACACGTGACATTGAAGTTCGACCACTGTTAGAGGGGATCCTGTTTACCATGGTGTGACGCCGCCCCGTCGGCGAATAACTGTGGCAATGCGTCGGGGCATGCTGCGGACGAGTCGTTCAAGGTATTCCACATCGATGCGGTGCCATTTCTCCTGCAGGCAGGCGGTAAGTGCAGCCATTGTCGTGGGTCCCCTCTGTTGCACACGTCGCTTAACAACACGCCACACATTCTCAATGGGCGAGAGGTCGGGACTCGATGGTGGCCATGGCAGAGTTCGCAAGTGATGGCGAGTCAACCATTCTCTTGTCAGCCGCGCTGTATGAGGCCTGGCATTTTCGTGTTGAAAGATGAGACGCCGCCTGTGGAACAGGTGCCTTCGCACTGTGGGAAGATGCCGCTCCAATATGCGTGTATAGGCGTGTGCATTTACAATGCCCTCACAGACGTGTAGTGGGCCAACCCCAGATGCCGTCATGCATCCCCATACCATCACTGACGCAGGTTTCTGTACCCGACGTGCATAACATTTTGCTTCATTCTGTTCCTCCTTCCGACAAATGACTGTTTTCCGTATTTTCCCGTACACAACATTGAAAATGGATTCGTTCGTCCACAAAACCCTGTTCCACTGCCGAAATGTCCATCCCCGGTACATTCGTGCCCACCGTAGTCGATTGCCTTTGTTCAACATGGAAAGGAAGGGTTTACGTTTCGCCTTGTACACTCTGTAACCGCATCGCTGTAGGTAACGGCGAATGGTTCTTTTTGACACTTCAATATGAAAGCGTTCTCGAGTCCACAGTCGTAATTCGACCACAGAAACATGATTGTTGGTCTGGATATAGCGCCTAAATATCCGTACGTCACGCACGCTCAGCAGGCGTTTTCGACCGGGGGCCTTACCTGGCTCTGTAGTACCCGTATTTTGGTGGTGTTTGATGATGCAGTGGACGGTTGACTTGGGTAAGTTCAATTGGCGCCCTATTTCCCGTTCACTGAGTCCATCCCGTTGCAACTCCACCACTCTTCTCCTCACGGTGTTGTCAATAGGTTTGCCCCTGGCCATGGTGATGATGCACTGCGGTTCCTCGGTGCACAGCACGCGCTTATATACGGCGGACTCTCTTATCGTGTCCGTGACGTCATGCTTCCGTCGAATGCGCCACTATCTGGAATTTCCGTATGGGTCTGGTGCCTGGTCGAAGTTCAATGTCACGCGTATTGTTCCCCGTTTTCGTTCTTTACGTGACCTTGGGTGCGACATGCTGGGATCACGATTCTTGCCTGCTCACACGCCTCCTCTTACACACATGCGTCACTTCTGCGGATCACCCATTCCACCGCCTATGCCTCTGTGCATTTCATCACGTATTCCTTTCTGGTCGAACTTCATTGTCACCAAGGTTGTGTATGTATATATATATATATATATATATATATATATATATACAGGGTGTTTCTAAAGGTCGTTTACAACGCTTGGGAGATGATTCCTCACACGAAAACAAGCAAAAAGTCTAAGTTCCATTTTTACGACTGAGGCTTCGTTTCCGAGATAGGAGCCTCGCAAAAGGTGACAAAGTGAACGTCACACCTGACTGGGACGAATACTATAACAGATAGAGAGGCGGTTCCAAGGGAATCATAAAGGAATCGTATGTGCTCAGTCCGGAAGTCACTATGAAAAGTTCACTGCACGCATGCGCAATGGAGTCCTCAAAGGAATTGGGGGTTTCCAGCAAGAACAAAGCATGGAAAGGGTATGTAACGCAGCAAGAAAGACCGTGACAATGAGAAATGCGTTAAAGACAACACATCCCGACCTCAAACATCAAAACATGAGCACGGAACACACAATCCGAAAAGTTGAGCACGGTTGCATACCCCAGTTACACGCGAGGAATGAACGAATAATGTCATGTGGCATACGAGAGACACACTACTCCACCAGGAGGAGGGAAATAAAAACACAATATCAGATGATTGCGACAACGTGTATTTTTACACGCGACAACTACGTAATATCCCCCCACACACAACAAACAACAAATGCTACAATATCTTACGCACAGACAGTCCTGTCACTGTACACCAACTGAAGATGTCACTTTCACCACACAAAGGGGGTGGGGAGCAATACCAAGAGTGTTCTCACTGAGATTTGCCGAGGATAATAATCACAGACGGTTTTCAAAATGTCTGCCGTTTACTTCTATGCAGAGATGACAGCGACGAATCAAGGATTGTCGAGTACGAGCAAACAAGCCAGGTGTATCTGCTACCGTCGCGGCGGCGACGTTGATGCGAGCAACGAGGTCCTCAGCTGATGTGACAGGTGTGTCGTATACGAGGGTTTTCATTTCTCCCCAGAAGAAAAAATCGGTAGGGTTGAGATCTGGCGACCTCGGTGGCCAAGGCACAGGCTCATCCCTACCAATGAACGTATTGCGAAACACGTCATGCAGGAAATGTCGTACATTACAATCGAAATGAGCTGGTGCACCATCGTGTTGGTACCACATTTCTTGCCAAAGGTACGGTCTCCAACAGTTCAGGCAGAACCTCACTAAGAAATGCATGATACGTGCGACCATTCAGGAAAACAGGGAGAATGTATGGTCCAATTAAATGATCATGTACTATCCCGCACCACACATTCACTGAAAACCTGTGCTGGTGATGGGCCACAAAAAGTGCATGTGGGTTGTCAAAGTCCCATAGATGACTGTTTCTACTATTGAAGACATCCATCCTGGTGAAAATGGCTTCATCTGTCCACAATACGTTTGCCCCGAAGTGAGGGTTTGTGTCCAGCTGATGCAACAACCATTGGCAAAACTCCATACGAGGGCGAAAGTCACGAGGTAACCGTTCTTGTACTTTCTGCAGTTTAAAAGGGTGCATTCCTTCCTCTGACAACACTCGCCACAAATTCACATGAGACGTGTTTCGTGCCCGAGCGAGCACTCGCGTACTGGTGTCAGGATGTTCTGCGACGCTGTTAACACATCTTCTGCAAACTGATGTGTGCGTACACTTCGGGGTCTTCCAACTTCTTGCCGCGGTGGTAACACTGACCCTGTTTCACGCAGTCGACTGTCCACTACCTGAAAGAAGGTGTGAGACGGTAAACGTCTATGTGGAAAGCGTTCTCCATAAGACGCCTTGCCTCACGGCTATTACCACGTGCCTCCCCATACATGAGATGCATGTCTGCTAGCTGCTGGCTCGTATACGCAGCCATCTGTGTAATAGGGAGCTGGAACTGCAAAGTATTGTTTTTGTTTAACACTGGCCCACTGCACAAATTGGCCGTATCACCGTACGAACACAACTGCTGATCATATCCCAGCACCTGCAACACGACTGGAACGACTGCCGGAGAGAACCAACCCTTCGAGCATTTGTTGTTTGTTGTGTGTGTGTGTGTGGGGGGATATTACGTAGTTGTCGCGTGTAAAAATACACGTTGTCGCAATCATCTGATATTGTGTTTTTCTTTCCCTCCTCCTGGTGGAGTAATGTGTCTCTCGTATGTCACATGACATGATTCGTTCATTCCTCGCGTGTAACTGGGGTATGCAACCGTGCTCAACCTTTCGGATTTTGTGTTCCGTGCTCATGTTTTGATGTTTGAGGTCGGGATGTGTTGTCTTTAACGCATTTCTCATTGTCACGGTCTTTCTTGCTGCGTTACATATCCTTTCCATGTATTGTTCTTGCTGGAAATCCCCAATTCCTTTGAGGACTCCATTGCGCATGCGTGCAGTGAACTTTTCATAGTGACTTCCGGACTGAGCACATACGATTCCTTTATGATTCCCTTGGAACCGCCTCCCTATCTGTTATAGTATTCGTCCCAGTCAGGTGTGACGTTCACTTTGTCACCTTTTGCGAGGCTCCTATCTCGGAAACGAAGCCTCAGTCGTAAAAATGGAACTTAGACTTTTTGCTTGTTTTCGTGTGAGGAATCACCTCCCAAGCGTTGTAAACGACCTTTAGAAACACCCTGTATATATATATATATATATATATAAACTCCTCACAAAAACCTGGAATATTCCATTTGTTGGGGAGAGAGGACATGGGCAGGGTGCAGTGTGGGTGGAATGTAGTTGGAAACATGAGAAAAGAATGCAGGCAGAACACCATGTGATATACGTGCATATCCGGGCAACAGCTAGCGCCATCTACAATGTGGTACAACCTATCAGTACTGGCCGAGTTTACCTGACCGTCACGCAGCATGTCAAATCCAGTGTCTTCGAAGCAGTGCAAGCGTTAAATGGATATCTGGCGTTAACGATGGTGATAACGCAGTTTGATCGCACGAGGATTGTGACATTGTTGCAACAAGGGCGTACACAGGCGGAGGTTGCACGTGTGGTCGGGGTCACCCAAGGAGCGGTATCCAAAACATGGAAACGATTCAGGAACACGAACAGTGTATCAGACACGCCGAGAAGTGGTCGTCCAAGAGCGACAACACGCCGTCAGGATGCATACATTACTGTGAATGCACGCCGAAGGCCAACAGCGACTGCCCGGGAGTTGCAAAAGGACTTGTTGCAAGCATCCGGCGTTCGTATCGCGACCCAGACTGTGCGTAATCGTTTGTATAGTGTCGAACTAAGGTCATATAGGCCGCTGAGACGTGTGTCACTGCGACCTCACCATCGGCGGAACAGACGAATATGGGCTGATGAACATCGTAGGTGGGATGTGCAACAATGGCGGAATGTGATGTTTTCCGATGAAACAAGGATCTGTTTGCGGCCTGATACGCAACAATAATGTGTTTGGCGACGTCGCCAACGCCACGGGAGGCAGCAGCATGTGCAAGAAGTCCATCCCTTTGGTGGTCGTGGAATCTTGTTTTTGGGGAGGTATCATGTACGGGCGACGGACACCTCTCATTCCACTGCAACGGCGGTTGACGTCTCGACGTTATGTGGATGAAGTGCTACGGCTTCTCGTGCTTCCATTTCGCTACCAGTATGGTGCCGACTTTGTCTTAGTGGACGATAACGCACGTCCACATCGTGGAGCACCAGTGACCAATTTCCTGCAGGATGCTGACGTTCGTCGTATGGATTGACCAGCACTCTCCCCGGACATGAATTGCATTGAGCATGTGTGGGCGATGTTGAAGCAAGCCATTTCACGTTGTCCACAGCCTCCGCAATCACTACCAGACCTCATCCAGGCTGCCCAGATTGAATGGGTCCGTCTTCCACAGGATGCCATCGATGCACTAATCTCTGGGATGCCACAACCTGTGCGGGAACTGCACAGTGCAAGAGGAGGCCATACACATTATTGAGGGACTCACTTTATGTGCGTCACACACTGTGGCCGTTTTGCACAGTTCATAGGGAAGACTTTTTTCCTTCCCTTGATTTTGGTTGTTTTTCGTTCACTATATTTGGTTGCTTTGGTGAACTTGGCAAGCTGGCATCGTCACTTGTCCTCTATTTTTGCACTTGTCCTATCACAGGGTGTATCATTTTTGCTACAATAAATGTCTCTGTTCCCATTTCTTCACTTTCTTCTTATATTCCAAACTTTTTGTGAGGAGTTTATATATATACCTATCATCGTGAAACCTAAAGGTATTGTATACCAAGTACCTTATTCAGATCTGAAATCTCTGGGATCCTTAGACAGTATCTTTACCAAAAAACAACAGAAGAATAAATTTTGTTTGAGTAGAGGTCATGGAATGAAATTAACTCTCAGTACACACCAGTTAAAAAGATTGCAGAGCTCCAGAAAAAGGACACACACTGGTGGTTTCATATTTAGTGTTCCAGCCATTTTAGCAGCTCTGGGAGCTGTGGGGAGTCTAGCGGGGGGTAGTGCTGCCATAGCAGAAAAAAACAAAGTTGAACTAGAAGAGCAAAAACGTCATAATCTGGCAATAGAGAAAAAGGGCAAGGGCATTAATGCTTTGAGAAAATATATAAAAAAGAACCACTCTCCAACTATGATATTGAAAATTTTATTAAGTTACTGAAAATTAAACACTTCAGAGGTGTTTTCATGTTAGAATCCCTACCCATCAAGGGACCATATAAAAAAAGTGTGTGGTGTAGTCAATTTGGATAGTTTCAAAAATCAAGGCACTCACTGGATCTGTTATTACAAACAAGCTAATATTGCTTTTGGTTTTGATTCTTTCGGTCGCATACCATCTTTGGGTTTAGTAAGTTATCAAAATACTCCAAATCTCTATTATAGTGACGAGTGTATCCAGGGTTTTGAGGATATAAATTTTGGCCACCTGTGTGTTCCAATGCTGGCCTTCGTATCTCAAATAAATAAACCATCAACTGAACATTTCCAGAAAGCACTGTGGCATCTAAAGCATCATGGGAGTGTTCAGTATTGAAACTCAGCTTACACAATGATATTAACTATCCTAAATCTATAGCTCTTCATGCTTTCTATAGTATGTATCTTATTCCCAATATCACAGAACACAATAATAGGGTTGCAGTAGGAAATCAAAAAAATATTATTACTCCTGGTCAGTATAATCTATCAACATTACAAGCTCATCTGCCTAGAGGAGTGTTAGTATCACAAAACTCTGTTAAACACAGAATGGAATTAGTTTCTGCAACTGAAACAGTTGATCTGGGTACATTTGGTAAACTACTGGGTTTTGAGAATAACACAAAACTTGAGCCTGCCATCAAACACATAGGTGGTAATATTCCTAAATTCTTGGCCATAGAGACTCTCAATATCCATTGTATTGTAGCAGAAGGGATGATTACTAATTCTGATCGCAACATAGGCAGTCACAAACAAACTGGAATTATAGCAACTTTCAAACCAAATTCTGAGTTTATGGAGCCAATCATCTACACACCCTCCTCACCAATCTATTTTCCAGTATCACACAATCGTATAGACTACATAGAGTTATGAAAAAGGTGAAGTAGTAGATTTTGCTGGAGCTTCTACAACAGCAATCACAGAAATTAATATATAAAATAACCATTAACATGGAGGATATTGAGAGTTACGAATTGCAGTCTTTCCCTCCCAATCGTCGTACTTTTGCTACTCACAATGAGCCAAATCGTTAGATTGAGATAGATTTGGCCATTGGAGACAGTTTTTGTACACCCTCACAGGGTTGATTTGTATATTAAATTTGAAGTGGTGACAAATGAGAATGGTGAGACATTTCCCCCTGGTGCAAATATAAAACTAGTAGAAAATTTTGTGCCACACTTGTTCTCTCAAGTGGAATTCAGAAAACATGGTACTATGATAGATAGGCATAACTTCTTTTGCCATAGGAATATTGAAGAAATTATCCAAAGTAGATGCAACCTATTACCAGGCAGGGGATTTGAATCAGGAACCAAAATCCTGACAAAGAACCACACAGTGCTGTTCCCCATGCGAATGCTGCCAGGTTTCTCAGACTACAAGGACATCATATGGAAAGGTGGTTTGAGGGTCACTTTTCGCAGGGCAGCCAATGATAATGATGCGTTACAGTACCTTGAATGCAGAAGGTACAGCATTACCCAACACCTTACCTGAAGCAGCCAAGTGTATCATCAAGACCATGGAGCTGAGGATACCAGTAGTGGAATACAAAACTAATTATGCTCTCAAATACAAAGCAAATATTCTGAAAAATCCACAAGTGCCTATTGAATTTTACACTTACAAGTGTGCCCAAAAACCAGCCTCTGGTGGACATTACGAATTTGACGCCATTAATCAATTCAGTAGTATACAGTATGATATGGCAGATTTCGTAATTGTTTTCTTCCAGACTGGGAAAGAAAACACACGGAAAAAATTCCAGCAAATTTGGTATTTGCAAAATTAAACACATTTATCTTAAAAATGGACGCAATGTGATTTTCCCCCGTGAAAACTATAGTCTTGATATAGCACAAGATGACTATCTCAAATTATATGAAGCATACACTTCTTACAAAAGAGAAACTGAGGGAAACATAGATACTTCCAGCGAATTCAAGGCACACAGACCTGTTTGCCATCAACACATCAAAAAGAAAACAAGTGGTGGTTAATGACAGAACAAATATCAAAATTGTGTGTGAATTCCATGAGCCTCTGCCTAATAACAATTTATGTAGTATTATTCTTATTGCAGAGAAACTTTTGTTTATGATGTAAAAATGACAGCCACAGAACAATTTAGTTCCTAAAAAATCCTTATATTTACTAGACCACAATACTACTGTCTGATCTAAAGTTTTAACTCAGTTCTAAATATACTACAGGATACATTTAAAAATAATATCCACTTTTCTTAATACTAAATAGTCAAAGTACATATAAAATTTATAAACAAAGCCGGGTATCTCAAAAATAACTAGTAATCAAGTACTCAGTAGTTTTCATATCTATGGAACTATGTTAGATTGTAATAAACTACCTAAACATAATTGTTGACCGACGTTAGGCACCAACCCAAACCTCAGCTACCATTCTCAAACAAGACTAGCCACCTGCGTTGAAACATAACCCAAGTACACTCTTAACCAATCAACTTGACTCCCTGGGGGTAGAATATTCCCAAACTAGATATTTCAAGAATTAAACTCTTGTTAAACACCCTAGTACGAGGGTTTAGAATTTGTAACATGATTAGACAATTTCCTACACCTAGAAATTAGCTAAATCCACCAGAAAATATAGCTTAATTTTGGCCAAAATAGGCTGTATTACTCACCGTAGTACCAGGTCAGATGGTGAACCCTCTCGTCTCTTCTACTGGACAGATAGATGATTTTTCAAAAGAGGGTACTTTAAGGTGCCATTGGGTTCCACCGGTTGGATAAAAATACCTGTTCTACTTGCAAAGCAAAGGCGACAAAGATGGCCATCGATACACTTCCAAAAAGTATCTGGAATCATTTGAGTTGAGTGGTTTGTCAATTCAGATCACCTTCAGTGCAAGATGGGGAACGGTTTTTGAAGATGTGAAGTGATCCTAGTCTCGACGTAATAAATATTCAGCTAAACAAATGCCTAGAACAAATAGCTGAAAACAGGGAAAGGTTACTTAGTACCTATTGTAAAAACTGTCATACTGCTTGGACGTCAAAACGTTCCCTTCAGAGGTTCACAGGGATGACTGAAAACTCTCCAAATATGAAACTAAAGGTGTACTTTGCAATGAAGACAATTTCCACGAATTTTTGCGATTTCGTATTGATCTTCTAGCTTCTGTATCTGCCCCGATATGATCAGGTACAGTACCAATATTTTATTCTTGTTAAAGTAATTTTAACTCTAAACGTATGTTTTCATATTTTATAATTATTAGTAGCATGGAGGAAGTGTATTCGATATTTACTTTTTAACCCCTCAGGCCAGTTCGACGTACATGTGTACGGACCCTCATAGTGCTTCTAGAGGCGGTTCGACGTACACGTATACATCCAGTGTAGTAGTGACAAAATGATGCATATTCTGCCATCTGTTGTTTTCCCACATGAACAAAAATGCATGTAACTCAAGAGTAGACTGCAATGTGCTGCCATATGTTAGTTTTCCTTCCAATTACATGAAATTATGTGAGATTGCATCACTTTATTACGTAAAAAAAAAAGCTGAAAAATGGCGTCGCATGAGCGGGTAAAGGGCATTGAAGCGGATGAAATTTGTGCGCTTTTAGAGGAAAGTGACAGTGAAGGTTCAATTTATTCATTTCTGTCTACAAGTGAAAGTGAAGTAAACTATGCATAACAGGAAGTAGATAGTGTCAGTGATAGTAAAAGCGAATTAGATGGCATTACATCCTCACCTGTTGCATCATCGAATGTAACCTGAACTGGAAAGAAGTTGATGGACTCTTTCAAAGCAAATAAACTTGCGTTTTGTGGATTGTGTGGTCCCCAAAAGGCAGTCAATAATGTCCTTGATGCCTTTTTGTTATTATTTGACAAAGAAGTTGTAGAACTCATTGTCAGTGAAACTAACTTATATGACGACACTTATATTCAACCATGCACATTGAAACCACGTTCATGAATTTGCAAATGGCAATCAGTTACCATGCAAGAAATATTCTGGAAATATTTATGCTTATGGGTATAGTTCAAAAGTATTTATTGGTGTTCAGATTGTGAAGTAGGACTGTATTTCGAAGCATGTTTTAAACTGTACCACACAACGTTGGACTTCTAAACTAACAAGAACACAAGACAGGAGTACTTCGTAAGCGCAACATGTAAGTTTTTATTTTTATTATTATTTTTGTTATTATAGCATAAATGTCACTATTTATACATTTTTGTGTAGTGTGAAGTTTGAAAATTTCATTGTAATTGAGCAAATGTTTTTTTAAGATATGTTCAATTTTGTGACATTATGAGAAAATTGCTGTTTTGCTGATTTAAAAATACCGCCTCTCACAGCGGCTGATGGGTATTTAACTCCCGGTTTGAAGGGTTAAGTTATGAAGTAGTTCTGTCTCGCTGCGTTGTAGTCCGAAAGAATATCAGAGTCTGCCAAGGTAACAATATTTCCTGAAGAAGATGGTTAAAGCATCCTGTATGCTTCAGGTGCATGTAATGAGTGACAGTAATGTTTCTCATCATTTTATTTACAGATTTATGATGCATGTTTTTATGAGTGTGTCACCAAGTTGGAATTAATTATGATAATTATGAAAAAAAAATGGGTCTAGAATTGGAATTCTCAAACCCTTGTTTCGATAGCTACCAACGAGACCTCAGGCGACAACTCGGCTTCTCCTTGAAACAGCATTGTTTACATAACCATTGAAAATGTATGTCAGGATAGTTTCCTGGTTTGGTAAGGTACTGTAATCTACCTGGCAAAAATCGCCCCTCCCAACTGCCAATCCTGGATCCCCCACTGTGCTTCTCATCGATCCACTCTTGAGACCCCCATCCCCCACCCCGAAGATAAACTCCCGAGTTATACCTATGGATACCACTGAGAATACTATACTCTCTGGTGATACGTATAGTGCAGATTGATGTTATTGATGGTGGTAGTATTGGGGGTAGTGCCCTCCTGCACCCTGATTTCGAACACTGCTTATCGATGCAATAGAAGAGAATACTTAATTAACTATGTGTTTTCGTAGTTACAATTACAGAAAAGAACCTAAAAGTAGGATAAATACACAGTTTTGCAAAATATATATTTACTGAAGAAAACTGTCATTTACTGCAGGAAATTAAAAACTCCGCGTACTTTTTTATTGAAGAAATTGAGTTGTAAACCCAAGTGTTCTAAAAGTATTGTTATTTTAAAATTTGTGAACAAAATATTGTGACGAAAATAATTGTAATTCCAGAAAGGCATTCTTGTAAGAATAATTTATTCCCAGTCCGAACCAACCTATGTATTGACAATGAACAAGACTGTTCAAGTGTTCAGTCATTGACTATTGGTGACAATATTGCTTTATCATTTTAATGGAAAAACCATCCACTAAGTGGTTGAATTATAATAAATGCTGACACTGTTCGGACATAAGGCATCTGCAAGAAATGGAGCACTCATATTTGTACTGAAATTTTAAGATGCTTGTGTTCTTACACAGTAACTATTATCTAATGACTTTCTGTTGTCTATTCCATGGCCCACGCTAAGTCACGTGGCTAGTAGAAAGCCCTGCCTGCATGCCTTGCTGATAGATGAAGTTAGCGTACGTCAGAGGCCGTTTTCACTTCAGTGATGTCAGACGTGAATTTCAGCAATGTTTGAAGGTGTATTTCTCAGGAACAAAACAAATATCGCTGATATATTTTGCTCACCTCATTCTTGTGTCATAATCCATAAGATGAATGGATTTAAAACGTTCTTTATGTCGTAGTGAAAAGGTCCATTGTTTAGTACAAAGGAACTGCATAGAATTGATTGAATTGGTGTTTTAACTCCCGGGACCCTTGATTACAAGGCCACGATGCTATAGCCTGACAAGTTAAGTCCCGATATGTGCATATCGCTGCAGTTCAGTTCCTATTACGTTATCCTCCCCACCACTCTTCTACGTACTAGTCTGGCCTTGAGAGTACGAGTGGTGCCAACTCAGGAAAATTAAGCTAAAACAAATATGACAAACGATTTTTACTTTGTAGATTGACGATGCACGCTTATATCAGTTTATCAGTGGTTCATTTGATTTAATCTGGTCATTGAAAATGCGTGCGGTGCGCGGATCGTAAACTGTAGTATTACGTACGCACGTTAAGGTTTATAGCGAAGAGAAACTACAGGGCGAATGACTTTATTTTCTGAGTGTGGCTGTGGCTTGGATTTTTTTAAAGCCAAGTGGGGTGGGGGTTATTTTGTTTATCGTACAACAATCGCTACGAGAAGGCAATCTGATAACATGCTTGACTGTGTTCTTTCTTAAAGCATTGAAATGTTCTTGCTCTTTACTCTTGACTGCATATTTTTGAAATGCAAAAATCAAATCATGCTGGGTCCAACGAAATCCACAATCTGCTCTGGAAAGCCCCTTAGAGGATAAATTGTTTACAATGTTGCAACATATTTGCAATATCAGAAGGAGTTACATAAACTTAAGTATAATGTTGTCGAGTCCACAAGCGTCACCATGGTGTTGGATGGTTTCTCAAGTTTTAAAAGGATTGGATTGATTTGTTGTTTTAAGTCCACTTTATGCACAGTAAGGCTAATCGGGACTGGACCTACAGTTTATAAAGTGGGATCTGAACCACTATGTGCCTCCACCGGGAATCGAACCCAGGACCCCTTGATTACAAGGTGACGATGCTACCACTGCGCCATCGGAGAGGCAAAGTTTTAAAAGAAGGAAAAGAGTCTTTGGCGAAAGGTGAGTTGAATATCTGTACTCCGACAGGTAGAACACAGCCCAGGAAAAAGCGAATACAAATTTCGTTGAAAATCCTCAGAGTATTCCGCTCCCTCTAGGTTGTAACACTGTGAACCAACGTCGCTGCGAAGAATGGAGTGGGGAAATGTTGTATGAGATGCGCAACAGCTATTTGCAGCATCTTGTTTTTAAACTTGTCAAGTTATACCACTGCGCCATCGGGGAGACCCAAAATGCATAGGAAGGTATGGTAGGTACAAAGGAAAGAGGAAGGTATAGTAGGTACTTTTACTTGCAGACCATGATAATGCATTATTGATATAAGCCCTTAGCCATGAGAATAAAACAAAATAGTTGTAAACCAATGTTTAATCATTTACTCATTGGAAGTATTCAAGTATTATGTAAACATAAAAAAAAAAAACAGATTAATGGAAGCCTGCATGTTACTCAACTTATGTATCATTCACAAAATGTATTAATAATTTAAACTATATGAGTTGTAAACTTATGAGTAAATTTTTTTCTGTTTCCTGATCTGAAGATACAATTCTTAAGACATCATAATGTAGCTGTAATCAGATTCTATCCCTTATGCTAGATCATGGATGCTTCCAAAACTTCTTGAAAAGTCATTTTTCTAGTAAATTGGTATCTACATGCTGAAGTATCAATGAGGACAGCCAGAAAACTAGGGGTTCCATGCTTAAGGTGGTATATGTCTGTTGTTGCAGTCTGATAAAAGGACATCTTGATTAGGTTGAAGAACAAACTGATTGTGACACAAACTTCTTTACACCACATTAAAAATTACTTTTTTCAATGTATTGCACATTAAATACATGTCAGAACACAAAAGGCTAAACAAGTATGAAACCTTGAATATTTTAAAATAATTGGATTTTGTCAAAAGAATTTATTAAATGTTGAATAGAAAATAGGTTTTTAAGCTGTATGAATTTCTGAATGTTGTCTAAGATCCTGCTTCCATGCAAATGACAGTATGAATTATTAAATGTTTTCTAAGTCTTCCTTATGTGTAAATGATTTATTTTGAACACACATAAGGATTCTCTCCAGTATGACATACTAAATGATTTTCAAGATCTTCCTTCCATGTAAATGATTTATTAAATTTTTTAACACACATAGGGCTTCTCTCCAGTATGACTTATCAAATATTCTACAAGACGTTCCTTCCATGTAAATGATTTGTTGCATGTTGAACACACATAGGGCTTTTCTCCGGTGTGAATTCTTAAATGATTTCCAAGACCTTTCTTCTGTGTTTTGAATTTTGAATTTGAATTTAAAATTTTGGGAGCGTCAGCACTTAGGCTATTTTGCTCCCGTCAAATTATACGGGCGCCAGCCCCTTATCATTACAAATAACAACACTAAAGTTGCATAACTAAAAATCTTAAAATGTTCTGACTTCTGTTAAAAGCTGAGGCTGTAAACGGGCATTCAGCACACACAAGGACAAAAAACAGGACAACACACACAAAATTATACTGGCTATAGTGCCAGTCGGCAGAGCCTCGTTAGTCTTTAGTCCAGGGTGCACTATGTGGAAGTGAGGTTGACTTTTGGGCGCCTATGTGTGGCACCAACATTTCCCCATCCCTTTTCCTTCTGTGTAAATGATTTGTTAAATGTTGAACATACATAGGGCTTCTCTCCAGTATGAATTCTTAAATGTTTTTTTTTTTTTGTTTTTTTTTTTGTTTAAGATGTTTCTTCTGTGTAAATGAATTGTTACTAGTTGAACACACATGGGGCCCCTCTCCAGTATGAATTCTTAAATGTCTTTCAAGATGTCCCTTGCGTGTAAATGATTTGTTGCATATGAACACACCTAGGGCTTCTCTCCAGTATGAATTATTAAATGTTTTTCAAGATATTTCTTGTATGTAAATGATTTGTTGCATGTTGAACACACATAGGGCTTCTTGCCAGTATGAATTCTTAAATGATATTCAAGATATTCCTTCAGTCTAAATGATTTGTTGCATATTGAACACACATAGGGCTTCTCTCCAGTATGAATTCTTAAATGATTTTGAAGATGTTGCTTCTGTGTAAATGATTTGTTACATGTTGAACACACATATGGCTTCTCTCCAGTATGACTTCTTAAATGTTTTCTAAGATTTTCCTTCAGTCTAAATGATTTGTTGCATGTTGAACACACATAGGGCTTCTCTCCAGTATGAATTCTTAAATGATTTTGAAGATATTGCTTCCGTGTAAATAATTTGTTACATGTTGAACACACACAGGGCTTCTTTCCAGTATGAATTCTTAAATGTTTTCTAAGATTTTCCTTCCGTGGAAATGATTTGTTGCATGTTGAACACATATAAGGTTTCTCTCCAGTATGAATTCTTAAATGATATTCAAGACATTCCTTGCGTGTAAATGATTTGTTACATGTTGAACACACATAGGGCTTCTCTCCAGTATGAATTCTTAAATGATATTCAAGATATTCCTTCAGTCTAAATGATTTGTTGCATGTTGAACACACATAGGGCTTCTCTCCAGTATGAATTCTTAAATGATTTTGAAGATTTTGCTTCTGTGTAAATGATTTGTTACATGTTGAACACACAAAGGGCTTCTCTGCAGTATGAATTATTAAATGATTTTCAAGATATTCCTTCTGTGTAAATGATTTGTTACATGTTGAACACACATAGGGCTTCTCTCCAGCATGAATTCTTAAATGTTTTTTAAGATTTTCCTTCTGTGTAAATGATTTGTTGCATGTTGAACACACATAGGGCTTCTCTCCAGTATGAATTCTTAAATGTTTTTGAAGACTTTGCTTCTGTGTAAATGATTTGTTACATGTTGAACACAAAAAGGGCTTCTCTCCAGTATGAGTTCTGGAAGGTTTTTTAAGATCTTCCTTCCTTTCAACATTAGGAGTTTTCCAATGCTTTCTAAAACTTCGTTTCAATTCAAAAGGATTGATACTGGTTGAACATACAGAAAACTTTTCACCACTATGAACTCCTCTATATTCTATGAGACATTTTATCTCCTTAAATGATTCCTTGCGCATTGAGAAGTCAAAAGATTTTGAACTAGTATGATTTCGCATGTGAACTGCAAGTTGACATTTATCATGAAACAAATTACTTCCATCATTCCAAATGGAAAAACCTTCCGAGATTGAAGATTTTGTAGATTCTGCTTCCCTTGTAGATTCTAGAGTAGTTCCACTATTCTTTGTTGCAGAGCAGAATGCTGTCGCTAGTGTTGAGCTGCAAGAAAGAAATCCTATTGCTATTGGAAGTGATTTGGGTCTGAAATTTTAAGTTGAAATATGAGACTCCATAAGACATGAATTTATATCAGTGTACGAGGCGTATTCGTAAAGTAAGTACCATTTGCAAATATTGCCGCTGTAGCGATGCAGTCATGTGTGAGTTCTCGCTGACGTCTTTCATCCGTTAGTTAGCCACAGGCACGCATGGGAGCAGGTCATGCTTTTTCTTCATAGTTTTCTGAAGGTTTGAAATGTTCAAGAAAATCAATCAGCTGTGAAGTCCGGTCTGTGATTTGTTTTCTCAATGCAAGAATGGTTGAATTCTTGCCTAGAGGACAGACCACCAACAAGATGCCTGTTGTGACACATTAATCCGGCTGCCTCGTGCAATTCAAAACAAAAGACGTGGAATGCTTAGCGAAGGCATTATGTTGCTTCACAACAATGCTCGTCTGCATACGGTACAAGAAACTCAAAATGTCATTACGTCATTCAGCTGGGAACAGTTTGTTCATCCGCCAAAAGCCCTGACTTAGCACCAAGTGACTACCATCTCTTTCTTCATCTGAAGAAGAAGTTTCTTGCTGGTCAGTATTTCAACGAGGATCACGACATCGAAGCATCGGTGCTTGGATGGCTTTCGTCACAGGCGGGAACATTCTATGATGATGGGATACAAAAACTAGTCCCACGCTACGACAAATGCTTGAACAATGGTGCAAACTACGTAGAAAAGTAGTTTAAGGTCTGTAGAATGCAATGCAAATAAAAAAAGTTACGAAACTATTTTACTTTATTTTTTACACCCTTTCGGTACTTACTTTCCGAATACGACTCCTACAAGTATGTTTTATTGAAAAGCACATCAAATCAATGTATATATCAACAACAATCTGGAAAGAGATACATGGTTCTAAACTTTCTTACACCAATTTCACAATGGAAATTATCCATTAGTAGGTACAACCCAATTATTCGACATTTCAAAATGCTAAAATTACGAAGAATGAAACATTATTTCAAAGTAAAAATATTATTTGCGTAACACTAACAATAACTTCAAGTATTGTGGAATACCTTATAGTGTGATTCAATAGATGCACAAACAAAATTTAAACGACTACCATGAAACCTGTAAGGGAGATTTATGCAGGGTGTTTTGCATAATGAAGCCTCGCCTTTGAGATAATTTTCAATGTTTAACATTATCGGTTTCCACCATAAGTTCTATAAATTAATAGCATTGATTGATTTTGATTATTTTACTTTGCTCTTCTGCCACTTTTGGCTAATCGCGAAGATGAGGATGAGTGATGATGTGATGAAATTGATGAACGGACATGTATGTCACGTGTTTCAGTGTTGCCAGAGTATGTTTTATTGCATCAATTATCGCTGTGGTCTAATGTTTTCTAGTGGATCTCACAAATTCCTTAACTTATTGACATGAGAGTATCTATTGTTTGGTACGATCAATAAATAACCGGAATGAATGTTGTACGGACTTACCTTTTAATACTCGTCGGCATACTCCCCTGCGTTGTTGAGGCAAGCATTCCAACACTTCACCAGATTTTTGATGCCCCTGTCCCAGAAGTCCTGTGGCTGCTGTGAGCACCAATGGAAGACCACCTCCTGAAGTTGTGTATCCGAGGCAAAGTGGATTCCACGTGGGGTTGCCTTTAAGTGGGCTAAACACATGAAAGTCACATGGGGATAGGTCAGGGCTGTAAGGGGGATGATCTAAGCATTCCCAACCCATTTGTGCGATCATGTCCATAGTGTGTCCAGCAATATGGGACGTGCATTGTCTTGCAGTAGGATGACAAGAAGCCGCGCCACTTGTGTCTGATTGCAGGACTCACCTAGTTTCGCAAGATGTCAGAGTACAGAGCAGCGTTCATTTTCTCACCCTGCCGGAAAAAGGGACTGAGACGTGGACAACGATGATCAAAGAACATCACCTTGCGAACAAAGTCGACTTGTCTGCTTTCTTGGGTTGCGAGGACGAGGAGTGTTACCACTCCTTGCTGTCGAGTTTACTCTTTGGCGTATACAGGCTGAGCAAGATCTCGTCCATTGCCACAATGCGCTCCAGGAAACCCTCGCCGTCTGTCGAGTACTGCAGGAGATGAGTGAGACTCTTCCCCATCTGTGTAGCCTCTTGCTCCTCTGCGAGTGTCTTTGATATCCAGGCTGCACACACCTTCCGGAATTGAAGGTGTTCATGAACAATAGTGTATGCTGTACCATGACAAATGCCGAGTTCGGTTGCAATCTGGTTCAGACACTCCTGTATGAGGTCATCAATGGCAGAAATGGACTCATCCATAATGGCACATTTAGGGCACCCACTATGTGCCGCATCAGACACTGTTGTGTGTCCTGCTCGAAACCGACCCACCCACTCATGCACTTGTGTTCGGGTCATGCACTCACCACCATACACAGCAGGTCATATGCTCGTTAATGTTCCCTGCCGTCAAAAATGGCAAATCACGTATCGCAGATCCTCCCTTGTGGCACCTGACACTGTGAACGCCATGACTCACCTCACTGAATGACTGACTGGCACCTTGGAGGTAAACTGCACATACACAACCTGCTTCCCTGCCAGTGCTGCCACCTAGCGACATGGCCTGGAACTCACCTCGCAGATATGTGGCATACCCCAGCCTGGCCTACATATCCCGTAAGTATCACTTTATTCGGCTTTCTCATGGCATTAATCCGGTTATTTATTTACCGTACCAAATACAAGGTTGACTTCAATTGCACCATCAATGTTAGCGGATTTGATTACCACCATGTGCATACATGTATTTTGAGTAGCTTGTTCCATTTCATTCAACCATCACTCCTCACTGACATAATAAGCCACAAGTGGCAATAAAACAGCACTAAACAACAAAATTATTAATACAACATAAACAATCAGCTACCCATTTTGCACATTCTTCATGTACTGGAAATAAGACACAGTGGGATCATCATTCGATTCAAAATTATCACAAAAAAAAATGAACTTTTCAACCAGACCATCTCAGATTTTCATGTAATTTGGTAGGATGTCTACCAAGTAACACTCATGTGTAAAATTTTAGCCCTCAGTGATACACGCTGTTCTTACAGCAGGGTTGCCAACTTCATAAAAAATTCAAATTAAAGAGTTCCCACATGAACTCAAATTCCCTGATATTTCCCATAGTTTTCCAATCTTTATTTTTTCCAGAGGAGCCCATACAGAGTGCAATATATTTTATAATAGCCTACATTTCCCCTCATAACCATTCCACTCTCACCTTCTTTAATTAATATTATTAAATTTGATTCTTGTTATTTAGCATCACCTATCTACCACTTTTGGCTAATCGAGACTATTATGACGAGTGATGATATGATAAAATTGATTTAGGGAAAGTCACCAAGAATACCCATGTCCAAGTCACGATTGAAAGCCGGGGCCTATGTCTATTATTATTATTATTACAGATAACAAAGTTATTCTATTGGTATTGGCATATCACTGTATCAGTAATACTAGTGATAATTTTGCCAATCTGATATATTCAGAAGTCGTCTCTAATTTAGGATAATATTCTGCCATTTTGTTATTATTCTTATCATACAATTCGTACATCACAGTTTTGTAAAGTAAATGTCTAAATACCCTCAAGGTTGTTAAAGATCCATGAATTTAAAAAAATTAAATTCCGGTCAAGGAGAGAAAATCAGCAAGCATAAATGGGTTCTGGACCGTAAAGAACCTTGTTTAAAGTATTTTAATTTGGTCCAAGAACCTTTTTTTTTTTTTTCAGATCAATTTAAATTCAGTCCAGGAACTTTTTTCCAGCTTAATTTAAATTTGGTCCAGGAACTTTTTTCCAGCTTAATTTAAATTTGGTCCAGGAACTTTTTTCCAGCTTAATCTAAATTTGGTTCAGGAATCTTTCTTTCCATATCCATTTAAATTCGATCCAGGAACCTGTTTTCCATATCAGTTTAAATAGGGTCCAAGTTCTGTGTTGAAATTAAATTATCCAGACCTCCCTGAAAGACTTACTAAGAATTAAAATTAAATAACGAAAATAATGAAGTAATAAAAAACTAAAATTAAAAAAAGTGTACTTTTTTTAATCGAGGGTTAATTATTTAAGCTAAAGTAATTGGAATTCAAGGATCATAAGACTTCAAATGACAGACACCACTGCGCCATCGGGGAGGCCCAAGATACATAATGAATAGAACTACATGCTGTTACATCATTATAACCTGTCTTTTTACCTATTCACATAACAATAATACATTAATTAATTTGAATATTTTAATTAATACTATTTTATTATTATATTGAGATATTTGGTTCGGATCCCCCTCAAAATATATTTCTAGATACGTGCCTGATTAGAAGGTATGGGTTCCTGGATCTTTAACAATCCTAGCGATAGGGAGGGGGTTTAAAGGACAACGAATTGTGAATAAATTCAATTCCCATCCGGGAGAGAAAAGTATCAAGGGAAAATGGGTTCTAGACCGTAAAAAACCTTCTTATGTTTCAAGTATTTCAATTCAGTCCAGGAACCTTTTTCCCAGATGAATTTAAATATGGTCCAGGAACCTGTTTTTCAAGATGAATTTAAATTTGGTCCAGGAATGTTTCTTTTGGATCAATTTAAATATGGTCCAGGAACCTTTTTTTCACTTGAATTTAAATTCGGCCAAGGAACTTTTTTTCTGGATCAATTTAAATACAGTCCAGGAACCTTTTTTTCTAGATCAATTTAAATATGGTCAAGGAACTTTTCTTCTGAATTAATTTAAATATGGTCCAGAAACCTTTTTTCCATCTGAATTTAAATTCGGTCCAGGAACCTTTTTTTTCCAGGTCAATTTAAATACCATCCAGGAACCTCTTTTCAATTAAACAATACACAACTTAAACCAAAAATTTAAATTGTGTGAGAAAGAAGGTTCTGGTCCTGCAGTGGAAATTATTAGAATTTATGTGTTCCTGGACCTTTAACAATCCTGCCACTGAAATTTTTTGAAGCTAAATTGTCAAAACCTGTTGTTTTGAGAAAGCATGTTTTCCTGCACACAACCCTTCGTAGCTTTCTAGGAAAGTCTATGCTGACTTTGTCCCAACGAAATGCAATTGTCACGTGTTGTTGGGGTTTGTATCGAATTTCATGAGGGAATAGAGTCTATGTACGTATATATTACTCCTGCAATTTAAGAGGGGAGGGACAATTTCCCCTAGGTCGTCCCCTCTGAGGCTGATCACTGTTGCCTGCTTCCCTCTTTTGGAGCCATATCTGGCTTCCCTGCTCTCCTTTGGCTGTGAACTGTGGCACCAGCCCCTTGACCCACTATGATGACACCACTGGCTCCGGCCCACAAAGACCAACTTTGGCATGAGTGTACATTTTGCACATGACATGACTTTGTTATATTGGCTGCATCACCCACCCCCCTCTTACCTCCCCAGCTACTATTATATAGCACCATGACTAAGGTGAAGATGACAATATTGTTATCCGGGAATACTTTATTTTTGATTTCATATGAGCATCAGTGGATTACTGAGATGGGTGATGCTGCATGATCTAGGCAGTGAAAATTAAGAATAAATTGTCATCACTTTAAAGCCCCTCTGACACCCAAAATTACCCTAGGATGCACTTTATCCAGACATCCTAAACCTAGCTCCTTGAAAGTCATCTTTAGCTTTATTTAAGGTGAAATTTAGCTCTTTCATGCACACCAGGTTTGGCAACACTGCCAGGATGGCCGTAGGAGACAAGGAGAAATGCATTACACTTATGGGACCATTATTTTATTTGTTCTCTCGGAAATATCAAACATCCAATGACGTAGAAAACTACATGAAAGGAAAAAGGACACATTGAACTATGTCTTAGTAGTAGGAAAAGTCGAAACTCCCATTCGCCGTAACTTGAAGTTGAAGTTGATTTCCCATAAGGAATGCATGGGATTCTGTAAATACTTATTGATTATATTTTTCAAACATCTGTCTAGCTTACTAATCAACTTGAAAAACAGTTTCCACTTGGAGAGAAATTCATACCCTCTTGCATTGTATCCCTTTTTTTAATAGCAGTGCCCAATCTGACGATATTCAAGTGAATGCGCAACTGGTGCGTAATTGTCCCTCTTCGCCTTAAGTGTTTTTGTTAGTGCTGTTTTAGGTGCTGCAAGTACCAGGCTCACAAAGCTGTAGTGCCCCTTGTACATGAGTTCTGAACCATTTTTCACTAGATCAAGGAAAAGATGCACTTTACAGACCCATCCTATATTGTGCAATATATCTTTATTGAAATCTCACCTAAAATTGTAAGAAATTTGCCTCCTTGCATTCAAATGTGACAACAATTCTTTCCAGGTCAAGGAGAACCTGCTCAGTGTTCCAAATTGTACACAATTTTGTGCTCCTCATTTTATATTTGTAAAATATGTGACATACATCAGGGGACTGATGGACTGAGATTGACATATTTGGTAACATTCATAATGGGACTAAATACATAATTCTACACCAGACAGTCTGGACAAATAGATATGTAAAAATATATTGCACTGAGCATGGAAAAAACACACATCAATTCCAAATTATAAGGAAATTGGTGGCAGTCATATACTGTATTTACGCGTGTATAATGCACATACGTGTATAATGGGGAAAAGTGACTAACAATTATATCTTGTATATAATGCGCAGTACAATCCCAAATCTTTCACTCTTTAATCTACAAAGCGAGATCAAAATTTTGTTATGGATTTGCAGTACTCAGGAAGTTATTTTCTGTTATTTCTCGCCCAATAAATACCGCTGTGATGGGAGGTGATGGGAGGTGCATGCTCAAATTCTGCCAGAATGGCACTGCTTTTCTTGGTGTCGCAGAACATTACATTACAAAGTGAAAAATCATGAGAAATAGCCTTGAAACTTTTTATACGTGGTTTTTGCTCATGCCTTCTTTACCTTTTCTAAAAATAGTTCAAATTATATACCTTTTCCCGTGATTAATGTAACATTTATACAAGGCAGATGCAGGACCCTCAAACTATCAGTTAGCAACACAAGATTTCTTCCATTAAGGCATTTACACACTTCATATATTATTTGGTCAGTAATACATATTACTTTCTTTTTCCTTATCTTTTTATTCGTCCAAAGTACCATAAAAACAGAACGTTCCTTCATTTTGTGATGATGTTATTTCAACCGCATTTCACATTAGTGTCGCCATCTTCAATGGAATATTATTGCAATATTCAGAAACTGCAGGATTTAAGCTTTACAATGATATATAACATGATAGGGTACAGTAAATATGAAAAATCAATGCAAGTGTCACAAAATCATGGAATTACTCTGTATGGTTTCATGATGGCTGTCCGAATTATTCCGTGCATTATACGCATCACAGATTTTAGGGGCAAAAATTTTGGAAAAAAATTATACATGAGTTAATACGGTATATAGTTACCAAACAATCACAACCTGTCGTTCCCTATATTAACATACATAGTTGGTAATGTCAATATATTTTCTTGCATTTAGAATAAAATGTGATGCTCTCATCCATGGTGTAGCCATTGTATGAGACAAGTGCGCCATTGCCAACTGGGAAATGATGTAGACTATGCCAAATAGCCTATATGAAAGACTTTCAAATAACATAAATAAGCATTTCAATATATGGATGATAGAACTACAGGGTGGAATTGTGAAATTTGTATGCACACATGTAATCCTATTCCGTAGTGTATAGCTACAGAAAGTTTCATTCAGATTGCTTAAATGGGGTGTAAGGGGTGACCTACCACGTAGGCACCCAAGAGACAACCTCACTTCCACATAGTACACATTGGACTGCATTTTGCAGATGAACGAGGCTCTGGCGACTGGCACTATGGCCAGTATAATTTTGTGTGTGTTGTCCTGTTTTTTGTCCTTATGTGTGTATAACTCTGGCACTATGAGACCAATTTATTTCGGATAAATTTTGTTTGAAAGTAAAAGCATCAGGGCATGCAACCATGTACAATTCCTAACGGCCAACCGGAGGGGAGGGGAGTTCTGGGGAGGCCTCGACCCCCAAATTTCAATAGGGAAAAAATAGAAAAATCTGGAATTTGCCCCCTCTTCTCCTGCTATTTTGGGACGAGGACGCAAACTTTAGCCTCATTTTCATAGAATGCCCCTTTCGCAATGAAATGAAACATGTTTCATGTTCCTAGCTGTCATACAAGGTCACTTATGACGTTGTGAAACTCTGCATAACTAATTTGCATAGTGCTCAGAAAATTGATTGAATTAGTGTTTTAAGTCCATTTTATGCACAGCAAGGCTAATCGGGGCTGGACCTACCGTTTAAAGTGGGATCCAAACCACTATGTGCCTCCACCGGGTATCAAACTCGGGACCGCTTGAGTACAAGGCGATGACACTACCAGCTCAGAAAATTGTTATAACTCTGGCACTATGGGACCAATCTACTTTGGATAACTTTTGTTTGGAAGTAAAAGCATCAGGGCATGCAACCGTGTACAATTCAGAACACCCAACCGAAGGGAGGGGGGGGCTTGACCCCGAATTTCAATGAAAAAAAAAATTAAAAATCTGGAGTTTGTCCCCTCTTCTCCAGCTATTTTGGGAAGAGGACGCAAACTTTAGCCTTATTTTCATAGAATGCACCTTTAGCAATGAAATTAAACATGTTTCATGTTCCTAGCTGTCATACAAGGTCAATTATGATGTAATATGTGAAACTGTCTTTTTTATCAAAGATAGCTAATTTGCATAGTGCTCAGAAAATTGTTATAACTCTGGCACTATGGGACCAATCTACTTCGGATAACTTTTGTTTGGAAGCAAAAGCATCAGGGCATGGAACTGTGTACAACTCAGAATGCCCAACCGAAGGGGGGAGGTTGTGGGGGGGGAAGGCCTCGACCACCGAATTTCAATGGGGAAAAAGGAAAAATCTGGAGTCTGCCCCCTCTTCTCCTGCTATTTTGGGAAGAGGATGTAAACTTTAACCTTACTTTCATAGAATGCACCTATCTCAATGAAATTAAACATGTTTCATGTTCCTGACTTTCAGAGAAGGTGGACAATGAGGCTATATGTGGAACAATGCAATGTCAAAAACATCACATTGGGTTACATTGGTAGCAAACAGATCAAAAAAGAGACATGTTTGATGGATGGGTAGTTATTTAGAATATTGTGCAGTGAAATAATTAGTGTTATGTAATATAGGTACTCACCACCTAGTTGCCCATGTGGAATGCCTGGAAACAAGGATCTATATATAAATAAACCTTGCACTCCTTGCATTGTCAGGGTGGGTACAAATAAGCAGAAATGAAATTCCCTGACTTTTCCAGGTTTTCCAGGACAAAATTTACATTTTTCCTTGACAATTGCAAACTAAACTAAATCAATGTTTTTGCAAATGGAAATAATAAACTCATACAGATCCACGTATGGTTTTGTTAAGTACCAATATCATCTTCTATGAAATTGACTTAATTTCTCTATTCTCTATGATTTGAATTCAAACTGCAAAATAGTGAATTTGGAAAATTATTACAATTCACAAGCTAGGGAAAGATTACAGAATTTTGTCATATGCAGTAAGTTTAAAATAAAATACTTGATTATTTTTAAAGTTACGACTAAATGAGATAAGAGTAAAGAGTGAATGTATTAAGAAATACAATTTGTAATTTATCAGTCTCCTTATACATTCTCGGTATTATACGTTGATATTTCCACTGAGGTTTGGAACCCTCTGCTTGCAAGAACCATGAGTGCGGACTCATTTTGCAATGCAAAAAGCTACTTTTCTCTTCTCTGTAAAGCAAACAACTTAACTCTTGCATATAAGTGAAACAATTGAATCGAACAAAATAAAGTGTCATATTTCCTTACATTATCAATGGGATTTATGCTTCAGTACAGTATATCCAAGTGAAGTACTGTGAAACTGACAACATGCAGTTATACCATTAATGCTTACGAAAAGGGTATGTAGGTATTAGAAATTTAACGCAAGGAATTTATAGAATTACATTGGATAGGTACCTTAATCATCCATCCATCCATCCGAACCGAGGAAGGGGGCGCTACTACCGAATTTCAATTAAAAAAACAACAAAAAAAATCTGGAGTTTGCCCCTCTTCTCCTGCTATTTTGGTGAGAAGGTTCAAACCTTAGTATTCTATTCAAAGAGTGGACGTTTCCAAAGAGATTGAAACGTGTTTCATGTTCCTGGGTGCCATACAAGTTGAATAATGAGCCAAAATGTGAAACTGTTCGGAAATGTGGCATGGATATGTTGCGGAGAGGGGAGAGGTTGGTCATTAATATGAATTTCCCAGGCTTGCTCCAGACCTGTGTCAGAGTTTCCACCCAAACATAAGAGTATGAAGGTCCAAAAAGCACATTCATTTCATAATCAGCACCATGATAGCATATGGTATCATCTGACCAGTACGACCTTAAGGTTAAGCCTCTAAATATTACATGGAAAATGCATTGAATTATCATTTTTTCATGTCCGTATGGGAGTAGTAAGGGGACTTGTCAATAGATGGAGGGGATAGGAGCAGGTGGTGCCATCCGATAGTTGTCGGACGTCATAGTAAAGCATTTTGTGGGGCAATCTGAAGGAACATGGAAACAAATAGGTTCCATTCATACATACGATTTTTGTCGAATATCGCCATCCGACAAAGTATCTCACTACAACATGCGACAGAAATTGCATGGACTGCAACATCCAACAAAAATCGAATGCATAAACAAGAAGAGCTTTAGACTGCAAATATGCTGCTGGAATTTTATTACTCTTCTGGCTCACTTCACCTTATTTAATGTAGCAGTGCTTACAAAGGTTTCCTTTCATTATCCTGACGTATTACTGGTTTCGCACAAGTTAACATGCATTTACAATGACATTGCACTATTCTTAGATATCAAGAAAAATCCAACCAAACGAGATATATATTGAATACTATCACGAAAAAGTGAAACACAAATCTGCATTGGTGAACGTTATAAAAATTGGCAAGTGCATGCTCCCAACCTCAAATTTATTGCAATGAAATTAACGCCACCCTCTGTCCTGTCTGTTTAAACTCGTGAGAGTTGATCATTAGACTCTCACTGTGTAAGGTTAATGTCCAGTATTATGAAATAAAATACTAATAATAAATACGTAAATATTTTAATATCATATTTACTCAAATCATTCAATCATAAAAGTAAATCACTTTCTTCAAGAATTGACTTTTCTCTGCCAGCCCTGCTAAATTTTCACTTTTCCATCTATTGATTTATACAAGGGGTGGCCAGAAAGTAATTTCCAATTAGTAGGGACATTGATTTTTCGCATACACCAAAACCGTGAACAATGGTAATTGCTGCGAAGTTATGTTTAGGAATGTGCAGTGATGTCTGGACACATTTTTCGCCTGTTCAAAATATCGAAATAATGCGAATTTGGCATAAAATGCGAATTGTTGGACTTTTTTTAGTGATTTTTTTAAAGAAATGTCCTAAAACAATGAAACATTCGATGAAATCCAACATTTTTGTCTTTTCTAGGCCATGTTTGTGTACATAGAAGATGCAAGTTTTCCAACATTTTACTCGAGTAAACTATAGAGTTATATGTACATGGAATAATTCCGACAGCCACATTAAATCATGTATTTCCCACGATTTTTTCAACTTCTATCAAAACAATTTCCATCACAGAGCAAAGTGGCAGGGTTCTAACAGGAGATCGAGTGCGTATCTACTGTCACACAGGAGCCACACCTTTGTATTTGTCGCACGAGATATGTTTTGAATTACCAAGTTAAGTGCGCACCATCGGCATTTGTCGAGCGAGTAATAATGAAGCTCAGTCGTTAGGGCATCTGACTACTATGCGAGACACACGGGGTCGATCCCCTGCGGGGGAGAACTGGGATGTTTTCCACCTATTCAAATTGCTCCGGCGCCCACCCAGCATCATATGAAGCAAGTACCTTGAGGAAACTTTGAAGGATCAAGGTAGCCAGGAGCATGGTGCTGATCACATCACCCCCAAGACTACTAGAAGGAAAGGCTGGGGTCAGACACGCCTCTTTTCGCGACTGCCGCGGGTGTGACGTCATGGGCGGACAAAACCCAGCTGAGTCTTTACCCCATACGGAAAGAAACGTGGAAAGGCTGATCTGTTTTGTTCTTTTCGCTCCTTTTTTCTTGTATTTTTGGATTGTTGGGTTCAGGGTACGAAATCCTGGAGTGGACGAGGGGGGATTTCCCCACACCAGTAATAATCTTGGCCTCAAAAATCCCCCCACGAAAAATTTCCCGGGGGGGACAGTTTTTGTTATAACAAAGAAAAGATAAGCAATTACTTTTAATTTCAAATATACCTTACTAAGAATAATATCGAAAACACACACAAATTAGTGTGGCTGTGAGTGTTGAATGCTTTCTCTCTCAAGAGATCACTAACAAATCTACATCAATACGCACAATAAAAGTAAAACAAGAATGCAAAACAATAATAACTATGAAATCTAATTGATTTATATTAACATAGTGCACAAGCTAAACAAAAACTTACGCATAATAAAACCACTTCAACTGCCATTATTTATTAACATCTTTAACCGGTTAGTAATGGAATTAGTTAACTGCTTTACACTATCTGATATGTATGAAAGTAACAAATTAATTTCTAATTAATAATCATAATAATTATTTTAATTGAGTAATTTATTTTTACTTTTAATAACATTGAAAAATATGTACATCGTATAATTCACACATATGTTTGTGGGGAGAGGGTTTTAGGTTAAGAAGTTTCTCCCCATCACCAGTTTTCAATGATTTCGCACCCTGGTGGGTTGCGGGGTGCTGCAGTTTACAATGCCTTCAGTGAGGTGTTGCGACGTGTCGTAATCTCCGATGAAAAAATAAAAACAGCGGGTGACAATATATCACTGAACACATCGCATCTAACGAGACTTGTTAGTGGATTGCGATACCAGTAGTCTCATTACACAACATCAGACTACCATACACTTCAATTGGGTTACAATTATTAGAATAAAAAATAATAATATTTTAATTTATAATAATATTTTAATTTATAATAATATTGTAATTTATAATAAAGGCTCTCACGAGTATAGTAAGATAAAAACTGCAAGCATATACCCCCAATTTAATATCCTGCCCCACCAAAATTCCTATGTCAATTTTAAGTTCACTGTTGGTATTGAAGAGTTAAATCTCGACCTCCTCCAAATAATTTAATTCTCAATCGCCACACCAAAATTCCCACAACAGTAATTAATACTCAAGACTTGGCTATCTCCCATCCTAGTGCTCAATTTCCTTACTATAGAGTTGGAAACTTCCGCAACCAAGGATAATTCCACATCAGAATTCATGATAAAAATTTAAGGTTTAATATGTAATAGCTGGATATTGTGCACCTCAAATAGATATACCGTGTTGCCGAGAGGCGACACTAATATGTCTCGTCGCGTGAAAATTCCATCTCTTCTCGTGTCTAGTCTCGTTAACAACACTAATAATACATAGTAACTGTTATAATTCCCTTGGAAATACACAACTTGCTATTTATATACGAGTGATACTTAAATGACAACATAGTTCAACTTCCGTTCTCCATTGTTCTATTATTTATTCAGTCAAATTTTCATCACAATCGCCCCCCCCCTCCCCAAAGTTAAGTGGACGCAACCAGCTTTCACATACCCACCTGTGGGCACCCTTGTTCGACATCCCACTGATTATATATATATATATATATATATATATATATATATAATCGTTCAGTCGAAAGTTGTTTAAAGTGTTTGTGACATAATACACACGGAACTTCCTCACATTTCTCCCTGTGTAGTTCAAAGATTCATAAGACTCACAACTGTAATCTGAATAAGGCAAATTAATGATGAAATAAATATCAATAGTCGAAGCAAAGTTACCAAATTTGAAGAAGTTAAGTGAAAACAGCTCCTCTCTCACTCCTAAAAGAGAGCAATAGATGAGGTTGTTTTCTTTTACATATTCAACTTATCCATAATTTTGGCTTTCTGCCTTTATTTAACAAAACGCATGACCAGGCATATTAACTTCAATTTTACATGAAACTTTAGGTTTCAGAGAGAAATGTGACAACCTAAAAACTACCGATTCAATACATATGTTAATAGCTGTATAATCCAATTCTGAAGACATACATTATCTCGGATCCTAAGTGAACCTGTATATTCAGTCCCAGCTAGCTTCTGGGCATAATGACGGCTCTTTTTTGTTCATAATTTCTGCATTGATTCCGCTGCGAAACCGTGGCACGGAGCGATCTGTCCGCCCGTGACGTCAAGGACCACGTGATCAGGTATGGCCCCAGCCTTCCTTCTAATAGTCTTGCATCACCCCCACCTTCAGCAGTGATCAAGAAAGTGGGGCCCTAACTCCAAACCCCTATACAACTTCATGGAAAAGTGCAGGGGAGCACTTCACTTTTACTTCCTCAAAAATCTGTTCCAACATATCAAACTGTCACGAAAATACGTAGACCATGTGACCTCCAATTTAAAATAATAGTTTAAAAGCACAATGGAGTATTACGTTTCGGTATATTTGGCAGATAAATGTTCTAAAACAAAAATGCGAATTTTGGGAAACGTAACACTAACAAGTCACAAAAAGATAATGCCAATATATAGGTATTTGTCACGTGAGATAGATTGATTTTAATTTTTTGGGTGTGTCACCACTTATGGTCATTATGCACCCTTCAGTATATACGGGGAAAATTGCATTATCTAAAACGCTTACCTTAAAATAAAAAAAGGGGTATGGAAAATAACTTTCCCAAAATAACTTTCAAGATATCAAACTCTCACGAAGAGGTCTAAGCCATGTGACTTACAATTTGAAACAGTAGTTTAAAAACACCATGAAGGTATAATTTCAGATATTTGCCAGAAAATGCGCTATAATGAAAATGTGATTTTTGGGAGAAATAACACTGTATAGTAAAAAAAAAAAATAGAGAATACACCAATTTGAAAATAAAATAAAATATCAAGGTCCCTACCGATTAGGCATAAATAAAACAAGAATATCAGTTCAAGGGGAAATTGTCCCTCACCCCTTAAATTGCAGGAGTAATATATACGTACAATTTATTGCATTAGTAACAGTGATTCCTAACCTAATTTTCGGCACAATCACCACCGTTGTTCTGACATTTGTCGTAGCATGGCACTAAATTTTGTATGCCCATGGTATATGTGTCTGGCAGCAAAGACTGGAACTATCTCTACCACAGTCTAGCTGTCAAATCCTTGCCCTGCCAGAAACCTCTTCAGTTAAACAAAGAGATGAAAGTCAGTACATTCAAGACCAGGGCTGTACAGGGAGTGGTCCAAGATCTCTCACCTGTAGTGATGCAAAGAGCCTGTGTTTAATCAGCTGTATGGGGTTGTGCACATTCGATTGGCCTTCCGTGAATTGTCTGCATCATCGTCTGACCATACTATCACTCACAACGTCTGGTCTGCACACCTCACACGATTGCTGGTGGCTCTGGGCCAAATTCTGAGCGTGCAATGTAGGCTACATCGCAGTCAGTGTGAGACTTTATGAGAGCTGCAATCTTTAACCTAGAACTGTCCTAAAACGGCTGCATTGCAACTGTACCAGATTACATCTACATGCCACTTCTTCCTGCCTGCATGTGTGTGTGTCGCTCTCCGACCAATAGTGCTGTGTATAGGCACCATTGGAGCTTTTTTCAGGATGCCCCTCGTATATGAACTTTCAGAAGCTTTTATTATTAGTGTGTTCCTGTTTTAATGTGTGGTTAGCTAATTAAGGTACCTATCCAATGTAATTCTATAAATTCCTTGCGTTAAATTTCTAATACCTACATACCCTTTTCGTAAGCATTAATGGTACAACTGCATGTTGTCAGTTTCACAGTACTTCACTTGGATATACTGTACTGAAGCATAAATCCCATTGATAATGTAAGGAAATATGACACTTTATTTTGTTCGATTCAATTGTTTCACTTATATGAAAGAGTTAAGTTGTTTGCTTTACAGAGAAGAGAGAAGTAGCTTTATGCATTGCAAAATGAGTCCGCACTCATGGTTCTTGCAAGCAGAGGGTTCCAAACCTCAGTGGAAATACCAACATATAATACCGAGAATGTATAAGGAGACTGATAATGCCTGTTTGCTGAAGCTTGCAATCTCGCCATTTGGGGAGGTGCGAGATCAGCACCAGGCAAAGTCCTAGATAAGATAAGATCTTTTTATTGCCATATGACATTACAAGAATGTATCGACAACATCAACTTGTATTATTATTAATTTATACAATAAATAAAATAAATAATTACTATTTTCACATTGTAAATACATATTTTATGTATTAAGATCTCTAGTTTCATTTTCATTGATCAAGTATTTCTCAAAATCTATTGAGTAGTATTCATTAACTTCACAGACACACTCATTTTTCAAAATTTTTAAAATAAACTTATTAAAACTATTCATTTGTAGAGATTTTAAATATTGTGGTAATTGATTGTAAATTTTTACTGCCATATCCATGTAAGTCATATTTTTTTTAGATTTACAATGTTGGTATCTTCTTATACTTAGATTGTCTCAATTTCTTGTATTGTATTGGTGATTTATACCGTTTGTCGAAAATTTTTGTAAATTACTATGTAGGCTACTAAATATAAAATCCTATAGATATACAGTGAAGGTAGACTGAATACTTACAATTTAACAAATAAAGGGCGACAGTGTGATTTAGGGGACTCCTTGCAGATTATTCTCACCGCTTTTTTATAAAGTTCGAATATTTTATTTATTTGCATGTTATTACCCCATACTTGCACACTATAATTCAATATGCTATGAATTTGAGCATAATATACTTTCAATAGTACACTTCGCAACATCTTATTTGACCGCCCCGAAAGAATTCTAAGTCCCAAAATCGTAAACTTAGCAACATTGCACTTCAGATCCAGGTGAGAGTAGCCAACTTTGACTAGGTCCTTCCACTAGACGAAAAACGCTGCGGTGATAGGTTTTCAATTTAACACTTTCCATGAACATAGAAACTGTAAACCGCTATTATAATACACAATCAAACAGATATAATAAATTGGAAAAAGAACCTTGAAGGATATTTACGATTCTGCTTGCTCAACTTGAAATTTGGGGTGTTTGAAACACCGAACAGAGTTTTTCTCCACCTGGAGGAAATTGCCATCAAGTTTGTGCAGAAAGAAGCAAATTTGTGAGGAGTTTATGCGACATTTTATTTACAATACCTTGCATAATATCGATCAGTTCTCAAAAACATATATTTTACATGAGAATATGTGCTTGAAACACAGGAAGGTGGGAGTCTTCATAAACGTCAACATGTTTTTAAGGGTATAACGTCATTAAGTTAACATAGAATAGTTGGTTAGGTGCTGCTATCCTTATTTTTCATCAAGCGTGAAAGGTCGCTGGTTCAAATCCAACCCTCTCCTCTTTCTTTTTTTTCTTTTTTTTTGCTTGCTGAACAGATACCGTTGATATTAGAATATTTAAAAAATGAATCCGATGCACACTTGAGGGACGTCCCTTCTGCGCATATTTCCCCTTAGAAGTTGGAGATTTCCAGGATTTAAAGTTAAAACTTTTCTTTTTAGTTATTGTTCATATGTTGTGTTAACACACACATCATGATTAATTTACAAATCACATATATGTATTCAGGATGCAAAATGTAATGTTATTTAAGTTATGTATTGTTTGTTCTTCACTGACACCTAAAATATTGATTATTTGATTTCGATATACTAAAAAAATATATACAGTTATGTTAAGTAGTGATGTAGTGCAGTACTGTAATGAAGGAGAGCGTTTAATGAGTTCAAATTGCTAAGATTGGTAATTTTATGTCCGTTCCTTCGTAATGACTGTTGTCAATCCCCTCACCGCCATCTTATCATGCGTCTAAAACTAATAGTAAATCTCTAATTAACATAAATAAATTGTTATTGCAACGAAGTCCGATTTGATAAGAAACTACTAATAAGTATTTATATAGTGAGTGACAAACAAAAAATTCAAAACCTCATAATGATCGTTAATTCGTCACTGCTTTGTATCTAAAATGATTGTCTTCTTTGAACAGAAAGTACAAGTATCAGATATAACAAGGTTTCCACACTAACTTTGCAATATTCGAAACCACCATTACAGACTTAGCTCTATGTAACTTGATTCTGCGCATTCCACGTGGCATATGCCTTCCTCCTATCATCGAAATAACTTCCTCTTACTATTTCCTTTCCTCTCGTGAAATACAGAGACCAATGTTAACTTCTTAGCATGGTGGATAAACTTTACACCCAACGATATACTCCTGAAAAAATCGCTGCCTAGGTGGAGAATCGAACCTACAACCTCCCTCGTAAGAATCAAGCACACTACCTCTTCTCCAGGTAGCTCATGTTAAAATTTGCTACCAGTTTGAAGAAACCAATTCACACATAATGTCATGTCTATAATTTCCTTATGGCAATTTTCATGAGGAAACGAATTCAGATAAAATCGAGAAACGCTGAAAGGGAAAAATGATGAACATGTCTATTGGCATTTTGTCATATTTTGTAAATTGTGTAAAAATTCCGTGTTTTGAACAAGCAATCGTATAGTTACGAAGTATTTTGTTGTTTGTTTAAGGTAGGAACAGGAGAGCGAGAAGGAGTCATTTGAACCAGACCCCGTTTGACAAGAAACTTCAGCTTTTTTCCAAAGACTGTATGAAAAGAGAAGGAACGTATGAAATATAAAATATGTGTGAAATTGAAACAATGGAAACCTTGAAAGATAATACTAACGAACTTCAAACTATGAAAAACATATTTTTGTGGTGGAAAACTCCAAGTCATTTTCGAAATATGAACTTGATGTTTTTCTTTATTATGAAGTGGAGATATGGGACGATACGATCCCTCAGCCAGAAAATTTTAAGTAAGCTACCTCCAACTTTTTCAATGGTCATAATTACTAATTAGGGTCCGGAAGTTGATGAAAAATCAACTTTTTTTCTGACCCTTAAAAACAATGCTAAACCTGATATCATGTCCGTTTCCCTTCAGTTAGAGCCGGAAAACACTTTCCATTTTAAATTTTTTTTTCATTTTTCGGCCTTTTTTGACTTTTAGTTTATTTGTCAGTGTTTTTAACAGTTTTTGTTGCATTTTTACTTATTTTTTAGGTTTATTTTTCTCGTCCCCTGTTGTTTCGTGCATTTTAAATGCATTTACTAGTAAAACTTACATATGTAGATTTCTTGACATGGTCCTTTTAGCAAATTCACCATGAATCGAAAATACGGTCAATAGAAAAGCATTATATTATTCTTAACTGAAATGTTTGGCAATGGATTAAAATACTTCGTGTGAAGATCTACTTTGAGATTCTTTTTCTGGACACTATTATCGTCTTAATCTGTAGTTTTAAAGTAAAATTAGTCACAATATTAAATGCAATTACACTCTGGTATATGCGAAGCAGAACTGTATTTTCGGATGCTGACCGACTACAGTATCATAGAAGGCCCACTCTGAAAGGAGATGAATTGGTTGATTTGGTGTTTTAAGTCAACTTTATGCATAGTAAGGCTAATCGGGACTGGACCTACAGTTTAAAGTGGGATCCGAACGGAGTGCATAAAATAACGTGAACCGTGTGGTGTAGGGGGATCATTTGCTTATGGACTGGCAGGTCATGGGTTCAAACCTACTTCTTTGCAAAATCTTTTTCGGGAAGTAAACGGCTTTGGATGAGAATGCTTATCCACGTTTCTTGGATATTTCCGTTGATACTTATGCGATTTATGTCCAGCATTTCCGGATGCAGAAAGTTGACATGTAAGTTCTTAATATGTGTTAACTTATAACAGCTGAATGAAAGGAAAAGTATTTCCTAAAATCCTGCCAATCACTGAAAGATTAAAAACATTAGTTGAAGCGTTACTTGAGGCATGCACAGTGGCGACGATTATGGAGTGTGGAGGGGCAGATGACCCAGCACTATGCTAAACATTATCTACCAAAGGAAAGAAACTGTCCTTGCCCTCCCCCCTCCCCCACCTTGCCCCATCAGTTTTGAAACCCAATCGCCGCCACTGAGCATGCATCGCATAAATATTTACAGTAATATCATATAATATTATATTACGTTATTAGAACACTTCCTACTCGGTAAATAAAAAGGAAAAAAATAATAAGGAAAGGGTGGGGTTTGAACCTACGATGTATCGATCTTGACGAATACAGTAAAAAAAAAGCGACATTGCTGTCATCTAACCAACTACTCCAGAAGATTGCTAACAGAAAGCTCAGTAAAACACGTCAATCTCAGTTGAAGCAACATTGTGCCGGAGTTTCGAACCATTTTTCGCCAAGAACCAAGGAAAAGACACACTTTGCAGAATCGTTTGGTGTTGTGCAAGGTATCTTTACTAAACATTTCCCATAAAATCATCATAAATTTGCCTTCTTGCATTCAAATATGACCGCAATTCTTTCCAGGTGGATGAGAACCTGTTCAGTGTTTCACAATACACATACATTTTCCTATTTTCAAATTCAGAACGAAGAATCTTGAAATATTTTCAACATTCGTATTTCTACTTAACATTTTTTGTCTACTCATATATTTTATTACTGCTTTAGGGTATATTTACATTATGGAATGTGAAAGAATGAAACAAAATCACGAGCGTTTTCATTCAGGAAGAAGAAATGTTGCAAAGTTGGCTACTCTTAGTTGGCTCTGAAGCGCTATGCTGCCAAATTTACGAATTCCGGACTTTGAAATTTTTCAGGGCGGTCAAATAAGACGTTGCGAAGTGTACATCACATCCACTCAGTCTATGTAACATATATATATATAATGGATAAAAGCAAGGAGGGCCAAAAGGGCTAAGTAAAAATCAAAGAAGGTAAAAGGAAACACTCACCGGACAGTAGAAAAATTCAAAATTTTCGCTAACTTCATAGCATGATCGGTGTGAGGAGAAAGAGATTGAACCGGTTCCATCTCTTTTTCCTCACACCGATGATGCTACGAAGTTAGCGAAAATTTTGAATTTTTCTACTGCCCGGTGAGTGTTTCCTTTTACCTTCTTTGATTTATATATATATATATATATATATATATATATATACACACACACACACACATACAGGGCTCGAAATATCCCGGTCGCCAGGTCACCTGGCGACTGTGATCTTATGCTATAATATATATGAAATTTTGATGATTCTAAGTTCAAATTGCAGTACAGCGTAAGTTAGCATATGATTTTTTTTTTAAAAAAAATCAACGTTGTGAACATTCAAGAGAGTCAGTAATAATGTCTTACTCTTTGTCCCCCAACACCCCATTTTCTTTTTTCTCGAATGATTTCACAATGTTTTGAATACCGTGATGCTCAGCTTCATATACAGTGTGTTTCAAAAGTAGCACAACCCAAACTTTGAAAAAATATATATTGAAAATCGCAAGAGATATTTACACCAGGTTTTCTGCATTGTAAAGTCTCATCCATTAAAATATTTTTCAATGCTTAAAATTATCAGTTTTCTTCATACAGAAAATTTAGTTAAATTAATAACTGGCGGAAGGGAGCGTTAAAAATTTTCCAGAAATGCACTTTTGAATGAGAAATATACGTAACAAATTATCAAAGGGTCATAATTAGATTTCTGATGACTGATGTCATGTCAATCTGTCATTTGCGACCAATATTGGTCATGTGCAACATTTGATGGATTTTATATTGGCGATTTTATGGGTTGAGTGAAAAAGTGCAATTTTTGGGACACGTATGGCAATGCTAGCAGGTCGAAATATTGTCAACAGACGCACGCCAAATGTGCCTAAGTATTGGCTATACATTTATGTGAAAAATCATAAACAAAGATTTTGTGCCGAAATTGGACTCTTGAGAGAATCCTAGTCTGCCTCTGATTACACTGAATTCTCATCACTCACTTTCGACACTACTATGTCTGTTCTTTTAATTGATTCAGCATGGTGTATTCTTTGGAGCAGTCGTGTGCATTGCTGAAGAGTATTTTTACTACTCATTCTTACACTCATGTGCAAGAGGTTTTCCAAGAAAAATCCCCTGCTTCTGTTGAACCTCACAAAGCAACTGTTTTACAACTAGTCAAATGCTAACAAATGATGCCACAAATTGTTAAGAGTTGGTATTATTATTGAAGATAAGGCACACACAGGAGATGTACTACGTAGAAATTTTCAGCGAAAAATGCAGGCTCGACCAGGACTCAAACCTGGGTCTCTGGCATACCATACAATTTCTCTAACCACTGAGCTACTGAGCTGGACTGGCCTCGCCTGATTTCTTGCTGTCGCTATTTTACCTGTGTGGAATCGTTAATGCATTTTTCGCTGAAAATTTCTACGTAGTACATTTCCTGTGTGTGCCTGATCTTCAATAATTAACATCTCTATGCTGGGAGGAACCAGGCAACGTTGAAGTCTACTGTATTTCAAAGGCAACAGATCCCATTGCGGTAGCACCGACAGAGAAGATTCCATGCAGGTAAAACAGAGACAGCGAAAATCAGGCGAGGCCAGGCTGGCACAGCAGCTCAGTGGTTAGAGCAATGGCACGGTATATCAGAGACCCGTGTTCCAGTCCTGTTCGATCCTGCATTTTCCGCTGAAAATTTCTACGTTGGTATATATTTTGAAAATCAATTCTCAAGATGTTTTCAGCAAATTAACAATATTGATTAAAATAATGTAATTGCTTTTATTTGGATACATGTTAACGTAAATTTATTAACCCAGTGATAGCGTACATGATTCATTTAGTGCAGAGAACCTGGTGTAAATAGTACCTCTTACGGTTTTCATGATATACATTTTCAAAGTTTTGGTTGTGTGACTTTTGAAACACACTGTAGTATGCACAATTGCTAGTAGGCAGTTTCCAGATGCCTGATTTTCAGAACTGGTGCCTAGCTTTGAAGAAAATTTTTCGAGCACTGATATTTTTTTAGCTGTATAATTAATATGATCGTTCCATGTTAGATGTGCATCAATATATAATCCTAAGAATTTTAATTGCTTCGTGTCTTCTATTGCTGCCCTATTGTTATAAGTAACATTTCACTAGTTTTCTCTAGGTTCAGGTCTAAGTTATTGGCTGCACACCAATTTTTAAGAATATTTGTTCGATTATCTAGTATTCCGTTATCTTTTTTATTCTGAGAATTCACTTTGAGTGCAAAATCATCAGCAAATAAGTATCATCACTTTGGTCATTATCTATATTGGCAGGTAGGTCATTAATATATATAATAAATAAAAGAGGTTCTAATACAGAACCTTGTGGTACACCATATTTCACTATTCTACCCTGAGAGTAGTTACCTTGACTATACACAGTCTGTATCCTATTACATAAATATGAGTAGATTACCTTGACCGATTTTTCATCAAATCCATAATATTTAAGTTTGTTACATAAGATATCATGTTTAATCGCGTTAAAAGCTTTTGACATGTCATAGGTTCTAAAACTAACATCTAACTTATTATCAAGATCATCAATTATATTATCAACTAAGGTGAACACTGCCTCAGTTGTACTTTTATTAGGCCTAAATCCAAATTGTTTATTAGTGAGTAGTCTATTATTTTCAAAATAATCTGATAACTGTTTGTATAATAATTTCTAAAATATTTTGGAAAATATTGGAACTAATGGAGCCTGCAAAAAAAAAAAAAAAAAACCCTGTTGGATCAGCTCCTCCAACAAACTTATTCGGAAATCACGATGTGAGCAATTCCGGGAAACTTGCTTCAGGAGGATGTGGGCATTGAGGACTGATTGGTTTAGAAGGTAAAAGAAGAGTTTGTTTGTCCACTTCATTGTCAGTTTGACAATGATGAATTGGCATAATATAACGTTATATATTGGCATATAATTCAGCATATGTACAGGCCATCCTGTCAGTCTTGTCGACGTAACCCGTGTATTTTGGGTTTCAATGGGTTACCATGGTCATCAACAAAGTTCCCTTGTGGAAATTTGTCAGCACAAAGATGTCATGTTTGTCACGCCAACGTACAGCTGTCAAGTCTCCCTTTGTACATACGTCCAGGTCGCCAAGTTTTGTCTTGCTCGTCCTAAAGTCAATGATTGATTGATTGATTTGGTGTTTTGAGTCCACTATATGCACTGTAAGGCTAATCGGGATTGGACCTACAGGTTAAAGTGGAATCCGAACCACTATGTGCCTCCACCAGATATCGAACCTGAAACCCCTTGATTACAAGGCGATGACGCTACCACTGCGCCATCGGGGAGGCCCCTAAAGTCAATGGGCATGGAACACCGAGTCTTATTGACGGTCCCACAACATTGCACTTGCTTTGTTGCAAGATCATCAAAAAGTTCGGGGGAGGAAAAGTAATTGTCCATAAAAAGTTATGACCAATTCCTTGAACTCTCCTACTTAGCTCCATGACCAGGGCATGGATGGGTGTCATAGTTGCAGTCTGTCTGGCTTTGTCCTTTCCAAGTGTCATAGTTGCAGTCTGTCTGACTTTGTCCTTTCCAAGATAAACCACAATGTCATAGCTTGATGCCAAATCGTTTGTGCTTCTTTGGGATATATTGTTTGAATAGTATTTACCCTTTGAGAATAATGGCAATGTGTTCCGTCGGCTGGTATAAGCCAAAGTACCTTTGCCTGAAATGGTCAAAAATCCATCTCAGTCGGTCTGTTCTGTCTTCCGGGGGAAAGGAATTATCAGCAAAGTGAAGGAAGCTAAGGATGTGACGGAAGAAGTTGTGGGATAGAACATAGCCGACCCAAGGAGTATGAAAAAGGTTCTTTTGCATGTAGGATTCCATGTAGTTGGGTTTGTTGTGTCCAAAATAAAGCCAGAGTGTAAGGAATAGGAAAAGTTCGTGAAGGGTGATGGGGGGTTCTACCCAGTTCGGATGCTTCTGATCGACAAACTGCTGGTAGTATCTGTTAGATTCTACCAGCAGAAGGTTGAAAAGAGCATCCGTCCAGAATAGGCAAAATGAATCAAATGGCGAAGAGTCTTGAGTCAGATCAGGCATCTTAGGTCCAGGCTGGCCAGTAAAGGGCAAAGGATTTGGACCCTGAACATGAGCGGGCCGCGGACCCCAGGTTGACGAACTTGATGTTGATCATTTTCATCCGAAGAAGAATCGGATGCATCCTCCCAATCAGCATCATGATCATCTTCAGCCGCTTCGTGGCCCTCTGGACCGACACTGTCACATTCAGTGTCCATGTCATCTAGAAAGTCACAAATTTCCCTTTTACTCAATTGCCTTTTTCCGGACACGTTTGGCGGAACAGTCGAGTCAACATAAAAAAGTAGATTTTCAGAAGACAAGATGCAAGGACTTACTGCACACCAGGAACAAAGGCCCACAGCGAACACAGACAGACACAAAACACAGCACACTTGTCTACTCGCAGCTCGGGTCGTATCTGTTGTGACCTGCCTGCGATGCAAAAAGAGGGAAAGTGTGGGAGGGGGGAGGGAGAGTTCGTTGCACAAATTTCACCAAAAAAGAATTCAGGGGCACGAATTTCCGAGAAAAATTTCTCGCTTTGCCTTCTGGCATCGAGTGTCCTATTTCCCTTCCTTTGTTGAAGTCTGATGTCACATGTGTTAATGGCTCGGCTAGGTCTATTCTTAGACCCTCGTGGTGCCAGACATCCAAATCTTCCTCCCACAGATAACCCTCGGGGCTAATGGCAAAAGCAAGAATTGGATTATCCAAGCTTTCACTCTGGAGGACCAGGAAAAGCAAGCTCAAAAACTGCATGTGTTTATTGTCCAGCTGTCAACCCTCATTTCCCACACGTGACCTTCATCGGTCACATTCAAGTTGAGGAAATATGATCAAAGTATTGTGGTAGTCAGTTTCAGTAATTTGAAAATACTTCATGCACTCACCTTTCAATCTCTGCAGATGGACCGTTATGTTCAATTGAGAGTTCACTCTTCACATCTTCAGGTTCTACCTTAACATTGTCACTGCCATCACTTTTGCATGCAACAGCACCAAACTTACTATCCTCCTGTAAAAATTCATTCTTCCTAGCACCAGAGCTCAAGCATATGTGAAAGGAGCTACCAGCAACGTCCAATGGGTCTTCTACTTTCATTTGTTCCTTCTTTGGTTCAGATTTAATAACTGATGATGATGGTGGTGGCTGCCAAGGGTTTTCAGTTGACTCTTCATTTGATTCACTCTTGAACTCAGGCTCTTCCTTCAGTAGGTTGGACAATGAGAGATCATGAAACTCCATCTGTGATGATGAGGAAAAGGCACTTGCTATCTGAAAATACATTTTACACACAAACATCAGATAGTGCTCGAATTGAAGACAATATACAATACATACATAAATGTTTATACATGTATCTGTGTGTGTGTGTGCAACAAGCAAAAAAGGAAAGCAGAAACACACAGCAGATACTAGAAAATCTGAAGTTTTGAGAAGTTGTAAAGTGATGGTTAGGGAGGGTTGGGTGTTTTTGCTACCCGGAAGCAATCATTGAAAGGGATATTGTGATGGTTGGTATGGATGGCGAAGGTGAAGTCCAGGTTGTGGGTGGAGCGAAAGTTGTTGATCCTGAAGTTGAAGGTCGTTGATGATTCCCCCAGGAAAAAAACACCACAGATGTTGCAGGTGAGGACATCGAGAAGGTTTGATGTGCAGTAGGTCCCTTTAGGGTGGAGGGTAAATTTGCCACTGACTGTATGAATCTTGAGGGTGTGAAAAGTAATGGAAATGTGGCAGGTTTTGCACCTTGCAAGCTTGCATTTATGAGTGCGTGGATATTGGTTTTGTGGTGAAGGGGTGTTCTACATCAGGATGTCTTGAAGTTGGAAAGGAGGCATTTGAAAACAACTCTGGACTTGTCAGGTAAGTTGTTTCTGGTTTAAGGATCGCTGTGTAGAACGGGGAGCAGAGAGGATAGGATATGCCCGATTTTTCTTAAATTGGGATGACAAGTACAGCGGAGTTGGTGGCAATTCGGGAGATTACTTGGAGACTAAGGTGGAAGGATATTCACAGTTGACAAGGATTAGTGTAGACGGAGGTTGTAGTTCTGTCGGGAGGTGGGTTAAGTGTAGAGGTGTTGTCCTCTTAGGATCAGAGGAAATGGGATGGCTCTCTTGGTGTGGAATGGGTGGGAGCTGGAGAAGTGTAGACATTCCATGTGCTTGGTGGGTGTGACATGTATGGGTGTTCTCAAATGACCTTCCTCAATGTGTAATTGCAGTTTGGATGGTAGAGAGGTTCCAGACGAACTTGATGGAGCAGACATGGCTGAGTTGGTCCAGGAAAGTGGATAGGGATGGTTCTCCCATGTGTCCACATCAGGAACATGTTTATAAAACGGAGGCAGAGGAGAGGTTTTAGGGGTTGTCTCTCCAGGACCTTAGAGTTTTTCCATGAAAACGTTGGCATAGGACGGAGCCATTGTAGTACCCATGGCTGTGCCTCTGATCTATAGGTCATGTTGGTCTTCAAAGGTGTTGCTGTTGCACATGAGGACAAGGTGGGTTAGGTGGATCAAGAAGTTAGTGTAGTCTTCTGCTGAGATAGAACTCCATGAAGCGGAGGTTGATGGCTTTGAGTGATTGATACGGTTTATTTTCCTTCACTTTTATGCCCCTTTTGGCTAATCTCAACAATTGGAATGAATGAAGATACATTGAAGTTGTTACAATCACAAAGAACATCCATGCCCAAGATGGGATTCAAACCTGGGACCCTTGGTGTCGTAACGGAATGTGCACCACGGAGGATAGCGAGAGGCCGAGGGAATGAGGTATGTTGGTGCAAAGGGAAGTTACATCATCCATAGCAAGGGTGATGTTCAGGGACAATGGTGAAAAGGTGTTATTTTTCTGGAGGAAGGGGTAGGTATCACGAAAGTAGGAAGGCAGATCGTTCACAAGAGGCTGGACATTAACTTATATTTTCGGAAATGAATCAAATGGTAACATTGTACACAAAGAGTACCATTACACTTCCTTACAGTAGTTTTGGCAACATTCTACAATACCTTTCATTTTTTTCGCTAATTTAAATTGAAATATAAAACAACCTTTCACATCTAGTCTAATCTAATATATATGGCCAAAGTATCTCTACATTTTCTGTATTGCAATAAGAATGTGTATTTGTAGAGGAAGAACCATGCAAATGCAAATTAAATAACAAACAATTTTCCAAAGCAGAACAAACCATGCTCTTGCGTTGAACTCACCCGCTTACTATCGTCAGTAGCTGCTAGTAATTTGGAAGTTTCACCACCAGATGTCTCAGATGTCAGGGTAGCAAACTCATCTCCTTCATCCATGGCATTAATATGAAGTTGTTCCTTTGGTTTTTATAAAAAAAATATATATGATTTTTCAGAAATGTAGGTAGAAAATTGTTGTATGTAACTACTGATTTTAACCCCTTCCCTGCAGCGACGCTGAAGGGAAGTACGACCAAAAATAAATCATCTCTCTATATAGATAAATAGTGCCAAAAATTAACTATAAAAAGACTTGCCGCAAAATGAAGCTAAGGAAAACAATTTATATATAGACTATGCTGCAAATAAACATTCCATATGTGGTAAGGTCGAAGATAAGGTTCACCCTGTATATAGCACCATGCCTTGAAAGCACATTTAGGGAATGTGAGGGTAGGTCCCCACTACATATTTCTGATCCTGGCCATTTTGGAGGTGATGTGATCAGCACCAAACTCCAGCCACCTTTACCCTCCAGGGTTACATCCATGTGCACATTATTTGATGCTGGGTGATTCCAAGAGCCACTATATGCAGGGACTAGGCTGGTAAAATTCAGACCTCAGAACACCCACCCTAGGAATTGAACTGTGGTCTCTTGCATGGCAGTCAGACACCCTACCAACTACATCACGGCTCTAATTGCATATTGCAAAAATAAATTTCAGGAACTGACAAAGCATCAACAATGCAATTTTTGATGGCCAATGGCCCACCTAGACTATACTGAATGCAACTATAACTGGTGGCTGGGAAACAGTGAATCAGTGATCAGTTGAATTTTCTTTGACTGAGATTGAACATTTTCGAGTCACAAGGTACCAAACGTGCTTCGTGGGACAAAACAAATGAGCATTGGGTCCACCACATGTTGCCAACGTACTGTAAAGCGAGAAAGAGTCTTCTCAGGCAACGGTATTGTCAACACCAGAAATCAGCGGTGGTTAATGGTACAACTCCACAAGCAGTCCTGAATGATGAAGTTTCCGGAAGGACCATCAACAGTTTGGAATGCAGGCGGACACACAGTCATATAAAGAGAACTGGCAAAAACAGAAATACGCTTGGCAACGTTGCTTCGGGAGAGCAATGTGATTCCTTCAGCTTTTACTTTGGAACTGAGTTTGTTGACACCCATCGGACCACATGCCCCCGAAAATGATTGGGGACAAGGTGCGCCAGAAATAGCCATCAAGGTCAACCACCAGTTGGAGTTGCATTCAGTATAATAGTAGCATATAAAAATGACTTGCCGTTATACAAGAACCGTTAAGTTTGAAATATCGTCTATATATAGATCCTCTGCAAAAAAAAAAAAGACCCAATTTTAGAGAGTATGTACATAGCTATGCTGCAGTTAATGCGTTAATTCAACAGTTTTTATTGAGCTAGGCAGGTTTTGTTTAAGAGAAGCATCTAACTTGGTTTATCCAGAAGATTTCCTTCCACTAAGCTAAAAGGATAAGATGTACCCCTTTCACATTTTAATTGGAGAAACTAGAGAAGTAAGGGAATATACTCTCCATGACTTTTTCCTGAACACTTCCACAATATTTTCCTTCTACCATAAACTGCTAGTAAATATTTTCCCATCACGGAACATTTTCCTTTTACAATAGTTTTCATTTAATGAAGATGTTCTATTCTCTGTTAAAAAGAATGTATTCCACTGTTACGTCGATTCAGGAATGGATACACATCACCAGGTTTTGCTCTGTTACATGTTTACAATAGAGGCTAATGATAGATTTTGGAACAAAATACTCCTGCCACTGATTAAAACTTTCTATAACTTCAGAGAGGGGAGCAAAATGGCTTTGTACTAACACTACTTCAAACCTATGTGTACAATGGTATATCAGAGAGAATTTTAATTGCAAATTAATCACTGAATTGAGGATAGGAAGAAACCCTGATTTCTTATGTTTAAACTGGGATTCTTAATTGCTTTTCTGATAAACTGTTAACATTAAAATCAAATGACAAAGATGAATACCATTTCTAATACTAAAGAAGCAGTTAAGGTTGGTTGAAAAAATAAAGAATAGGGTATGTAATGGAGGTACACATGTTATCTCCTGAAATACAGATACATGTATTTTTCAAATAAAATTGGGGAAAAAAATCCCTAAATGTCATGTTTATGATTCATCCCAAGTAGAAACACAAGAAAAATATAATTATTGGTACTAGAAAATGAAAAATGGGTAAAACTTTGGTATGGTACTAACACCTCTCACTCACTTCTTTGGTCATTTTTAATATTCGTACTTACGTATTCTGCATTACAAAAAAATCTTCAAGGTGGTATTTTGCTTTTCTCATGAAAATAATTTCAATTTGTGACGTGAGGAGTAATTATTATTGTTCCTTATTTTGCTTCCGTAAGACACAATATGGGGAGACAGCTTGACTAGCGTGGTCCATCATCATTGGGTATGCAGTGTCAACCGAAAAATCCCCACGAACAATTCACGGATAGCCCCAGAAAACAAAAAAAACATGAAAAACCCACGGATAGCACAACAAAAACCATTCACGGCAAGGTTAGGTCAGGTTACGTTTGGGTACATTAGGCAAACATAGTTAAAATTGTCATCTTCTTGCAAAAAACAGCATGGTTGGAAACACTGACAGGGTGTAACATCATCAAACATTCGCAACATTTGGTTCACATAGTGCAAGGAAATGAATGGAACAACAATTGTACACCGGAAACATATTTCTGTTAAAAAAATACATGATTTACTGGTGAAATAGATTCCACGAAGAAAGAAAATACCTCCACGAACTTCTAAATGCTACAGAAACTCATTTCGGTACGTAGTTGCTGTGTAAAAATGAAGAAATCCATTGGGACCCTATCAAAGTTTTACCGAAAAATGTACTGCGGACAGTAACAGTTCGTTATATCGGAGAGACATTAAAATCGGATATTTTGAGTTTCGCATGGTTCGAACTTACGAATTGTTTATTGCGGAACTTAGTTCAAGGTGCCATTATGCTTTTTACACGAAAACAAACACAATTTTTCACATACAGAGTGATTCTTTTGATTCCTTTCTTCGCTTCTGCAACACACAATATGGCGGGTACATTTTGACTCAAGTTGTGGGTATTCAGTGTTTCCAACCTTCTTCACAGAAAAATACCTACTATCGTGTTCATCACGTGTGAAAATTTTACATTATGCTCTGATAGCTGATGGATAGCCCCACAAACCATTTCTGATAAGGTTAGTTTAGGCAAGCATAGTGAAAAAAAAAGGGTTGCAAAAACTGACAGAGGCTTACGTCATCAAACGTACGCAGCATGCAGTTCACGTAGCGAAAGCAATGTCAATTGTGCGTCGGTGAGATATTTTTCTTGGAAAATACATGATTTCCTGGTTAAATATATTCCACGATGAAAGAAAATGGTAACAGTTCCTTATATCGGAGACACTTTTCTTCAAATTTACAGGAGAAACTACTTACAGAAATCAGTTTCTGTAGCATTGTCGAAGTTCTTCGGGGTATTTTCTTTCATCTTTCAATCTATTTCAGTTGGAAATCAATTCCAGTTGCTTCAATTTAAGCGAAAACGTAACCACGCAGTTTTTTAACTAGTATGTTGGCCTAACCTAACTGAACCTAACCTAACCTTCTGTGAATGGTCCGTGGGGCTATCCGGGAATGGGTTTTGGGGCTATTTGGATGGTTATAAGATCCCAAATGGTTTTTGGACAATGAGTGAATGGTTTGTGGGGCTCGCACCATGACGTGCGTTCCGTAACACTTCGGAGTAATGGCTTATTTTAGTGCAAAAATGTTTCTAATTGTGTGAAAACCTTAATGGCACCTTCAAATATGTTCCGCAATACACAATTGGTAAGTACAAACTATACGAAACACAAAATATCCGATTTTAAAGTGTCTCCAATATAACGAACTGATACTAGTAAAAGTTTACTATCCGTCGGACACCTATAACTTCTGAGTTTTCGTCAATTTTTGACATTCGTACTTACCTATCTGCTTCGCGGAACATTCCGTGAATGGTGATTGGGGCTATCCATCCCGGAATCGGTGCGAAATTTAAACAAAAAATTATTTTCGTTTGAAATTTTTGACTCAAATTTCCCACCGATTCTGGGCTCCGCCCCTGGGGTAATTTTCCTTACCGCCCCCAACTGCTAACGCAGCCCCACCCCCTCTCCGGCTCCCCAGCTTTTTCTATAGACTCCCTGTTAAAGGCATGGTAGATATTGGCCGGAGTCACCTGCCCCCAAATGAGCCCCAAACTTTTCAATTTGAAGAAATCCGTTTCCAGGATATGGAAAAATTACCTGAATTTCACACAAAACACCTTCCCGATGTTAGACAATACTACAGGAACTTATTATGGTAAGTAGTTTCTTCTGTAGAAATGAAGAAATCTGTCCGACGGATAGTAAAACAAGTACCTAATTCTGTACTTGCCAACAGCAATTCATTTACTATTACAATGTTCAAAGATGTTGTTCAATACATGTATTAGTTAGGTTAGGCAAGTCAGGTTCAGTTACATTAGTAACTCAAGCCGGAAGTTGGTAGTCACATGTTTCCTCTCAGCAGGCTGAACTTCCCCTTCTACTAAAGAAAAAATTGAAATTGAAATGCATCTTGCAGTTGTCTGGCTCGCCGAATGGTGCTACAATTCGGAGGTCCCTCTGCGGGTGACCTAGGGGTACATATGATCTGTGCGGGTATGCGTGACGTACATTTAAAAAAAAAAAAACTTTCATTGGTCTCCCTTATCGCACAACGTTGAAGCAACCCTGTGTTCTGATGTCAGAAGAGGCCTACGTACGTTGTTAGGTTAGGTCTGTTAGGATTGCTGCAGTTACCATAAATACATTCAAAATTAAATGTATTATTTGTGCAAAGGGAACTAAACCTAGCTAAACTAACAATTAAAGCTTTTCCCCGTGACATTTCAATGCAAGGTAGCTCCATTGTTGTACGATAAGGGAGACTCCCTTTATTCCGTATTCGACGGAAATGTCGTGTAGCATCTGTATCCAACTACTTACAGGTCGGGTACCCTATTCTACACTCTCGAATTTTCTTTCAGGTATTAATCTGATATTCCCCAGACAGATTTCTTCATTTTTACAGAAGAAACTACTTACGGTAATAAGATCCTGTAGCATTTTCTAACATCTTAAAGGTGCTTTGTGTGATGTAACGCATTTCTTCAAATTTAAAAGTTTGGGGCTCATTTGGGAGCAGGTGACTCCGGCCAATTTCTAACATGCCTTTAACAGGGACTCTATAGATAAAGCCAGAGAGCCGGAGCGAAGCAGAGGCGGGGCCACGTTAGTGGTTGGGTACGGTAGGTTAAATACGCCAGGAGCGGAGCCCGGAATCTGTGGTAATTTGGACTCAAAATTTTCAAACAAAAATAATCCGTAACATTATCGAATGAGGGAAACTGATTCCTTCAAATTTACGGGAGAAAGTACTTACGGAAATCATTTTGTTTAGCGTTGTGGAAGTTCCTGAATGTAGATTTGATCCATTTTAATGTGAATGTGTGTAGTTTTCTGCGAAAATCTTTGTCCGACATGTTGTTTCTGCTCCCGCCATTTGCTTTCTGCATGAGAGTGCAATGTTTCGTGTGTTAAGATTATGCAACCCCGTAGCCAGTGTTTCAGCCTCGCCGTGTTTTCACATGTCGAGTATTTTTAATATTTTCTTTTAACTACGCTTGCCTAACCTAACCTTACGGGGTAAAAATTTACTATCCTTCGGACACCTCTATTTTTTTGGTTTCGTCAATTTTTGACATTGATACTTACGTATCTGCTTCGCGGAACATTCCTGAAGGTGTATTAACGTTGTTTTGATGAAATTAATTGCAATTTTTCACATTACCAGAACGTCTTTCTGGTAGGTGTTTTTCCTTGCCTGAGACACAATATCGCGAGTACACCTTCCTACATAATTGCGTGTCCGGCTTCTCTTTTGCCAAATTTTTGACATTCGAACTTACGTATCTGCTTCGCGGAACATTCCTGAACGTGTATTGACGTTGTTTTGATGAAAGTAAGAGCAATTTTTCACCTTACGACTACTTCTTCCTCCTGCCTTTCCGTTTGCCTCACACACAACATGGCGCGGACACCTTCGTAAATAACAACGCATAGGAATGACGCATCGGCCTTGTTTTTTCTCGATTTTCAATTGTTATACAGTGTTTCAACCTTCGGAACCCAAGAAATGCCCATCGACAAACTTAATCAGATCTATTTCTTTTTAACTTTATTTTTCGCTTTCTGACACCAAATTTTAACTATGTATCCCAACCTAACTGAACTTACCTATCCACGCACCAATGGTTCGTGGTGCTAGCGCCAATGGTTCGTGGGGCTATCTTTTTCACTATTGAAACCTTTGCGTGGCCCTACTAACCTATCCACGTGCCAATGGTTTGTGGGGCTAGCGCCAATGGTTTGTGGGGTTAGCGCCAATGGTTCGTGGGGCTAGCGCCAATGGTTCGTGGGGCTATCTTTTTAACTATTGAAACTTTTGCGTGGCCCTACTAACCTATCCACACGCCAATGGTTCGTGGGGCTATCTTTTTCACTATTGAAACCTTTGTGTGGCCCTACTAAACTATCCACGTGCCAATGGTTCGTGGGGCTATCTTTTTCACTATTGAAACCTTTGCGAGGCCCTACTAACCTATCCACGCGCCAATGGTTCGTGGGGCTAGCGCCAATGGTTCGTGGGGCTAGCGCCAATGGTTCGTGGGGCTATCTTTTTCACTATTGAAACCTTTGCGTGGCCCTACTAACCTATCCACGTGCCAATGGTTCGTGGGGCTAGCGCCAATGGTTCGTGGGGCTATCTTTTTCACTATTGAAACCTTTGCGTGGCCCTACTAACCTATCCACGTGCCAATGGTTCGTGGGGCTAGCGCCAATGATTCGTGGGGCTATCTTTTTCACTATTGAAACCTTTGCGTTGCCCTACTAACCTATCCACGCGCCAATGGTTCGTGGGGCTATCTTTTTAACTATTGAAACCTTTGCGTGGCCCTACTAACCTATCCACGTGCCAATGGTTCGTGGGGCTAGCGCCAATGGTTTGTCCACACCCGGCACAAACTTTACAACACACCCACCACACGTCATTCTCCAAACCCTCGATCCACAGTTCTAACTCTCGTCGCAAACGCAGGCAGTTCGAAACACTGGATATCAACAAAACACAATCACGACACGTCATGATAGTCGTCACGACGGTGTATGAAGGTGATGGTGTATGAAGGTGTACGAACTTAATGGTATACGCAGATGTACGCGCCAAACGCTATCTCCGTCGGAGAATTAATTTTCAACGAACAACATGAATTTCAGCTCTGAAACATTCCCAAATCACACAAAACACCTTCCTGATGTTCGACAATGCTACAGGAACTAATTACGGTAAGTAGTTTCTTCTGTAAAAATAAATAAATGTGTCCGAAGGATAGTAAATTAGTACCCAATGGTTTGCGACATATTAGCATAATTTCAAATCCGGGCACGAAAGCAGATATTTTCCGGTGAACGAGGTTGCAACACTGCATAAATCGACAAAACACTCTCAGAACGCCCCCTAAACCAGTATGCTATCACGGCCATAATGTATTACAGATTCGAAACAACAAGTAACAGTAAGTAGTCGTAAATCTAAGAAATAGTCATTGATATGCATTATTTCACTTTAGGAAATGTTCCACATTCGAAAGTAACACGTTAGCAATGTAAAGAAGTCCAAAATATATGATTCGTAGGTGTTTGAATCATACGATAATAGTTACAAATAACCTTATAGTTTAAATTTTCCACCGATTTCTGGACGAAAAACGTGAATACACCTTAAAGAATGTTCCGCGAAGCAGATAGGTAAGTACAAATGTCAAAAATTGACAAAACGAAGAAGTTAGGGAATATCAGATATCTAACAGTTTTGAGATTTTGTCGTTTGAAATTGTTGAGTCCAAATTTCCCACCGATTCCGGGATCCGCCCCTGGGGTAATTGACATACCGCCCCCTAGCCTACCGCGGCCCTGCCTTTATCTATAGAGTCCCTTTTTAAGGCATGTTAGAAATTGGCCGGAGTCACCCGCCCCCAACACTATTTCTCACTGTTTTCCGCATTGACACATGAAAATACCAAACATGAAGGCTAAAATTAAACCTAAGAAGGTACATATTTCTTACCGGTAACTTACCTCTTTTTACCAAGGCCAGGCACTGAATTGCGGGTCGAAGTTAAATTTGTAAGTCCACAAATGAAGTAAATCCAACGTTCAAAATCCTTGTTGTCATTTTCCACAGAATACCACCCTCCACTCCCTTCCCATCATAAAAAAAAGAAGACGCAAATTATCCCACCCCACAAGTCATTTAGAAAAAACAACCCTTCCCTTTACGGCCTGCAGTTGCCAAAAAGAAATAATTAATTCCAAATTGTGAAGTCGCATAAATGAAATCCAATGTCTGAAATGTCTAATCCGCCAATATATCACACAAATAACATATCGCAATCGCAAATGTTCCCATTGCACAAGTCAATCATAAGAAGAAAAAGAAAAACCAGACGTGCGTCTGTGATATCAATCCATGATCCTTTTTGACGTTACGCAAGGAATTTTAATTTTATAAAAAACGTAAGTTTCGTAGCACGTAGATCTAAAAAATTAACTTCCGCGCTATTTGCAAACACTGTTTGTTATGAGGAACTAAATATTTTGACGAAAATATTTGAAATGTGCCCGAAATCGAGGGTGTAGAAAGGGGTACCGGTACCTTACATATTTCTTCCATAATCGAATTTGATATTTTGTTCGTGACGGTGTGGTTGTTACATTTGCGAAATGCCTTGTAACTACTTATTTCTGTAGTGGGTAGATGAGGTAAGAAAGTCATTGCCGATTGATTCGAAGCCAGAAAAATACTAATAATTTTAAATGTAAGGCGGAGGGGTCAGATTTCCGTATGCCATACGATTTTCGAGCGGTTGTAGGGTGCTACAGACGGCCCTGAATTGGTAAATTTCTTATATTCGGAAAACTCATTTCGGGGTAATCAGTGTTGCCAACAGCATGAGAGAAAAACGGGCTAAATCGCACCCAAAATGGAGCTAAAATTCACATCCAAGGGGCTAGATTTACTAATCTTGGGTGTTTTGGTGCAAAATTTCTGAAACTCAAGAACCACAACTAATCAGCTGTCAAGATGAGGGGCATACTCTCAACTAAATAAAATTTTCTTACCTTAAATAATTTATTTCCCCCGTAAATTGTGGTGCAGTAAATTACACAAAAGCATTACACATTTTCGGCATATTCCTTCTTCATATATATGCAAACGCACACTCACACAGACACACGGCCGCATACACGAACTAGTCTCTGGTCGAGCCTCACTGTTACGAACGATTCGTCGATTCCGCACCGCATTCCTGTGAACTTTCAAGGACCAGATGCAATGCAACTGAACGAAGATTCGCATTTTCTGGAATCGAAGCTATCCGTAATTCGCCTCGGGCTATACAGCTAAAACCAGAAACAAGGGGATAAAGTGACAATGTGCATTTGCTACCTGCTTCCCAGGAGGGGTCGCAGGACGAGCTTGCAGGTGCAGAGGAAGTGAATTCTTCTTTGCAGTTTACTTTACTGAAAATACCAAAAAACATTTCATTACTGAAAGGGCTAGATTTGTAGCAAGATTTCTCTCTGTAGGGCTAAAAAGCCCCTTGGGGCTTTTGCTGAATTTTGGGGCTGAGTACGTACTCAAAAGGGCCAGTTCTGGCCCCAAAAGGGCCAACTTGGCAACACTGGGGGTAATCATGTACAATTGGGTTGTATTAATACGCATGCGCGAGATCCATGCATTTCGCGAGGCAGAAGATCTACAACGTTGCCAGTTCTCTTTGCAGCGTCTTACGCTGGGATGAGGGGTGTGTAGGTGGCAGTACGCATATTAATGAGCAATTTCACATTCCAATATCTACCGGTATTGTGGGTATTTCTTGTTGCAGACTTTTGCGAGGTGGAAGATCTCCAACGTTGCCAGTTCTCTTCTTTCTGGCATCTTCGCTGTCATTAGGGGTGTGAGGGTAAGATTTTTTTGGGTCGGGACGGGAATTTTTGAAATCCCGATATTCCCTGCATTCGGGATGTGAAAAATTCGCCATTTCCGGACCAAGTCGGGAAATTTTCGGAAAGGAAGTGGTAGACATTTCCCGAACTTCTATAAATCTCGAATTGTACACGTCATTTTTACCTTAAGTGATTGTTTTTGCATTTCTGTAATAAAAGCTAACAATTTCCGATAATTTTCACACACTCCATTTTAAAACGTCCATTTGGCATTTCTCGACTGCTTAGGATAACGAAAAGTTGGGAAATCATTTCCCGAATTCGGGATCGGAACGGGAAATGTTTTCCCCGATATTCGGGTCACAACCTTTCGGGATCCCGTACACAGCATTTACATCATTTGAGGAATGTGCGGGATTCCGAAAAGTCGGGACTGAAATCGCGAATAAAATATCTCTACAGATTCACTATTCGAATTACGTTAATTCTTTCCAGATATCTCAGGGGAGGCAAATGCCCCCCCCCCCCTGCGGTCACCCATGCATAATGTGGACTTTAATCAATCAACCATGCATGCTAACGGGTAGATATTAGAATGTGCAATTGCTCATTAATGACGCATTAGCTTGGTGAATGGCTAAACCTAAGTGCGAAACGAAAATATGCTGACATCACCCCTGTTCAATCCCTACGCTTTTGATGGCCAACTGTTCTCCCATTTAAATACATCGGGAATAGCGTGCTTCTATTACATTAAATTGCAAGTTTAATTTCATCTAAACTTTAGAAATTATGTCAGATCATGATTGACGATTAATCAGTGCTGCGACACTAAGAATTTTAATGAGACAATTGTCAACAGAACAGAGATCGGAACTAAAAAAAGCCTTAAATTTTTCACAATTTAAGTGCTTTATTCTTGTGAATCTGGTAAATAATAATACATAATACTTTCACGCGATTGTATTTTTATTTTTATAGTTGTTATTTCATAACTAACTCTTTTTTTAACGTGATATCATACTTTTCCCTCATGGCTACTAAATATGGTTTTCTATTTTATACATGCACATTTATCGAGAAAAGTTATTACCAAAAATATTGTATACTCTGTTTCATGTCTTGCAATCTCTACCGCTTTCTTATTTACAGGAACTATAATTTTAAAATTGTTGTAACCAAAGAAATAAAGGACGAAAATAGGAGGGAAAGAAAACATGCGTTAAGATTATAATATCGGATAGGGTACAGTGTCATAGTGTATAATAATAAAAAATATCATGCGCTTACGCACTTAATACATTATCTTTTCAATTCTGAGAAGTTTATATCAGATTCCTACTTCCGCTGTTGAATTAGTATTCGCAACCAGAAAAAGAAAACATTAGGCGTAGTGTAAAAATTCTAACTTTTTTTATTTTCGACCCATGGCTGCTAGGCAAGGCCCAATTACATCAAATTTAGTGTTCTTTGTTTATAAACATATTATATTTAGTTCGTCTCAGCTACCTTGCCGTTGCGCTTTAATATATTAATTCTTACGTTCAGGAGAATGTCAACACCGAAACATCAGGCGATAAACGGCACTCAACAGGCGACAAAAGACGGGAACCCGTTCAGCCAACGGGACCATTCAGATCGAAGCGACAGGCGACACGTGTCGTATGTGTCGGCAACCGACTCTCAGAAATGTAGTGTTGCCCACGAGACGAGACGAGACGAGACTTTGGTCTGTCCCGTCTCGTCTCGTGAAAATGCTGTCTCGTCTCGTCTCGTCTCGTGAAAGTAATCCAGGATATTATGCCAACAAAAGTTATAACTGGGAGACATCACAAATATTATTCTCGAAAATTGGTCAAACCTGTAATCACTTTGCTCACTGTAGCTATAGTGAGAATAAATATGATTCCTTAATCATAAGAATGCTCACTGTAGCTATAGTGAGAATAAATATGATTCCATAATCATAAGAACATGAGTATATCAAATAAAGTTTGTTGATTATCAATAGTTAGATAATGTATAGAATCTGACTTGCTTTTCTAGCTCCCATCCACTCTTTATCCATCGTACATGCAGGGAGCTTTCAGATAGAAGGAACAGGCGACAAGCGACACGAGTCGCTTGGAAACGAACTTTTAGTAGTCAATGCAACCTTTCGAACAGAAGACACACGAAAAGTTGCACGTGTCTCTTGTAGCCTCGGTCCGTTGTCGCTTGGGTGTGAATTATACGTGTCGCTTGTCGCTTCAGTGTGAAATTTCCACACGATAGCTTTCAGGTTGAAGCGACAGGCGACAAGCGACACAGGGTTTCCACATCAAAGCAACGACCGACACGCTCCTTTAGGGAGATTTCAGACCGGAGCGACAAGCGACACGCGACACAAGTTGCTTTGGAACGAACCAATCAACATCAACGTTTCACAGCGTAGGAGCATGGCAGCCAGCACAAACCTGCGTTCGATTGGTGAAATCCTGAAGCGATACGTTCACGGGTCGCGTGTCGCTTCCATGTGAAATCTCCCTTAGTCTATAAGCAAGCTTTCACTGTGAGTTCACTACCAACAGACAGAGGCGACACAATGCAAGCTATTAAAAAACTGCCCAGACAGAACGACACGCAAGCGACAAAGCAACAGGTGCCGCTTGCCGGTCTAGTCGCTTCCGTTCGGAAGGTTGCATTTATTACTGTGGGTTCATTTCCAAGCGACACTTGTTGCTGTCGCATGTCGCTTATTACTCCTATGACTTCAGGCAAATTTTATGTTCGTTACGTCAAAGCAGAGTATCTAATTGCACTAGCTTTTTTGAGCCGCGGTGGTGTAGTTGTTATAGCATCTGACTGCCGGCGGGAGACTCGGGTTCGAATCCCGGAGTGGGTGAATAAAGGTCGGAATTATTCCGCATTGTCCCCGCATAAAGTAGCTCCGGGGCTCAACAGCCTCATATCAATGGGTGCATGTGGGCAATCCTGGAGGGCAAAAACGGCCGGAGTGTGATGCTGATCACTTCACCTCCAAAATGACCTTTCCCCCACATCCCGTAAATGTGCCATCATGGCACTGTGTCATATGCACTTGGAACTTTACCTTTACCTAGGTTTTTAGTGCGAAATCTTTGAAGTTGGCAACCAGCACTCGAGGCTGCTGTGGATTTTGAGAAGAGGGTCGCAAATGAAAGAAGGGTCTGTTTGGGCGAGAAATTTTATGACGATTGTCGCCAGTATGGCTGGAACAGGGCCGTAGAAAACAATGGCAGTGACTACCTCAGGATCGTTTTGCGCAAGGATGAACGGAAGAGATGCTAGAGTTGGCATCACTGCGTGAGGCCAGACTCACTGTGTCCATTTCGGGCGAACGCGCCCCTGAAATTCCCTCATGGATCACATAGAATGTTATGGGACCAGCTGAGGCCCTCGAAGAAGTGGCTCAACATGCGACGATACATAAAAGGTAAAGTGCTCCCCTGTGCTTAGCACCACGCCATGAAGGCGTATAGGGGGTGTGGGGGTAATGCCCCACACTTTCTTGATCCGGTCATGAGTGGGGGTGATGTGATCAGCATCACGCCCCTGACCGCCTTTACCCCCCAGGGTACCCATGTCATTCGACGCTGGGTGGGCGCCGGGGCCGCTTCCTACGTTAGAAAAGTTCCCGGATTTGAACCGACCGGGGATCGAACCCGGGACCTTGAGCACTCGTTTAATGACATTGTAAGTAATAAAATAATCCGTAATAGCCAATTATACTAGGGTAGGCCCGGCCTCCGGGCCTCTTATGACGCTTCGCCACTGGTGTAAACGTTGCCTGGATCGTTCCCACGTCGCGTCTACATTCGATCTGAAAACACGATTATTGGAGACGACAAGCGTCACAGGCCACTTCGGTCTGAATAAAAAAATGACCATGCATGTGCCACAAACAGACCAAGGCGACACGATGGACGGTTATTAAGAAAATGGCCCAGTTCGAATGACACGTGCAGCTTGGCGTGTCACTTCAGTTCGGAAGGTCTGGTTTCCAAGCGACACGTGCCTCTCTTTTCATGTCTGAAGTCTCTTTGTTGGTTACGAATTTACATTCCACATAGTTCGGAACATGCATAAACATTCGCAATAGTTATCTTTAGGAAACTTGCGAATGATTTTTGCTATTCCAATATGTGGTATATATAATTGTATACATACCGTTAATAATAATATCCATAAAAACATCACAACAGAAATGCGTGTATAATAAACGTAAATATGTTTTGTAAGCATGTTTATCTGGGAAACGTAATCTTCTTGGACCTCTAAATTCCTTCTTTTTTTAAAAAAAAACAACAAAAAAAACAGTTCTTGCAACGTCTATTGTTGCATCCGAAAGCTCCGCAGAGGCATAGCTTCTTATTTATTGTTTACTCGCAGTATCATTGAAATGTGCAGATATTAAGCCGCGTCCACATAGGCGTAATGTAGTACCGTTCCGTAACCACGTAACGTATCAAGGTTGAGTTTCACCAGTTGAGTGTGTACGAACATGGAAGTCGCTGCAGCGTACATTGACATGCATTACGCATTGAAAAGGAAAGGAGAACATATTTAGTTATACAAACGTATAACTAAATATGGAGCTTCAAGGTTTTTTTTTCAGCACACTAGGTGAGTCTGTGAACATGTCGAAGCTTTATGAACCGAGCACGTTGCATTTTAGTTGGTAAAGCTTTCTCTCCTTCCGATATATAAATGACACATATTTTACTTCGAATATTATTTGTTTTGTGCAAAATTTACATCCGAGAGGACAAGCGCCACTGTTGTTTCAATATTTCTTTCCATTCGGGAAAATGCAAACACATTTTACATTTCACAACGTAGGCTATTCAAGTGCAAGGAAAATTCCGTATATTACTTAGAGGAACTAATGGTCCACCTGTAACATGTTGTCGTGTAATCACAAAATAAATATAATAAACATCTCCTTACATGAACAATAGCTCCAAATCCGAGTATAGGAAAGTTGTTATATCTCTTTTTAGTATTTAAAATAAATACATATTTATTCAAAAATTCTATTTATGCAAGCAAATTTTCTCCTCGCAGAAACATTAAGCAACGTGAAACTGAAAATTGGAAGACAATATATTTACGATTCCAGGTGACATTTGTTTAATGTTTGTATAATAATGTAATGCTGTTTAAATGTAGATGTAGGCTATAAGTTCAAAATTGGAAGACAATAAATTTTAGGATCCCAGGAAAAAAAAAAAATCTTTATATAATAATTAGGGGTGTGCGGGACCGAATTTTCTGGGTCGGGACGGGAAATGTTTGAAACTTCTCGAATATCTGAAAATCTCGAAATTTACACATCATTTTCACCTTAGTTGATTCCTTTCTCATTACTCGTACACAAAGAACGACTATTTAAAAATGACCATTCGGTATTTCTCGACTGACCGGGATCCAGAAAAGTCTGGATCGGGACGGGAATTTTTTTTTCGCGATCCCAGTCCCGACTTTTCGGAATCCCGCACATCCCTCAAATGATGTAAATGCTGTGTGCGGGATCCCGAAAAGTTGGGACCCGGATATCGGGGAAAAAATCTCCCGTCCCGATCCCGAATTCGGGAAATGATTTCCCGACTTTTCGTTAACCTAATCAGTCGAGAAATGCCGAATGGTCGTTTTAAAATGGAGTGTGAAAATTATCGGAAATTGTTAGTTTTTATTCCAGAAATGCAAAAACAATGACTTAAGGTAAAAATGACGTGTACAGTGGGATCCATGAGTATGACCTTGCAAATTGTCCATCATCATGTTCGTGCACTTTATTTGACCCAATAACTGCTTCAAGAATTAAAAGAAAACTCAAAACAAGCTGCTGACAACTTCTTCACCAGCATACATAAAAATCCATCGCTTAAAAACACATAGGTTTTAAAAAAAATAATAATGAAAATAGTCATGGACAATTTGCACGGTAATACTCATGGATCCCACTGTACAATTCGAGATTTATAGAAGTTCTGGAAATTTCGACAACTTCCTTTTCGGAAAATTTCCCGACTTGGTCCGGAAATGACGATTTTTTCCCATCCCGAATGCAGGGAATGTTGGCATTTTAAAAATTCCCGTCCCGACCCCAAAAAATCTTTCCCTCACATCCCTAATGACAGCAAAGATGCTAAAAAGGAGAGAACTGGCAACGTTGGAGATCTTCCACCTCGCAAAATGTGAATTTCCGAGCAAAAATCTTCAACAACATATACCCATGATACCGGTAGATATTGTAATGTGCAATTGCTCATTAATATGCGTGCTGACACCTACACACCCCTAATGCCAACGAAGACGCTACAAAGAGAACTGGCAACGTTGTAGATCTTCCGCCTCACAAAATGCATGGATCTCGCGCATGCGTATTAATACAACCCAATTGTACATGATTACCTTTTGGCAATCAATTAAGGCTTACGTTGAAGTTTAAGGAAAATTACTAATAATAATAATAATATTATTATTATTAAAGACATTTTCATACCGTGCCAAAGAACTGCCTTCGATACTTGGTAAAGCATGTGTTACTCGTATAATCGTCTGAAAAATTGCAAAGTTAAAATTTTAAATTTCGAAATCTGTTATATTAAAACAAGATAACTCTTAGGCCTCCCCGATGGTGTAGTGGTAGCGTCGTTGCCTTGTAATCAAGAGGTCCCGGGTTCGATACCCGGTGGAGGCACATAGTGGTTCAGATCCCACTTTAAACTGTAGGTCCAGTCCCGATTAGCCTTGCTGTGCATAAAGTGGCCTTAAAACACCAAATCAAACCAAGAAAACTCTTAGTGCTTATTTTCCAGGAATATATTGTATTTTCCCCGTCCCCGTATCGGATCTACTCTACAATAACCAGAAAATCTACACACTATTACATTTCTCAAGAAGCAGTGTTTACAGTTTTTACAAAATACAAAACGAATATTTTAAAATAAAAAAATCCAAGAGTCTCCTCTCGCGCATGGTCCTGTATCCTCTAATTAGTCTATATGTTCTGTACGCCCAACATCAGAAGCGTATAACTGACTTCAAGGTGAGCCTATATTTTCAGGATGCAATGAAAGTCCACTGTACATGTTAAACTACAATTCCTTGCCATTGACAATTTCATATAATCAACATGACCCCCTCAGGGAGGGCCAAAAAGTGTAGAAATGTATCGAAAAGCCGATTTCAAGGACGGCCTATTTTTATAATATGGTTTTATAATTCCTCAAATGTATCTGGACTCAATCTACGGATGTAGCTCGAGAGAAACCAATAAAATCACATATCTACCACTCACATCCACCTCCGAAATCATCACTTTGAACGTTGCGTCAACCTGAACAAGGAACACTAGAAGCGAAAAACGGATTTAAAGGACCGGCCTATATCTAAACGAGGCCAACTATTTCAGTGAAATGTACTTAGGGTCATTACTTCAAGGTGAGTCTATATTTTCAAGATGCAATGAAATTCCACTGTATTGACTTAAATTGACTCTAGACATGTTAGACTACAATTCCTTGCCATTGAAAATTTCAAAATGTGACCCCTCAGTGAGCGCCGAAGAAGTGTAGAAATGTATCGAAAAGTCGATTACAAGGACGGACTATTTTTATATTGTGGTATTATAATTCCTCAAATGTACTTGGACTTAATCTAGGGATGTCGCACAACAGGACTACGCGAGAGAACCCAATAAAAGCACTTATCTACCCCCTCCAATCGAGCTCCGAATTTGTCACTTTGGACGTCCTGTCAGCCTGAACGAGGAACCGTTGAGCGAAAAACGGATTTAAAGGACCAGCCTATTTCTAAACGGGGCCATCTAATTCAGTGAAATGTACTTAGGGTCAAAATACTTATATAGGACAACAACCCTCATGCAATGAATTTCTCTGTTTCACTGATTTACGCTCATTAAGTAACATAAAAAACGGTCAGGATGAACATGTATTGTACTTGGACTACTCCAAGCAGAAGCAGCGCAATACCGATTTCAATGCGAGCCAATCTCTTCATGATGAAATGAAACTTCACTGTATTGACTTAAATTGACTCTAGACATGTTAGACTACAATGTCCTGCCATTCATAATTTCATATAATCAAAATGCCCCCTCCCCCCTCTCAGGGAGCGCCAAAAAAGTGTAGAAATGTAATGAAAAGCCGATTTCAAGGACTGCCTATTATTATATTCTGGTTATATAATTCCACAAATGCACCTTGACTCAATCTAAGGATGTCGCACAACAAGACTACGCGAGAGAAACCAATAAAATCACTTGTCTACCTCCTCAAATCGAACTCCGAATTCGTCACTTTAAACGTTGCGTCAGCCCGAGCGAGGAACACCTGAAGCGGAAACGGATTTAAAGGGCCGCCCTATTTATAAATGAGCCCATCTAATTCAGTGAAATGTACTTAGGGTCAAAATACTTATATAGGACAACAAATCTCATACTATGAAATTCATTGTTTCACCTATTTACGCTCATAAAGTAACGCCAAAGACCGTCAGGCTGAGCATGTACTTGTACTGTACGCCCAACACCAGAAGCGCAGAACAGACTTCAAAGCGAGTCTATATTTTCAAGATGCAATGAAATTCCACTGTATTGACTTAAACTGACTCTAGACATGTTAGACTACAATGCCTTGTCATTGACAATTTTATAATATCAAATATGACCCCCCGCAGGGAGCGCCGAAGAAGTGTAGAAATGTATCTATAAGTCGATTACAAGGACGGACTATTTTTATATTATGGTATTATAATTCCTTAAACGCACCTTGACTCAATCTAAGGATGTCGCACAACATTACTACACGAGAGAAACCAATAAAATCACTTATGTACCCCCTCTAATCGAGTTCAGAATTCGTCACTTTGAACGTTGCGTCAGCCCGTTCGAGGAACACTTGAAGCGAAAAACGGATATAAAGGGCCATCTAGTTCAGTGAAAGGTACTTAGGGTCAAAATACTTATATAGGACAACAACCCTCATGCAATGAATTTCTCTGTTTCACCTATTTACGCTCATAAAGTAATGTTAAAAACGGTCAGGCTGAACATGTACTTGGACTGAATTCCAAGCAGAAGCAGCGCAATACCGATTTCAATGCGAGCCAATCTCTTCATGATAAAATGAAACTCCACTGTATTTACTGAAATTGACTCTAGACATTTTGGACTACAATGCCTTGCCGTTGACAATTTCATATATTCAACATGCCCCCCTCAGAGAGCGCCAAAAAAGTGTAGAAATGTAATGAAAAGCCGATTTCAAGGACAGCCTATTATTATGTTCTGGTTATATAATTCCTCAAACACACCTTGACTCGATCTAAGGATGTCCCACAACAGGACTGCGCGAGATAACCTAATAAAAGCACTTGTCTACCTCCTCAAATCGAACTCCGAATTCGTCACTTTGAACGTTGCATCAGCCCGAGCGAGGAACACCTGAAGCGGAAACGGATTTAAAGGGCCGCCCTATTTATAAATGAGCCCATCTAATTCAGTGAAATGTACTTAGGGTCAAAATACTTATATAGGACAACAAATCTCATACTATGAAATTCATTGTTTCACCTATTTACGCTCATAAAGTAACGTCAAAGACCGTCAGGCTGAGCATGTACTTGTACTGTACGCCCAACACCAGAAGCGCAGAACAGACTTCAAAGCGAGTCTATATTTTCAAGATGCAATGAAATTCCACTGTATTGACTTAAACTGACTCTAGACATGTTAGACTACAATGCCTTGTCATTGACAATTTTATAATATCAAATATGACCCCCCGCAGGGAGCGCCGAAGAAGTGTAGAAATGTATCTATAAGTCGATTACAAGGACGGACTATTTTTATATTATGGTATTATAATTCCTTAAACGCACCTTGACTCAATCTAAGGATGTCGCACAACATTACTACGCGAGAGAAACCAATAAAATCACTTATGTACCCCCTCTAATCGAGTTCCGAATTCGTCACTTTGAACGTTGCGTCAGCCCGATCGAGGAACACTTGAAGCGAAAAACGGATATAAAGGGCCATCTAGTTCAGTGAAAGGTACTTAGGGTCAAAATACATATATAGGACAACAACCCTCATGCAATGAATTTCTCTGTTTCACCTATTTACGCTCATAAAGTAATGTTAAAAACGGTCAGGCTGAACATGTACTTGGACTGAATTCCAAGCAGAAGCAGCGCAATACAGATTTCAATGCAAGCCAATCTCTTCATGATGAAATGAAACTTCACTGTATTGACTTAAATTGACTCTAGACATGTTAGACTACAATGTCCTGCCATTCATAATTTCATATAATCAAAATGCCCCCTCCCCCCTCTCAGGGAGCGCCAAAAAAGTGTAGAAATGTAATGAAAAGCCGATTTCAAGGACTGCCTATTATTATATTCTGGTTATATAATTCCACAAATGCACCTTGACTCGATCTAAGGATGTCCCACAACAGGACTGCGCGAGAGAACCTAATAAAAGCACTTGTCTACCTCCTCAAATCGAACTCCGAATTCGTCACTTTGAACGTTGCATCAGCCCGAGCGAGGAACACCTGAAGCGGAAACGGATTTAAAGGGCCGCCCTATTAATAAATAAATGAGCCCATCTAATTCAGTGAAATGTACTTAGGGTCAAAATACTTATATAGGACAACAACCCTCATGCAATGAATTTCTCTGTTTCACTGATTTACGCTCATTAAGTAACATCAAAAACGGTCAGGATGAACATGTATTGTACTTGGACTACTCCAAGCAGAAGCAGCGCAATACCGATTTCAATGCGAGCCAATCTCTTCATGATGAAATGAAACTTCACTGTATTGACTTAAATTGACTCTAGACATGTTAGACTACAATGTCCTGCCATTCATAATTTCATATAATCAAAATGCCCCCTCCCCCCTCTCAGGGAGCGCCAAAAAAGTGTAGAAATGTAATGAAAAGCCGATTTCAAGGACTGCCTATTATTATATTCTGGTTATATAATTCCACAAATGCACCTTGACTCGATCTAAGGATGTCCCACAACAGGACTGCGCGAGAGAACCTAATAAAAGCACTTGTCTACCTCCTCAAATCGAACTCCGAATTCGTCACTTTGAACGTTGCATCAGCCCGAGCGAGGAACACCTGAAGCGGAAACGGATTTAAAGGGCCGCCCTATTTATAAATGATCCCATCTAATTCAGTGAAATGTACTTAGGGTCAAAATACTTATATAGGACAACAAATCTCATACTATGAAATTCATTGTTTCACCTATTTACGCTCATAAAGTAACGTCAAAGACCGTCAGGCTGAGCATGTACTTGTACTGTACGCCCAACACCAGAAGCGCAGAACAGACTTCAAGGAAAGTCTATTCTCTCAGGATGCAATGAAACTCAACAGCATTGACTTAAATTGACTCTAGACATTTTTGACTACAATGCCTTGCCATTCACAATTTCATAATATAAATATGACCCCCCTCAGGGAGCGCCAAAAAAGTGTAGAAATGTAATGAAAAGCCGATTTCAAGGACAGCCTGTTTTTATATTATAGTTTTATAATTCCTCAAACGCACCTTGACTAAACCTAAGGATGTCGCCCAATATTACTTCGCGAGAGAAACCAATAAAATCACTTATGTACCCCGTCAAATCGAGCTCCGAATTCGTCACTTTGAACGTTGCATCAGCCTGAGCGAGGAACACGTGAAGGGAAAAACGGATATAAAGGACCGGCTAATTTCTAAACGAGGCCATCTATTTCAGTGAAATGTACTTAGGGTAAAATACTTATATAGGACAACTCTCATACTATGAAATTCATTGTTTCACCTATTTACGCTCATAAAGTAACGTCAAAGACCGTCAGGCTGAGCATGTACTTGTACTGTACGCCCAACACCAGAAGCGCAGAACAGACTTCAAGGCGAGTCTATATTTTCAAGATGCAATGAAATTCCACTGTATTGACTTAAATTGACTCTAGACATGTTAGACTACAATGCCTTGTCATTGACAATTTTATAATATCAAATATGACCCCCCGCAGGGAGCGTCGAAGAAGTGTAGAAATGTATCTATAAGTCGATTACAAGGACGGACTTTTTTTTTATATTATGGTATTATAATTCCTTAAACGCACCTTGACTCAATCTAAGGATGTCGCACAACATTACTACGCGAGAGAAACCAATAAAATCACTTATGTACCCCATCTAATCGAGTTCCGAATTCGTCACTTTGAACGTTGCGTCAGCCCGTTCGAGGAACACTTGAAGCGAAAAACGGATATAAAGGGCCATCTAGTTCAGTGAAAGGTACTTAGGGTCAAAATACATATATAGGACAACAACCCTCATGCAATGAATTTCTCTGTTTCACCTATTTACGCTCATAAAGTAATGTTAAAAACGGTCAGGCTGAACATGTACTTGGACTGAATTCCAAGCAGAAGCAGCGCAATACCGATTTCAATGCGAGCCAATCTCTTCATGATGAAATGAAACTTCACTGTATTGACTTAAATTGACTCTAGACATGTTAGACTACAATGTCCTGCCATTCATAATTTCATATAATCAAAATGCCCCCTCCCCCCTCTCAGGGAGCGCCAAAAAAGTGTAGAAATGTAATGAAAAGCCGATTTCAAGGACTGCCTATTATTATATTCTGGTTATATAATTCCACAAATGCACCTTGACTCAATCTAAGGATGTCGCACAACAGGACTACGCGAGAGAAACCAATAAAATCACTTGTCTACCTCCTCAAATCGAACTCCGAATTCGTCACTTTAAACGTTGCGTCAGCCCGAGCGAGGAACACCTGAAGCGGAAACGGATTTAAAGGGCCGCCCTATTTATAAATGAGCCCATCTAATTCAGTGAAATGTACTTAGGGTCAAAATACTTATATAGGACAACAAATCTCATACTATGAAATTCATTGTTTCACCTATTTACGCTCATAAAGTAACGTCAAAGACCGTCAGGCTGAGCATGTACTTGTACTGTACGCCCAACACCAGAAGCGCAGAACAGACTTCAAAGCGAGTCTATATTTTCAAGATGCAATGAAATTCCACTGTATTGACTTAAACTGACTCTAGACATGTTAGACTACAATGCCTTGTCATTGACAATTTTATAATATCAAATATGACCCCCCGCAGGGAGCGCCGAAGAAGTGTAGAAATGTATCTATAAGTCGATTACAAGGACGGACTATTTTTATATTATGGTATTATAATTCCTTAAACGCACCTTGACTCAATCTAAGGATGTCGCACAACATTACTACACGAGAGAAACCAATAAAATCACTTATGTACCCCCTCTAATCGAGTTCAGAATTCGTCACTTTGAACGTTGCGTCAGCCCGTTCGAGGAACACTTGAAGCGAAAAACGGATATAAAGGGCCATCTAGTTCAGTGAAAGGTACTTAGGGTCAAAATACTTATATAGGACAACAACCCTCATGCAATGAATTTCTCTGTTTCACCTATTTACGCTCATAAAGTAATGTTAAAAACGGTCAGGCTGAACATGTACTTGGACTGAATTCCAAGCAGAAGCAGCGCAATACCGATTTCAATGCGAGCCAATCTCTTCATGATAAAATGAAACTCCACTGTATTTACTGAAATTGACTCTAGACATTTTGGACTACAATGCCTTGCCGTTGACAATTTCATATATTCAACATGCCCCCCTCAGAGAGCGCCAAAAAAGTGTAGAAATGTAATGAAAAGCCGATTTCAAGGACAGCCTATTATTATGTTCTGGTTATATAATTCCTCAAACACACCTTGACTCGATCTAAGGATGTCCCACAACAGGACTGCGCGAGATAACCTAATAAAAGCACTTGTCTACCTCCTCAAATCGAACTCCGAATTCGTCACTTTGAACGTTGCATCAGCCCGAGCGAGGAACACCTGAAGCGGAAACGGATTTAAAGGGCCGCCCTATTTATAAATGAGCCCATCTAATTCAGTGAAATGTACTTAGGGTCAAAATACTTATATAGGACAACAAATCTCATACTATGAAATTCATTGTTTCACCTATTTACGCTCATAAAGTAACGTCAAAGACCGTCAGGCTGAGCATGTACTTGTACTGTACGCCCAACACCAGAAGCGCAGAACAGACTTCAAGGAAAGTCTATTCTCTCAGGATGCAATGAAACTCAACAGCATTGACTTAAATTGACTCTAGACATTTTTGACTACAATGCCTTGCCATTCACAATTTCATAATATAAATATGACCCCCCTCAGGGAGCGCCAAAAAAGTGTAGAAATGTAATGAAAAGCCGATTTCAAGGACAGCCTGTTTTTATATTATAGTTTTATAATTCCTCAAACGCACCTTGACTAAACCTAAGGATGTCGCCCAATATTACTTCGCGAGAGAAACCAATAAAATCACTTATGTACCCCGTCAAATCGAGCTCCGAATTCGTCACTTTGAACGTTGCATCAGCCTGAGCGAGGAACACGTGAAGGGAAAAACGGATATAAAGGACCGGCTAATTTCTAAACGAGGCCATCTATTTCAGTGAAATGTACTTAGGGTAAAATACTTATATAGGACAACTCTCATACTATGAAATTCATTGTTTCACCTATTTACGCTCATAAAGTAACGTCAAAGACCGTCAGGCTGAGCATGTACTTGTACTGTACGCCCAACACCAGAAGCGCAGAACAGACTTCAAGGCGAGTCTATATTTTCAAGATGCAATGAAATTCCACTGTATTGACTTAAATTGACTCTAGACATGTTAGACTACAATGCCTTGTCATTGACAATTTTATAATATCAAATATGACCCCCCGCAGGGAGCGTCGAAGAAGTGTAGAAATGTATCTATAAGTCGATTACAAGGACGGACTTTTTTTTTATATTATGGTATTATAATTCCTTAAACGCACCTTGACTCAATCTAAGGATGTCGCACAACATTACTACGCGAGAGAAACCAATAAAATCACTTATGTACCCCATCTAATCGAGTTCCGAATTCGTCACTTTGAACGTTGCGTCAGCCCGTTCGAGGAACACTTGAAGCGAAAAACGGATATAAAGGGCCATCTAGTTCAGTGAAAGGTACTTAGGGTCAAAATACATATATAGGACAACAACCCTCATGCAATGAATTTCTCTGTTTCACCTATTTACGCTCATAAAGTAATGTTAAAAACGGTCAGGCTGAACATGTACTTGGACTGAATTCCAAGCAGAAGCAGCGCAATACCGATTTCAATGCGAGCCAATCTCTTCATGATGAAATGAAACTTCACTGTATTGACTTAAATTGACTCTAGACATGTTAGACTACAATGTCCTGCCATTCATAATTTCATATAATCAAAATGCCCCCTCCCCCCTCTCAGGGAGCGCCAAAAAAGTGTAGAAATGTAATGAAAAGCCGATTTCAAGGACTGCCTATTATTATATTCTGGTTATATAATTCCACAAATGCACCTTGACTCAATCTAAGGATGTCGCACAACAGGACTACGCGAGAGAAACCAATAAAATCACTTGTCTACCTCCTCAAATCGAACTCCGAATTCGTCACTTTAAACGTTGCGTCAGCCCGAGCGAGGAACACCTGAAGCGGAAACGGATTTAAAGGGCCGCCCTATTTATAAATGAGCCCATCTAATTCAGTGAAATGTACTTAGGGTCAAAATACTTATATAGGACAACAAATCTCATACTATGAAATTCATTGTTTCACCTATTTACGCTCATAAAGTAACGTCAAAGACCGTCAGGCTGAGCATGTACTTGTACTGTACGCCCAACACCAGAAGCGCAGAACAGACTTCAAAGCGAGTCTATATTTTCAAGATGCAATGAAATTCCACTGTATTGACTTAAACTGACTCTAGACATGTTAGACTACAATGCCTTGTCATTGACAATTTTATAATATCAAATATGACCCCCCGCAGGGAGCGCCGAAGAAGTGTAGAAATGTATCTATAAGTCGATTACAAGGACGGACTATTTTTATATTATGGTATTATAATTCCTTAAACGCACCTTGACTCAATCTAAGGATGTCGCACAACATTACTACACGAGAGAAACCAATAAAATCACTTATGTACCCCCTCTAATCGAGTTCAGAATTCGTCACTTTGAACGTTGCGTCAGCCCGTTCGAGGAACACTTGAAGCGAAAAACGGATATAAAGGGCCATCTAGTTCAGTGAAAGGTACTTAGGGTCAAAATACTTATATAGGACAACAACCCTCATGCAATGAATTTCTCTGTTTCACCTATTTACGCTCATAAAGTAATGTTAAAAACGGTCAGGCTGAACATGTACTTGGACTGAATTCCAAGCAGAAGCAGCGCAATACCGATTTCAATGCGAGCCAATCTCTTCATGATAAAATGAAACTCCACTGTATTTACTGAAATTGACTCTAGACATTTTGGACTACAATGCCTTGCCGTTGACAATTTCATATATTCAACATGCCCCCCTCAGAGAGCGCCAAAAAAGTGTAGAAATGTAATGAAAAGCCGATTTCAAGGACAGCCTATTATTATGTTCTGGTTATATAATTCCTCAAACACACCTTGACTCGATCTAAGGATGTCCCACAACAGGACTGCGCGAGATAACCTAATAAAAGCACTTGTCTACCTCCTCAAATCGAACTCCGAATTCGTCACTTTGAACGTTGCATCAGCCCGAGCGAGGAACACCTGAAGCGGAAACGGATTTAAAGGGCCGCCCTATTTATAAATGAGCCCATCTAATTCAGTGAAATGTACTTAGGGTCAAAATACTTATATAGGACAACAAATCTCATACTATGAAATTCATTGTTTCACCTATTTACGCTCATAAAGTAACGTCAAAGACCGTCAGGCTGAGCATGTACTTGTACTGTACGCCCAACACCAGAAGCGCAGAACAGACTTCAAGGAAAGTCTATTCTCTCAGGATGCAATGAAACTCAACAGCATTGACTTAAATTGACTCTAGACATTTTTGACTACAATGCCTTGCCATTCACAATTTCATAATATAAATATGACCCCCCTCAGGGAGCGCCAAAAAAGTGTAGAAATGTAATGAAAAGCCGATTTCAAGGACAGCCTGTTTTTATATTATAGTTTTATAATTCCTCAAACGCACCTTGACTAAACCTAAGGATGTCGCCCAATATTACTTCGCGAGAGAAACCAATAAAATCACTTATGTACCCCGTCAAATCGAGCTCCGAATTCGTCACTTTGAACGTTGCATCAGCCTGAGCGAGGAACACGTGAAGGGAAAAACGGATATAAAGGACCGGCTAATTTCTAAACGAGGCCATCTATTTCAGTGAAATGTACTTAGGGTAAAATACTTATATAGGACAACTCTCATACTATGAAATTCATTGTTTCACCTATTTACGCTCATAAAGTAACGTCAAAGACCGTCAGGCTGAGCATGTACTTGTACTGTACGCCCAACACCAGAAGCGCAGAACAGACTTCAAGGCGAGTCTATATTTTCAAGATGCAATGAAATTCCACTGTATTGACTTAAATTGACTCTAGACATGTTAGACTACAATGCCTTGTCATTGACAATTTTATAATATCAAATATGACCCCCCGCAGGGAGCGTCGAAGAAGTGTAGAAATGTATCTATAAGTCGATTACAAGGACGGACTTTTTTTTTATATTATGGTATTATAATTCCTTAAACGCACCTTGACTCAATCTAAGGATGTCGCACAACATTACTACGCGAGAGAAACCAATAAAATCACTTATGTACCCCATCTAATCGAGTTCCGAATTCGTCACTTTGAACGTTGCGTCAGCCCGTTCGAGGAACACTTGAAGCGAAAAACGGATATAAAGGGCCATCTAGTTCAGTGAAAGGTACTTAGGGTCAAAATACATATATAGGACAACAACCCTCATGCAATGAATTTCTCTGTTTCACCTATTTACGCTCATAAAGTAATGTTAAAAACGGTCAGGCTGAACATGTACTTGGACTGAATTCCAAGCAGAAGCAGCGCAATACCGATTTCAATGCGAGCCAATCTCTTCATGATGAAATGAAACTTCACTGTATTGACTTAAATTGACTCTAGACATGTTAGACTACAATGTCCTGCCATTCATAATTTCATATAATCAAAATGCCCCCTCCCCCCTCTCAGGGAGCGCCAAAAAAGTGTAGAAATGTAATGAAAAGCCGATTTCAAGGACTGCCTATTATTATATTCTGGTTATATAATTCCACAAATGCACCTTGACTCAATCTAAGGATGTCGCACAACAGGACTACGCGAGAGAAACCAATAAAATCACTTGTCTACCTCCTCAAATCGAACTCCGAATTCGTCACTTTAAACGTTGCGTCAGCCCGAGCGAGGAACACCTGAAGCGGAAACGGATTTAAAGGGCCGCCCTATTTATAAATGAGCCCATCTAATTCAGTGAAATGTACTTAGGGTCAAAATACTTATATAGGACAACAAATCTCATACTATGAAATTCATTGTTTCACCTATTTACGCTCATAAAGTAACGTCAAAGACCGTCAGGCTGAGCATGTACTTGTACTGTACGCCCAACACCAGAAGCGCAGAACAGACTTCAAAGCGAGTCTATATTTTCAAGATGCAATGAAATTCCACTGTATTGACTTAAACTGACTCTAGACATGTTAGACTACAATGCCTTGTCATTGACAATTTTATAATATCAAATATGACCCCCCGCAGGGAGCGCCGAAGAAGTGTAGAAATGTATCTATAAGTCGATTACAAGGACGGACTATTTTTATATTATGGTATTATAATTCCTTAAACGCACCTTGACTCAATCTAAGGATGTCGCACAACATTACTACACGAGAGAAACCAATAAAATCACTTATGTACCCCCTCTAATCGAGTTCAGAATTCGTCACTTTGAACGTTGCGTCAGCCCGTTCGAGGAACACTTGAAGCGAAAAACGGATATAAAGGGCCATCTAGTTCAGTGAAAGGTACTTAGGGTCAAAATACTTATATAGGACAACAACCCTCATGCAATGAATTTCTCTGTTTCACCTATTTACGCTCATAAAGTAATGTTAAAAACGGTCAGGCTGAACATGTACTTGGACTGAATTCCAAGCAGAAGCAGCGCAATACCGATTTCAATGCGAGCCAATCTCTTCATGATAAAATGAAACTCCACTGTATTTACTGAAATTGACTCTAGACATTTTGGACTACAATGCCTTGCCGTTGACAATTTCATATATTCAACATGCCCCCCTCAGAGAGCGCCAAAAAAGTGTAGAAATGTAATGAAAAGCCGATTTCAAGGACAGCCTATTATTATGTTCTGGTTATATAATTCCTCAAACACACCTTGACTCGATCTAAGGATGTCCCACAACAGGACTGCGCGAGATAACCTAATAAAAGCACTTGTCTACCTCCTCAAATCGAACTCCGAATTCGTCACTTTGAACGTTGCATCAGCCCGAGCGAGGAACACCTGAAGCGGAAACGGATTTAAAGGGCCGCCCTATTTATAAATGAGCCCATCTAATTCAGTGAAATGTACTTAGGGTCAAAATACTTATATAGGACAACAAATCTCATACTATGAAATTCATTGTTTCACCTATTTACGCTCATAAAGTAACGTCAAAGACCGTCAGGCTGAGCATGTACTTGTACTGTACGCCCAACACCAGAAGCGCAGAACAGACTTCAAGGAAAGTCTATTCTCTCAGGATGCAATGAAACTCAACAGCATTGACTTAAATTGACTCTAGACATTTTTGACTACAATGCCTTGCCATTCACAATTTCATAATATAAATATGACCCCCCTCAGGGAGCGCCAAAAAAGTGTAGAAATGTAATGAAAAGCCGATTTCAAGGACAGCCTGTTTTTATATTATAGTTTTATAATTCCTCAAACGCACCTTGACTAAACCTAAGGATGTCGCCCAATATTACTTCGCGAGAGAAACCAATAAAATCACTTATGTACCCCGTCAAATCGAGCTCCGAATTCGTCACTTTGAACGTTGCATCAGCCTGAGCGAGGAACACGTGAAGGGAAAAACGGATATAAAGGACCGGCTAATTTCTAAACGAGGCCATCTATTTCAGTGAAATGTACTTAGGGTAAAATACTTATATAGGACAACTCTCATACTATGAAATTCATTGTTTCACCTATTTACGCTCATAAAGTAACGTCAAAGACCGTCAGGCTGAGCATGTACTTGTACTGTACGCCCAACACCAGAAGCGCAGAACAGACTTCAAGGCGAGTCTATATTTTCAAGATGCAATGAAATTCCACTGTATTGACTTAAATTGACTCTAGACATGTTAGACTACAATGCCTTGTCATTGACAATTTTATAATATCAAATATGACCCCCCGCAGGGAGCGTCGAAGAAGTGTAGAAATGTATCTATAAGTCGATTACAAGGACGGACTTTTTTTTTATATTATGGTATTATAATTCCTTAAACGCACCTTGACTCAATCTAAGGATGTCGCACAACATTACTACGCGAGAGAAACCAATAAAATCACTTATGTACCCCATCTAATCGAGTTCCGAATTCGTCACTTTGAACGTTGCGTCAGCCCGTTCGAGGAACACTTGAAGCGAAAAACGGATATAAAGGGCCATCTAGTTCAGTGAAAGGTACTTAGGGTCAAAATACATATATAGGACAACAACCCTCATGCAATGAATTTCTCTGTTTCACCTATTTACGCTCATAAAGTAATGTTAAAAACGGTCAGGCTGAACATGTACTTGGACTGAATTCCAAGCAGAAGCAGCGCAATACCGATTTCAATGCGAGCCAATCTCTTCATGATGAAATGAAACTTCACTGTATTGACTTAAATTGACTCTAGACATGTTAGACTACAATGTCCTGCCATTCATAATTTCATATAATCAAAATGCCCCCTCCCCCCTCTCAGGGAGCGCCAAAAAAGTGTAGAAATGTAATGAAAAGCCGATTTCAAGGACTGCCTATTATTATATTCTGGTTATATAATTCCACAAATGCACCTTGACTCAATCTAAGGATGTCGCACAACAGGACTACGCGAGAGAAACCAATAAAATCACTTGTCTACCTCCTCAAAGCGAACTCCGAATTCGTCACTTTAAACGTTGCGTCAGCCCGAGCGAGGAACACCTGAAGCGGAAACGGATTTAAAGGGCCGCCCTATTTATAAATGAGCCCATCTAATTCAGTGAAATGTACTTAGGGTCAAAATACTTATATAGGACAACAAATCTCATACTATGAAATTCATTGTTTCACCTATTTACGCTCATAAAGTAACGTCAAAGACCGTCAGGCTGAGCATGTACTTGTACTGTACGCCCAACACCAGAAGCGCAGAACAGACTTCAAAGCGAGTCTATATTTTCAAGATGCAATGAAATTCCACTGTATTGACTTAAACTGACTCTAGACATGTTAGACTACAATGCCTTGTCATTGACAATTTTATAATATCAAATATGACCCCCCGCAGGGAGCGCCGAAGAAGTGTAGAAATGTATCTATAAGTCGATTACAAGGACGGACTATTTTTATATTATGGTATTATAATTCCTTAAACGCACCTTGACTCAATCTAAGGATGTCGCACAACATTACTACGCGAGAGAAACCAAAAAAATCACTTATTTACCCCCTCTAATCGAGTTCCGAATCCGTCACTTTGAACGTTGCGTCAGCCCGTTCGAGGAACACTTGAAGCGAAAAACGGATATAAAGGGCCATCTAGTTCAGTGAAAGGTACTTAGGGTCAAAATACTTATATAGGACAACAACCCTCATGCAATGAATTTCTCTGTTTCACCTATTTACGCTCATAAAGTAATGTTAAAAACGGTCAGGCTGAACATGTACTTGGACTGAATTCCAAGCAGAAGCAGCGCAATACCGATTTCAATGCGAGCCAATCTCTTCATGATAAAATGAAACTCCACTGTATTTACTGAAATTGACTCTAGACATTTTGGACTACAATGCCTTGCCGTTGACAATTTCATATATTCAATATGCCCCCCTCAGAGAGCGCCAAAAAAGTGTAGAAATGTAATGAAAAGCCGATTTCAAGGACAGCCTATTATTATGTTCTGGTTATATAATTCCTCAAACACACCTTGACTCGATCTAAGGATGTCCCACAACAGGACTGCGCGAGAGAACCTAATAAAAGCACTTGTCTATCCCCTCAAATCGAACACCGAATTCGTCACTTGGAACGTTGCGTCAGCCCGAACGAGGAACACTTGAAGGGAAAAACTGATTTAAGGACCTTCCTATTTCTAAACGTGGCCATCTATTTCAGTTAATATACTTAGGGTCATAATACTTATATAGGACAACAACTCTCATACTATGAAATTCATTGTTTCACCTATTTACGTGCATAACGTAACGTCAAAAACCATCAGGCTGAGCATGTACTTGGACTGTACTCCAAGCAGAAGCAGCGCAATACCGATTTCAAGGCGAGCCAATTTCTTCATGATGAAATGAAATTCCACTGTATTGACTTAAATTGACTGTAGACATGTCAGACTACAACGCTTTGCCTTTAAATATTTCATATAATCTACATGCCACCCCTCAGAAAGGGTCAAATAACTGAAGATACGTACCGAAAAGCAGAATTCAAGGCCGGCCTATTTCCAAAGTACGAAATAGAAATTCCTCAAATGTACCTTCTACATATATCACACAATAGGACTACGTGAGAGAAACCAATAAAATCGCCCAACTGGAGACACATAGTGGTTCGTATCTCACTTTAAACTGTAGGTCCAGGCCCCATTAGCCTATCTGTGTATAACGTGGATTTAGAATTCAGTAAAAAATAACGTCGATCTAGTATTTTGGATTTTAGATGCGTTGAGACCACTAAAATTTCCAAGAAAGATTACTGGGCAGGGGTTATTTGCCGTAAATTTTCCAGAATTAACAAGCACTGCGTTGTTTATTTTAAACGGCACTGGGTGAATGATGAGGGAAATAGCACATGGTCGTGTGCGTTGTCATCAACGCGTATTGCAAGTACAGGGATTGTAGCACTTACCGCTTGTGTGGCCGTAAGGAATCCGATGGTTCGGTGACAATGAATGTTTTTGGTTTTGGAAACGGTATTCATTCCCACGTTAAAAAAAAAACTGTCAGCTGCGTGGCGTGGAACGCCTACTTGCAGGCGAAGAGCTACTTCATACTAAAGCCACAAATTATCGCGCCAAAAAAGTTCTGGAAGCCGACGCAGAACCTGTGATTTCAGGGAATTGTCAAGCTGTGAAATCGCTTTCTGTTTACCGTAAAGTTCGACATGAGGCAATGTCTAAAAATGACTATTGCCGCGATGATCTGCAAGATCTCCTTTGCGAAAGGGAGGATTTGGGTCGTAGGGATATGACGGAAGGCACAAACAAACAATATTTACAGTCCATTGCCACTTCTTTCAATGTGCACTGCTACAGCGAGGATCAATGTAATCTTCTATCTGCAGCTAACGAAGGCGTGAGACCTATCATATACTTCAATGCTACAGGATCCGTTGTTAGAACTGTAGGCGACAAGAAGAAAGTATATTATTATGCCGGTGTCCTTGTATACAAACATAAAAGTGTGCCGGTATTTGAAATGCTGAGGTCCAGGCATGATACAGTAACCATTTCGAACTTCCTTTCGTGTTTTCGGAGATATTGCGAATTGAAGAGAAGTTGGCCAATGATGTCACTAATGGTTTCCGATTTCAGCTGGGCTATAATGAATGCTATAATCTGGTCGTTTAATCAAGTTACTATGTCAAGTTACCTTAAGTTGACATATTCTATGATGACGCGTAACTTTTCACAAAGAATGGTAAATAATCGCGTGTTCTTGCACATTTGCTGTGCTCACTTTATGCATATGGTAGCTCGTGACGCCGGAAAGGCCACCAAAAGTAAAGAACTGCGAAGATTTATTTTGGAGTGTATTGCACTTCTAGTGACCGCTAAGAACCTTTCATTCCAAGAGAAGGTATTCGCTAATTTGATGATAGTTTTGGAATCCAAAATCTTAAGCAATGAGGTACTCGCTTCCTTAAAAGTCTTAGGCGAACTACGACTTTCTGGAAAGAAGGAGATAACAAATTGCGTTAACCTTTTGAGCGAACACAGTTTGGAGCACATTCTAACCTACTATATAAATGTATAGATTATTTGTAAATATGTTGTAAATACACACCTCTACTTAGTTGTAGTGTTCATTTTCTTATTATTATATATTTATATTGTTATATTATATATTATTATATTATATTATTATTCTGACACCGGTTATTTAACCGATAGGCTATGTTTAATCTGATAAACTTTAGAAATTGATTTTGTATTCAGAAAAGAAGCAATCTCTTTCTAAAATAGTAATGTGTAATTATATTACTAAATATGCACGGCACAAACGTGCATAAAATTTAGAGTTCAGTTAATCCTGTCCAGGTTAAGGCAACCAAACGAAGCTTCAGGATCAACTATTAGTTCTGAAGCTAATCTCATCACACAGTTTTCTAAGTCTCATTCCAGGGAAGTCTCCAAGATGATGATCGCACTGCACAACGGGCTTTCTACAACGAAAACAGCAGACAAAATACACACCTACTAACATCCCACTCCTATATATGAAACTCCAGTTTATATTGTATTAATGCATGACAACACTTGTAAGTAAAGTTCCCACTTCCCAACCACATGCACAATTAAGCTTCAACACGACCGGAAGGTTTTTTCCTGCCCTTCAGGCAGGTTTTTCCTCATTACGATAAATATTAAATCGACTCTCCCGGACATTTTTGCTTCTTACTTCATTTTCTTTCTTCTTTGAGATCCCGGCAAGTGCCGAAAGGCAGAAGGCGCTTAGCGTCATACACACTAGGTGTGCTTTCAAGTAGTTAATAACATTACTAACCGCCTGAGGCATGCCATACACAAGGAGGGCTCTCTAGAGCTCTACTGTACCTGCTTCACAGGTGGTAGGACCCAAGAGAGGCTGCCATCACACTGCAGTGCCGGTTGAGATGAGTTGGGCCCCACTCAATACGGCGGAGAACTTTGGGAGCCGTATTGCACCTAACACGTAGGATATAAATACAGTGATTGTGTTTGTGTTGATATTACCTCAACGGAAAGCTTACGAACTTCGCAGAAATTATTATTTGAATAGATTTGGTGCAAGTCATTACATAAGCGCATTTTTATGATAAACTGATCATTTATGTGGCCTTTTCCTTTTTTATGCAAATGTTTTCATTAATTAAATTGATTTTCTTTTCAGGTGGAAGTGGAAAAAGAGAGAAGCTACATTTTATATAAACATTTTCATACCTGCATTCTAATTACTCTTTGACCTTTTTTGTTTGCTTTTTTTTCCAGGTGAACGGGGAAGGTTTAGAAGTTTGTTCGGAATCGCCCCCAACTGAGGGAATGATTGACTTGGTTGTGAATATATTATCAACAAGTTTCTCATTCCATCAGTTGGACTTTAAGTGCATCAGAATATCGCTGAATTTTCGAAGGTCCAGCAGAAAATATGTTGTCACATTTTCCATTGTTGTAAGGGCGAAATTTTCATATTTTTTTTACGTAATGTTAGTGTTGATATGTAAATTATTGGCTTGCCTTGACTTGTATGTAATTACTAAAGGATTAAATAAATGATACTAGTGGTTCACATTGTGGCCAGGTGAAAAAAAATCACCGCTAGGGTGATCGTGAAGCAGATGAAATGAGCTCCTAAATATGTATCATCATCTCTCCATCCTATTTTATCCTCCATGAAACTTGAAATGTTCCTGCATTTTATCAAATCCCAATTTTAATAATTAAGACACACTTTTAGTTTAGCTATATTTGATCTAATGTCTTAACATTCACATGAGGTTTACTTTTTGTTTGCATGAACAATGTCATACCTTGTGTTACTTTCTCATTCTAATATTTGTTAATGCACCATGGTTTGAAAAATAAATTGAAGATTATCGGCAGAAACAAATATTCGTTTTGTTTTTGCACCAAATAAATAAGTAGTATATAACGATTAATTATTGTAAATTAAATGTGAGTTACCATCGGTGCATTGTATTTTGGTTATTTTACGTCGCATTCCCTCCTAATCCGTTAATCGCGACGATGAAGGTGAACTGTGAACTGATTAAATAAATGGTAGGACAAACACAATGATACATTCACGCCTTGCCCAGGGTTCAAACCTAGGACCTCTGCGTAGTAATTGTTACGTTCACCACGAAGACAGACATAGTTGTTGTACTTATGTAGTTATTCTGCGATAATTAGTAATTTTTTCGAAATTAGTATGAAATAAAAATACACATGAAATGATTTGCAAGGATCGGTATTTGTTTTGATTAGTTTTTATTGTATTTCTTAACATGTGGACAGCAATTACGTACAAGAGTGAATTAATATGCTTTCATAGGTATGTTCATGTATGTGTGGGAATGTTTTGTTGATTACTATTTTGTTGAAGCAAAAGCTCTGAAATTCCGGCGTTAATAATCAGTTTTCAAGGCACCGTGGTAGAGGTGTGTAAGGAGACAGATCGATGGTAAAAAAGGAAATAAAGGGGGTCGGAAATAAGAATCTAATACCTAAACAATTATATTGGCCACATTATACTACATCAAAATTAATATTTGCCTTTAGCTGGCCTCCGTTGCGGAGTGGTCGACGTATGATGCTAGGTTCCTAGGCTAAAATCCAGATTAAGGTATAGGCGTGTGGTTGTCCCGTCATATGCTTGAACCTTCATTATTCATCGTCAATGTTACGATTTATTCAAGAAGTTGGACATCAACAAAAAAAAAAAAAAAAAAACTATATAGAAATAGAGTTCTGATTTTTATTTGTAATTTCTAGTCATATGAACTGTCGTTTACTTTGCCCTGGAAATACATTCTACTTTCTACTGCATTTCTATGCTACCTCAGGCGATTTAGTGCACAAATTACTGTTATATTTATATAACTTGAATTATAATGCAAGTAGTGAAAAACTTTGGCAATGAACATGTCTACTGAAACGTATATAAGCCACAAAACGACCTGAATTTTGTCTTTCACGAATAAAACAAAACAATCTTCTATGCTGTTTTTGCAACCATCAAATTCATATTATATTATATTATATTATATTATTTAGGTTATATATTTGTGAGGGAATAAAAATGATATATCTCCAGATCTTTATTTCTATTCATCTGGGGAATGGGGGGGGATATGCCGACCCAAGGGCCGTTGACCTGCTCACCGCCTGCCTTGCAAGGTCTGTTCATAAAGCAGAGCCGCCTTCAGGAAGCGCGAGGCCCTTATATTTTGAAAAATGTATACACCTTTAATTTTTCTTAAAATTACTAACTAACTAACTAACTCTCTAGCCTTCACAAACAAGAAGGTTCATGGCTGCAGCAACACAGGCCTTCCATCTGTCCCTATCTTGAGCAAGATCTATATACTCTTTTCCATCCCTACCGATTTTCTTTAGGTCCATCTCAACGTTGTCCCTCCATCTTCGTCTTGGCCTTCCTACAGATCTCTTACCATCAGGTTTCCCCACAAGAATCCTGTGAACTCCTCTTTCCTCTCCTATTCGTGCCACATGGCCTGCCCACCTAAGTCTTCTTGATTTAATTATTCTAATAATATCTGGACATGAATACAAATTATGTAGTTCTAAATTATGTAACCTTCTCCACTCACCTGTCTCCTCATCCCTTTTACGTCCAAAGATTTTCCTAAGGATCTTATTTTCAAATACTCTCAATTTATGTTCCTCTTTCAATGTAAGGGACCAAGTTTCACACCCATATAATACTACTGGCAAAATTACAGTTTTGTATATTTTAACTTATAGTTTCTTAGATATTAAACGAGAAGACAAAAGTTTATGAAGAGAGAAGTAACATGCATTTCCTGAATTAAGTTATTAATATTGCATAATTATTACCCCACATTCAACACAAGAATTTCCTTTGAGCCACAAATGAAATTTAGCAGCGTGTTGAGGACATCAATACAAATTAATTTCTTCAAGAACTTTTAGCTACTTTAGAACCTGTTTCGGCCTTCTATCAGCGTTCGAAAAACATATGTTTTCCTGTGTGTTTGTATGTAACCATGCTCTACAGATTCATCGTTGCAAACATACATAAGAGCCGCCGTGGTCTAGTCGGTAGGGTGGGAGACCCGGTTTAGATTCCCAGGGTGGGTGATCTAAGGTTAGAATTGTTCTGGCCTTGTCCCCGCATAAAGTCGATCTGGGGCTCACCCACCCTGAAATAAATGGGCATCTGAGGCAACCCCGGGGGTAAAGGCAGCCGGGACATGGTGCTGATCACATCACCTCCAAAATGGTTGAGATCGGGAATGTGTGGTTCCCTACCCCCACATCTCCTAAATGTGCCTTCATGACTTGGTGCTATATGCACGGAGAACTTTACCTTTAGCAACATACTAAAGCTGTTAGTACTTTATGGAAACGGGATTTTGCTAGCAGACCCTAGCAGAGAGACATTCCTGATTTTAACTTTTGCTCAACTCACGTGCTGCTTCTTATCGCAAAGTTGTATTAACATACTGAGGCCGATTCTTTCCTATCTAACCGTAGCATACTTACGATTTTGTCCCATAGAAAAATGTAATTCGTGGATGCAAACATACAGGATAAAAATGCCGATTTTTGAGGAGTCGTAAAGTCGATATGAGACCTCATAGAGCAAAACGTTATCAAGTAAAGTCGTTGACATTGATGTCCTCTTCATGCTGTGAAAGGTTGTTGGTGGTTTGCAGAAACAGCCTGTGTACGTACATATATATATTTAAAATCTTTACAATCTTAATATATTTTTCAATGCTCTGGGGAAGGGAAGGGGGGGGGGGGGGTTGCGATACAGTTTTATTTCTCAGAAGTATCTTTGCTTATGCAATGAATCCCACCAACTACTCCCAAGACAGAAACAACATTCTCCATCTAACACTTTCCACTACGAACGCTATTCTTTACACATGTGTTGTAAAAGTATAAATATTTGGTATGGTATAGTTGAAGGAAATTATTTTATAGAGCACAATATAGCTTACTTCTCACATAAAATGTGTCCCTTACCTTTTGTGTATCAGTCCTCAATCACAAGAGTAGCCATCTCCTCCTACCCAAGGCCAATGGCGTACACCCACATCATGTCAAATTCATCATAAAGCAATTAAGAAATACAGCGGACACTTTAATTGATCTGCCTTCCCCCGATATTATTAATTCTCTTCACCTAACGGAATAAATATGGTGCATTTGGTAGTAAAAGTGACTTGAAACTAGCTAAAGTTAATGGATTACTAAGGATGTAATTTCTGATTTCCCCCTCCCTACCTCATTGCACATATTGCAACATGATGCAAACTTGTAAACGTTTTGTTTTACACATTACAATATTACACACATTCAAGAGAAATGTATACATGTTGAATTTCATATTATTCTAATACAGATAAAAATCTGAGTGTAAGGAGTTATCGTAGTACACCCTGGACTGCTATTTGCAGACTAACGAGGCTCTGGTGTATGGATCTATGGCCACTATAATCTTCGTAGGACTGTGTGTGTTGACCTGTGTTTTTGTCTTTGCTGAGTGCCTTTTTACAGGCTCAGCTTTTAACTAAGCTAAGATTATTTGACATGATTTTACAATACCGGACACTTCCCCAATTACTTTCATATTTTGCATACTCAATAATTTAGGCCTCGTAGTCACGTATCTGCAGTAAATTTGCTATACCAGAAAAATGAAAATGATTCTGAGTGAGGCTCACTTCATGGTGGCCCCACCTACAACAGTATGAAACATGTGCTAGGAATTTAGTGCTGACCAACCCGCAGGAAAGAAAAAATATTGCTGTTAATACAAGCAAGTTATTAGAGATTTATTGATTCCTTTGATCTGTGCCGCCTGTGAAGCTAGCCTCACCCACAACAACCAAGAGGTTAAAGTCCTACGGCAAGTTTTAGTACTCAATTTGTGCTGATGAACCCCCATGAAAGAAAACTTAGTGCTATTAATACAAGCAAGTTATTCTTTTACCTGCCCACGATACCAATATCTCCTGTTCCTTTCTCGCAATGTATTTTGTTTCATCTGACATCAGTGCGAACACTTTCGCCTCTTCCATTTCCTGGTATATTTTGCTCAGAATAAGTGTGGACATTACGCAGATTAATTTGTTTTGAATCGAATGTTGAGTATAATTTGCATTTTAAGTTTCAACTTCAATACATTTCCGAATAGTAACACTGTTAAGCGTTGTTTCCATGTTAACAAAACATTAAAATGCTGACCAAGGTAAATCTTAATAGTATAAAAAAATACATATAAAACGTTACGTTTCCAACCTCTAACATGGTCTTCTTCAGACGAATATTCATTTTTATACTATAAAAGTTTGCCTTGGTCAAGATTTTAATGTATTATTTCCGAATAATATCCCATCATTTTGAAATTAACTTCAAGAGTATCGAAGAAATTCCCTTTTTTAAGATTTGCTTCGGACTTATCATCCCGAACCACAAGTCCTGGATTAGTAAGAAACCGTTTTTATAACGGTTTTCTTGGATGGAGGCACTTTAAGCTTTAGGTTCAGCCCCGATTAACCTTACTGTGCATAAAATGGACTTAAAACACAAAGTCAACCTACCAACCAAATCTTGAATCGCCTTTGAATGTCTTTTACTCATTTGCGTTGTCACTAACGACCTTCGATTAGAATAAATTGCCCGTACTACAGAAGATGTTTCGTGGTCCTCGATCGTGATGCTATAAAACCATCAACATTCAACGATTTTTTTCGAGTTCTTAAAACTGATTAGAACTTGCATGATCATAACGATTACGGGACATACATGAATGAGAAATCGTATTGGGCTCGGTGGCTCAGTCGGTAACGCGTCTGACTACCATGCTCAAGGTCCCGGGTTCGATCCCCGGCCGGTTCAAATCCGGGAACTTTTCTAAGCGGCCCCGGCGCCCACCCAGCGTCGAATAACATGGGTACCTGGTGGAAACCCTGGGGGGTAAAGGCGGTCAGGGGCGTGATGCTGATCACATCACCCCCACTCACGACCGGGATCAAGAAAGTGTGGGGCGTTACCCCCACACCCCCTATACGCCTTCATGGCGTGGTGCTATGCACAGGGGAGCGCTTTACCTTTTTTTATTGGGCTGTGACTTTAACCTCTTGGGTGTTGTGGGTGAGGCTAGCTTCACAGGCGGCACAGATCAAAGGAATCAGTTAATCACTAGTAACTTGCTTGTATTAGTAGCACTAATTTTACTTTTTTGCGGATTGATGAGCACTAATTTCTTAGCACATGTTTCATAATTTGTGCTGTTGTGGGTGGGGCCACCGTGAAGTGAGCCTCACCTAGAATCATTTTCATTTTTCTGGTATATTAAAGTAGCACTAATTTTTTGGATTGCATATTTTGATAACACTAATTCGGAACTAACTTTTAGAATATGTCATAATTTTTGCCGTTATGGGTGGGTTTGTGTTCACGGATCTATAGAAAAACCAGAGGGGCAATTCACCCTCATCCGTTCTTCAAATACAACCCTGGGTGAGCCTTTTTTGGATCATTGGCATAGTGGTAAAATCTGCGAAATCTGACCCGACCATTCTCTGCGTTTCAAGGAAGTAGAAATAAAAGTGTCTCCAGAAGTTTATTTCTATTTAACTGCGGATCCGTTTCACACAAAAGGCAACATGCCGACCGGGACAAGTTCCCCTGCCATGGTCTCTCCTCTTCTTGACATCTGTTCTTAATTTACCACATCGTAAATTCCCCATCTTCAAATTTGGGGCCGGTGCTCTCGGCTTAAACGCAAAGAATCACAACGATGCCCACACTCTATTGAACAATAGAGTTTATGGAGGGAATCGGTAGAAGGTTGAGATCACAAACAAGAAACTCGACTGGGTTAATGCTGAAATTTTCTTTTCACAGCAGGCTCGCTGTCCCCGTTCACGATTTCGGTTTCCTTTGGTATAGTATGTATGCCGATTTTTTATTATTATTATTATTTATTTTATTTTGATAATTTGATAGTTGTCTACACGATGTGACATAGTGTTTCGTGTTACCTTTCCTGACCACTATTTTCCCATCTTCCGTGTACACCTGTTTGAGACCGAACTTCTCGATGGCCTTCCTGAGAAGCTGCAGCCGTGCACTCCAGAGATCTTCTCTTATGGAGATTCCAGAGTTATTTAGTTTCCTTTTGTTCCTGAAAAGTAGCGACCTTGCCCTGTAATTAGTAAATTCACCATGATGCCTCTGTGCGACCCGGGAGACTTCGGACCTACCCTGTGCGTGCGGCACAAATCACCGTTGCTTACGTGAACCCCTAAATGCTCCTCAAAAAGAGACAGGGCGATGTTGTCGGTACTTTCCTCTTCGGTCTCTGGGATTCCGAAGATACGTATGCTATTTCTTCTTTGGTATTGTTCTAGATCCTCTGTTTTTTCTTGCAAATTTCGGATATTTTCGTCTCTGTCCGCGAGTTCCGCGCGAAGGGAGTAGTAGTAATGCACCCCCTTTCAGTCCGATAAATCAATTGATTGGAAAAGATCGATCAAAGATCAATTGATGACGCAGCAGGTTTTTTTTTTTTTTTTTTTTTTTGACGTCTCCAAATGGGCGGGGCTTATTTTGTAAAGATGATTGTGATTGGTTGTGACGTCATAAATGGGCGGGTTTAATTTTGTGAGGAGCGTATTGATTGGTTGGAGGAGGGAATTCGGGTTTTTCCCGAAACGGTTGGTGGGTAGTTTCCGGTGTCTGAAAACAGATGGCGTTGATGAGTCAGAAAGTCTGGGTTGGGAGGAGGAAAAGTAGGCGACGCGGTGGCGGTTGGTTTTCTCGTAATTAGAGTACGTGTTTCCGGTGTCTGAAAACAGATGGCGTTGATGAGTCACGGGTTTTTCCAGTGACGGTTGGGCGGTAGTTTCCGGTGTCTGAAAACAGATGGCGTTGATGAGTCAAAGTCTGGGTTGGGAGGAGGAAAAGTTTTTCTTATGTTATTTTGGCATGTGACATCATATATAAATTGGAGTACGTGTTTCCGCTGTGTGAAAACAGATGGCGTTGATGAGTCACGGGTTTTTCCCGTGACGGTTGGTCGGTACTTTCCGGTGTCTGAAAACAGATGGCGTTGATGAGTCAGAAAGTCTGGGTTGGGAGGAGGAAAAGTTTTTGTTATGTTATTTTGGCATGTGACGTCATATATAAATTGGAGTACGTGTTTCCGGTGTTTGAAAACAGATGGCGTTGATGAGTCTGAAATTCTCGGAATTGGATACGTGTATCCGGTGTTTGAGGAGAGATGGCGTTGATGAGTCATTCTAGGGAATTCCAGGAATTGGGCGTGTCTGTTTTCTGTCTGAAAGGAACATGTTCGAACATGTTTTAGGTTGATGAGCCATTCTTGGAAATTCTTGGAATCGGGTGTGGTTATTTTCTGTCTGAAAGGAACATGTTCGAACATGTTTTAGGCTCGGTCTTCTAGAGGACTATTTGAAGTGTGTTTAACGGAAATCGTGACGTAGAAAAAAAGAAGGTATAAATAGAAGTGATACATGATAATAGCGTCATGCGAGGATGGATGTGTGCGGTACAAGACTGTCTGATAATGGCGTGAATTTCTACGAGGTTAGCTACGAGGAGTTCTGGGAACTTGTTCGATCTTGCGGCGACCTGGACAACGATCGAACGGCCCTGCATCGGGTGCTGAGTTATTTCCCGTTTATGTATGTAGCGATACCTGAATCTCCCTGGTGTGGATGTTACCTGTTCAACGGATTAGGAAAAGGAGTCCATCATCACTGCGAGACGTTGAAGGAGATAGAAGAGAGGAAAAGAAGAGCGGACGAGAGAACAGGATTTCCAAGTCACGGGTGTATGTGCGAACTACGTCGCAGGAAGGAAGAGGATAAGATCGGTGAAGCTTTGAAGGAGAGAGTGTAAGAGTAGCTGTCTTTGTTGGCGAACAGAAATTCCTTGTGGTGTTCTGGCTGTGATCGTCCTTTGTTACGTAAATTAGAAGGACATCCCTGTTTCCCTGTGGTTCCTGCAGAAGGTTTCGGTGTCCGCAGACGTCTGTCCCCCGACGATCCTCTGGCTGTTCCTTTATCGCCGATACCTGGGACGCCGTCACCTACAGTATCCGATTACTTCACCTTTTATGACGTATGAGAGTGTTTACTTATCACGTCTGCAGGACTCACGCCGAGCCGTATGTTATCAATTACTTATCAGTGAATTCGAGATACAGAACATACAGAAAGTGGCCTATAGGATTACGTCAGACTCCGGAAGAATTAGTGACTGCAGGATTTTACTATTCAGGCTTTAGCGACAGAGTATTATGTTTTCATTGTTCGTACGGACTTTGCGATTGGACATCCAAAGATTGTCCGATTCTAGGACATTACATGTTGGTACCCCAGTGTCCTTTTATACAGAGTGTTGCGGCGTTACATCGTAACTCCAAGAGCTGCAAGTATTGCGACAGTATAGAGACTCTTGAGAAAACGTCCGATAAACCTAGTGTGGATTCTGTGTGCAAAATATGTTTTGAGAATCCTAGCAGTGTTGTAATTCTCCCGTGTCGACATTTTGTTTCCTGCGGATCCTGTGCTTCCCAATTGAACAAGTGCGCCGTATGCCGGGGTAGCATTGAAGATACGTTGACAGTTTTCACCTGATGAACAAAATGAATGTCTGTTTTTTGGACGTTCAAGGTCTTCGAGGAGTAGGAGGAGAATTTGTGTGGAAAGAAGTCGGAATTTTAAAATTTCCTTTTGACAATGCGTTTGACTGTTTATTGAAATCTCCATATGGTTTAGACTGTTTGAGTGAAAAGTATCGCCGAGTGAATTACTGGCTCCGTGCCAACAAACACGGTCTCAACTGGGGAGATGGATGGCTGCCGTATGAGAAATTAGGAGATCTGTTATATGTTGTGCTTGTGAATCAAATAGTGTACGTTAAAGGTACGGAGAAAGTGAAATGGTTTGAAAAATTACTTGGAAAAAAAGGTAAAAATAAAATATCCGTACGTAACATCGAAGAACTTGAATGTCCAAAATTGAATAGTGTGAAAAACACTTCAGGAAGATGCAAAGAACATAGCAAATGTGAAAATGTAAAAAAAACCTGTGCAGTTGAAAATGTCTGGAAGATGTACAGTTTCAATTGTAATAAGTACAAGAAATAAAAGAGTTTTTTAAAATATACAAATGTTTTATTTACAATCGGTAATATGGGTTTAAATACATAGCATAACACAAATGTTGTATTTACAATTGAATATGAAAGGTTTACAATACCTGAAGGGTTATATTACAATACATAAAATAACAGCGGTTGATGTAAAATACATAAAAGAACAATGATTCATTTACAATGGCTATTTACAACATCAGATACATGAAAGTAACAGAACTTTTTTACAATATCAATGTCTGCCCAAGATTGTTCTCAAGATATATTTCAATCATCAGTTCGTTGTACCAAAGAATATAAAAATAGTTCATTAAATTGGGCACTTCTTTTTTTTCTGAAACCATATTTTTCTTGATGCAATATACAAAAGCCTCCATTTCGGGTTGCAATTTATGATAACGTTCGTTCTTTAATTTCTGCAGAGGCCAAAAAAGGTTACACAAAAATAAGTGCAGTTCAGAGGCCGTGAAAATAAAAGCATCGGATGAATGATGCTGATACATCGAGATACAACGTTTCCCGAAAAAATTTACAGCACTGACGGTGATATTTCCTGTAACCAAGTAATTGAATCGACGACCTGTTTCGACGTAATTCAGTAAGTCAGATTTCAAAGCCCACAGTTCTCTAATCTGCTTAGAATCGATGCGTACGGGTGATCTCCCCTGTTGCGAAAACTCCCACACCAAATTGAAAGGGGATTGCTTTTCGAATCCTATTGCCACGAACTTGTTTTTTTCCTTGTTCAGAAAATATGTTAGCAAGATAGAGATCTAAACACGCCTCTACGTTGTGTAGTCCAGGACATTCGATTGTATCTGGGGAAAAGCCGATCTCCCTACGACGTTTCATGAAATCACAGTCAGTAGTCAAATCTATCCCCTCGTCCATCGGTTCGTTCTTGATAGGGACAGTTTCGATTTTGAGGGGCTGCACACGTTTGCGGGTTTTACGTTTGGAAGCATCATCCTGATGGGTCATGCGTTTCACTAGTTTATCGTGTTTTTCCATTGTAGAATCCTTAGTAGGCTCCATGATGTTTTCACTAGAGCTGTCTCGACGACACTGAGAGAAAGCTACAGCAGCACACATTTATATAGCTTTTTGCATAACACGACACCGGATCGTGTGGATGGAGCAACACGATTGATCCCCTCTCGGGCACTTGGAATGGGGTAAACATTTGAAGATCTGACGAAAACGGTGTAGGATATATCCATCTTTACTGACACCGGGCGGAAATGCTTGAATGAAATCCTTGGTCGTAACATGGCGTGCTTTGTAATAAGCATACACGCAACAGTAATGTCCGCACGTCGTGGCCAATACCCCCTGTAAGGGAATGTTGTTGTAAGTCCAGACCGAGGAATGACGATTCAGGAAAGTTACGAATTCTGGATAGAAAGGATGAAATCCGTATGAATCGAAATATTCAGCAATATTGTTTTTGCCAAAATAGAAGGCCACCCAGTGTGTACCCTGGAAGTTGGAAGTGTCAGTGTTTGCGATTATCAAGGCAGGGGTAGGAAACGTCCGAGGTAAAAGATCTCTCGAGTAAACACCGTAGAAAATGTTCTTGGTGGAACAGTTTTGAGATAGAATCTCCCTGATCTGTTACGTGTTCATGCTGCCTATGTTTCCGAAAACGTAAAATGAGAGTAAGATGATATTCTAATATTTTGGGGGACGGTTGCGTGTCAACAGGTTTGGCGGACAGTACTTCCGAAGAATCACTATTATAAATATCATCACAGGTTAACAGTTCGATGAGTTTTCCCATCTCACGTTACATATGTTTTCATATGTTTATAATAATATCTCTTTCTTTGGTCATTTCTACGAGTCCAGGGTAAAATCTGGCGTCTGGCAGTCGTGGAAGCAAACGTGTGTCAACAGGTTTGGAAGTCGTCACTTTCGAAGAAACACTAGTATGATTAATATCACGGGTTTTCCGTTCGGCTGGTTTTTCCATCACAGATAGTATAATGTCTACTTCAGAACTGTCTGGATAACACTGCGAGCCAGAAACACGAGCACACATATTTATAGACAATTTGGTCTCACTGATGGAGGATAACACTTCCGTCTTTTGTTATATCTACTGCACATTCGAATTCAGCATACAGAAGGCATGTTATATTTTCAGACAGCTGGGGAGAAAATTGCATCTCGGCTCCGATGATACCTTGTTCCTGGAGACTGGTGTGCGTGTCGTTTCCTGAAGAGTCAGGTGTTATGTCGAAAATCAGGAAAAAGGATCCGTTCTCGAACATTTTCCTTGTTATCTGGTGTCCGTAATTGGCGTGGTGAATGCCTGTACCGGAAAATAGAGTTTGATAGGCACGTGTTATCAATCCTCCGTTTCCTCCTGTGGTGACCCGCAAGGGTTCGTAAGGTACGAGTTCTCCATTTTTCACAAGATGGAAAGAAGATAGGTTAAAACTTCTAAAGTCGAACGGATTTTTCTTACTGTCTCCGAGAAAGCTGGCGGTGGATACCATAGCAAAAAGAACAACATTCGGAAAAGGACCTTGAAAAGCATTATCGATCGAAATCTGCTGCGTTCCGGCAACGTAAGAATAAGCTTTGATGACGCTTCTGGTGAACGGATAATGGGCAGGAGCGTAAGAGAGTGCTCTGTCTATGGCCAAACTGGTGGTAGGAGTAGGAATGATGTGATTTATTTCGAGAACAGCCTTTAAAATTTTTAATCTGGTGGTTGGTGAAGTTTGATCTCCCCAGATGTAAAAAGCATCACGTGACCTGGCTAGATCGATACGTACTTCAACACCGTTGATCAGGTATTTAGGCTGGTGGAAAAAATCTATGTGCAGTTTTCCCATAAGTTCGACTACGGCAGACACTTCCGTAGGATTTCCGGTTGTCGGAACGTGCTGGAAAAAGTCTTTTCTGGTGGTGAAACCTTTGTTGTCGGCTGTGATTGCATCTTGATGTCCAGGTGTGTCCAAGTACCACAAGGCATTTGTGAGATGCGTGTTCGCAGCATCGCTGCCGTAATTGATTTTTGCTTCGAAGATTGATTTATATGCGTAATTGTTATCGGCAACTGTTACAGCGATACCGTTGAGAGCCACTGTAACTTGTGAAAAAAGTGAATGGAGAGGATAATTTACGACCCCGCAGTTTTTTGTGAGAGCGTTGGAAGGTTCGGAAGCACTCATGGGAGACCCATCTTGATTGACCATCTGCGTTAGCAGACGGAGATAGGCAGATGAAAGATCTAGAAAATCTGTTCCTGCCGGCGGAACGGAAAATTGAAGTATGTTTTGATTATCGATGGAAGTGATAGGCTTGTAGGCGACCGTGTAAGTTTTTTCGACATTTTGCTGAATAGGTTTTTTGCTGAAAAGATCGAACTGTGAGATCATGCAAGTGTTATTCTCCATCATTATCCAAAAATATCTTTTCCTGCCGCCTTCTGTTTAATTTTCCTTTTGCGTGTTGTCCTAGATTTTGTGGATGTTTTTCTCCGCTTTTTGGATGCGGTTTTTTTACGGATCGCAGATGTTCTAATACGGGTGGCTGAACGTTTTAACATCGACTGAGCAATTTTTGTTGCAGGTTTTGTTCTTATACCGGAACCTACCAGAGAGTCGATTTTCCGTTGTGCTTTACTTTGAAGATTTTGACCCGCTTCACGTACACGTTGACGAACGATAGTTCTTGGAGTTTGCTGGCTTGTTGCAATGTCGGTGACAATGTTAGCGCCTGTTTTCAAAGCTTCTTTTCCCATCGCTTTTGCACCACTCCAGAGTAGAGGTTTCACCATTCTAAAGAGTCCTGCGAAGAGAGACCCCAATCCTCTCCCTTTTTGAATTCTAGTTGAACGATAGATGGGTCCAATTCCCCCACGGATCTGATTACTGTAATATTCGGTCTGCGAATTCATGGTGATTCATCAGCTTTTCGACATAGACTGAGCAAAATTATTCCTTACTGCTTTTTAAAAGGACTTTGCTTTCCTACGAAAATGTAAAACAGCTATTGTAGGTACGGAGCCGTTTCTCAAAGGCAGAAAATATCCTTTTCTATCATACATCGCAATTTCTATTGTTTCGAAAGAACCTTTATCCAGAGAAACGTAATGAATCGGATTAAATGTATGATGGGCTACGGGTACTGTGCAAGATGATTCTGTTTCCGAATACTGTTTTCGGGCAAGACGTAAAAGACGTAGCATTTCTCCTCCGACCAATTGCTGTTTCACGAGATCGGAATAAATGAATATGTAGGGGTTTTTATCCACGACGTTATTGGACACTACGTGCGTAGAATAAATAGATTTCAATACGTCATATCGAAGTTTAGCGTAGTCATCAGTTTCGTCTATGGGTGTAACAGTATTTGTTGGAACACCTTCCAATTCAGGATCGGGAACCCCTATCACGGACAGATGTTTGTTCACAGCCTCTTTAAAGAAAAATCTGAGATGAGTAGGAACAACGGCGTTAGCAGGGTTTGTTTTCAGGGACTGAATGAACTCCTCTATTGTATATGTTGCTGCAGGAAAATAAAATGGCTGCTCGTTAATATAGAGTGTATTATCCGTAGAAACAGAAGATCCCGATGCGTCCCATTGCGCTTCCAACAGAAAATGCCAGAATTGCTTAAGAACGTTTCTCCGTATTTCCAGGTCGTTGGGGAGGGATTCTTCGATGGTAGAGATCAGGTCCTCCGCACTTGCATACGTCCGAACAGGAAAGGTTACCGTTCCGTAATCTGTTTCCAAAACATTGTCGTATAGAGTTGAATAATGCAGTTCTGCTAATCCGACTTCCCACAATTCTGGAGACAGATCGATCCGTTTTGCAAGTTTTACGTTGAAATGGGTCAGCGTGTTGTTCGGAAAATAATTCTCCGATGCAGATGACGGAAGGTAAACATAGAAATTATCGTCCATTCTCGTAGAACACAAAGAATTCACTGGATCGTGGTGACGATATATTTTGATATAAATATGTTTTGGAAATTATTTTTCTGATAACTGTTTTACGGAAGATGCCTTGATCCACGAATCGAAACTAGGTGGATATCCGAGCCAGCGAACCAGGTATTCCAAATTTTTGCCTTTTCCCCGGCTGTTCAAAATCTTATCAATTTTATACTCTTCGTCAGGATCCGAATAAACTTTTTGCAGTTCATGTTTGTAAAATGTACCTTTTACAGGTTCTTCATTTAAATCGTCTAATATGTATACAGGTACAGGTGATCGCTGAACAAGGGAGTGGATTTTGAAAAGTTCTCGTGACCACGATTGTTCGTATCCCTTCTCGAAATGTCCTTTGACGACAGAGATTCGTACGATATCACCAACATTCAGATCTGAAGATGGCTGTGAAATATGTTTGTCAGCTTTGTTGAGACGTTTCCACACGATGTAAACGTTAGACTCGTTCACATCTCGAGGTGCCATTCCTATGGAACTGTGGATAGTTGTATTGTAACCTTCGAGAAGTTGCGGTAAAATGTCTACGTAACGTCTTGTTTGTTTCGATGTGAAATATTTCCACATTCGTTCTTTCAATGTTCTGTTGAAACGTTCCACTACACTTGCTTTCACAGGATAATTTGAAGCGATCGAAAAATTTACATTTTCATTTTTTAAGAACTTGTGGAATGTAGAATTCGTGAATTCCGTTCCTTGGTCGGTCTGTAGTGTGACGGGTTTTCGTCTGTTTCTTCCGAAAATAGTTTTGAAAGCTTCGGTTACCGAATTGCTTGTTTTATTTTTTAGCGGTAATGCAAAAGCATATTTTGAGAATACATCGATCACTGTCAGAAGATATCTGTATCCATCGTTATGTTTTTGTATTGAAGTCATGTCGTTGAGATCAGCTTCCCAAAGCATGTCTATGTTCCACACATTGTAATGATTCCGGAGGAACCTTTTTCTCGCAGGTTTGTGGAGAGTGTACGTTTCCTGGTGCATCAGCCATTTTTTCTCCGTATTGCGGGATATATTTTTATCCCGTACCGCGTTCCATAAACGATCTACAGATGAGAATGAAGCACGGTGTCGGGGATCGTAATATATTTTGGTGAGGATTTTATCGTGTTTTAACTTAGGGACTCCCATGACTGATCTCTCTGTCTACGGCTTTTTCTCAAAGGAACCAGCTTGTATGCGTCAGGTGTTCTCAGAAAAGGTGTAGTTTTTCTGGAAACACGGACGGCCACTTTCTTCTTCTTTTTCTGTTTCTGTCGATGAGACGGTCCAGGGCTTTCCGTTGACGACGCTGAGAAGTTCAACGTCTTCGGATCAGGAAGTGTTTTTTCCTGACGTTCGTCTATCAAATGTTGAGCCGTAGATTGGTACTCGTCGATGATATTTTGTAACTGATGACGTGTATTACGGGGTAACGTCTCTGCTAGGTTCGGAGGAAAATACGTCGATCCTGGCGAAATAGTAGAAGAACCGTGGTTATCTTGAACAATAGGAATTTGTAATGGTTCTTGGGATTTTCGACTCAGATATAAATACTCGTCCAGTTCTTTTCTGTAAAGCCGCCATTTTTGATCGTCTGTTATATTTTTCATTTTCAGAATATCATTCATTTTCTTATCCAGAACAGATAATTTTTGAGTTACAGATAAGTCGGAACCGCGAATACGTGCTAGTTGTTCCGGTGAAAGGACGATCATCTTTTTGTAAGAAGATGCCATTTTTCAATGAGGAATGAGAGTACCGAGAAGACCCGATAACAAAGACCCTATAAGTAAGGGTAGGAATCCTTCTATCTGCACAAGAAGTTTTCTTCTTTTTTCAATGTTCACTTTCGGTTTCACGAGATTGCGTAAGACCGACTTGTAAGGTGTCAGACGACGTTTTGTGGACGGTTTAATCTTCACGTTTCCTTTTAAAACGTTCAGGCAGCATTCGCTGATGAAACGAATTGTCTTTTTCGGAGCACTTTTCAATAATGATTTACGGATTTTGGTCGGTGAATTTTTCAACACGTGCAAGAAAGGTGAATGTTTCTTGAAAGAAGACGAATGTCTCTTCCTGTTAGAACGTGATTTGGTGCTTGTCTTCCTCGTTCTCCTCATCTCGATGTTTTAAACATTCCTGAGGAAGATATGCAGTTGAGTAATTCTGGTTAAAAATGTCTGTCTGATAACGTAAAGGATCCGGTGTTGACTGTGATAGATCAATATACAAATAACTGAAAGGTTGAGTGGTAGCATCTATATATACTTTTTCGAGTTCCTTCATGCGGTGAGGATGAAGTTGTCGTGCAAACACAGTGAATTGGTTCATATCTCGCGGATTTTTAAAAATAACAAAATGCTTTACGTTCAGCGAAATGTCTCTGCAATTTTTCCCTTGATGAAAAAGATTCTGTGTTATGAACACCACCGAAATGTTTTTGTGATGGCTGCCTTTCGTGAAAAGGTCGGCGACTTTTTCTCCTTGAGCAACCATCATAAGATCATCCAGGATTATGAGAGTAGGGGTTTTTCCGTTCCACGACTGCCAATCGACGATCCCTTTATGATATTGCACATCTCGAAGATTTTGCGGAATACTGTTTTCCTGATCGTAACACCATACGATTTTCTTGACGGGTCCTTCGACAAGATGAACGATGGAGTCGACTATATTTGTCACAAAAGTAGTTTTTCCACTTCCTGATGCCCCGCAGACCATCATGGTGAAAGGATGGGAAAGTTTAGGAAACATGTTTTATACTGGAGATTTGAAGAAAATTAAGATCTGGCACATTGTAAACACATTTTATACACTGACTGTCCGAAGAAGGGTTCAAACTCTGGACCGCTACAGACATTTTAGTCAGCACAGTATCCGAAGGGATACGATAAATGTTCATCGTCGAAACGTCGTTTCAACAGTACCGGTTGAAACAGCTTTTTTTCATATGTACTGATTACTTGGAACTGTTTTGTTCTTCTGATTCTGAAAATATTTTCGACCATAACTTCAGGTTGCTCATTGTTTATCATGTCGCACATGGTATCAAAATTGACCAATTCCGATGTGGAGGTATTCAATGTGATTCCTTTCACTTTACAGATATATTGCGGTTCGGAGAACGGTTTTGTTATTTTCATGCTGTAACTTTTCGGTCCCGTTGAAACAAACTGTTCACAAACTGCATCGGGTCCGAAATCTGCCAATTCATCGGTGAGTTCTCCTAGTGCGTCACCTGTCTGGGGATGATATTCCATTTCAGGACTATCTACGTAAATTACAGAATCTGTATCACAATAACATATCCTGTCATCCAATTTTTCGAGAAGTTCATACAGTTTCAGACGAGCATGGCATGTTGTGAAGGCTCCGATAGGAACATTTACTTTCCTGTTCAGACTGACAGCCTCTTCAACATATTTCCAGTTCACTAAAACGGTGTCCTGATTGATGAATACGACTCCTCCAATCATTATATTTGGATCAGTCATTTTATCCAGAAAATCTTTCGATTCCTTGATGATGGTCGTCTGGGAAAGGTTGTCCCGTTGACAGAACTTGCCCCATAAAGAATTAAGGCAAAGTTTAGCCAGAGTACGTTTACCAGGATTGACTTCGATACTGTTTTCTTCCAATAGAATACCCTCCTAATCGAAATATTTCTGTATGTACTTCTTCTTATCCTCGTCGTTCTGACACCATGAAGGCCAACCGCTCGCTTCCTGTTTTATTTTCAAGAAGGTGTTGACATAACCAGCAAAAAGTCCTCCAGTTTTTGTGACAGGGTCGTACTTCGATGTTTCATACTTCCACACTTCCGACACTGACAGTACTCTGTAGCCTAAACTGTAAGCTTTACGCACCTCGGCGATGACCCAAGTCCCCGAAAATGTGCGTTGTTCATCGGAATGGCTGCATGTACCTTCACATTTTAATCTGATAGCACATTCGTTACACAAGACAAACATCAGTTTTCCATGCATTTTTGTAGGTAGAACAGGATGTTTCAATGTTTTGTTAAAATCACATTCCCACATTGTAACGACACGGTATCCTTCAGAATGTAGAGCCTCAAGTTTACGGCATGTTGTTTCGTATCTGAAGGCTGCTGTGTTCAACATGTCGTTATATTTCTGACTGTTACTATCCTGACCTGTTTCTTCTTCGTCGTCGTTTTTCGGATACATATCTCTGTTAATTGATATGCAGCGTTGACAACCATGCCAGTAGCATCCAAGCGCCTCGTACACTGTCTGCGTCTCCTCGTGATAGCCGTCCACTTTGTAACGTCCTCCTATGACATATTTTTCACGAGTACGTCCACCGTGAAGAAGTATTAGATGATTCTGTTCTTCCACGTAGGTTAACCATTTCAATGCGAACTTGGACATCTGATCTGCATGATGGTAACCTCCTTCGGGGATTATTCCAATAGTGTTAGACGGCATAAATTTCTGTCTGTAAATTAATGAACAGACAGATGCTATCGTGATGCAGTCCCTGAAAATGTCTATTTTGCATATGTCTAGAAAATTCTGTCTCAACTTTAGACATCCTTGTCTCAACAGGGTCACATCCTTGATGCAATATTGGAGAAGTTCGTTTTTGTTGTTAAAAGGTATATTTTTTTCACATTCATTGTTGTACCAGGACATGAAACGGTGTTGATCTTCAACCGTTTTCATATATTCATATCCGTATGCAGAAGGAGGAGGTGGTGGTCCTATGTAATTTCTATTCTTGTAAGTGTTCCACAAATGCGGATAATGTCCTTTCTGCACAGGTAAACCAAACAGTTTTGAAAATCCTGCAAGATTTGACTGAACATAGTTGAGACTGTCTACAAAATGGAGATTTTGGTATGTCATGCAGACAATTTTGGTACCATCTAAGATAACACGAGGTTTCATTTCTCTTTCCAGCATTCTCCGTAATAGAAATGTACAATCGTAACCTCGTGCATTGTGTGCACAGATGGTTATGTTGGAAAACTTATGTTGCAATTCCAGGTAGGAGAGGAATGTATCTACAGGGTCATCCCAGAATATAAACTGCCTTGTTCCACAAACAGAACATGGAGCTGTTAAATCCTCTTTTTTGTGACATGCGTGACAGGCTGTTTGCACCACGATAAGATTCGGAACATGAAGAAAAGTTTTTTCTTTGTCAGAATAAGGAATATCGGTGTAGCATTCGAAATCGTAAAACACAAATAGAAATTTTGAGTTCTGTTTAGGTTTCGGTATAGGCATGTAGCAGAAATGATTTACAGGTTTCACACAATTACACACAGTACAATATTTCATGTTGCATCTATGTACTTTCTCATATCTATTGTTTGTGAGAATAATTCTGAAACATCGGGGTCACTGTTGGATTTCGCTACAGACAGTACCGTTTCGGAATGGTGTAGAAACATGATTTGTGAAACACTGTTCATTTCTGAAATTTCGGTGACATGTCTGACATGTTCTACGGACACCTGGTTCAGGTACACACGGTGGAGTTGCACGGCACATACAACATAATTGCTTACACATGTGACTATGAGGTTTACCAAATATGAGCTGGTTACACCCATGACATTCTTGTTTTGCTGCAAATGCTCCAACACGGTTCACTATCACATCATAATGTTGTCTGGTATTATCATACAGAAGGTATATAAATTTTGAAACATGTTCAACCTGTCCTTCAAACAGAACATCTTTAGCATCATGAAGATTGTTGTATACAATAATTTTATGATCTGTGAGAACTTGCTGAAATTTTCTCAGTTCAGGAATTCCGCTTCCGGCACACGCATTGTCTGTCAGATCTACATCTGCTTTCCGCATAAGTTCGAAAACAGGTTTAAGACGATTTCTATTTTTTCGATCCTGTGAATAGGACGGATCATTATCAGCATGGGCTTTTCCTATTACCAAAGCTTCAGCTAAACAGAGTGGTTTTTTCCTATTCGGCACACCGACGATGCTCTTTTTTTGCGTGCTTAAAATGTAATTAGGTAAACAATATGTTCGCTTACCCCCACCTCCGACAGGTATGTTGACATGATCAGCTCGCAAAATTAAGCGATCTGTAGCAGTGAAGGTTTTCGCACTTTGCAATATTTTGTACATGATGTTCCACACCATATCACTTTGTAACTGGTCACACCTATGCCACCCGATGTAAATATCTTTCACGGTGGGGTCAGATATGTTAGATAGAGTTAAACCTATCTTGTCTTCATCCTTGGTGTCTTTCTTAACGTAGGTGAGAAGATTTTCGACACCTTCACGGATCCATGTGTGAGGATCGACATTTTCTGGAGGGTGCGAGAAACTGAATTCCACACGACGTCCTTTGGAACGGAATTTGGGATATTCACGTTCTTGAATGTTATGTAATATTATGTTCCCTATTTGTTCACGAGGCACTGTATCACGTTTTCTTTTCTTACCTCTTCTATCTGATACAGAAGCATTTTGGGATAACGGTTCTGCTGAGGGTAAAGGGTCCGGTCTCCATGACGGTCCTGGTAAAGGTTCCGGGTTTGATCCGGATGCGGTGTTTCTGGAAGTTCCTGGTGATGTGACGGCTATCTGCTTCTCATCGGCAACTCTGGATACAGGATCAGGTGTCGATGACGGGCCTGGCGACTCTTCGGAAATATCTCTCCATCCTTCTCCGGTAAGATCGGGTACGAATGATGTCACGGTCTGTAGTAGACGGTCATATTCCTCTACTAGGGAGATACTTTCTCCCGCGATGATTTTTTGCGCGATGATCGTCAACACTTCCCGCAACTGTCCATGTGTTGTGTAATATCCATCACGATAACATGCTAACAGATCGTCAGCGGATAACTGTACATCCATGATCGTACGATGACTGTTTCACGAACACTGTGTTGTGGAGAGAACGCCTTTCTTTATATACGCAAGCATGACAAAGCAGTTATTCCCGTTCCTAACGGTTCTACTGCGGCTAGTTAACCGTCTTCACCAGATGTTTTCCTGGCAGATATGACAACTCATGTAAAATTCTCAGAAATCGTCAAACGTCTTCAGCAGATGTTTTCCTGACTGATACGAAGGCTCATGTAAATTCTCGGAATCAATTAACCGTCTTTACAAGATAGTTTTTAGCAGTGACACATTCTGTTATTCAACGCAGATGTCTTCCTGACTCATATGAGTTGCAAAAATCGAAATCGCTCTAGCTCCTCCCCTAATTGACGTAGAGCGGATCTGATTATATATTCGTCGAGACCTTTCGTTAGAGTGGTCGGAAGGTGGGTCTACGATTGAAAATAAAGAAAGTAGGAAACCACCGGTCCTAGAACAATGAAACCTGGTTCACCGGAAAGAGGACTTCACTGCGAGTCCGACAAGCTATCGATCACCCTTCTAGCTCAATTAGGAGCCGAGCTACAGCGATTTTAAATTTTCGCAGAAAAAAATGGTAAAAAAATCGAACTTTTCAAATCGCTCTAGCTTCTCCCCTAATTGACGTAGAGCGGATCTGATTATATATTCTTAATCTGCACGTCGAGACCTTTCGTTAGAGTGGTCGGAAGGGGGGGTCTACGATTGCAAATAAAGAAATTAGGAAACCGCGTTGCAAAAAATTATACCAGATGTCCGTCTCTATAGGGAAGTCTTGTTCGTAGAACATGTGCTGACACGGAACAAGGAACTTCTGTGAAAATCATCAATTACAAAAAAATATTCCAGATGTCCGTCTCTATAAGGAAGTCTTGTTCGTAGAACATGTGCTGACACGGAACAAGGAACTTCTGTGAAATTCATCAAGGAACTGTTGTGCCTCACAAAAACGTCGTGATCTCATATGCAGACTTCTAACTTACGTTGCAAAAAATAAATGCAGATGTGTGTCTCTATAAGGAAGTGGATAGAATTCCTTCTGCAGGCATCCTTCCCTCCAGTTCATCTCCTTTTCATCTGGGCAGCAACATGGATGGCCAAGATTTATTACATGTTGTAAGTACCCTTTTACATTTCACAACCATACTTGAGCAGAATCAAACATGTTTTTAGGGAACCTTAGTTAATTGCAGGATTCGAATCCAGGGTCTCCGTCAACATTCGCAACCATACCTGAGCGGGATCGAATCCGGGTTTTCTTTATGCAAACATAGGCAATTCCAGGATTCTAACCATGTCTGGAGGGTTTCGAATCCGGTACCTCTTTTATCAAAACATAGTTAATTTCAGGATTCGTGGTACTTTTTTCATTAAACTTTTAGGGTTTGTATCCTGTCTTAGGCATTCTAATATAATACTATTTATATACAAAAACAATATTGTTCTGTACAAAATCTTTTATTAACACATTGAACTTCTACAGAAAAATTACAAGTTTTCTACATATACAAACTTTTTTATTTCAACTCGTACTACAGGTTATTAGATATTTTTACATATTTTGTTACACTACTGGAAGATGTTAGTGTATTAGTATGTGTTAGTTACTCGTTAAGTTTCCTTTTCTTCAACATTTCCATCATTCGTTCATGTATATTTTCCCCTGTTTCCCCTGTCTTCTTATTTTCACCCTTCTCATTTCTCACACCTTTAAACACCTCCAACAATTCGAAACATATTCTTAAAGATAGATGGGAAGGTACATATTGCGCTCTTTGTATATTCTCTACAAAATCGCCAAACACTGGCGCATCTCGTTTCTTGTCAACAATGTAAGTAAATATTTTGACCAAACAGTCCACCGATACCTCGATATCTTTACATGTCTCTTCTAATTTTGCCAATAACTCTTCCGCCAGTCCATTGTCTTCACAGAAATTCACATAATTGCCGATGTGTTTTTCAACCTGTCTTCCATGTGTTTTACTCCATAAGTTTCTTCGTTCTGTCGGACCTGCTGATGTCTCCTTAATATCGCCATACTCCAAATTGAATCCGAGAGGGAGTGTCGACATCTGGAATTAGACAGAAAATATGTTAATTATGTTAAAGGCTCCACGCCAATCTCCGTCGGTATAGAGCCAGGTAATTATTTTTCAGTTTATTTCTGATAACATTGTTTATTCTAGCATGTGCTACATATCTGATAACTTTTCTTTCTAACCGATATCTACATGGAACGGAATCTATTTTAATTCTTATATTTTGTTTTTCAGAATGCGTAACCGAAATGACACTAGAGCCAATCGGCAGCGCCAACTGGTGCCTCCTGTTTCTCCTTCTATTTCAAGAATATATCAGATTTATATAGACGAAAAGTAGACTACCAATAAGCGAAAATCACATAGTCATTACGATTTAGTCGTCGCTGGAATTCCTCCATGAGGGTTTCATGGTAAGAGAGAAATTTTCGCCATTGTTCAAAATTTAGTGTGACCTCTCCGGAGGCGTTGCTGATTTCCACTTTAATGTGTTCTCCACTGCCCTCGAAGGTGAAGTAAAGTTCTCCTATAATGTTTATAGATCTGAATCTGTCTTCTCGTGTGGGGAATCTGTTCTTGTAAGTGTCGAAGATCGCATCTGATTTGTACACGCATGATGGGTACTCATCGCTATTTAGGACAATGTAATTTTTTTCATGTCTCAAAATCAATTCAGTGTTGGTGAAAGTACCTCGAATAACGACATCCATGTTGTTATCAATGTTGTAGCGGTTTTCTGGTTCCATCTTGTGTTTTTATGTGTATCTCTAGTAGACTGCAATGCTTATTGATTTTGTTGGATATATATATCCCACCCCCAGCAGAAGAGGACCGGGAGCCGGCCCCCACCATCGATCACTGTTAAACGTCATCCTCTTCTGGATTAAACTGTTGATGACACAGGTACCGTTTTTATTTTCACACCTTTCAAGCTGTCTGCTTCAAAAGAAAGATGTATTTATGTTTACGATTCTCACTGTGTGAAGGTGATGATAGTCTTTGACCAGCGATTTGCATTGTTCTAGGTAGAACATTAAAACTAAATATTTGTCTCTTACCTTTTCAATTTTCTTCACTCTCGCAACAGATGTGCCAGTCTCGGTTATGATCTCCGGTCGGTAGACTTCGATCAACAGTTCTGTGGTACGTACACAGTTTTTCTTTTTTATATAGTACTGTCTCCGTGACGTATTTTCGAATTATATTCGGCACGCATCGTTTTGCGCAGAGCATCCAACGCCCACGTGCCTCTCCTATCTTCTTCCTGCCCTGGTACACTATGCACAGTCACCCCCTCCGTGAAACCTACTTTTTTTACTCTATTTATTTTCTTTACATCTAGACGCTCTCTCTCCTTTTTCTCTTTTTGCCGTTTCTCCATCACTCAAATTCATCAACGGCCGCCCGAGAAAAACATCTCCTCCCCAGAATGACTCATCAATCTAAAACATGTTCGGGCATGTTTCAGACCACACCCAATTCCTGGAATTTCAAACTCATCAACGGCCGCCCGAGAAAAACACCTCCTCCCAACAATGACTCATGAACGCCATCTCTCTTCAAACAACGGAAACACCCAAATTCCCAGAATTTCTGACTCATCAACGCCATCTGTTTTCAGACACCGGAAACACGTACTCCAATTACCAGAAAACCAACCGTCACCGCGTCGCCTACTTTTCCTCCTTCCCAACCCAGACTTTCTGACTCATCAACGCCATCTGTTTTCAGACACCGGAAACACGTACTCCAATCCCGAGAAAACCAACCGTCACCGCGCCGCATACTTTTCCTCCTCCCCAACCCAAACTTTCTGACTCATCAACGCCATCTGTTTTCAGACGCCGGAAACTCCCGCGGGAAAACCCGAATTCCCTCCTCCAACCAATCAAAACGCTCCTCACAAAATTAAACCCGCCCATTTATGACGTCACAACCAATCACAATAATCTTTACAAAATAAGCCCCGCCCATTTGGAGAGAAAAAAAAAAAAAAAAAAAAACTGCTGCGTCATCAATTGATCTTTGATCGATCTTTTCCAATCAATTGATTTATCGGACTGAAAGGGGGTGCATTACTACTGGAGTTGACTTCTTCCGAATTGAACTTCATCGTTTCTGTCAAACGATCCACCACAGCTTTTGTGATCGATTCAATTATGGAATCTGTGATCAGTTTTAGCACTTCTGGGGTTTGCACCGCTGATTTCACTTGCTCGCAGATCTCCCTGACGAAGGCCGCTGTGTCCTGCAGGGGTGACTGACCTCCAGCTGCTGCTGATGCTCCGCGTTTTCTAGGCGCCATGGCTGCTGGCTGCTTTGTTCGCGTTCACAAACGAGAGAAACTATTCAATATTTCGATAGACTGACTGGGGTGGGAAAGTATATCTATACAGAAATCGTTCACACTATCACTTACGAAACAGTTTCTATGAAACAACACCGCTTATCCTCCTTACACCTGCCTTTGTATAACGAAATTCTGGGAGCGCAACTTACACACGTTCACTCGGCCAAACAGATACAATGTATTGCATAGTTATTAATACTGCTACCGGTAGAGTCAAGCATATAAAGGTTTTTAAGAAGGTCATTCCCTTGCGAAAATTAGTTACTTTCATCGAATCATAAATTAATTGATTGATTTGCTTTATTTTACTTCGCCTTTTGAGCCACTTTTGACTAATTTGCGAAGATGGGGATGAGTGATGACATGATGAAATGGATGAATGGAAACTCTCAAACATCCATGCCCAGGCCGGGATTCGAACCCTGGTGTCGTAGCGCGATGTGCTAACCACTCCGCCACGGGGACCGGCTTCATGAATTAATAAATCAACTGTTTTACGGGTACATTTCAAAACACAAGGCTTTATCTGAAGTGCATCATGTTTTTCTCACTCCATATTTGAAAAAAAAATAAGGTGGCTTCTGAATTCCAGACAAAGTTTAAATGTATTGAACTGCTACCTCCATTTTTTTGTGGACGTCGACAAGGTTCGACATGAACCGCTAAAGGGAAGGATTGACCTCCTTTGGTCTATAGAAAAAATAGATTTCTGCTACCCTCTAGTAGTTACATAATGTCGCCGAGCACCGAAAACTTTATTCGACAGATTGCAATAAATGGAATAGATATATGTGGTGTAAAATTCGAGTTCGAGGCAAGTCAAATGAAAAGAAAGTCGAAGGCACGAATCTAAATGTGACATGCAGTGGTAAGAAATAGATCTGTTATTGATATTCTGTGGATGTTAAGTACGAAATTGTGGGAAAGATTACAAAATGTTTGGATTGATTGGATTGATTTGTTGTTTTAAGTCCACTTTATGCACAGTAAGGCTAATCGGGACTGGACCTACAGTTTAAAGTGGGATCCGAACCACTATGTGCCTCCACCGAGAATCGAACCCGGGAACCCTTGATTACAAGGCGACGAGGAGATTGCAAAAGAATCACGTTGTCAAGAAAAGTAGTGTGGAAGACAGAAGACGCATGTAACATTATCAATACATCCCTTGAGAAAAGCGTAATGAGCGTAAAAGTTTTTTTCCAGAGTCGAAACGAGCTGAAGCTAACCGGAAGTCGCCCCTTTTATCTCAGACCTCCTTTTAAGGCTTATTAATTATACTAGTACCTATGTTTTGTCCGGAACTGACATGCGCCTCAACCGAAATTGAACCTGGAACTCCTTGATTGCAAGGCTAAAGCTTCAACCACTTAACCTACTCATAGCCAACTAACATTGCATATGTAAAAGTGGTATTTTTGCTCTACATATTTTCGTTTCGCTGACAAGAAAGATACTTCCTTTTACGTAGCGTGTCACATAATGTTCCCTTATACAGAAAGTACCAAAGTAGCTATGTATTTTCAATCGATCGCTCTTTCTGTAGATGCTTTGTTTTACAATTTGTTTCGAAAGTTACACAATATTTTGCTATGTGAAAAGTAAGTAACAGTTAACAATTGGTTTCTTAAATATGTACACGTTGCTGTGTCTTTTTAAATTTATAAATTTGATACAAATGTTCATTTGAACAAGTTATATCCTTAAAAATATGTTGAATATGTTCAAATAAAATAAATATCAGATGAGCAGATCCAGGAGGGGAGCAAGATTACAAGCCATGCTGCAAGAGTGTTTTATGTACTTACTGTCTTCATACGCATCAGGCAAGTTGAAGAATTTTACAACAGGAATTCCATTTTTAAAAGAAATATAAAAAACCAGAGCTATGCAACGCATTTTTATTGTTAAAATGTGTAATTCGTGAGTAATTATGTTTGTATAATAATGACAAATACAATAATTAAATTTTGTAAACTTAAAGCATATGGTTTATAATTCTACTTGATTTACAATTTTCAATATTTTGTTGGTCTCTTGACAAGTCTGAATAAGTTACGAGATTTTCGGATCGATTCCCGAAATGGTTCATCTCATTTGTTTCTTGGCGATTTTTTCTTCTCTAGATGAGTACCCCTCCTCTGGAGATCTTTTACGTCTCTCGTAGAAGGGTGTCTGGGATTGCGAGGGAGTACATGTGGGTTAAAAAAAATGAAAAAATCAACTTAGGATTTAACTTTGCTTTAGGTCCACTTCATGCTTATGTAGACTGAATTGAACTAGATCTATGCAGTTTAAAGTAGGATCCGAACTACTGAGCAACGTGCCTCCACCGGGGATCGAGCAAGCGACCCCACGATTACAAGGCGACAGCGATAACCACTATTTTATTATTATTTAAAGGAACGCCCCTAATCGGTATCCTCCGTTATTCACCTTTTTTTCAACTTTAACTCATCAATTTTTACTATATTATTTGTTTTTCTCATTACCAGAGCTAGGAATTTTAGGTGCAAAAATTTGCCAATAAAGGTGCAAAAAAGGTTCCAATTTTTGTACAAAAAAGGTGCTAAAATAGGTGCTAATTTTCAGATGTAAAATTTATTGTGAGCAGTGCATACATATATGATTCAACTGGATAAACACAGAGTATTCTCTGGTTTTAAATCGTTTAATATAACTAAGCAAAGAAAATTCTCTGATAAAATAGAAAGCAACATAAAGGAAAACATGCTTCTTCTTACTTGCTTAGAATTAGTAATCTACAAAACTGTTAAAATAGATTACATTCAAAATTTCTGTTCTTCTGAGTGAGGCTACATCTGCTGTCACTAAGCAGATACTTGTAAGTTGAAAAAGAACGTTCAACGTTAACAGACACAAGTGGTGCGTATTTTGTTTTCAACCGGTAATCCACATCTTCGTTGGTTGCAACTTCTTGAACATCAGGGTTTTTGGCTAAACTTTGTTCTAACTTCTCTTTCCCGACCCCTTGCAGCTCTCCTTGCACATCCATCAAAACAGCCCACTGTGCTTCCTTTTCAGGAGACTGCTCCTCCAGTTTTGTGATTGAAGTAGTAAGGAAAGAGAGTACAATATACAGTTCATCTTGCGATTCCTGTTTAAGTGCAAGTTTTTTTGGCTTTTTTTACAGCTGAGGAATCACTAGGCAAAGCATCTAAAAATTTCGATATTGTATGGAAATGATTGCAAATAAACACTGCAGCTTTTAACCATGTACCCCATCTAGTGAGGATGGGAGAGGGTGGTAGTGGAAGTTTCGTAATTTCTACATACTTCTGTATTCTAGAAGAAGCCTTTTTCAGTATTTTCTTAATGCTGGAAACAAATTCGTTCACATATGTATATTCATCTTTAAGAGCTTCACAAACTCGATGCAAAGCATGAACAATGCAGGTCACATGTTTTAAGTTAGGATACATATTCTTCAGAGTAGAAAATGCAGCTAACATGTAAGATGCTTGGTCTGTAAGAACTAACCACACACTATCATATTTTACGCCCTCTGGCCACGATACAAAACATGCATCATTGAAACTTTGCATTACACTTGCATTATCTGTTTTGCTGAGAAAATAAGCTTTTAAAAGCATGGATTTCACTTGATGTCCATTGAGAGGTGCTACTAAAATGTTCAAAACGTACCTGTTTTGCCTATCTGTGGTTTCATCTAGTATGAAATACGACTGGATGGTCAGCTACTACTTGCCTGATCTGCGAGATTTTAGCTTCATAAATAGGTCGAAGGTAAGATTTCCTTAAGGTGCTCTCATCTGGAACTGACTTCCCAGTATATTTTTGCAAATATGATTTCATGACAGGATTGTTAAGTTTCTAAAGAGGTATTCCACACACTATAAATGTCCTTGCTGTCTCACTGAAAAATTCATTTCTTTTCTAGAACTCGAAGATGCAAGCGCCTCACCAATGCATTGCTGTCGTTTCCCACCTTTACCATCTCGTAGTTCTTTATTCCTGACGTGCTTCCCACTTTGTAGATGCTGCACAACCCGAGTGTGTTGGTGTTTGTCATCAACAGCAATAGAAATATCACACACATCACACCTCAGAACAGATCCATCACTCTGAATGCCGTCACTGCTAAACTGTTTAACAATGTCCTGCAGTTTCCCAACATTTACTTCATGTTTTGGCATGGTGAACAAGCAAATCCGATGCATCGATCAGTCGATCACAGACTGCAGTTACCTTGCTCACTGAGACAGGAGAGGGAAACGATAACAAAACAGCTTTCCTACAACAATTCGTAAAGAATACAGCATAGGACAAAAAGAGCACAACTTCTACCAATTGTAACGCGTCATTGTTGGCACTGTTTAAAGTCCGCGCGCTTACTACATTAACGTCCAAGAACTGAAGAAAGCCAATTCATTGTTGTGCGGTAAACAAGAAACGCATGCCAAGAAGCCGTGCCTCGAATGTGGGTGGGGTTAAACAGCGCGTGAGTTGTATTAAATAAATGATAAAGATGCAAAATGGGCGAAAAGGTGCAAAATGTTCTGAGAATGTGAAAAAGGTGGAAAAGGTTCTGAGATTGTGAAAAAGGTGCAAAAAGGTGCAACCGAAACACCATGAGTAGAGTTCAATACATGCTTATTTTGGGGATGAGTCACTTTTTTACCCATTTTCACACAAAAAAAATTAAGGTGCAGCACCTAAAATTCCTAGCTCTGCTCATTACGGACAAACCCAAACAGCCATATACCTACTATACGGGATTCGAACCCGGGACCCCTTGCTTTTAGCGCGCTGCGCTGACAACTCCGCCACGGAGGTTGGCAGGTATCGTGGAGGAACTAGTATGTGTGTAACCCTTATTTCCAAACCCATTATGTTCTTTGTTGTGGGGTACAAATCACATAATAGCTCTTACATTGCAATTTGCTTTAGTTCGCAATAAGCCTCGTTTTCGTCTCACTTTTGAACCATGATCTCTCTCTGACCTAGATTTCTCCGGGTGGGTGTCATCTTTAGTCAGTAGCAAAGATAAGATTAAATATTGAGGTAAATGTATTCAAGTTATTCAGAAGTAGGATGTTCTTTGAATTTGAATTGTTGTTTTAAGTGAACTTTATGCACAGAGGCCGTGTCCGAAAGGTGCGAGACCGTACTTGAAGCGAGCATCCTCCGAGTATGGTCTTGGCCAGAATAAGAGCTGTCATGGCCACATTTCACAGGGAAATGCTACGGAGGGTATGGGCAGAGTTGGAATTTCCATAAGACATTCTACGCGCCACCGGAGGTGCGCATGTTAAAGTAGACTAATACACAACAAAAGTTCATGAGTTGGTAAATTATATGTTCCCTTAGGTCGATTACAAGTTGTGCTGTACAACATCAAAGTTGTAAAGTATTTTTAGGGACAGGAACCCTGTATCTCCATTTCTGGCCCCTATTCCATTTGGTCACCACTGCAGCCTTATCTGTACTAAAAACTAGCCGATTAAAAGGTTTGTGTGGAAACTTTGTTCGAAAAGTTGTCTAGTGTCTCTACACAAATATAGCATTGTTCCATGGGAGTTACCGGGTGCTTCCCTTCTAAAATTGCTTTCCCCTGCTTTTTCTCTCTGGTTATTTATAAGTCTTCAGAAATGTATTTGCTGTGACAGTGGCTGCCGGAGATTCCTAACATTACATATCCTGTTCCCGAAACCTCTGGAGCGATCAAATAAAAGCAAATCTCTGCGCAAGTAATGACTGGAGAGGGCTCGATCAATGAACACGTGCAAAGGAACGGGAAGGGGGAAGAGCGACAGTAGCTTCCAGCTGTTTGTATTGGCGTTGACTGCTTCGCTCCGACCACTTACTTCATCTACATCTGCGCGACCTTGCTAGAAAAATTCCAAGGATAGAGTATATGTTGGGAAAATTTATTTTATGACTAGTGTATAACAATCAGGGAAATATTTCTGTGCAATAACATGTCTCGGCTGTTACCGCAATTCAGAAATGAAAGTGGCAAGATAGCACAACATGAAAGTTGTAAATGTGAACACCATTTTCATAAAGTTTCCTTAATCGGTCGAGGGTTATTATTACATTCTTGGTCGCAGGCACGTATCCAGGAATTCCTTTCGGGGGGGGGGGGGCTCAACTCCATTTTTAAGGGGTATAGTAAGAACCTCACAATTGTATGTTTAAGACCAGTGGTGGCAATTGGGTTCAAAAACGAGGGGGAGGGGCGGGGGCGGTGCAAGGAAAGTTTACTTTCTCTTGGTAGACAAGGCTTAACGTTAAGAGGCCATAATGTTGAGACCAAAAAATGGGGAGCAACTATCCCTTAAATCGTCGCTACTATAAGGCTGTCATTTTAATCAGAACGTGAAATCGGAACATTTTTTACCACTAGACTCCTCTGTTTCCATGCATTAACATTGTGTGCCGGAACCATCTCAGTATGTGTGTTTGTCCATTTCTTCTCATCAGGCATCAAAACATCTTTGGTGTCTTTGAATGTTTTTACGAAGCTGTTACAAATGCACGGGATGAACAATCCACTCTACAACGCGAGATTCAAATTGTGGGCTGCCAACTGGACGCAGACAGCTCTCGAATATGTATCTCTGATTCGAGCCTGAACGCCACTAACATGTCTTGTCCTCTCTTGTTTGCAGCTCTTATAAACCCACCAAATTGTTCAGATTCTGGCCTTAGCACTCACAAATGTTCAGAAATGCCTGTCACAGCTTCTGCTGTCTTGTCATATATCGGTACGAAACAAAGGAAGTCTTCTCGAATACAGCTGTATCACGAAACAATTAATGTACAGTGAAAACGCTTCCGTTCCCAACACATCTAATATTTCGTCTCCCAGTATGATCAAATGCTTATTCATTTATCTCAAGTGACGTGCCCAAGGGAGGGTTGGTGAGGTCATAACCCCATTTGACCCAGTATTCCTTTACTTTAAAAAAAAAGAACGTCAAAGACAGGAAAAAAAATGTCAAAATCAGGACTGACCACCAAAAATAGTAGCTATGCCTAACCCCTCTCCCTTACGAAAATCATGGGTACGCCACTCTTTATCTCGGGCACATTTTTTAAAATCAACTCACCAGAAGTTTTTATCATTCCGTATTGGAGATTGAAGTAAGATGAGTTCTTCCTGCAGTTTTGGATATGATCCTTTAGGGTGCTGTCTGCCTGCCTTCACACCTAACCTTAACAAGGCCCTAATTTTCCATCCTTGTGACTTGGATTTGGATTTTCAAGACTTAGGAAGGTTTCAGACCGAAGAGACAGGCGATACATGTCGATTGGAATGGGCCAATCAACAGCAACGTTTCACACCGTAGCGACACAAAAGGCCGCACAAACCTAATTTCGAATTGTGAAATCTTCAGGCGACACAGTGTGAAATCTCCCGTATTAGGCCACTGTCATTGTCACCTCGAAGTAGTAGCTATGGTATTAGCTCTTGTTGACCACAGAAGAAAACATTTCTCCTCAACCGGTGGGAATTCTCCTCAGTTTTCTTCTCTCTCCTATATTTTCTGTGCTTGTTCACTATACAGGCAACACCTTACGATTTGATATACACAGGACATGTACTATGTAGACATTTTAACGAAAAATCGGTTAAAGTCAAGGATGGCTAGGTGTCTCAGTTTGTAGAGCCCTGATTCGGCTCCTGGTAGAGCCTGCAATATCCGCCTAAAATGTATATATATGCAACATCTTCTTGCTTTCTCTTCTCGACATTCATAAAATTTTCGGCTGGCTCTTTATGGTAGTTAAGTGTTTGAATGTGTTTCGAACCCAGTAGGCGTAAACAAAAGTATTTCTTTATACCATGAAATTCTCGGACTGCATATACGAAATTTAGTTCTGGCAAAACTAAAACATCACTCAAAACTTTGATTTTCAGTTGATCTATGCAGCTTATTTCTGTTTTAATAAACCACTCCAATATCCGGTACTGCTGAAATATTCACGAGAGAGAGAGAGAGAGAAGAGAGAGAGAGGGGGGCAACTATCTCTTCGGCCCTCGACCCGAACTAGCACTACATTGAGGCCCCGGAAGTTCTGCTGTCGTCAATGTCTTCATATTCGAATCACTATATCTTATAAAGCAACCAGAGGACGCTGACTGATCACTAATCGACTGTATGAATTGTCACACTTACCTCTGAAATCTCATTAACCGATTCTTTGTAAGATCAACCGAAAAATTGAATCCGCGTATTTATATCCTCATTATAATCTGGAACGTTCCACAGATAAAACGATTCGTTAATATCGCCAGTAGTTGACTCCTTCTCCCATTCAAGAACGTACCCTCTCCCGCCTTCCAGAGATTAGAAATTACAACGCATCACCATACGTGTGGCGCTACCAGTAGTTATGGTACCGCCTTGAGTCCGATAAATCAATTGATTGTAAAAGATCGATCAAAGATCAATTGATGACGCAGCAGTTTTTTACGTCATAAAAGGGGCGGGGCTTATTTTGTAAGGATGATTTTGATTGGTTGTGACGTCATAAATGGGCGTGGCTTATTTTGTAAGGAGTGTTTTGATTGGTTGGAGGAGGGAATTCGGGTTTTTCCCGCGGTAGTTTCCGGCGTCTGAAAACAGATGGCGTTGATGAGTCAGAAAGTCTGGGTTGGGGAGGAGGAAAAGTAGGCGACGCGGTGACGTTTGGTTTTCTCTTAATTGGAGTACGTGTTTCCGGTGTCTGAAAACAGATGGCGTTGATGAGTCACGGGTTTTTCCCGTGACGGTTAGTCGGTAGTTTCCGGTGTCTGAAAACAGATGGCGTTGATGAGTCAGAAAGTCTGGGTTGGGAGGAGGAAGTTTTTGTTATGTTATTTTGGCATGTGACGTCATATATAAATTGGAGTACGTGTTTCCGGTGTTTGAAAACAGATGGCGTTGATGAGTCTGAAATTCTCAGAATTGGATACTTGTATCCGGTGTTTGAGGAGAGATGGCGTTGATGAGTCATTCTAGGAAATTCCAGGAATTGGGCGTGGCTGTTTTCTGTCTGAAAGGAACATGTTCGAAAATGTTTGAGGTTGATGAGCCATTCTTGGAAATTCCAGGAATTGGGTGTGGCTGTTTTCTGTCTGAAAGGAACATGTTCGAACATGCTTTAGGCTCGGTCTTCCAGAGGACTATTTGAAGTGTGTTTAAAGAAAATCGTGACGTAGGAAAAAAGAAGGTATAAATAGAAAGGATACATGATAATAGCGACATGCGAGGATGGATGTGTGCGGTACAAGACTGTCTGATAATGGCGTGAATTGCTACGAGGTTAGCTACGAGGAGTTCTGGGAACTTGTTCGATCTTGCGGCGACCTGGACAACGATCGAACGGCCCTGCATCGGGTGCTGAGTTATTTCCCGTTTATGTATGTAGCGATACCTGAATCTCCCTGGTGTGGATGTTACCTGTTCAACGGATTAGGAAAAGGAGTCCACCATCACTGCGAGACGTTGAAGGAGATAGAAGAGAGGAAAAGAAGAGCGGACGAGAGAACAGGATTTCCAAGTCACAGGTGTATGTGCGAACTACGTCGCAGGAAGGAAGAGGACAAGATCGGTGAAGCTTTGAAGGAGAGAGTGAAAGAGTGGCTTTCTTTGTTGGCGAACAGAAATTCCTTGTGGTGTTCTGGCTGTGATCGTCCTTTGTTACGTAAATTAGAAGGACATCCCTGTTTCCCTGTGGTTCCTGCAGAAGGTTTTGGTGTCCGCAGACGTCTGTTCCCCGACGATCCTCTGGCTGTTCCTTTATCGCCGATACCTGGGACGCCGTCACCTACAGTATCCGATTACTTCACCTTTTATGACGTATGAGAGTGTTTACTTATCACGTCTGCAGGACTCACGCCGAGCCGTATGTTATCAATTACTTATCAGTGAATTCGAGATACAGAACATACAGAAAGTGGCCTATAGGATTACGTCAGACTCCGGAAGAATTAGTGACTGCAGGATTTTACTATTCAGGCTTTAGCGACAGAGTATTATGTTTTCATTGTTCGTACGGACTTTGCGATTGGACATCCAAAGATTGCCCGATTCTAGGACATTACATGTTGGTACCCCATTGTCCTTTTATACAGAGTGTTGCGGCGTTACATCGTAACTCCAAGAGCTGCAAGTATTGCGACAGTATAGAGACTCCTGAGAAAACGTCCGATAAACCTAGTGTGGATTCTGTGTGCAAAATATGTTTTGAGAATCCTAGCAGTGTTGTAATTCTCCCGTGTCGACATTTTGTCTCCTGCGGATCCTGTGCTTCCCAATTGGACAAGTGCGCCGTATGTCGGGGTAGCATCGAAGATACATTGACTGTTTTCACCTGATGAACAAAATGAATGTCTGTTTTTTGGACGTTCAAGGGCTTCGAGAAGCAGGAGGAGAATTTGTGTGGAAAGAAGTCGGAATTTTAAAATTTCCTTTTGACAATGCATTTGACTGTTTAGTGAAATCTCCATATGGTTTACACTGTTTGAGTGAAAAGTATCGTCGAGTGAATGACTGGCTCCGTGCCAACAAACACGGTCTCAACTGGCGAGATGGATGGCTGCCGTATGAGAAAGTAGGAGATCTGTTATATGTTGTGCTTGTGAATCAAATAGTGTACGTCAAAGGGACGGAGAAAGTGAAATGGTTTGAAAAATCACTTGGAAAAAATGTAAGGGTAAAATATCCGTACGTAACATCGAAGAACTTGAATGTCCAAAATTGAATAGTGTGAAAAACACTTCAGGAAGATGCAAAGAACATAGCAAATGTGAAAATGTAAAAAAAACCTGTGCAGTTGAAAATGTCTGGAAGATGTACAGTTTCTATTGTAATAAGTACAAGAAATAAAAGAGTTTTGTAAAATATACAAATGTTTTATTTACAATCGAGAATATGGATATAGGTTTAAATACATAGAATAACACAATTGAATATGAAAGGTTTACAATACCTGAAGGGTTATATTACAATACATAAAATAACAGTGGTTGATGTACAATACATAAAAGAACAATGGTTAATTTACAATGGCTATTTACAACATCAGATACATGAAAGTAACAGAACTTATTTACAATGTCTGCCCAAGATTGTTCTCAAGATATATTTCAATCATCAGTTCGTTGTACCAAAGAATATAAAAATAGTTCATTAAATTGGGCACTTCTTTTTTTTCTGAAACCATATTTTTCTTGATACAATATACAAAAGCCTCCATTTCGGGTTGCAATTTATGATAACGTTCGTTCTTTAATTTCTGCAGAGGCCAAAAAAGGTTACACAAAAATAAGTGTAGTTCAGAGGCTGTGAAAATAAAAGCATCGGATGAATGATGCTGATACATCGAGATACAACGTTTCCCGAAAAAATTTACAGCACTGACGGTGATATTTCCTGTAACCAAGTAATTGAATCGACGACCTGTTTCGACGTAATTCAGTAAGTCAGATTTCAAAGCCCACAGTTCTCTAATCTGCTTAGAATCGATGCGTACGGGTGATCTCCCCTGTTGCGAAAACTCCCCCACCAAATTGAAAGGGGATTGCTTTTCGAATCCTATTGCTACGAACTTGTTTTTTTCCTTGTTCAGAAAATATGTGTTAGCAAGATAGAGATCTAAACACGAGTAGGTGGAATGCTTCGTTCTGGCGACGCCCTTTGACCTACTTTCTCGCCTTAATGGATTTCTCTCGTAAGGCATGAGCAGTGTTGCCAACTCCTCACTCGAAAAAATCACCAAGGTTGTTTTTGGGTATAACCTAACCTCAAGCAAGAAGCTGGCAACACTACTTGAGGCTTGCCTTGCAGTGTTGCCAACTCCTCACTCGAAAAATCACCAAGGTTTTTTGTTTTTGGGTATAATCTAACCTACAATGAGAGAAAAATGGACAGAAAAAGCTCTGGCATCACTTTTTAAGCTATTTTTTATGCTAAACTCGGTTTTTGACCTATATTTGAAATAACTTACGATATTTTCCTATAAGGCCGCCTCCCTCTTACTGTAAGCCCCCCCCCCTCAGTGTAATCTACTACAACCTGCTAATAGGCTTCTGCTCTCAGCGTAAACTGTTTTACGGACTAAACTAACCTACAATAAAAGAAAATTAGGCAGAAGAAAAGCTCTGGCATCAGTTTTTAAGCTATTTTTTTTTATCTTCTGCAAATTTTGCTAACCTCGCTTTTTGACCTACATTTGAAATGACTTACGACATTTTCCTATAAGGCTGCCTCCCTCTTACTGTAAGCTCCCCCTCAGTGTAATCTACTACAACCTGCTAATAGGCTTTTGCTCTCAGCGTAATTTGTTTTACGAACTAAACTAACCTACGATGAGAGAAAATTAGACAGAAGAAAAGCTCTGGCATCAGTTTTTAAGCTATTTTTTTTTCTTCTGCAAATTTTGCTTTTATGTTAACTTGTTTTTTGACCTATATTTGAAATTACTTACGATATTTTCCTATAAGGCGGCTGTCTCTTCTTAGTGTAAACTCCCTCTTAGTGTAATCTACTACAACCTGCTAATAGGCTTTTGCTCTCAGCGTAATCTGCCACGATGTGTTTTGTTTTTAAAACTCTCAGGTGTGATCTTCTACAATGTGTGTGTGTGTGATAATCAAAATTATTTTTGTTAAGGAAATCCCTGGCCCCCAAAAAAGAAAATATCCCGCCAGGGATGCGTGGTGCCCAACACAGTTCTAATGGCCACGGCTAACAAAGCCATGCCTTTGTAGAGTTTCATGGTTTTTTTTTTTTAAACTCCCCCATGACTCCCTACAGAGGACCTCCGTGTGTAATGTGTGTGTTTTATGATTGAAGAGAAGAAAAATTTTTGGTTAAGAATGGAATGTGTAAAAACTAAAAAAGTTTCCGTAGGGGGTGCAGCATCTGAAAGAAATAAAAAAATATCCTCAAAATAGTGTACATAATATGATAGAAAAATATAAAAAAAAGTGTGAATGCAAAAATTAGTGTGAATGATTGTTTTTTTTTAAAAAAAATGATAGAAAAATATAAAAAAAAGTGTGAATGCAAAAATAAGTGCGAATAATTGTTTTTTTTTTAAAAAAAGTGATGCAAGAAATAATACGTACTTTTTTGATGAAGAAGTCTAATGGTGCGAGCAGGTTTCTTCCTCGTCATAGTACCCCCATTCTCGGGTGTGGATGTTGCAGTCTAGCAGCCTCAATTTGGTGTCGTGGGGATCAAGCGCCACTTTGTTTATCGTGGATGTATGCAACTGGTCGATGGTGCTCGTGATCCGATGTTCGGTCACGCGTTTGATTTTTTTGTCGAACAAGCACGACTTGTAATCTTCTACGGTTAGTTTGTTTGTGCTCGAACGCCCCACCCCCTTTGCCTTTTTTATTTCGGTCTCATCCTGAATTTTGATGGCGTACATTTTCGCTCGAAGGCCAGCAAACTCTGTGATGATGCGGCCGTTGACTTCATCCTTCATCTTCCCGATCGTCATTTTCTGGCTGTCGTCGAAGAGAGGGTGATCTTTCGGATAATTGGAGAAATCGAAATGGTGGCTCATGCTTTTGAGATCTTCGTATAGATCATCGGTGCGGATGTTGTACACGAAGCTGTCCGTGTCGGTATACGCCACCTCGATCGCCTCTCCATACCGTGGTTTCATGATGTCGTAGTGAAACTTGTACATGGCTAGCTTCGACAACTCGAGGATCGCGACTCCCACGGCGATTGGTTTGTTGAATGTTATGTGGCGAAGAGCACGTTCGATCAATACCAACGTGTCGCTCAGTATCGTGAAGTTCTTGTACGTGGGCTGAGCGACGAGCTTGTTTATTTTCTTCGGGTTGGAGACCAAGTTGATATTTCTTCTTTTCCTGGCATCTTCCATGCTCTTGCCATAGATGCTGTTGTTCATCAATTTGTATAGGTCTTTGTCTGCGGAAGAAGAAGCTGATGCTCGACGTTGAGTGTTGCCGTCGATATAGGGTGCTAGCCACCTGGTCTGTCTAAACTTTAATCCCGAGTGCACACGTTTCAAAACCAATCCATGCTGGAGGTAGAATTGTAGGAGACGATAATGCACCACGTAATTCTCTTTGCTCTTGAAGGTAAGCATCAGCTTCTTCTCCGGAGCCGATTCCATCACAGGTGCCATCGCAAATCCATGGTGTTCTCGATGAAGCGATGCAGGATATTCCAAATCTACTTTCAGGAAACATCCATTTTCATGATCTTCGCTCCATTCCAAACAATCTTGAAGTTCCTGCTCCTTCATCCATTTGTATTCTCCGATGGGCAGAGACTCGGACATGGCATAACCATACAGGTTGTTCATGTCCCAGTATGCCAAGAAGTTTGTCGGTTTCCCTGCATCGAAATCGGCAACATATGGATTGTTGGCCTTGACGTATCGAAGGGGGCACTGGACGATTCCACCACGTTTTGCCTCTTCGACAAACAAAAGTTGATTGACGTCCTTGATGAGTTCTATCTTCACCTTCGTGGATTTTAACATTGCCTGCCAAGAATAACCCGGTGTGGTGTAGCTGAAAACGGGGTCCAAACCATATGCTGCCATTCCTCTCGAGCGATGGAGATGAAAACGGTCGCTCAATAGCGTAACATCCAGTTTCAGATACAGATCGTGATAGTCGGCCATAGTTTGACAAGAGAATGTAGACCAGACAAGCTGAGCATGATGGTAGTCCTCTTCAGTGCAACAGGTGTCGCTAAGACGACTGTAGAATGCTTCTCTCGGTGGTAACAATGTTTCTGAGAATTTGGAAGCATCCGTCATGTATTCGTAGGGGTAAACACCCTTGCGTCTCAACAGTGCTAAATGTTGGTCGCCAAAACATTTCCTGGTGGCAACCAAATCATCGTCGGTGAGTTGAGACGCAAGTGTCGCCAAACTCGAAGACAGAAAGTTGTAGGAGTCCAAGAAGCGAATTTCTATGCGATTGCCATTTCCAACGTCCACCATCTTGCTGAATGAAATAAATTTCTCGTTGGTGCGAGCTATGACGCTAATGGGTTGAGCGTCGCATCCCATCTCCTTTATGAAGATTTTGGCGTCGTAGCCCTCCAAATTGTGAATGAATACAGGAATAAAATTCGGTTTCTTGATTTGTATATTACAGTTGTTACACAGGGGGGCCACATATTTTCCCGTGTGATGATTGTGGTGGCGAACTTTGACATTTTCGAGGGTGAAGTTACATTCGCACACATCACACTGAGAGGCAAGGTCGTATGCTTCCATCTCTTCCTGGGTAAGAGGCTCCATTGGTTTGTCTTCTCTTAGTAGAGGAGCGAATTGTATGGCCATCCGTTTCAAGGTTTGAACGAATTTTTGTGGAGCATCATTGCCACGATATAAAATAACATTGCCTGTGTTGTTGACCATCAATCCAAAAGCGCAGGCTTCGTGATGTAGAATTTCGGTGGTGCTCGATATGCTGGGATTCGGTTCGCAGATGGCGAGTGGAAGTTGGAAACTTTCAAAGTCGGCGCTTATCACCAAGGGATGCCAAAGTAGCGCCTTGTAGTTGGAAAATTTCATGTCATGAGAAGGCATTTCGATAGCCGTAGCCGGATGTTTACTACACATTTCATGATGATCTTGGAGTTCTTCATCAGCATTCTTTTTTCCTCGACCGTAGAATATACTCAGGCATCTGTCGCATACTTGAATTTTATGGTGATCTCTGGTAATTTGACTTCTTATTAATTTTGGAAGATTCTGAATTAGACAATAATGATAATTATCATCATCTTTGATCAGGAGTAATCTGATGACACGATTACTTTTAATGTTGCTATGTCTGAGAACGTAGATGGTGTTGTTTTTGTCTAATCCGAAGATGTGTACTGCTATACTTTCGTTTCTATCTGTCTTGTACTGTGCCTCAAATTTACTAATGTCTCGCAGATTTACAGGGTAATTAATGCCAGCCATAGGTTTTTCAAATTCTGAGAGATATTCTGGCTTGTTGTAGTGGTATAAACGTTGTTTGTCATTATTGGCTGGGTGATGATCGGCAATGATGCACCACAAAAAGCATCTGTTATCCTCATTTTGAATGTTGATGATTGCTTTCTTACTGGCTATTTTCTCGGGCAAATCGATGAAGCTGGATCCTCCCATCGGGTTGTATCGTGCCACCTTCAAAGTTAAAGTGTGAGGCGAACCGCAAAGTGTCCAACCCGATCCACGTTGTTCGAAAGTCTCGTGCTTGTTCAACAAAGCGTCAAACATCTGGTTGCAAATAGCATCCACCTCATCGACGTTGGCGACGTGGAGACTCTTTACACCAGTGTAATGATGGAAAGTTTCTCGCTCTTTTTTCACGTTTTCGTAAATAACGGAAACGATGAGGTGGATTTTCAACGAGCATTGCAACAAAGCTTCGGTGATAGACGAAATTAACTTGCTTTTGACCGAGCGAAAAAAGTTGTTTAGATCAGATGTTTCTTCAGATCGGAAAGTCTTCTTGGTTAAAATATTTCTAATATTTTCGCCGGCACTCTTCTGTTTTTTTCGTGGCGCTTGATCGTCAACATCGAGCTCTCTCTTACTTGATCCTTCCCCATGCACATTTTTCCGATGTCTACTCAAGTGAGAGATGGATATATATGTCCCACAGTGGTCACATGCACGTTTTGCTTCCTTCTTCTCCATTTTTTTTTGCTAAGAAAAAAAAGATGAAGTTACTAAATTGCACACATTTTTTTTTGTGGTGTTATTTATATTAGACCCCAAAACCATAAATAATCTACCATAGATAAAGTTACTATTTCTAGTATTATTTATATTAGACCCCCAAGCATAAATGATCTACCATAGATGAAGTTACTATTTGTGGTGTTATTTATATTAGACCCCCCCAAGCATAAATGATCTACCATAGATGAAGTTACTATCTGTGGTGTTGTTTATATTAGATACGTTCTCAATTTTTTCTTAAATAACCGGCATGAATCTTTTTGGTTTCCGAAAGCAAACAAACATGGAGACTGTACATCGCACGACGACAGATCTACCTTCCACGTTAACTAAACTCAATGGTCTACTAATTGTTCACCTCAATAGTATCTGGACGAAACTGAATGACGATGTGGGAAAGATGTTTTACATCTTCAATAACAATTTATATTTCTACGAAATTCCGATCGGTGGGAAACTTCAAATCACCGTGAATCCGGAAAACGTAGGCGAAATCAAAATATCTACCGGCAAGAACATTTTTCGAATCAAGCACGACAAGATGCTTTCTAACATTACGTACAATGTTTCTGCAGGAGATTATTTTTACGTGGAACTCCTAGGAGATTACGACAAACTTATTCCTCTCTTCGTAGAATTACGAATCGTCTATCCTATTATAAATAACCGTTAACCAAAATGCCTAACGATATTTTCGGCAACACTAAGCGTGTAGACCACGCAGAAGAGATTCTCATGTTGGACGTCCGAATTAAAAAGTTGAGGAGCGATTTGATCGCTTTGCAGGAGACCTTAAACAAAAGTTTAGAGTCGGAGATCGCTACGCTCCAAACGCAATGTCTCGACCCCATTCTGAAAATCGATTCCGAACTGAAAACGCTCATAAAAAATTATGTCGACGTACCTTCTTACGACAACGTTCAAAATATACAGTTGAGCGTGGATAAGCTTCAAAATGATTTGGCCAAATTGCAGCAATTTCAATCGAAAAATGAAGATTTGGAAAAATTGAAACTCGAAATCGAAGAACGAACTTCGGCAATCGAAAAGAATTTCTCTGAACTTCAAACCGTCGTGAAGGATATTGATGTAGAACGCTTGCATGTTGTTGTTTCCAAATTACAAGAAGAATTCGCCAGCACGTTGGAAGAAATTAAATCCAAGTTACAGACTTTGGAAGATACCATGACGAACCTACCATCGTCAGACGAACTGCAAGTCATCGGCAAAAGCGTCGCGAACATAAAAATTCAATTGGAGGCTTATCAAGATTTCGAACACATTCAAACCACCATCGCTACGCTTCAGGCATCTCTGGAGTTGATCAACGAAGAAATTAAAAATATTCACGCTGAAGCAAACGCGTTGACGAGCATACAAGACACGTTGAGCACGGTTCAGCAGAAGATCGAATATTTAGAAAATTTGAACGTCGAATCAAACCTTGCTCATTTTCATCACGTACTGGACAACATACAGAATGACTTGGAATCGTTACGGACGAGCGTACCTTCGAGCGAAGATTTGGAAAAATTGAAAACGGCGGTGACGGCACTATCCGATTCGAGCGACATCAAAAGTTCATTGAGCGATCTCGAGAGTAGGGTGGCCAATCTCCCCACCTCAAAAGAATTACACGCTTTGAAAAGGAGCATATCACGTATGCTGAAACGACTAGAAACGGAAACGGCGAACGTGGAACAGATTCGAGACGAACTTGCTTCGCTGGTGTCGACGCTGCCCACTTCGCAGAGCGTCGCCGACCTTCACACGCAGTTTACCGAGATGCGAAGCATCGTGAACGATCTCACCGAGAAAAGTTCGAAATTGAATCAAGTCGAGAACCTTCAGAGTATCGTCGTCAACATCAGAGATCAAGTTGGAGTGTTGGAATCCACGCAGGAATCGACGCTGGCCTCTTTCGGTGCCAAATTACAAGAACTCAACGAAAACTTCAAGCAGTTGAACGTGGAAGTGAAAATCAAGCCGTCATTTTCTACAGTAACGGATACCATCGTCGAACATTTGTTGCCCGTACAAAATACACTGGGACAGCTTCACAGCAACCTCGTTAGCGTCGATACTAAATTCGCTAAACTGCATTCTCTGCAAGCCATCGAAATCAACAGCGTACCCAATCAACAGAGAATCTCCACGTTCGTCGAAGGTAACAAACTGTACATGTTACATCCTTATCATCCGTACTACAAGTTTCTCCTCGATGGCACGATTCAGATAAATGAATTTTCGTACTGGTCTCACGGCAGAAAAGCTAGCGTTCCCACCATGACCTTGATATCGAATCGTGGTGTCCAGAAAGCAGGAAACATTCCTCTGGCACGTTGGAACGAAACGCGCAACATATATGAAATACACGAAGACGAAGATCTTACCGTTTTTGACGTGAGTGCCGGCGATAAGCTGATCATTCAAAACACTGGTGAGGTGCCACCCTCTTTGAATCCCATCACGCTGGTGCTTCTCTTCAAACGTAATCTCTAAAAAATGTCTAGGCAAGCCATCGTCCAAGAATTGCATAAACCTGCACGCCGCAACTACGAACGTTTGGCCGTGGTAACCAAGGGAATCGACGACCTCTGGCAAAGTGACCTCGTGGAGATGAGCAGCGGCAATCTAAAAAACGTACATAAATTGAACAAGGGCAACAAGTACCTCCTCACAGTCATAGACACATTTTCGAAATTCGCATGGGCTCTACCTTTGAAGGCGAAAACGGGGACGTGCGTCATGGAAGCATTCAAGACAATTTTTCGCGAAAGCGGCAGACGACCTCGGTTTTTGCAAACAGACAACGGTAAAGAATTTTACAATGCCGTATTCCAAAAGTTTATTCGGAAACACGACATTCGACATTACTCAACCTTCAGTCACATCAAAGCCAGCATCGTGGAAAGATTTAATCGAACCTTGAAAACACACATGTGGAAACAATTCACGCTTCGGGGAAATTACAAATGGGTCGACATACTGCCGGAACTCGTTAACGACTATAATCACACGGTACACAGAACAATAGGCATGAAGCCAGCTGACGTTACCAAGTCCGACGAGCAGCGATTAATTTCCAGCGTTTACTGTCCAAAGTACACGCCCACGACAAAAAAACCTAAATACAAAATTGGAGACCAGGTGAGGGTCAGTAAATTGAAGCGAACGTTCGACAAGGGTTTCACACGAAACTGGAGCACGGAACTTTTTACCGTGGTTCGAGTTCTACCCGGAAACCGTCACACGTATATAATAAAGGACAGTGGCGGTGAAATTTTATTGGGGCGCTTCTACGAGGAGGAACTCTCTAAAACTAAATACCCCGACACGTACCTTATCGAAAAAGTTTTGCGTAAGAGAGGCGACAAACTTTTGGTGAAATGGCTGGGACTTCCGGACACGAGTTGGATCGATTCAAACGAAGTGATCTTGTAAGTACGTGGAACGTGGTGAAACGTCTACCTGATTCGGAAAATCGAAAGAAGAAAAGAAACGGCGAGTTGCTTCCCGACAGCATTCGCTGTCTGATCGTAGGTCCTTCGGGGTGTGGGAAAACAACACTGCTCGTGGACAATTTTCTCCTCGCACCGAATTGGTTAGATTGGAAGAACAGGCACCTCTACGTATTTTCGAAAAGTTTGGAGCAAGCGAAATACCAGCAACTGATGAAACTGTACGATGGTCTGGACATTGCAACGTTCTCTTCGGAAATAAAACCACTCGACGATTGTCGTGAAAATTCAGTTGTTGTGTTCGACGATGTTATCCTGGAAAATCAAAATGAAATTCGCAATTTTTTCACGCAAGGTCGTCACAAAGGAATAGATTGCTTCTTCCTAGCTCAAACGTTTTCCAAAATTCCAAAACAGTTAGTACGCGACAACGCTAATTTCATATGTTTGTTTCGTCAAGATCACACCAACCTCAAGCACGCGTACGATGACTACGTAGGCGGAGACATGAACTACAATCAATTTTCGGAACGCTGCTGCTCCCACTGTTGGAATAGTGACGATTTCGGATTCGCGACGATCGACATGACGAGGAAACCCAACGACGGAAAATACAGAAACAAAATCAACGACTTTCTAAACGTTGCAACGTTGTGAGAAACGACGTGTATAAATAACGCTATGACGAAACGAAAAATCGAAGACGAAAATCTCAAGTTGCGAAACTACCTCGCGAAACGTTTCAAAGGTTGGAAATCCGAGAATCGCGGATTCTACGAAGAGAAGAAACGTCAAGATCAACCTGTGATCGACGCCATCGGCGATCTAGGTAAAGAAATTAAAGGTGTCACGGAACAAAATAAAAATTTGATCAACGAACTCGTACCACTTGCAGCTAAAAATTACACCGTACCCACGCCCATTTCGAGCATTCCTTCGACGCCGTTCGAACTAAGAGACGTACCGCCACGACGTCGAGCCATAGGTAGCACGTCGTCGTCTTTGGATAAGATCGAGTTGGGACCTTTGGCACGAGACTACCTGAGCACGGCGAAATTCGACAAGGATGAAGTTTTCGGATTGTATCCGAGCATGGAGAGCAACGAAGGCGGCGGTGTGGTTTGGAAGATTGGAAAATCGAAAGTTACCTTCGAAGGCAACGACATTAAAGTTAATTTAGGCGAGAAGGATAGTTGGAACAGGTATCCGGGTACGGTGGGACTGTGGGAACTCGTTGCCAAAAAGCAGCCGAAAGATTACACCGACGAAGATTACCAGAGTTACAAGGAAATTTTGATCATGACGGATGCCTTATACCAAAACAACGACGCCTCGCAGAATAGGGTCAAATCCAGCAGCGGCGAGAAGTACAGAAATCTCATCAAGCCGATATGGAACCAGGTGAAAACAGGCAGCGGCGTCAAACTCTACAACACCCTGCCCAAAGAATTCGTTTGGGTGGACGACGTGCGCAAGCTCATAGACAGGTTGTTGGTTATTGCAGGAGAGGAGACTGCAGGCAATCGTAATTTCTACAACGAGAAGGTAGGAATTGTGGACATGATCAGCACAAAACTTTCCAACTTCATCGTGAACGACGACAAGGGCATAGGTTACCTCATTAAAATTATCAACACGCTGCCTCCGAGATTCTGGAACATGGCCGAAGGAAAGGGACTCGTGAACGACATCATCAACAAGTTACCTTTCGAGATGCATTTACCCGGCTACCAGTACTGCGGACCAGGTACCAAACTCGAGAAAAGATTGAAGAGAGGAGACAGGGGTGTGAATCCGTTGGACGCCGCATGCAAAGATCACGACATCGCTTACAACACCACTCGCACCGAACTGGATGCACGTCACGAAGCAGACAGAAAGTTAGAGCACGCAGCTTTCGAAAGATTCGTCAGCAGAGACGCTTCGCTGGGAGAAAGAGTTGCAGCACTGGGCACCACCATCGCCATGAACACAAAACAAAAACTTGGGTGGGGTATATAAATAACATACAGTAAAAAAAAAAAAAAAAACACATCATGTCTGGTATAACCGTCTTGCCACACGAACTGTTGTGTAAAATTTTTAAACACGCAGTAAACGGAGATGTTAATAAACTTTTAATCATAGCGAGATCAACGCCGGAATTTCGCATCCCTTGTGAAATGGCTGTTAAGGATTATCTTCGGGAGATCAGTGGCATGAGGTGCGGTGATCTCGACACTCTTCTTTCGGCTGCAGGGGAAAAATTAAACGAGAGGATGGACGAACTGCACGAGGCGAGGCAGGGAAGAAGACAATACACGGATGATTGGCGTAGATCTAAACAAGAGACGGAAGATATTATCACGCACATCATCGTGTTTTCCGAAGCACGAACTTTTTTCCTCTGTCGAAAACTTGATATATAAATAACACACACACTGAAAATTTCTCTTCAATATGACGACTGAAAAAATGAGTGACCTCCAAGCATTAAAACAAATGCTAAATTTGTCAGTAGAGTATGTAAAAATTCAGGAATTGGAAGTCGACAAACCTTACACGATAACTTGCGGTTCAATTGTTTCTACCCAGTATGGTCCCAGGGTGCGTCTGTTGCTCAACGCACAATACAGTCTATTTTTACCGGATCGATACGCTAACATGTTATCCGACGAGAAGCTATCTATTTTAATCGAGAACAAAACTCGAATCGTGTACAAGGGTACAAAGGAACTTCTTGGTAAGAAAACAAAGCACGTAATAGAATTTGTTTAACAACGCTGTGCGAGTATATCCTTGAAAAAAAAAATTGCACGAAACAAAAAAATCTCGGAACATACATATATATAAATAACATACCGTAAAAAAAATTACACAAAAAAATCTCAGAACATTTATATATAAATAACATACCGTGAAAAAAAAAAACATGAAGCCCAAGGGTGTCGTGTACCAGATACCATACTCCAATCTAAAAAATCTAGGTGCCCTCGATGGGTTACTCACCAAGAAACAACGCGAGAAGAAACGTTCTTGCTTGACGAAAGGACATGGAATGAAATTACTTCTCAGCACACCTCAATTGAGACGCTTGCAGCGTTCGCGGAAACAGCAAAAGATCGGAGGTTTCATATTCAGCATCCCGGCCATCCTTGCGGCATTGGGGGCCGTTGGAAGTTTGGCCGGCGGAAGCGCCGCCATCGCGAAAACCGTCATCGACTCGAAGAAGAACAAAGCGGAATTGGAAGAACAGAAACGTCATAATCTGGCTATGGAAAAAAAGGGGAAAGGTATAACCAAAAAACAAAAAAGCAACCTCGATGCTTTGAAGAAATATAAAAAAAAGAAGAAGCCCTGTCCAACTTCGATATTGAATCTCTGATCGAACTGTTGGGAATAAAAAACTTCAGGGGTGTTTTCATGTCCGATTCTCTACCCGCTGCTGTGAAGAAAAAGGAGTATGGCGTGGTCAACCTGGATAGTTACAAAAATCCTGGTACACATTGGATATGCTACCTTAAAATTGACGATAACAATGCATTTGTTTTCGATTCGTTCGGCGGCACACCACCTGCCAGGTTGGTAAAGTATCTCAGTGTTGCCAACCTCTACTACAATGACAAACGCATCCAGGGTTTCACCGATGTTAACTGCGGCCACCTATGCCTTTCCGTTCTCGCATACATGTCTAAAATAAATAACCCGTCGGTGGAACATTTTCAGAAAGCATTGTGGAATCTTAAATACGATGGGCGTGTTCCATCTCACGAGCGAATCTTCAATCTTGAAACTCACGCTGCACGACGACATCGTCTATCCTAAATCCGTGGCTCTGCGTGCATTCTACAGCATGTACCTCATACCTAACGTCACGCAGCACAACAACAAAATTAGTGTCGGAAGCGAGCACATTGTCGTCACGCCAGGCCAATACAATCTTTCCACTTTGCAAGCTCAGTTACCCAAAGGCACGTACCTTTCTCAAAATTCGGTCACGCACAGAGTGGAAATCGTGTCGGCGACGGAGACCGTGGACCTGGGCACCATAGGAGAACTTCTAGGTTTCGAGAACAACACCAAACTCGAAGCTGGCATCAAGCACACGGCAACCAACATTCCTAAATTTCTAGCCATAGAGACTCTAAACGTTCACTGCAACGTGGCGGAAGGCATGATCACAAAATCCTCGGACGGATTGTTAGGAAGTCACAAGCAGACGGGAATCATCGCCACGTTCAAACCCAGTTCCGAATTCATGGAACCGATCATCTACACACCCTCTTCGCCGATCTATTTTCCAGTATGTCGCAACCGCATAGACGACATAGAGTTGGTGGTGACGAACGAGAAAGGAGAGGTGGTGGATTTCGCAGGTGCCACTACGACGGCCATCGTGGAGATCAACGTATAATAAATAACACACATAGTGAAAAAAAAAATGGAGCAAATCGAAAGTTACGAATTGCAATCTTTCCCCCCCAACCGTCGCACGTTCACCAATCTCAACGAAGCGAACAGGGAGATCGAATACGACGTGGACGTAGGGGATGGGTTTGTTCACCCTCACAGAGCGGACCTCTACCTTCAATTCGACGTGGTGAAGAAAGAAAATGGAGAAGCGTTTCCGCCCAATGCAAATTTGATACTCGTGGACAACTTCGTGCCTCACCTGTTCTCGCAGGTGGAGGTGAGGAAACACAACACCGTCATAGACAGAATAGACTATCCAGGCATCACGTCGACGGCAGTGGGAACTTTGAAATTATCCAAAACAGACGCAGCATACTACCAGGCGGGAGGATTCGAAGCGGGGACCAAAATATCGACTAAAAGTCACACGGTGCTTTTTCCCATGCGTCTGCTGCCGGGATTCTTCTCGGACTACAAGGAGATCATGTGGAAGGGAGGATTGCGCGTCACGTTTCGAAGAGCGGCCAACGACAACGACGCACTGATGCGATACACCAACTTGAACGCCGACGGCACGCCGATAGCCAACACATTACCCGAAGCAGCCAAGTGCGTCATCCGGAGCATGGAGTTGAGAATGCCGATCGTGGAATACGAAACAAACTACGCCCTCAAGTACAAAGCGGAGATCTTGAAGAGTCCGCAGGTGGCGATTCACTTTCACGGTTACCAGTGTGTGCAGAAGTTAGCGTCGGGAAGTCACATGGAATTCGACGTAACGACTCAGTTTAACAACATACAGTTCGACATGCCAGATTTCGTCGTGGTGCTCTTTCAGACCGGGCGCGATAACAATCAGGAAAAAGATTCCAGTAAATTCGACGACTGCAAGATCAAGAACGTTTATCTGAAGAATGGACGCAACGAAGTCTTCCCGCGCGAGAATTACAACCTCGACATGACCAAAGATGATTACCTCAAACTTTACGAAGCTTACACGGCTTACAAACGCGTAACCGAGGGAAGCGTGGACATGTACTACACGCCCAGCGAATTCAAAATCCGCAGGCCGATGTTCGTCATCAACACCACAAAAAGAAAACAGGTGGTGGTCAACGATCGAACCAACATCAAGGTCGTCTGCGAGTTCAACAGTCCATTGCCCGAGGACACCGTATGTAGCGTCATCCTGATTGCAGAGAAGTCCTTCGCGTACGACGTGAAAAACGAGAGGGTCACAGAGCAGTTTTAAAATATATTGCCTTCATCGAGCAAGAATAGCTTTTCTACATTCCCAATTACAAAATTTTTAATCTAAAACACATCCAAAGCACTCCAATAGGATGCAGAGTGTTTTTAGGATCAAATCGAATTTCTTTAAACAAATTGAGGGGGGGGGGGCGTTTGCTTGTAGTTGAGTAGTTATCATCAAAACCTATCCAACAAAACCACAATCATCATCCTAGCTCAATTAGGAGCCGAGAAAATCAATGTCTTAGAAAACGTCTTAAGATAATTGTCTTAAGAAAATTTTCTTGACAGACCGGAAGTAACATCTTGACAGACCGGAAGTCGACTTTCTTAAAGATTAAGATATTTGTCTTAAGACGTTTTCCAAGACGTTGATTTTCTCGGCTCCTATGGGGCCTAGAACCATGTAACTTTGATCTATGTATATACCAGTACTTGCCCAACCCTGTGGCCAAGTGGTTAGCACATCGCGCTGCGACGCCAAGAGTCCCGGGTTCGAATCCCGATCGGGTATGGTTGTTTGTGAATATCCATTTTCATCAATTTCATCACTCATCCCCATCTTCGCAAATTAGCCAAAAGGCACAAAACACAAAATAAAATAAACTAAATCAATCAATCAATCAATATACCAATATTTTTCCTACATGTTCACTCACCTTACAACCCACTCGATCAAAAAAATAAAATTTACCCCCCTGCGCGCATGCGCACATGTTAAAATTTAAAATATAGGCTCGACATTAAAACAAAATATTATTTTTTTTCCTCCTCTCCTCTCTCTGGCCAAGATTGCAAATAATTGCAGAAATAATAATACCATGATATTTTTTTTAGACTGTAAGTCTAAATAAATAAGATTCGAATAACTATGTACTTCTACTAGCCTTTGCGATGGCGTAGCGATAGCGTCGTTGCCTTGTAATCAAGGGTTCGATACCCACACAAGTGGTTCTTGAAACTGTAGGTTCAATCCCGATTAGCCTTACTGTGCATAAAGTAGACTTAAAACATCAAATCAATCAGTACTTCCACTAGCCTCTGCGATGGCGCAGCGGTAGCATTATAATCAAAAAATCTCGGCTTCGATACCCACACAAGTGGTTCTTGAAACTGTAGGTCCAGCCCCGATTAGCCTTACTGTGCATAAAATAGACTTAAAACATCAAATCAATCAGTACTTCCACCAGCCTCTGCGATAGCACAGCAATAGCCTTGTAATCTCGGCTTCGATACCCGCACAAGTAGTTCTTGAAACTGTAGGTCCAGCCCCGATTAGCCTTACCGTGCAAAAAATAGATTTAAAAAAACAACAAAATCCAATCCAGAGTATCAACAAATTCAAAAAATAGAGTTTCCCCTGTACACTTGTATAATTTTAAACTCAAAGTTCGATATCCAGCAGAGGTGGTTCGGATCTCGCTGTAGGCTCAGTTTCGATTAGCCTTACTATGCATAAAATAGACTTAAAACAACAAAATCCAATCGAGAGTATCAACAAATTCAAAAAAAATAAAATTTCCCCTGTACACTTGTATAATTGTAAACTCCAAGTTCGATACCCAGTGGAAGTGGTTCGGATCCCACTGTAGACCCAGTTTCGATTAGCCTTACTGCGTAAATTTTAGTTTTATAGCTAGTCAAGCAACTTGTGTGCGTATAACTTATGCTGATATGGTACTCACCTGACAGACCAAACTAATTCGACTTCTATTACACTTGATATTTACACTTGGTATAGCGTACACTTTTCTGCGACTGCCCAGTAGCAATACTCGACTGCAACTGATGTGCGAAGAATAGCAAAAAAGCAGGCAAAAGCCTTGGCATGTATCACACCCCCCCGATTCACCAGACGTTGATTGATTAATACCCGAGTGCTTCTGGCGTGCCCAGCGAGCGAAACCAACACAATATCACCGGAAGGTCTACTCCACCCAGTTGCGGCCAGTTTTTTTGTGCGGGTGACCTTCCGGTGATATTGTGTTGGTTTCGCTGCTGGGCACGCCAGTGACGCAGAAAGCTCCAAAGGCAGCGATCCAAATCATGATGAGCATGGGAACGTGAGGCGATAATATCTGATTGTCTCCGCCGCCATTATTCCCACCGGAAGGTCACCCGCACAAAAAACTGGCCGTAACTGGGTGGAGTAGACCTTCCGGTGGGGATAATGGCAAAGGAGATAATTAGATGCCGCCGCCTCACGTTCCCACGCTAACTCCTCTAGTTACTAGCAGTATTTTGCCAAATAACCAAAATATTACGACAACAATTAACCCACCCACTATTGCCGACACCACCACTACCATACAAAAAAAAACACGTGAAACCCTACAGAGGTGCGGTTATTTAGAGCCGTAGTCGTTAGAACCTTTTTGGTTGGGCACCACGCATCCCTGGCGGGATATTTTCTTTTTTGGGGGTCAGGGATTTCCTTAACAAAAATAATTTTGATTATCACACACACACACATTGTAGAAGATCACACCTGAGAGTTTTAAAAACAAAACACATCGTGGCAGATTACGCTGAGAGCAAAAGCCTATTAGCAGGTTGTAGTAGATTACACTAAGAGGGAGTTTACACTAAGAAGAGACAGCCGCCTTATAGGAAAATATCGTAAGTAATTTCAAATATAGGTCAAAAAACAAGTTAACATAAAAGCAAAATTTGCAGAAGAAAAAAAAATAGCTTAAAAACTGATGCCAGAGCTTTTCTTCTGTCTAATTTTCTCTCATCGTAGGTTAGTTTAGTTCGTAAAACAAATTACGCTGAGAGCAAAAGCCTATTAGCAGGTTGTAGTAGATTACACTGAGGGGGAGCTTACAGTAAGAGGGAGGCAGCCTTATAGGAAAATGTCGTAAGTCATTTCAAATGTAGGTCAAAAAGCGAGGTTAGCAAAATTTGCAGAAGATAAAAAAAAATAGCTTAAAAACTGATGCCAGAGCTTTTCTTCTGCCTAATTTTCTTTTATTGTAGGTTAGTTTAGTCCGTAAAACAGTTTACGCTGAGAGCAGAAGCCTATTAGCAGGTTGTAGTAGATTACACTGAGGGGGGGGGCTTACAGTAAGAGGGAGGCGGCCTTATAGGAAAATATCGTAAGTTATTTCAAATATAGGTCAAAAACCGAGTTTAGCATAAAAAATAGCTTAAAAAGTGATGCCAGAGCTTTTTCTGTCCATTTTTCTCTCATTGTAGGTTAGATTATACCCAAAAACAAAAAACCTTGGTGATTTTTCGAGTGAGGAGTTGGCAACACTGCAAGGCAAGCCTCAAGTAGTGTTGCCAGCTTCTTGCTTGAGGTTAGGTTATACCCAAAAACAACCTTGGTGATTTTTTCGAGTGAGGAGTTGGCAACACTGCTCATGCCTTACGAGAGAAATCCATTAAGGCGAGAAAGTAGGTCAAAGGGCGTCGCCAGAACGAAGCATTCCACCTACTAACACGCCTCTACGTTGTGTAGTCCAGGACATTCGATTGTATCTGGGGAAAAGCCGATCTCCCTACGACGTTTCATGAAATCACAGTCTGTAGTCACATCAATCCCCTCGTCCATCGGTTCGTTCTTGATAGGGACAGTTTCGATTTTGAGGGGCTGCACACGTTTGCGGGTTTTACGTTTGGAAGCATCATCCTGATGGGTCATACGTTTCACTAGTTTATCGTGTTTTCCATTGTAGAATCCTTAGTAGGCTCCATGATGTTTTCACTAGAGCTGTCTCGACGGCACTGAGAGAAAGCTACAGCAGCACACATTTATATAGCTTTTTGCATAACACGACACCGGATCGTGTGGATGGAACAACACGATTGATCCCCTCTCGGGCACTTGGAATGGGGTAAACATTTGAAGATCTGACGAAAACGGTGTAGGATATATCCATCTTTACTAACACCGCGCGGAAATGCTTGAATGAAATCGTTGGTCGTAACATGGCGTGCTTTGTAATAAGCATACACGCAACAGTAATGTCCGCACGTCGTGGCCAATACCCCCTGTAAGGGAATGTTGTTGTAAGTCCAGACCGAGGAATGACGATTCAGGAAAGTTACGAATTCTGGATAGAAAGGATGAAATCCGTATGAATCGAAATATTCAGCAATATTGTTTTTGCCAAAATAGAAGGCCACCCAGTGTGCACCCTGGAAGTTGGAAGTGTCAGTGTTTGCGATTATCAAGGCAGGGGTAGGAAACGTCCGAGGTAAAAGATCTCTCGAGTAAACACCGTAGAAAATGTTCTTGGTGGTCTGCGACGTGTTCATGCTGCCTATGTTTCCGAAAACGTAAAATGAGAGTAAGATGATATTCTTCTAATATTTGGGGGACGGTTGCGTGTCAACAGGTTTGGCGGACAGTACTTCCGAAGAATCACTATTATAAATATCATCACAGGTTAACAGTTCGATGAGTTTTCCCATCTCACGTTACATATGTTTTCATATGTTTATAATAATATATCTGTCTTTGGTCATTTCTACGAGTCCAGGGCTGCTGTCAAGTAGTTCGGGAAACGATTGTATGTTCACAGGTTTTGAAGTTGTCACTTTCGAAGAAACACTACTATGCTTAATACTACGAGTTATCATTTGGTAGGTTTTTCCATCACAGGTAGTATAATGTCTACGTCAGAACTGTCTCGATAACACTGCGAGCCAGAAACACGAGCACACATATTTATAGACAAGTCGGTCTCACTGATGGAGGATAACACTTCTGTCTTTTGTTATATCTACTGCACATTCGAATTCAGCATACAGAAGGCATGTTATATTTTCAGACAGCTGGGGAGAAAATTGCATCTCGGCTCCGATGATACCTTGTTCCTGGAGACTGGTGTGCGTGTCGTTTCCTGAAGAGTCAGGCGTTATGTCGAAAATCAGGAAAAAGGATCCGTTCTCGAACATTTTCCTTGTGATCTGGTGTCCGTAATTGGCGTGGTGAATGCCTGTACCGGAAAATAGAGTTTGATAGGCACGTGTTATCAATCCGCCGTTTCCTCCTGTGGTGACCCGCAAGGGTTCGTAAGGTACGAGTTCTCCATTTTTCACAAGATGGAAAGAAGATAAGTTAAAACTTCTAAAGTCGAACGGATTTTTCTTACTGTCTCCGAGAAAGCTGGCGGTGGATACCATAGCAAAAAGAACAACATTCGGAAAAGGACCTTGAAAAGCATTATCGATCGAAATCTGCTGCGTTCCGGCAACGTAAGAATAAGCTTTGATGACGCTTCTGGTGAACGGATAATGGGCAGGAGCGTAAGAGAGTGCTCTGTCTATGGCCAAACTGGTGGTAGGAGTAGGAATGATGATGATTTATTTCGAGAACAGCCTTTAAAATTTTTAATCTGGTGGTCGGTGAAGACTGATCTCCCCAGATGTAAAAAGCATCACGTGACCTGGCTAGATCGATACGTACTTCAACGCCGTTGATCAGGTATTTAGGCTGGTGGAAAAAATCTATGTGCAGTTTTCCCATAAGTTCGACTACGGCAGACACTTCCGTAGGATCTCCTGTTGTCGGAACGTGCTGGAAAAAGTCTTTCCTGGCGCTAAAACCTTTGTTGTCGGCTGTGATTTCATGTTGATGTCCAGGTGTGTCCAAGTACCACAAGGCGTTTGTGAGATGTGTGTTCGCAGCATCGCTGCCGTAATTGATTTCTGCTTCGAAGATTGATTTATATGCGTAATTGTTATCGGCAACTGTTACAGCGATACCGTTGAGAGCCACTGTAACTTGTGAAAAAAGTGAATGGAGAGGATAATTTACGACCCCGCAGTTTTTTGTGAGGGCGTTGGAAGGTTCGGAAGCACTCATGGGAGATCCATCTTGATTGACCATCTGCGTTAGCAGACGAAGATAGGCAGATGAAAGATCTAGAAAATCTGTTCCTGCCGGCGGAACGGCAAACTGAAGTATGTTCTGATTATCGATGGAAGCGATAGGCTTGTAGGCGACCGTGTAAGTTTTTTCGACATTTTGCTGAATAGGTTTTTTGCTGAAAAGATCGAACTGTGAGATCATGCAAGTGTTATTCTCCATCATTATCCAAAAATATCTTTTCCTGCCGGCTTCTGTTTAATTTTCCTTTTGCGTGTTGTCCTAGATTTTGTGGATGTTTTTCTCCGCTTTTTGGATGCGCTTTTTTTGCGGATCGCAGATGTTCTAATACGGGTGGCTGAACGTTTTAACATCGACTGAGTAATTTTTGTTGCAGGTTTTGTTCTTATACCAGAACCTACCAGAGAGTCGATTTTGCGTTGTGCTTTACTTTGAAGATTTTGACCCGCTTCACGTACACGTTGACGGACGATAGTTCTCGGAGTCTGTTGGCTTGTTGCCATGTCGGTGATAATGTTAGCGGCTGTTTTCAAAGCTTCTTTTCCGATCGCTTTTGCACCACTCCAGAGTAGAGGTTTCACCATTCTAAAGAGTCCTGCGAAGAGAGACCCCAATCCTCTCCCTTTTTGAATTCTAGTTGAACGATAGATGGGTCCAATTCCCCCACGGATCTGATTACTGTAATATTCGGTCTGCGAATTCATGGTGATTCATCAGCTTTTCGACATAGACTGAGCAAAATGATTCCTTACAGTTTTTTAAAAGGTCTTTGCTTTCCTACGAAAATGTAAAACAGCTATTGTAGGTACGGAGCCGTTTCTCAATGGTAGGAAATATCCTTTTCTATCATACATCGCAATTTCTATTGTTTCGAAAGAACCTTTATCCAGAGAAACGTAATGAATCGGATTAAATGTATGATGGGCTACGGGTACTGTGCAAGATGATTCTGTTTCCGAATACTGTTTTCGGGCAAGACGTAAAAGACGTAGCATTTCTCCTCCGACCAATTGCTGTTTCACCAGATCGGAATAAATGAATATGTAGGGGTTTCTATCCACGACGTTATTGGACACTGCGTGCGTAGAATAAATAGATTTCAATACATCATATCGAAATTTAGCGTAGTCATCAGTTTCGTCTATGGGTGTAACAGTATTTGTTGGACCACCTTCCGATTCAGGATCGGGAACCCCTATCACGGACAGATGTTTGTTCACAGCCTCTTTAAAGAAAAATCTGAGATGAGTAGGAACAACGGTGTTAGCAGGGTTTGTTTTCAGGAACTGAATGAACTCCTCTATTGTATATGTTGCTGCAGGAAAATAAAATGGCTGCTCGTTAATATAGAGTGTATTATCCGTAGAAACAGAAGATCCCGACGCGTCCCATTGCGCTTCCAACAGAAAATGCCAAAATTGCTTAAGAACGTTTCTCCGTATTTCCAGGTCGTTGGGGAGGGATTCTTCGATGGTAGAGATCAGGTCCTCCGCACTTGCATACGTCCGAACAGGAAAGGTTACCGTTCCGTAATCTGTTTCCAAAATGTTGTCGTATAGAGTTGAATAATGCAGTTCTGCTAATCCGACTTCCCACAATTCTGGAGACAGATCGATCCGTTTTGCAAGTTTTACGTTGAAATGGGTCAGCGTGTTGTTCGGAAAATAATTCTCCGATGCAGATGACGGAAGGTAAACATAGAAATTATCGTCCATTCTCGCCGAACACAAAGAATTCACTGGATCGTGGTGACGATATATTTTGATATAAATATGTTTTGGAAATTATTTTTCTGATAACTGTTTTACGGAAGATGCCTTGATCCACGAATCGAAACTAGGTGGATATCCGAGCCAGCGAACCAGGTATTCCAAATTTTTACCTTTTGCCCGGCTGTTCAAAATCTTATCAATTTTATACTCTTCGTCAGGATCCGAATAAACTTTTTGCAGTTCATGTTTGTAAAATGTACCTTTTACAGGTTCTTCATTTAAATCGTCTAATATGTATACAGGTACAGGTGATCGCTGAACAAGGGAGTGGATTTTGAAAAGTTCTCGTGACCACGATTGTTCGTATCCCTTCTCAAAATGTCCTTTGACGACAGAGATTCGTACGAAATCACCAACATTCAGATCTGAAGACGGTTGTGAAATATGTTTGTCAGGTTTGTTGAGACGTTTCCACACGATGTAAACGTTAGACTCGTTTACATCTCGAGGCGCCATTCCTATGGAACTGTGGATTGCCGTATTGTAACCTTCGAGAAGTTGCGGTAAAATATCTACGTAACGTCTTGTCTGTTTCGACGTGAAATATTTCCACATTCGTTCTTTCAATGTTCTGTTGAAACGTTCCACTACACTTGCTTTCACAGGATAATTTGAAGCGATCGAAAAATTTACATTTTCATTTTTTAAGAACTTCTGGAATGTAGAATTCGTGAATTCCGTTCCTTGGTCTGTCTGCAGTGTGACGGGTTTTCGCCTGTTTTGTCCGAAAATAGTTTTGAAAGCTTCGGTTACCGAATTGCTTGTTTTATTTTTTAGTGGTGATGCAAAGGCATATTTTGAGAATACATCGATCACTGTCAGAACATATCTGTATCCATCGTTATGTTTTTGTATCGATGTCATGTCGTTGAGATCAGCTTCCCAAAGCATGTCTATGTTCCACACATTGTAATGATTTCGGGGGAACCTTTTCCTTGCAGGTTTGTGGAGAGTGTACGTTTCCTGGTGCATCAACCATTTTTTCACCGTATTGCGGGATATATTTTTATCCCGTACCGCGTTCCATAAACGCTCTACAGATGAGAATGAAGCACGGTGTCGGGGATCGTAATATATTTTGGTGAGGATTTTATCGTGTTTTAACTTAGGGACTCCCATGACTGATCTCTCTGTCTACGGCTTTTTCTCAGAGAAACCAGCTTGTATGCGTCAGGTGTTCTCAGAAACGGTGTAGTTTTTCTGGAAACACGGGCAGCCGCTTTCTTCTTCTTTTTCTGTTTCTGTCGATGAGACGGTCCAGGGCTTTCCGTTGACGACGCTGAGAAGTTCAACGTCTTCGGATCAGGAAGTATTTTTTCCTGACGTTCGTCTATCAAATGTTGAGCCGTAGATTGGTACTCGTCGATGATATTTTGTAACTGATGACGTGTATTACGGGGTAACGTCTCTGCTAGGTTCGGAGGAAAATACGTCGATCCTGGCGAAATAGTAGAAGAACCGTCGTTATCTTGAACAATACGAATTTGTAATGGTTCTTGGGATTTTCGACTCAGCCATAAATACTCGTGCAGTTCCTTTCTGTAAAGACGCCATTTCTGATCGTCTGATATATTTTTCATTTTCAGAATATCATTCATTTTTTTATCCAGAACGGATAATTTTTGAGTTACAGACGAGTCGGAACCACGAATACGTGCTAGCTGTTCCGGTGAAAGGACGATCATCTTTTTGTAGGAAGATGTCATTTCTCAATGAGGAATGAGAGTACCGAGAAGACCCGATAACAAAGAACCTAGAAGTAAGGGTAGAAATCCACCTTTTTGCACAAGAAGTTTTCTTCGTTTTTCGATGTTCACTTTCGGTTTCACGAGATTGCGTAAGACCGACTTGTAAGGTGTCAGACGACGTTTTGTGGACGGTTTAATTTTCACGTTTCCTTTGAAAACGTTCAGGCAGCATTCGCTGATGAAACGAATTGTCTTTTTCGGAGCACTTTTCAATAATGATTTACGGATTTTGGTCGGTGAATTTTTCAATACGTGCAAGAAAGGTGAATGTTTCTTGAAAGAAGACGAATATCTATTTCTGTTAGAACGTGATTTGGTACGTGTCTTCCTCGTTCTCCTCATCTCGATGTTTTAAACATTCCTGAGGAAGATATGCAGTTGAGTAATTCTGGTTAAAAATGTCTGTCTGATAACGTAAAGGATCCGGTGTTGACTGTGAAAGATCAATATACAAATAACTGAAAGGTCGAGTGGTAGCATCTATATATACTTTTTCGAGTTCCTTCATGCGGTGAGGATGAAGTTGTCGTGCAAACACAGTAAATTGGTTCATATCTCGAGGATTTTTAAAAATAACGAAATGCCTCACGTTCAGCGAAATGTCTCTGCAATTTTTCCCTTGATGAAAAAGATTCTGTGTTATGAACACCACCGAAATGTTTTTGTGATGGCTGCCTTTCGTGAAAAGGTCGGCGACTTTTTCTCCTTGAGCAACCATCATAAGATCATCCAGGATTATGAGAGTAGGGGTTTTTCCGTTCCACGACTGCCAATCGACGATCCCTTTATGATATTACACATCTCGAAGATTTTGCGGAATACTGTTTTCCTGATCGTAACACCATACGATTTTCTTGACGGGTCCTTGGACAAGATGAACAATGGAGTCGACCATATTTGTCACAAAAGTAGTTTTTCCACTTCCTGATGCTCCGCAAACCATCATGGTGAAGGGGTGGGAAAGTTTAGGAATCATGCTGAAGAAACGTCTTACCGATTCTGAAGAAAAATGAAGATCCGACAGTCTGCAAACACATTTTATATCCTGGCATCCCAAATTCGAACTCTGGACCACTACAGACATATTTTAGTCAGCACAGTATCCGAAGGGATACGATAAATGTTCATCGTCGAAACGTCGTTTCAACAGCACCGGCTGAAACAACTTTTTTTCATATGTCCTGATTACTTGAAACTGTTTTGTTCTGATCCTGAAAATATTTTCGACCATAACTTCAGATTGCTCATTGTTTATCATGTATCAAAATTAACCAATTCCGATGTGGAGGTATTCAATGTGATTCCTTTCACTTTACAGATATACTGCGGTTCGGAGAACGGTTTTGTTATTTTCATGCTGTAACTTTTCGGACCCGTTGAAACAAACTGTTCACAAACTGCATCGGGCCCGAAATCTGCCAATTCATCGGTGAGTTCTCCAAGTGCGTCACCTGTCTGGGGATGATATTCCATTTCAGGACTATCTATGTAAATTACAGAATCTGTATCACAATAACATATCCTGTCATCCAATTTTTCGAGAAGTTCGTACAGTTTCAGACGAGCATGGCATGTTGTGAATGCTCCGATAGGAACATTTACTTTCCTGTTCAGACTGACAGCCTCTTCAACATATTTCCAGTTCACTAAAACGGTGTCTTGATTGATGAATACCACTCCTCCAATCATTATATTTGGATCAGTCATTTTATCGAGAAAATCTTTCGATTCCTTGATGATGGTTGTCTGGGAAAGGTTGTCCCGTTGACAGAACTTGCCCCATAAAGAATTAAGGCAGAGTTTAGCCAGAGTACGTTTACCAGGATTGACTTCGATACTGTTTTCTTCCAATAGAATACCCTCCTTATCGAAATATTTCTGTATGTACTTATTTTTATCCTCGTCGTTCTGACACCATGAAGGCCAGCCGCTCGCTTCCTGTTTTATTTTCAAGAAGGTGTTGACATAACCAGCAAAAAGTCCTCCAGTTTTTATGACAGGGTCGTACATCGATGTTTCATACTTCCACACTTCCGACACTGACAGTACTCTGTAGCCTAAACTGTAAGCTTTACGCACCTCGGCGATGACCCAAATCCCCGAAAGTGCGCGTTGTTCATCGGAATGGCTGCATGTACCTTCACATTTTAATCTGATAGCACATTCGTTACACAAGACAAACATCAGTTTTCCATGCATTTTTGTAGGTAGAACAGGATGTAAAGGGCTTTTGGTGGCAGAACAGTACATTTTATGAGTCCCTCCATGTTCAAAACATCATTTACCGAAGGAATAGAAGTTCCTAGAAATATGGTAGGATGTCCGACATGATAGGCACAGTATTTGTTCACATAAGGGTACAAACTTGTAAAATCATAGTACTGTAATTTTTCATTTTCCTTGATTTTGTAATACGTCCTGACTGTTTCAACTCTTCCTCCATATAAGGCGTCTCGTGGATTTAAAGGAATGCAGCAAACGATAGGATGTGTCGATAGATGTCTATCGAGTTCAGGATCTGCTTGCAATATTTTTTTGAAATCGCATTCCCACATTGTGACAACATGGTATCCTTCAGAACGTAGAGCCTCAAGTTTACGACACGTTGTCTCGTATCTGAAGGCTGCAGTGTTCAACATGTCACCATGTTTGTCACTGCTACTATCCTGAACGGTTTCATCTTCTTCGTCACCTTTCGGATACATACCCCTGTTAATTGATATGCAGCGTTGGCAATAATGCCAGTAGCATCCAAGCGCCTCGTACACCGTCTGCGTCTCCCCGGGATAGCCGTCCACTCTGTAACGCCCTCCTATGACATATTTTTCACGAGTACGGCCGCCGTGAAGAAGTATTACATCATTTTGTTCTTCCACGTAGGTTAACCATTTCAATGCAAACTTGGACATCTGATCAGCATGATGGTAACCACCTTTAGGTATTATTCCTATAGTGTTAGCCGGCATAAATTTATGCCTGTAAATTAGTGAACAGGTAGATGCTATTGTGAGGCAATCCTTGAAAATGTCCATCTTGCAGATGTCTACGAAATTCTGTCTCAGCTTCAGACATCCTTGTCTCAACAGGGTAACATCCTTGATGCAGTATTGGAGTAGTTGGTTTTTGTTGTTGAAAGGTACATTTTTGCTGCATTCATTGTCATACAAAGACATAAAACGGTGCTGATCTTCAACTGTTTTCATATATTCATAGCCGTATGCAGAAGGAGGAGGCATCGGCCCTATGTAATTTCTGTTCTTGTAGGTGTTCCACAGATGCGGATAATAGCCTTTCTGAAAAGGCAAACCGAAAAGTTTGGAAAATCCAGCAAGATTTGTCTGAACGTAGTTGAGACTGTCCACAAAATGAAGATTTTTGTATGACATACTGATGATTTTGGTACCGTCTAAGATCACACGAGGTTTCATTTCTCTTTCCAGCATTCTTCGTAATAGAAACGTGCAATCGTAACCTCGTGCATTGTGTGCACAAATGGTTATGTTGGAAAACTTGTGTTGCAATTCCAGGTAGGACAGGAATGTGTCTACAGAGTCATCCCAGAATATAAACTCTCTTGTTCCACAAACAGAACATGGAACCGTTAGATCCTCTTTCTTGTAACATGCGTGACAGGCCGTCTGCACCACAATATGATTAGGAACATGAAGAAAAGTTTTCTCTTTCTCGGAGTGAGGAATATCTGTGTAACATTCAAAATCGTAAAATATATATAGAAATTTTGAATTCTGTTTAGGTTTTGGTATAGCCATGTAGCAGAAATGATTTATAGGTTTCACGCAGTTGCATACAGTACAGTATTTCATGTTACATTTATGCACTTTTTCATATGTATTGTGTGTTAGAATAATTCTGAAACATCGGGGACACTGCTGGATTTCACTACAGACTGTACCGTTTCGGAATGGTGTAGAAACATGATTTGTGAAGCAGTTCTCATTTTTGAAAATTCTGTGACATGTCTGACATATTCTACGAACACCCTGTTTAGGCACACACGGTGGAGTTGAACGGCACATAGAACATAATTGTTTACACAGATGGTTATGAGCTGTTCGAAATATGAGTTCGTTACACCCACGACATTCTTGTTTTGCCGCAAATGCTCCAACATGGTTTACTATCACATCATAATGCGGTTGAGTGTTATCATAGAGAAGGTATATATATTTGGAAGCATTTTCAACCTGTCCTTCAAACAAAACATCTTTCACATCACGAAGATTGTTGTATACAACAATTTTATATTCTGTAAAAACTTGCTGAAATTTTCTCAGTTCAGGAATTCCACTTCCTGCACACGCATTGTCTGTGAGATCTACATCTGCTTTGCGCATAAGTTCGAAAACAGGTTTGAGAAGATTTCTATTTTTGCGATACTGTGAATAGGACGGATCATTATCGGCATGGGCTTTTCCTATTACCAAAGCTTCAGCTAAACAGAGTGGTTTTTTCCTATTCGGCACACCGACGATACTCCTTTTTTGCGTGCTTAACATGTAATTAGGTAAACAATATGTTCGTTTACCTCCACCACCTCCGACAGGTATATCGACATGGTCGGCTCGTAAAATTAACCGATCTGTAGCCGTGAATGTTTTCGCACTCTGCAATATTTTATACATAATGTTCCACACCATATCACTGTGTAACTGATCACATCTGTGCCACCCGACGTAAATATCTTTCACGGTGGGGTCAGATATGTTAGACAGAGTTAAACCTATTTTGTCTTCATCTTTGGTGTTTTTCTTAACATAGGTGAGAAGATTTTCGACACCTTCACGGATCCATGTGTGAGGATCGACATTTTCTGGAGGGTGCGAGAAACTGAATTCCACACGACGTCCTTTGGAACGGAATTTGGGGTATTCGCGTTCTTGAACGTTATGTAATATTATGTTCCCTATTTGTTCACAAGGCACTGTATCACGTTTTCTTTTCTTACCTCTTCTATCTGATACAGAAGCACTTTGGGATGACGGTTCTGCTGACGGTAAGGGGTCAGGTTTCCATGACGGTCCTGGTAAAGGTTCCGGGTCTGATCCGGATGCGTTGTTTCTGGAAGTTCCTGGTGATGTGACGGCTATATGCTTCTCCTCGGTAACTCTGGATACAGGATCGGGTGTCGATGACGGGCCTGGCGACTCTTCGGAAATATCTCTCCATCCTTCTTCGGTAAGATCGGGTACGAATGATGTCACGGTCTGTAGTAGACGGTCATACTCCTCTACTAGGGAGATACTTTCTCCCGCGATGATTTTTTGCGCGATGATCGTCAACACTTCCCGGAACTGTCCATGTGTTGTGTAATATCCATCACGATAACGTGCTAACAGATTGTCAGCGGATAACTGCACATCCATGATCGTACGATGACTGTTTCACGAACACTGTGTTGTGGAGAGAACGCCTTTCTTTATATACGCAAGCATGACAAAGCAGTTATTTCCGTTCCTAACGGTTCTACTGCGGCTAGTTAACCGTCTTCACCAGATGTTTTCCTGACGGATATGAGTGTTCATGTAAAATTCTCAGAAATCGTCAAACGTCTTCAGCAGATGTTTTCCTGACTGATATGAAGGCTCACGTAAATTCACGGAATCAATTAACCGTCTTTACAAGATGGCTTTTAGCAGTGACACATTCTGTTATTCAACGCAGATGTCTTCCTGACTTATACGAGTTGCAAAAATCGAAATTTTCAAATCGCTCTAGCTTCTCCCCTAATTGACGTAGAGCAAATCTGATTATATATTCGTAATCTGCACGTCGAGACCTTTCGTTAGAGTGGTTTACGATTGCAAATAAAGAAATTAGGAAACCGCGTTGCAAAAAATGATACCAGATGTCCGTCTCTATAAGGAAGTCTTGTTCGTAGAACATGTGCTGACACGGAACAAGGAACTTCTGTGAAATTCATCAAGGAACTGTTGTGCCTCACAAAAACGTCGTGATCTCATATGCAGACTTCTAACGTACGTTGCAAAAAATAATTGCAGGTGTGTGTCTCTATAAGGAAGTGGATAGAATTCCTTCTGCAGGCATCCTTCCCTCCAGTTCATCTCCTTTTCATCTGGGCCGCGTTGCAAAAAATGATACCAGATGTCCGTCTCTATAAGGAAGTCTTGTTCGAAGAACATGTGCTGACACGGAACAAGGAACTTCTGTGAAAATTATCAAGGAACTGTTGTGCCTCACAAAAACGTAGTGATCTCATATGCAGACTTCTAACGTACGTTGCAAGAAATAATTGCAGATGTGTGTCTCTATAAGGAAGTGGATAGAATTCCTTCTGTAGGCATCCTTCCCTCCAGTTCATCTCCTTTTCATCTGGGCAGCAACATGGATGGCCAAGATTTATTACATGTTGTAAGTACTCTTTTACATTTCACAACCATACCTGAGCAGAATCAAACATGTTTTTATGGAACCTTAGTTAATTGCAGGATTCGAATCCAGGGTCTCCGTCGACATTCGCAACCATACCTGAGTGGGATTCGAATCCGGGTTTTCTTTATGCAAACATTGGCAATTCCAGGATTCGAACCATGTCTGGAGAGTTTCGAATCCGGTACCTCTTTTATCAAAACATAGTTAATTTCAGGATTCGTGGTACTTTTTTCATTAAACTTTTAGGGTTTGTATCCTGTCTTAGGTATTCTAATATAATACTATTTATATACAAAAACAATATTGTTCTGTACAAAATCTTTTATTAACACATTGAACTTCTACAGAAAATTACAAGTTTTCTACATATACAAACTTTTTATTTCAACTCGTACTACAGGTTATTAGATATTTTTACATATTTTGTTACACTACTGGTAGATGTTAGTGTATTAGTATGTGTTTGTTACTCGTTCAGTTTTCTTTTTTTCAACATCTCCATCATTCGTTCATGTATATTTTCCCCTGTTTCCCCTGTCTTCTTATTTTCACCCTTCTCATTTCTCACACCTTTAAACACCTCCATCAATTCGAAACATATTCTTAAAGATAGATGGGAAGGTACATATTGCGCTTATTGTATATTCTCTACAAAATCGCCAAACACTGGCGCATCTCGTTTCTTGTCAACAATGTAAGTAAATATTTTGACCAAACAGTCCACCGATACCTCGATATCTTTACATGTCTCTTCTAATTTTGCCAATAACTCTTCCGCCAGTCCGTCTTCACAGAGATTCACATAATTGCCGATGTGTTTTTCAACCTGTCTTGCATGTGTTTTGCTCCATAAGTTCCTTCGTTCTGTCGGACTTGCTGTCGTCTCCTTGACATCGCCGTACACCAAACTGAATCCAAGGGGAAGTGTCGACATCTGAAATTAGACAGAAAATATGTTAATTATGTTTTACACAAATTAATCACTTTCATATATTAATTCACACATATTTTCAGGAACACATAATCCATCACGGGGAGGCTCTGCGAAATGCATATTATCGACATCAGGCAGGCACTGAAGGCGCTGCGCATTTCGCAGAGGCTACGAGGTACATTGAGCGGTACCTGGAGGAAGAAAATAGAATTGAGGAGGCCCAACAGCGTGCCTCCGCTATTTTCCGAGATCGACGTACCCGGAACAGGGAAAGGCTCCACGCCAATCTCCGTCGGTATAGAGCCAGGTAATTATTTTTTCAGTTTATTTCTGATAACATCGTTTATTCTAGCATGCTGTTTTTCCGATTATATATGCTACATATCTGATAACTTTTCTTTCTAGCCGATATCTACATGGAACGGAATATATTTTAATTTTCATATTTTGTTTTTCAGAATGCGTAACCGAAATGACGCTAGAGCCAATCGGCAGCGCCAACTGGTGCCTCCTGTTTCTCCTTCTATTTCTCCTACTGTTTCTCCTGTTTTGTCAGAGCAGGAAGAAGAGGACGACGTCACCGATGTGGTTGAAGAAGAGGAGGATGGACGCTATACGCCCCCTCTCCCACCCCCAGCAGAAGAGGACCGGGAGCCGACCCCCCCACCATCGATCACTGTTAAACGTCATCCTCTTCTGCATTAAACTGTTGATGACACAGGTACCGTTTTTATTTTCACACCTTTCAAGCTGTCTGCTTCAAAAGAAAGATGTATTTATGTTTACGATTCTCACTGTGTGAAGGTGATAAGTCTTTGACCAGCGATTTGCATTGTTCTAGGTAGAACATTAAAACTAAATATTTGTCTCTTACCTTTTCAATTTTCTTCACTCTCGCAACAGATGTGCCAGTCTCGGTTATGATCTCCGGTCGGTAGGCTTCGATCAACAGTTCTGCGGTACGTACACAATTTTTCTTTTTTATATAGTACTGTCTCCGTGACGTATTTTCGAATTATATTCGGCGCGCATTGTTTTGCGCAGAGCATCCAACGCTCACGTGCCTCTCCTATCTTCTTCCTGCCCTGGTACACTATGCACAGTCACCCCCTCCGTGAAACCTACTTTTTTTACTCTATTTATTTTCTTTACATCTAGACGCTCTCTCTCCTTTTTCTCTTTTTGCCGTTTCTCCATCACTCAAATTCATCAACGGCCGCCCGAGAAAAACATCTCCTCCCCAGAATGACTCATCAATCTAAAACATGTTCGGGCATGTTTCAGACCACACCCAATTCCTGGAATTTCAAACTCATCAACGGCCGCCCGAGAAAAACACCTCCTCCCAACAATGACTCATGAACGCCATCTCTCTTCAAACAACGGAAACACCCAAATTCCCAGAATTTCTGACTCATCAACGCCATCTGTTTTCAGACACCGGAAACACGTACTCCAATTACGAGAAAACCAAACGTCACCGCGTCGCCTACTTTTCCTCCTCCCCAACCCAGACTTTCTGACTCATCAACGCCATCTGTTTTCAGACGCCGGAAACTACCGCGGGAAAAACCCGAATTCCCTCCTCCAACCAATCAAAACACTCCTTACAAAATAAGCCACGCCCATTTATGACGTCACAACCAATCAAAATCATCCTTACAAAATAAGCCCCGCCCCTTTTATGACGTAAAAAAACTGCTGCGTCATCAATTGATCTTTGATCGATCTTTTCCAATCAATTGATTTATCGGACTCAAGGCGGTACCATAACTACTCTACCTTTGTTGTGCAGCTTCCAAATGTTGACAAGTCTCTACATAGTGCTCAAGTGGGCTGCGACAACACCGAAAGCGCAAGAAAAGTTTACGTGCTCGTCGTGATATTATTCAAAAAGCCAAAAACCTAATTTTGTCTAGTAAAAAATAGAAAATTCCTGGTGTGGGGGGAGCTCGAGCCACCTCAACCCCACCTTGGATACGTGCTATTAACAATAACAGGGTTATAGAACATTCTCCGTCTTGTCTCGATAATTATTTCTCCCAAATTATCATCATACTATTCAAGAAGCCAAAATCCTAATTTTATCTAGTGTAAACAGAAAAATTTCCTGAAGAGGGTCTCGAGCCTCCTGATTACCACCTTGGATACGTGCTATTAACAATGATAGGGTTATAGAACAGACTCCGTCTTGTCTCGATAATTATTTCTCCCAAATTATCATCACATTATTCAAGAAGCCAAAATCCTAATTTTATCTAGTGTAAACAGAAAAATTTCCTGAAGAGGGTCTCGAGCCTCCTGATTACCACCTTGGATACGTGCTATTAACAATGATAGGGTTATAGAACAGACTCCGTCTTGTCTCGATAATTATTTCTCCCAAATTATCATCACATTATTCAAGAAGCCAAAATCCTAATTTTATCTAGTGTAAACAGAAAAATTTCCTGAAGAGGGTCTCGAGCCTCCTGATTACCACCTTGGATACGTGCTATTAACAATGATAGGGTTATAGAACAGACTCCGTCTTGTCTCGATAATTATTTCTCCCAAATTATCATCACATTATTCAAGAAGCCAAAATCCTAATTTTATCTAGTGTAAACAGAAAAATTTCCTGAAGAGGGTCTCGAGCCTCCTGATTACCACCTTGGATACGTGCTATTAACAATGATAGGGTTATAGAACAGACTCCGTCTTGTCTCGATAATTATTTCTCCCAAATTATCATCACATTATTCAAGAAGCCAAAATCCTAATTTTATCTAGTGTAAACAGAAAAATTTCCTGAAGAGGGTCTCGAGCCTCCTGATTACCACCTTGGATACGTGCTATTAACAATGATAGGGTTATAGAACAGACTCCGTCTTGTCTCGATAATTATTTCTCCCAAATTATCATCACATTATTCAAGAAGCCAAAATCCTAATTTTATCTAGTGTAAACAGAAAAATTTCCTGAAGAGGGTCTCGAGCCTCCTGATTACCACCTTGGATACGTGCTATTAACAATGATAGGGTTATAGAACAGACTCCGTCTTGTCTCGATAATTATTTCTCCCAAATTATCATCACATTATTCAAGAAGCCAAAATCCTAATTTTATCTAGTGTAAACAGAAAAATTTCCTGAAGAGGGTCTCGAGCCTCCTGATTACCACCTTGGATACGTGCTATTAACAATGATAGGGTTATAGAACAGACTCCGTCTTGTCTCGTTAATTATTTCTCTCAGATTTATAAATCACATTATTCAAGACGCCAAAAATCTAATTTTATCTAGCGTAAATTGACCGTTTCCTGAGGGGGGGGCTCGAGCCACCTCATCCCCACCTTGGATACGTGCTATTAACACTAACAGTGGTATAACACTTCTCCGTCTTGCCTCGATAATTATTTTTCTCCTTAAATTATTTTCACATTATTCAAGAAACCAAAAACCTAATTTTATCTAACTTAAACTGAAAACTTTCCTGGGGAGAGGGTCGAGCCCCCTGTGCCCCTTCTTGGATACGTGCTATTATCAATAACAGGGTTACGAAACATTCTCCGTCTTGCCTCGATAATTATTTCTCTCCTTAAATTATTGTCACATTATTTTATTTCACAACACAAAAAACAAAAAAACTCATTTTATCTAGTGTAAACCTAAAACTTTCGGGGGGGGGGGGCTCGAGCCTCCTAAGCCCGCCTCTGGATACGTGCCTGCTTGGTCGCAATATGAGCAAGGCCGCTGTCGATGCTTTTCCCTTTTATCAAGTGGCACACCACCACCCCTGTTATTACGAGTTTCGGCACAAAAAAAAAATCCCGTCAGTTTTTGTAGCCAAGCAGGGCTAGGTAGGAAAAGGACTTGAATGACTGATGTGATGTGAGATTGAACACAGGGCCGCCCGTGGGGATTTTCGACACGTGCCGCCTTGTGAGACCTTAAACGATCCAAACATTTTAATACTATTCAATCCTTTCTTCACATACTTCAAAATAATTTTCATCATCAGAGCCGAAATGAACATGACATAGGGACGAAACTCCGAAAGCAAAACGGAAGATTTTCAGTTTGCAACATCTGGTCAGGCCCTATGCGAGCTGTCAATAAATTTTCCCTGGCAGAGCTCTGCCCACTGCCTGCTGAGGCAAACCACATGTTCCAATGTTGACTAGGGATGGCCAGATCCGGATCCTACCGGATCCGAAATCCGGATCCGGTTGGTTCCGGATCCTGGATCCGGATCCAGTACTTTCGGATCCTGTTCCGGTACTTTTGGATCCGGATCCGGAATTCTCGGATCCGGATCCGTTTTGTCATCCCACATGCGCTTCTTTGGAAAGTAAGAATGTGTTTATAACATATTGTTACCTAATATACATATATATATACAGGGTGTCATTTTAATGGCGCCCACGGACCACAGATTCGTATAGAGAGCATCAAAACAAACAACTTTTCTCAGTAACATTTTTCCCGTTGGTGCATCATTTCGGCGCTACAGCCGTTCAAAAAAGACTGTTTTGCCGCCTGGATGCTGGCAACCCAACACAGCATTTGATCGTATCTGTGATGTCATTTCCTGCGACGAAACAGCGCACGGAAGGGTTGCAAGGAACACACAAATTTTGTGAAAATTGACAAACTACCAACCACATGATTAAGTGTAAAACGAAGCGAGAAACGCGTCCATTAGACCGAACATCATAGCCTAACAGCCGGAAGGCCAGCAGTCATCTCAGGGGAAGGGGGAAGTGAATCAACGTTATGAGAAATGGTAAAAAACGTATTCAGAATTAAGTGTCATTATCGGATTTTGTCTCAGCCTACATGTCAAATATCAACAATAATACATTTTATTGGACTTACAGCTTACATGTGGCTGTTTACGCCCAGTTACATGTCAAATATTTGCAAATCTCGTTGCAAGGTTCATATCTACACGTTTGTGTCCAGATGCCTTGTGGTACTTTTGTGCTGATAACTAAAGTATCCGAGGTTCACGTTGTTACAATACGGCTAAAACACGTACAACCACAGTAACAATGTAATGATGAATCAGTAGCGAATATACTGTCCTATTCACAGTTGCAAACTATTTATTGCATTTATTGCATTACATGTGTTTCCGGTACAGTCGTCGGAGAGCTTGTATTGCAACCATTTTTGTCACTTGCCTCATAATGCCCTGAATATATATTTTTATTTTTTATATAAAATATTTATTGGTTGTGGACAAAATCCATGCACCAGTTAACAATTTATCAATTGGTATTATATACATGTATGCACTTAATATTTACTCACAATTATTCGTTTCATAATAAATAGTTTCCAAATTTCATTACACTTTTACAGAATTATATTAGAACCCTGAATATAGATTATATTATGTGTTCTTTACCTTTGGAATTTTGAGATCTTTCATTTCTATTTTGTCATGTGTTCAGTGTGTCACAGACAACTAGTATCAGAAGGACGAAGTGGATAGACTAAATTGTAGATGCCAACTTGGTAACTAGATTTGCAAATATTTGACACGTAAGCTGAGACAAAATTCGATATGACCACTTCCACTCGAATTCTGTTTTTTCTACCAGTTTTCGTGTCGTTTGTTTACTTCCTGTTAGGTTAAAGAACGCGTTTTCTCGTTTTCTTTTACGGTACATAATGTGGCTGATTGTAGCTATGTCATTTTACACAGAATATGAGTGTTCCTGGCAACCCTGGAACGCATCGCTTCAGGACGGGATATGACGTCACAAATGCAATCAAATGTTGTGTGTGGTTGCCGGCATTCAGGCGGCAAAATGGGCTTTTTTGAACGACTGTAGCGCCGAAATGATGCACCAACGAGAAAAATGTTACTGAGAAAAGTTGTTTGTTTTGATGTCCTCTATACGTTTCCGTGGTCCGTGGGCGCCATTAAAATGACACCCTGTATATATATTCCATGAAATTTGGCAGGTGTATAGAGGGACCCAAAGGAAGAAATACGTGTTTTTGTGTTTCAGCTTAAAAACGGTTTTAGGGGGCAACCCCCCCCCCCCCCTCAAATGTCAAGATGAGGAGAAATTGAAGTGGGGATCTGACCCCGAAACTACGTAAATATGGCATAGGAAGAAACAGGGGACATAGGGCCTCTCTATACACCTGCCAAATTTCATGGAAATCGGAGAGGGGACACAGGGGTCAGATGATCCCCACGTCAATTTGTCCTCATCTTGACATTTGAGGGGGTTTGCCCCTGAAACAGTGTTTTGCCGAAACAAAAAAAACACGTATTTCTTCCTTTGGGTCCCTTTATACACCTGCCAAGTTTAATGGAAATCGGAGGGGGACACAGGGGTCAGATCCCCACTTCAATTTGTCCTCATCTTGACATTTGAGAGGGTTTTGCCCCCTAAAACCGTTTCTAAGCTGAAACAAAAAACACGTATTTCTTCCTTTGGGCCCCACTATACACCTGCCACGTTTCATGAAAATCAGAGGGGGACGCGGAGGTCAAATGCCTACTTAAATTTGTCCTCATATTGACATTTGAGGGGGGTTGCCCCCAAAACAGTTTTTTAGCCGAAACAAAAAAAAAACACGTATTTCTTCCTTTGGGCCCGTTTATACACACACCTGCCAAGTATCATGGAAATCGGAGGGGAACACAGGGGTCAGATCCTCACTTCAATTTGTCCTCATCTTGACATTTGAGTGGGTTTTGCCCCCTAAAACAGTTTTTTAGCTGAAACAAAAAAATACGTATTTCTTCCATTGGGCACCACTATACACCTGCCAAGTTTCATGGAAATCTATTAAATGTTTCATTTTAATTTGTAAAACTGTAACTGTAGACAAATTGTATAATTTTTGTATAACATTTCTATCTTGTTATATGTGTGAAAAGTTTCATCCTGGAATGGAATGTCTCACATTTATGTGTGTTTCCATTTTCAATACATTCGAATGAATACATATTCGTTGCAATGGCATTTACAAAATCACCTCTGACATTTTATGTTAAACAAGTAAGATTATTTTTGTGCACGTGTGTGTTAGCCGATGCGTAGCAAAGTATTTTAGGAACAACACTTGAAAAAAAAATTCTTGTAGGACTAACTAATAAACAATTTCTTTGTAATCGAAGATCATAATACCTTTTAAGGTGTGGTAATATTATAATGGGATTGAGATACGAAACTCTCGGATCCGGATCCGGATTTTCGTATCCTGAACTTTCGTATCCGGATCCAGACCCGAAATTTTCGGACCCGGATCCGGAATTTTAGGATCCGGAACTTTCGGATCCGGATCCAGATTCGGAACTATCGGATCCGGATCCAGATCCGGAACTTTCGGATCCGTTTGGCCATCCCTAATGTTGACACAACAGTCTTTTGCCAGGGTAGGGTTTCCTCCCTTCTTCTCACGGAGCAATTGAGTCATGACATACTTGATGTTTGAAAATAAATATTGCTGTTTCTGACAGGAACTAACCACTTGGAACACATGTACTGGACTAATTTCAGAAGGATTCCGCTCTTCCGTATTCCGGTGAGGTAAATTATGACGGCCTCTTTGGAATATTGCTAACCAATGAAATTTAAATCTATTTGCTCTATGACATTAACGTTTCAAGAGGGGATAAGACAATTTACACCTAAGAACAGATTAAATGCAGACCACCATTACTACGAGGCGCATCCAGAAAGTAAGTTTCCCTATTTTTTCCAGTGAAATTAAACATAATGAGCCGTGTAAATTGCGCATGCGCAGCAGAGCTAAGACGTATCAATCATATGCCAGGCGGACAGATCCCGCCCGGCGCCAGTAGCGAGGCAGCAGTGGTCCGAAGTGGAAGCTCGTATTCCCTCTCCCGCCGCATGCGAGGTTCGGTCGGTGATAAAGTTCCTGAATGCACAGAGCATTGCTCCAATTAACATTCATCGTCAGCTCTGTGAGGTCTATGGGCCGAACATTATGAGTAAGAAGATGGTGCGTCGCTGGTGTCGGCAGTTTTCGGAAGGTCGTCAAAGTGTCCATGATGAAGAGCGCAGTGGGCGTCCGTCCCTCATCACTGATGATCTGGTTGAGCTGGTGCGGCAGCGCATCGTAGAGAACCGTCGCTTCACGATTACGGAGTTGAGTAGCCTTTTTCCGCAAATATCGCGATTCGTGTTGCATGAGATTGTCACGCAGCGCCTGCTGTTCAAAATATTGTGTACCAGTTGGGTGCCGAAAAACCTGATACCCGAACACAAAATGAAACGTTCAGGAGCAGCACTGACATTCCTGCAACGGTACCATGATGACGGCGATGATTTCCTCGACAGGATCATCACGGGCGATGAGACGTGGATTTCGCACTTCACCCCGGAAACCAAGCAGCAGTCAATGCATTGGCGGCATAGTGGATCTCCGGTCAAGAAGAAATTGAAACAGACGCTGTCGGTACAGAAAGTGATGTGCACCGTGTTTTGGGACAGGAAGGGCATTTTCCTCATTGACTTCCTCCCCAGAGGTGAAACGGTGAACGCTGACCATTACTGTGAAACACTAAGGAAATTGCAACGTGCCATTCAAAACAAGAGGCGTGGCATGCTTACTGCAGGTTTTGTGCTCCTCCATGACAATACTCGTCCACATACGGCTTGGCGCACAGCAGCTGTTTTGACGGAATTTGGCTGGGAGTTGTTTGATCATCCACCTTACAGTCCTGATCTGGCTCCCAGCGACTTTCACGTTTTCTTGCACCTCAAGAAAATCCTGTCCTCCGGTGAGCGTTTTGGCAACGACGAAGAGCTGAAGACTTCTGTCACACGCTGGTTCCATTCACAGGCGGCAGAGTTCTACGACAGTGGGATCCAAAAGTTGATACCACGATACGACAAGTGTCTCAATTCTGGTGGTTGCTATGTTGAAAAATAGCTGAACCTTTGCTGTACCTGTTGCCAATAAATGGTTTCCTGAAACTGTGTTGTTGTTTTTTTTTTTAAAAAAAATAGGGAAACTTGCTTTCTGGATGCGCCTCGTACAATAATAATAATAATACTTTCTTGTGCGGTGCACTCTACCCCCCGTGGCTATCTCGAATAAAGGCTGCCAATGTAAATATTTCTAAGACATCAAAGAATTGGCTCCTTTGCTCCTGACTTAAAATCCAGGTAGACGTTTAATGTTCCGTCAACGGTTTCTTCCAGAAACGCTGGTCATCATTGTTTCAAATTGTATATTTCCATACAGGCATTAAACCCATACTCCAATTCAGTGAAGCCTCCCCGATGGCGTAGTGGTAACTTCGTCCTCTAACAATAAGGGTGGACCTTGTTCGATACCTGGTGTAGGTACATTGCTCAGCGGTTCGGATTCCTGTCTAAACTGCTGGTCTTGTCCCGAATAGCCTTTGTGTGCACAAAGTGGAATTAAAAAAACAATTTCATCAATCTACTTCAGCACACACCCCGGGAAGCACATAAATGCATTCTATTGTTGTCGTCGTTCTTCGCGCAGGTAGTCAAGTGACTAGAATTTCTATTCATACGTACACTGTAGTTGCATGCATTTTCGGTAAACTTTGGATCGTTTGTTGATTGTTTTACATAGCGCTGCATTATTCACCATAATGACTCATGGCGACAGGAAAGTGTGTGTCTCAATGGAGGAAAAGCAAATAACTACTGAAGTGGGACTATAGTACCCTCCCTGACACCTGAAATGTTGATTTTTTCGATAAACAAACACAGACATACACAATTATAAGTATGGTAGTATTGACGTAGTGCATTAACGAAGGCGGAGAGTTTAATGAATGCAAATTGCTAAGAATAGTTATGTTATGCCCGTTCCTTCGTACTAACTGTTGTTAATCCTCCTTACCTGCATCTTCCGATGCGTCTAAAATAATGATAATTCTGCAATTAAAGTAAGTATATGTATATGGAAAAGACGAAAGGTGAACTTTCAGAAAGCAAGAATTGGAAAGGATAAAAATAATATAATACTTGGGACTAGTTCTCACTATGGCAGGGACATGGACAAGACATATACAAACGGTACAAGGAAAGACTGGGTAATAACACATGAAATAATGGACAGTATGGAAATTGGAGAAATAGGATATACATTTTGTGGAAAAACTGCATAATACATTATTAATAGGGTCAATAGGGTACGGGAGGGAGATATGGGGAGCAAAAGGGGGGAGGTCATGTACTAAACAAAATCCAATGCACATTTTACAAGAGGGCTTTGCATATCAGCATGGGCACTGCAAACTGCGGCGTACTACGGGAACTTGGACTGGTCAGGGAGCATACGTGGGATATGTTGAGAAGGGTTAAATACTGGGCGACATAATATCGAGAAGGGAGAACTCGGTAAAATGGCAAGCGCTGATGCAACGGGTACAAGGGGAGGAAATGGGAACATGGGCGAAAGAGATCAGAGGCAAACTATACGAAATTGGACTGGGATGGATATGGGAAGGGGGACACGTCGACCAGGGGACATTGCAATTAGTGAAACAAAGATTAGAGGATATAGATAGACATGAAATAATAGTGGAATGTGAAACTAAGAGATCGATCGAACTCCAAAGAAGGGGACTGCGGGAATGGGGACAAGTAACGTACATCAAGAAGGTGAGCATGGTGGCAAGAAAGTGGTTGACATGGATGACGCTGGGGGATGGAGACACAATACAGTAAAAAAACGAGGAAGGGAGATATAAATGCGTATTACGCAATGGTAATGATAGGCCAGAACATTTATTCTCATGTCAGAACACGCGCGTTCTGCAGGAGGAGAAGCTACGCAACATAAGCTTGGAGAGAGTGTTCGAATCAATTGTAGTGCAAAGGAGCATGGAACTATTGAAGAAAGTGGGGGTGTATTGACAAACATTTAGGGGGGAAAGAAGTGCTGTAAAGAGAAGGAATAAGGAAGGGGAATAAGTGTTAATTTACCAGAACTGCTATGTTAACATCTATACGGAATGTAACGGATAGTGTAGTCTGTAGGGAATCATAGTTATGTAATAAGAATAGATGTAGGGCGCACAGTCTATGGCTCGCACACGAGATGAGCAATAAATACTTATACAATGTTTTTCCTACTTCCTAATAACATTCACTTCTGTACAAACTTTGGTGTAAAAATTAAATAATAATAATAATAAACCCTATCCGTCGGTCCGTTTATCTTTCCAACCTATAGAGCTGAGACTATGTTTACAAGATAAATCTCGGACTCGGACACTCCACGATGTTTTGGCCTCTCCTTCCACCTTATCTACCTGCCCTTTTACTCGATGTTATTCAGAACTGTTTTAGTATCTGGAGTGCCATCGTAACATAAAATTATTAATCTGGAATATTTTTTTAAAAAAATGGGTAGTATTGCTGTGTTTCGACAGAGTATTGAAAATAAGTTTAGGTATTCAATTCATTCATTACTCTCTCTAGAATAGTTTTCTTTTGACTTAATACACGCTTATCAACGTTTCTAATTTAAATACTTTATTCCAAGCAAACAAGTATTTGCAACTGATTAAATATTTTGCTTTTCTTTTTTCGAGACATTCGAGACGAGACGAGACTTTTCAAAAGCCGTCCCGTCCCGTCCCGTCTCGTGTCTCGTCTCGAAAACGAGGCATTCCGTCTCGTCCCGTCTCGAATTTCAAAACGTTTGTCCCGTCTCGAAAACGAGACGAGACACGACACGAGACGAGACGGGACATGTCCCGTCCCGTGAGCAACACTATTTATTTTAGCATCCAATAACTTTATTATTTGAATAATATAGTACTTGTTACAACCAAGATTGCACAATAGTTACTTCGAACATTAGTAGCAGTAGCAGCAGCAAACGCAGTAATATAAGAAGTTTCAAAACGTGTGGAAGTTTCAAACTAACAGAGTTTCAGTGTTGCAAATTATGAAAGTTTCGTGCCAAATTCGATATCTCAGGACCATTTTTAAACAATGAGGCAAAATGAGGGGAAATAAAGTGCTTCGTTTATAAATTGCCTGCTATGCTACCCTCTAAGTTTCATTTTACATGCTTGAAATTATTCACAAAGGCCACCTTTCATTAACATGTGATTTTATAGTAATTTTATAGGAGCCGCAAGTTCTACCACATTAAAGAATGAAGAATTTAAACAGCATAATAATAATTTTTGGGAACATCAAATACAATTTATCTCTTCATCAAATACAATTTATGTCTTCAAAGACAGTGTTAAGACATCAAAATTATAGTATATTTAATTACAAACGATGCAACGCTAGACATAATTTCTCAATTTTCACATAAAATCAGAATATATTGCATTTCCCATTTCTATTCTTGCCATTTTTACCGTTACCATTTTTTCCATTGTCATTTTTTACCTTTGCCATTTTTTCCGCTTGCCATTTTCACTTTGTCATTTTTTCCGTTGCCATTTTTTCCTTTGCCATTTTTACCTAAATTCGTATAACCAATTAATTAGCGGATTGATTTTATGATAGCAATGACTACGGTTCAGAGCGCATGAATTTGGGAGTCATGAGGGATATTGGGATCCAGTCGCCGAAAGCGATAAGGCTAAGGGATGATTGTATGAAGGCAGGGGGGGTGGGGGACCTTGCTACTGCTCAGAGCGGCAAAATGTTGAGAGAAAAAAAAAGTCTTTTGAAAACTTGAAAGTTATAATATAATATTATATTATGTAACTTGGAAGTTAATATATGCCAACCTACACTTTTGAAGGAACATATCAGTAGTCTCACTTTAAAACCACTGAGTGCCACAAGGTGGGAAAGCATATTCGATGCCTTAACTCCATTGAGATATCAAGTGAGAGTGGTTTTTGATGCGCTCCTTCAAATAATCGGTGACAAGAAAACTGTCCAAATGGTCGCACAGGAGGCTCAGTGTATTGCAAAGCAGTTGTGTGGTTTACATTCCTTTTTACTCCACGTAATGTAATGAGCAAATGTCTTCAAAACGTTAATCTTCGATTTGTTAGATGTTGTTACATGGATTCTTGCAAACATATCAGCGCTTTGAAAAAAGCAGGAGTGATGAAAAATTTCAAACTTTCTTAGGGGCGCTTGGCCTATCTGCCCCCACTCGTAGATTCGTCGGGGGCGTAGACCTGTGAGTCCCGGTTGATAAGAAAGAATTTGCATCGAATTTAGATGTAGATGATCCAAAGATAGGCAACACTGTACAGGGCCGAAATGGAAAGAAGAAGCGATTTCAGTATGATGAAACTGTTGACGATCCACCAAAACGGTTCAATGTTGATTTTTATTTTCAAATCCCAGACGATTATTTTATCTCTAAGAGAAAGATTTGAGCAGTTTAAACATGACAGTGAATTTTCCATTTCATTTATAATATTAGTGAGCATAAAGACATCTGATCTTTTCTCTGAAAAGTGTAGAAAACTTCCCGTAATTTTATCACATGAAGACTACTGAATGAAAAGATGAACTAAAAGTGCTTTCAGCTATAAATATTATTTTTCGTATAAAGCTAGCTTGCATAAAATGGAAACAAGCGTGTTTCAGACATGATTGACCGAAGATAGTATATTATTAGCCTTATTTTCCCAAAAAACTTTGTTCGACACTTACAACGGTTACCGACAAATTTTAAAAAATCGAAGATCTACACTCACATTACGTGCAACAATAGTCTTCTCAGTAGTCTTAAGCAGACCTGCCGTCACCTATCAAACATTTCCTATTGCAGCAGATCCCATGCCGTTGGGGGTAGAATAGACACGAAAGGAAAGAAAAGACCCGAAGGATAAGCATGAAATTCGTTTGTACTTTTATTGTGCTTACCTGCTGACTTCACCTGTACTAGTCGTTATAGAGGCATGGAACGATTCCGGGGAAAGAAGTATTGAACAGTTAGTGAACCATAAACTCTTAGGTATAACCAAAATGACAACGGACTATCTGGAGGCGGTCGTGGAAGTTAAGTACCAATTTAACGACAACAGATAAAATGTTGATGTCCGCAACCATTTGACCTTACATGCGGTGAAACCCTAAGTACATCAAAATCAGGCCTTCCCGGTGGCGCAGTGGTAGCGTCATTGCCTTGTAATATAGGAGCCCCGGGTTCGATACCCGGTGGAGGCACATAGTGATTCGGATCCCACTTTAAACTGTAGGTCTAGTCCCAAATAGCCTTACTGTGCACAAAGTGGACTTAAAACACCAAATCAATCAATTAAAAAACCCTAAGTACATCAGGTGGCTGTTTCGTCTAAGATATCATACATTTTCATGCACAATGCCATTTTTGGATGAAATTACTATTTTTTTAGGGAAAGAAAGTCTTCTCATTTAGAGGAAAATGTTAGCTATATTTTCTTTATTTGTAATTAATAATTTATGTATCGAGCCAGTATCACACGGCATTTATGTACCACGTCTTCACCATCAAACGATTCTTGAAAACGCATCCTTAAAAAGTGGCAATTGCACAAACACAATACGTTTCCTTGGCAATCACGCAGGTAATTATGTGACATCTCTAGTGAAGGGAATTATTGTTAATTTGTATCGAAGCAAACTTCAGAAAGGGACAAAATTTCCTGTGGGTGCAGCCAACAACTAGAGAGAATGTGTCTTCAACGACCAGAGTCAATACCTTCTCCCCCATTTCCTAACACACCATAGACGGCCGGGAGTAGGAAGGGAGCCCTACATTGGGCAAGTGGAAAAATAGACAAAAGATGAAGTCATGAATAGCTCCGTGTCACGTTTCAGCCGCGATTTTTTCCACCAATAAACTTTCCCTCTACGGAGGCAATTCTCGGCAATTGTTTGCTTGGGACCATGCACCATAAATTGGGCGAAAAAGCTGATATTGTCCTGAACTGTCGTAATTCACGAAAGCTATGCAAGCATGGCAAATTGAATAAAGGAATCCCAAAATTTTCTCCCTTACACCCTTTTACAACCCAAAATGTTGCAGAAACCAATAACGGCAATGGAGTATGGACCCTTTTAGCGCTTTCTAATTTTTACATGTGTAACGGTATAAGGCTCCCAACGAGTAACCCTCCTTTCAACTTGTTTATGGCTATGCTGGACTGGCATCCGTAAACCAAATACTACGGCAGTTAGGACGGAAATCTCGCCTTAGAAACAAAAAGCACTCCTTCCTGCAGTAAAAAACACCAATTCAAAGAGGTTCTTTTTTGTGTTCTATCCTTGAAATTTCGTATACAATATAGAACACATTCAATGCTTCCCCCTTGAGTGCCAGAGACGCCGCCATAGGAGGTCTCCGCCATCCACTCGAACTTTTGTTAACAATATCTCGAGCAAGAAGGACATTCGCTAATATGAAAATTATGATTTACATCTTTTCTGAGTGGTGTGTTCTCCCTGTTGTCACTTTTTCTGTTCACATTGCAAACTGGACGAATAAAAAAAGTTTTCTCATATCTTTGCATGTTACACCCTCTGAAGATTACAGTGTAAATGAATTGTAACTATATTAAAAAATGAAAGGCGTTAAAAATTAATTGGCTTTGACTTCATTCATATGGGTATGTAACTATTGGGGTTATATGATTATATTATACCATTTTAAAGCTCTCGATCTACTTTACAAAATGTGACTACAGGATTTTATGTAGCTGCTCAAGTAGAGTAGAAATCATATTATTTTTTTGTCCAATTTTGTGACAATACATGAAATAAAACAAAAGGAAAAGGGTGCTAAAGTATCAAAAAGGGGATAAATGTGCTAATCTCACAAAAAAAGGTGAAACAAAGTGTCTTCATTTAAATTCACTTCATGCCCTAAAATACATATCTCAAATGATCTGTACGGAAACAGCTACACTTCTTCGGCGATCCCTGAGAGGGGTCATATTGATATTATGAAATTGTCAATGGCAGGGAATTGTAGTCTAACATGTCTAGAGTCAATTTAAGTCAATACAGTGGAATTTCATTGAATCCTGAAAATATAGACTCGCCTTGAAGTCTGTTTTGCGCTTCTGGTGTTGGGCGTACAGTCCAAGTACATGCTCAGCCTGACGGTTTTTGACATTACATTATGAGCGTAAATAGGTGAAACATTGAATTTCATAGTATAAGAGTTGTTGTCCTATATAAGTATTTTGACCCTAAGTAAAATTCACTGAAATAGATGGCCTTGTTTAGAAATAGGCTGGTATATTAAATCCGTTTTTCGCTCAACGTTTCCTCGTTTAGGCTGACGCGACGTCCAAAGTGACGAATTCGGAGTTCGATTGGAGGGGGTAGGTAAGTGATTTTATGGAGTTCTTTTGCTTAGTCCCGTTGTGCGACATCCCTAGAATAAGTCCAAGTACATTTGAGGAATTATAATAACATAATATAAAAATAGTCCGTCCTTGAAATCGACTTTTCGATACATTCCTACACTTCTTCGGCAGTAGTTATGTACCCCCGTTGAGGTCGATAAATCAATTGATTGGAAAAGATGGATCAAAAATCAATTGATGACGTAGCCGTTCTTTTTTTTAAATGGGAGTCACGTGACTGTTTGTGACGTCACAAAATGGAAGTCACGTGACCAGATTACGCCATTTTGTTTTTGTTATGTTATTTTGGTGTGTGACGTCATATAAATTGGAGTACGTGTTTCCGGTGTTTAAAAACAGATGGCGTTGATGAGTCTGAAATTCTCGGAATTGGGTATGTGTATCCGGTGTCTGAGGAGAGTTGGCGTTGATGAGTCATTCCGGGGAAATTCCAGGAATTGGGCGTGGCTGTTTTCTGTCTGAAAGGAACATGTTCGAACATGTTTGAGGTTGATGAGCCATTCTTGGAAATTCCAGGAATTGGGTGTAGCTGTTTTCTGTCTGAAAGGAACATGTTCGAACATGTTTTAGGCTCGGTCTTCTAGAGGACTATTTGAAGTGTGTTTAACGGAAATCGTGACGTAGGAAAAAAGAAGGTATAAATAGAAGGGATACATGATAATAGCGTCATGCGAGGATGGGTGTGTGCGGTACAAGACTGTCGGATAATGGCGTGAATTGCTACGAGGTTAGCTACGAGGAGTTCTGGGAACTTGTTCGATCTTGCGGCGACCTGGACAACGATCGAACGGCCCTGCATCGGGTGCTGAGTTATTTCCCATTTATGTATGTAGCGATACCTGAATCTCCCTGGTGTGGATGTTACCTGTTCAACGGATTAGGAAAAGGGGTCCATCATCACTGCGAGACGTTGAAGGATATAGAAGAGAGGAAAAGAAGAGCGGACGAGAGAACAGGATTTCCAAGTCACAGGTGTATGTGCGAACTACGTCGCAGGAAGGAAGAGGACAAGATCGGTGAAGCTTTGAAGGAGAGAGTGAAAGAGTGGCTTTCTTTGTTGGCGAACAGAAATTCATTGTGGTGTTCTGGCTGTGATCGTCCTTTGTTACGTAAATTAGAAGGACATCCCTGTTTCCCTGTGGTTCCTGCAGAAGGTTTCGGTGTCCGCAGACGTCTGTTCCCCGACGATCCTCTGGCTGTTCCTTTATCGCCGATACCTGGGACGCCGTCATCTACAGTATCCGATTACTTCACCTTTTATGACGTATGAGAGTGTTTACTTATCACGTCTGCTGGACTCACGCCGAGCCGTATGTTATCAATTACTTACCAGTGAATTCGAGATACAGAACATACAGAAAGTGGCCTATAGGATTACGTCAGACTCCGGAAGAAATAGTGACAGAGTATTATGTTTTCATTGTTCGTACGGACTTTGCGATTGGACATCCAAAGATTGTCCGATTCTAGGACATTACATGTTGGTACCCCAGTGTCCTTTTATGCAGAGTCTTGCGGCGTTACATCGTAACTCCAAGAGCTGCAAGTATTGCGACAGTATAGAGACTCCTGAAAAAACTTCCGATAAACCTAGTGTAGATTCTGTGTGCAAAATATGTTTTGAGAATCCTAGCGTGTTGTAATTCTCAGGTGTCGACATTTTGTTTCCTGCGGATCCTGTGCTTCCCAATTGGACAAGTGCGCCGTATGCCGGGGTAGTATTGAAGATACGTTGACAGTTTTCACCTGATGAACAAAATGGATGTCTGTTTTTTGGACGTTGAAGGTCTTCGAGGAGCAGGAGGAGAATTTGTGTGGAAAGAAGTCGGAATTTTAAAATTTCCTTTTGACAGTGCATTTGACTGTTTAGTGAAATCTCCATATGGTTTACACTGTTTGAGTGAAAAGTATCGCCGAGTGAATTACTGGCTCCGTGCCAACAAGCACGGTCTCAACTGGGGAGATGGATGGCTGCCGTATGAGAAATTAGGAGATCTGTTATATGTTGTGCTTGTGAATCAAATAGTGTATGTCAAAAGTACGGAGAAACTGAAATGGTTTGAAAAATTACTTGGAAAAAAGGTAAAGGTAAAATATCAGTACGTAACATCGAAGAACTAGAATGTCCAAAATTGAATAGTGTGAAAAACACTTCAGGAAGATGCAAAGAACATAGCAAATGTGAAAATGTAAAAAAAACCTGTGCAGTTGAAAATGTCTGGAAGATGTACAGTTTCTATTGTAATAAGTACAAGAAATAAATTAGTTTTTAAAATATACAAATGTTTTATTTACAATCGAGAATATGGATATAGGTTTACAATACATAGAATAACACAAATGTTGTATTTACAATTGAATATGAAAGGTTTACAATACCTGAAGGGTTATATTACAATACATAAAATAACAATACACAGAATGAACAATGGTTCATTTACAACATCAGATACATGAAAGTAACAGAACTTATTTACAATGTCAATGTCTGTCCAAGATTGTTCTCAAGATATATTTCAATCATCAGTTCGTTGTACCAAAGAATATAAAAATAGTTCACTAAATTGGGCACTTCTTTTTTTTCTGAAACCATATTGTTCTTGATACAATATACAAAAGCCTCCATTTCGGGTTGCAATTTATGATAACGTTCGTTCTTTAATTTCTGCAGAGGCCAAAAAAGTTTACACAAAAATAAGTGTAGTTCTGAAGCTGTGAAAATAAAAGCATCGCATGAATGATGCTGATACATCGAGATACAACGTTTCCCGAAAAAATTTACACCACTGACGGTGATATTTCCCGTAACCAAGTAATTGAATCGACGTAATTCAGTAAGTCAGATTTCAAAGCCCACAGTTCTCTAATCTGCTTAGAATCGATGCGTACGGGTGATCTCCCCTGCTGCGAAAACTACCACACCAAATTGAAAGGGGATTGCTTTACGAATCCAATTGCTACGAACTTGTTTTTTCCTTGTTCAGAAAATATGTGTTAGCAAGATAGAGATCTAAACATGCCTCTACGTTGTGTAGTCCAGGACATTCGATTGTATTTGGGAAAAAGCCGATCTCCCTACGCCGTTTTATGAAATCACAGTCTGTAGTCACATCTATTCCCTCGTCCATCGGTTCGTTCTTGATAGGGACAATTTCGATTTTGAGGGGTTGCACACGTTTGCGAGTTTTACGTTTGGAAGCATCATCCTGATGGGTCATGCGTTTCATTAGTTTGTCGTGTTTTTCCATTGTAGAATCCCTAACAGGCTCCATCATGTTTTCACTAGAGCTGTCTCGACGGCACTGTGAGAAAGATATAGCAGCACACATTTATATAGCTTTTTGCGTAACACGACACCGGATCTCGTGGATAGAGCAACACGATTGATCCCCTCTCAGGCACTTGCAATGGGGTAAACATTTGAAGATCTGACGAAAACGGTGTAGGATATATCCATCTTTACTGACACCGGGCGGAAATGCTAGAATGAAATCCTTGGTCATAACATGGCGTGCTTTGTAATAAGCATACACGCAACAGTAATGTCCGCACGTCGTGGCCAACACCCCCTGTAAGGGAATGTTGTTGTAAGTCCAGACCGAGGAATGACGGTTCAGGAAAGTTACGAATTCTGGATAGAATGGATGAAATCCGTATGAATCGAAATATTCAGCCATATTGTTTTGGCCAAAATAGAAGGCCACCCAGTGTGTACCCTGGAAGTTGGAAGTGTCAGTGTTTGCAATTATCAAGGCAGGGGTAGGAAACGTCCGAGGTGAAAGATCTCTCGAGAAAACACCGTAGAAAATGTTCTTGGTGGAACAGTTTCGAGATAGAATCTCCCTGATCTGCGACGTGTTCATGCTGCCTATATTTTCGAAAACGTAAAATGAGAGTACAGTGTTCTAATATTTGGGGGACGGTTGCGTGTCAACAGGTTTGGCAGACAGTACTTCCAAAGAATCACTATTATAAATATCATCACAGGTTATCAGTTCGATGAGTTTTCCCTTCTCACGTTACATATGTTTACATATGTTTATAATAATATATCTGTCTTTTCTCAGTTCTATGAGTCCTGGGTAAAATCTGGCGTTTGGCAGTCGTGGAAGCAAACGTGTGTCAACAGGTTTGGAAGCTGTCACTTTCGAAGAAACACTATTATGATTAATATCACGGGTTTTCCGTTCGGGTGGTTTTTCCATCACAGGTAGTATAATGTCTACATCAGAACTGTCTCGATAACACTGCAAGCCAGAAACACAAGCACACATATTTATAGAAAATTCGGTCTCACTGATGGAGGATAACACTTCTGTCTTTTGTTATATCTACTGCACATTCGAATTCAGCATACAGAAGGCATGTTATATTTTCCGACAGCTGGGGAGAAAATTGCATCTCGGCTCCGATCATACCCTGTTCCTGGAGACTGGTGTGCGTGTCGTTTCGTGAAGAGTCAGGCGTTGTGTCGAAAATCAGGAAAAAGGATCCGTTCTCGAACATTTTCCTTGTGATCTGGTGTCCGTAATTGGCGTGGTGAATGCCTGTACTGGAAAATAGAGTTTGATAGGCACGTGTTATCAATCCGCCGTTTCCTCCTGTGGTGACCCGCAAGGGTTCTTAAGGAACGGGTTCTCCATTTTTCACAAGATGGAAAGAAGATAGATTGGAACTTCTAAAGTCGAACGGATTTTTCTTACAGTCTCCGAGAAAGCTGGCGGTGGATACCATAGCAAAAATAACAACATTCGGAAAAGGACCTTGAAAAGCATTATCGATCGAAATCTGCTGCGTTCCGGCAACGTAAGAATAAGCTTTGATGACGCTTCTGGTGAACGGATAATGGACAGGAGCGTAAGAGAGTGCTCTGTCTATGGCCAAACTGGTGGTAGGAGTAGGAATGAAGTGATTTAATTCGAGAACAGCCTTTAAAATTTTTATTCTGGTGGTTGGTGAAATCTGATCTCCCCAGATGTAAAAAGCATCACGTGACCTGGCTAGATCGATACGTACTTCAACGCCGTTGATCAGGTATTTAGGCTGGTGGAAAAAATCTATGTGCAGTTTTCCCATAAGTTTGACTACGGCAGACACTTCCGTAGGATTACCGGTTGTCGGAACGTGCTGGAAAAAGTATTTTCTGGCGGTAAAACCTTTGTTGTCGGCGGTGATTTCATGTTGATGTCCAGGTGTGTCCAAGTACCACAAGGCATTTGTGAGATGCGTGTTCACAGCATCGCTGCCGTAATTGATTTCTGCTTCGAAGATTGATTTATATGCGTAATTGTTATCGGCAACTGTTACAGCGATACCGTTGAGAGCCACTGTAACTTGTGAAAAAAGTGAATGGAGAAGATAATTTACGACCTCGCAGTTTTTTGTGAGGTTCGGAAACACTCATGGGAGACCCATCTTGATTGACCATCTGCGTTAGCAGACGAAGATAGGCAGATGAAAGATCTAGAAAATCTGTTCCTGCCGGCGGAATGGCAAACTGAAGTATGTTCTGATTATCGATGGAAGCGATAGGCTTGCAGGCGACCGTGTAAGTTTTTTCGACATTTTGCTGAATAGGTTTTTTACTGAAAAGATCGAACTGCGAGATCATGCAAATGTTATTCTTCATTATTATCCAAAAATATATTTTCCTGCCGCCTTCTGTTTAATTTTCCTTTTGCGTGTTGTCCTAGATTTTGTGGATGTTTTTCTACGCTTTTTGGATGCGCTTTTTTTACGGATCGCAGATGTTCTAATACGGGTGGCTGAACGTTTTAACATCGACTGAGCAATTTTTGTTGCAGGTTTTGTTCTTATACCGGAACCTACCAGAGAGTCGATTTTACGTTGTGCTTTACTTTGAAGATTTTGACACGCTTCACGTACACGTTGACGAACGATAGTTCTCGGAGTCTGTTGGCTTGTTGCAATGTCGGTAAAAATGTTAGCGCCTGTTTTTAAAGCTTCTTTCCCGATTGCTTTTGCACCGCTCCAGAGTAGAGGTTTCACCATTCTAAAGAGTCCTGCGAAAAGTGAGCCCAATCCTCTCCCTTTTTGAATTCTAGTTGAACGGTAGATGGGTCCAATTCCCCCACGAAATTGATTACTGTAATATTCGGTCTGCGAATTCATGGTGATTCATTCGCTTTTCGGCATAGACTGAGAAAAATAAAGGCCTACTGTTTTTAAAAAAGGCTTTGCTTTTCTACGAAAATGTAAAACAGCAATTGTGGGTACGGAGCCGTTCCTCAAAGACAGGAGATCTCCTTTTCTATCGTACATCGCAATTTCTATTTATTCGAAAGAACCTTTATCCAGAGAAACGTAATGAATCGGATTGAAAGTATGATGGGCTACGGGTACTGTGCAAGATGAATCTGTTTGCGAATACAGTTTTCGGGTAAGACGTAGAAGACGTACCATTTCTCCTCCGACCAATTGCGGTTTCACTAGATCGGAGTAAATGAATATATAGTTTTTTTATCCACGACGTTGTTGGACACTGCGTGCGTAGAATAAATAGATTTCAATATGTCATATCGAAATTTAGCGTAGTCATCAGTCTCGTCTATGGGTGTAACAGTATTTGTTGGAGCATCGTTAGATTCAGGCTTTGGAACCCCTAACATCGACAGATGTCTGTACACAGCCTCTTTAAAGAAAAACCTGAGATGAGTAGGAACAGCGACGTTAGCAGGGTTTGTTTTTAGGAAATTAATCAGATCCTCTATTGTGTATGTTGCTGCAGGAAAATAGAATGGTTGTTCGTTAATATAGTGTATTATCTGTAGAAACAGAAGATCCCGACGAGTCCCATTGCGGTTCCAACAAAGAATGCCAGAATTTCTCGAGAACGGTTCTCCTTATTTCCAGGTCGTTGAGGAGGGATTCTTCGATGGAAGAGATCAGGTCCTCAGCACTCGCATACGTCCGAACAGGAAAGGTTACCGTTCCAGAATCTGTTTCCAAAACATTGTCGTTTAGAGTTGAATAATGCAGTTCTGCTAATCCGACTTCCCACAATTCTGGAGACAGATCGATCCGTTTTGCAAGTTTTACGTTGAAATGGGTCAGCGTGTTGTTCGGAAAATAATTCTCCGATGCAGATGACGTAAGGTAAACATAGAAATTATCGTCCTATCTCGCCGAACACAAAGAATTCACTGGATCGTGGTGACGATATATTTTGATATAAATATGTTTTGGAGATTATTTTTTTGATAACTGTTTTACGAAAGACGCCTTGATCCACGAATCGAAACTAGGTGGATATCCGAGCCAGCGAACCAGGTATTCCAATTTTTTAACTTTTCCCCGGCTGTTCAAAATCTTATCAATTTTATATTCTTCGTCAGTATCCGAATAAAGTTTTTGCAGTTCATGTTTGTAAAATGTACCTTTTACAGGTTCTTCATTTAAATCGTCTAATATGTATACAGGTACAGGTGATCGCTAAACAAGGGAGTGGATTTTGAAAAGTTCTCGTGACCACGATTGTTCGTATCCCTTCTCAAAATGTCCTTTGACGACGGAGATTCGTACGATATCACCAACATTCAGAACTTAAGATGGCTGTGAAATATGTTTGTCAGCTTTGTTGAGACGTTTCCACACGATGTAAACGTTAGACTCGTTTACATCTCGAGGCGCCATTCCTACGGAACTGTGGATTGCCGTATTGTAACCTTCGAGAAGTTGCGGTAAAATATCTACGTAACGTCTTGTCTGTTTCGACGTGAAATATTTCCACATTCGTTCTTTCAATGTTCTGTTGAAACGCTCCACTACACTCGCTTTCGCAGGATAATTTGATGCGATCGAAAAATTTACATTTTCATTTTTTGAGAACTTCTGGAATGTAGAATTCGTGAATTCCGTTCCTTGGTCGGTCTGTAGTGTGACGGGTTTTCGTCTGCTTCGTCCGAAAATAGTTTTGAAAGCTTCGGTTACCGAATTGGTTGTTTTATTTTTTAGCGGTAATGCAAAGGCATATTTTGAGAATACATCGATCACTGTCAGAAGATATCTGTATCCATCGTTATGTTTTTGTATCGAAGTCATGTCGTTGAGATCAGCTTCCCAAAGCATGTCTATGTTCCACACATTGTAATGATTTCGGAGGAACCTTTTTCTCGCAGGTTTGTGGAGAGTGTACGTTTCCTGGTGCATCAGCCATTTTTTTACCGTATTGCGGGATATATTTTTATTCCGTACCGCGTTCCATAAACGATCTACAGATGAGAATGAAGCACGGTGTCGGGGATCGTAATATATTTTGGTGAGGATTTTATCGTGTTTTAACTTAGGGGCTCCCATGACTGATCTCTCTGTCTACGGCTTTTTCTCAGAGGAACCAGCTTGTATGCGTCAGGTGTTCTCAGAAAAGGTGTAGTTTTTCTGGAAACACGGACAGCCGCTTTCTTCTTCTTTTTCTGTTTCTGTCGATGAGACGGTCCAGGGCTATCCGTTGACGACGCTGAGAAGTTCAACGTCTTCGGATCAGGAAGTGTTTTTTCCTGACGTTCGTCTATCAAATGTTGAGCCGTAGATTGGTACTCGTCGATGATATTTTGTAACTGATGACGTGTATTACGGGGTAACGTCTCTGCTAGGTTCGGAGGAAAATACGTCGATCCTGGCGAAATAGTAGAAGAACCGTCGTTATCTTGAACAATAGGAATTTGTAATGGTTCTTTGGATTTTCGACTCAGCCATAAATACTCGTCCAGTTCCTTTCTGTAAAGACGCCATTTGTGATAGTCTGATATATTTTTCATTTTCAGAATATCATTCATTTTTTATCCAGAACGGATATTTTTTTAGCTACAGACGAGTCGGAACCACGAATACGTGCTAGCTGTTCCAGTGAAAGGACGATCATCTTTTTGTAAGAAGATGTCATTTCTTAATGAGGAATGAGAGTACCGAGAAGACCCGATAACAAAGAACCTAGAAGTAAGGGTAGAAATCCACCTTTTTGCACAAGAAGTTTTCTTCGTTTTTCGATGTTCACTTTCGGTTTCACAAGATTGCGTAAGACCGACTTGTAAGGTGTCAGACGACGTTTTGTGGACGGTTTAATTTTCACGTTTCCTTTTAAAACGTTCAGGCAGCATTCGCTGATGAAACGAATTGTCTTTTTCGGAGCACTTTTCAATAATGATTTACGGATTTTGGTCGGTGAATTTTTCAACACGTGCAAGAAAGGTGAATGTTTCTTGAAAGAAGACGAATGTCTATTCCTGTTAGAACGTGATTTGGTACGTGTCTTCCTCGTTCTCCTCATCTCGATGTTTTAAACATTCCTGAGGAAGATATGCAGTTGAGTAATTCTGGTTAAAAACGTCTGTCTGATAACGTAAAGGATCCGGTGTTGACTGTGAAAGATCAATTTACAAATAACTGAAAGGTTGAGTGGTAGCATCTATACTTTTTCGAGTTCCTTCATGCGGTGAGGATGAAGTCGACCATATTTGTCACAAAAGTAGTTTTTCCGCTTCCTGATGCTCCGCAAACCATCATGGTGAAGGGATGGGAAAGTTTAGGAATCATGCTGAAGAAACGTCTTACAGATTCTGAAGAAAAATGAAGATCCGACGTCTGCAAACACATTTTATATCCTAGCATCCAAAACAAGAATTCGAACTCTGGACCGCTACAGACATATTTTAGTCAGCACAGTATCCGAAGGGATACGATAAATGTTAATCGTCGAAACGTCGTTTCAACAGTACAGGCTCAAACAGCTTTTTTTCATATGTACTGATTACTTGGAACTGTTTTGTTCTTCTGATCCTGAAACTATTTTCGACCATAACTTCAGATTGCTCATTGTTTATCATGTCGCACATGGTATCAAAATTGACCAATTCCGATGTGGAGGTATTCAATGTGATTCCTTTCACTTTACAGATATACTGCGATTCGGAGAACGGTTTTGTTATATTCATGCTGTAACTTTTCGGTCCCGTTGAAACAAACTGTTCACAAACTGCATCGGGTCCGAAATCTGTCAATTCATCGGTGAGTTCTCCTAGTGCGTCACCTGTCTGGGGATGATATTCCATTTCAGGACTATCTACGTAAATTACAGAATCTATATCACAATAACATATCCTGTCATCCAAATTTTCGAGAAGTTGATACAGTTTCAGACGAGCATGGCATGTTGTGAAGGCTCCGATAGGAACATTTACTTTCCTGTTCAGACTGACAGCCTCTTCAACATATTTCCAGTTCACTAAAACGGTGTCCTGATTGATGCAAGCGCTGTCAAGGGTTATCTGAAGCCAAGCCGCAGAGAAAAATAATAAGCTTACCACAAGCATCCTGTTTGTTTGGAAAGTTGATGAGTCTACGCCATTCACATGCCTCGAGCACGTGATTAATTCCCAAGTTTTCCTTATACGCCTTCCTCAGCCAAAAACAACCAAAACGTCAACCTTCCATATATGGTAGATAGAACTTTCCAATTCTTTAGAAACTTGTAAATTCCCAGATTTTGACGTCAAACAGAGTTCGAAGAATCTGACGTAAGTTAGATAACCCCTATGGTGACAAGCCTTTTTGAGTAGTATAAAAGCTCACTTTTCCTCCCCAAAGGCAGTCAGTTAAGTCTTCAGTTCAGTTAGTTGAGTCTTCAGAGTCTTTTAATTCAGTCTTCAAGTGCGAGTTAGAGTCTTTATTCCATCAGATGTCATTCAGTCTTTAGTTCGAACTCAGATTCAACCCTGAGTTTAGAAGTTAGATTCAGTAGCCAGTGATGAAGCTATATTCACGACGATAGCAAAAGCCGTAAGGTAAAGTATGTACTTCTGTATATTTTTGTATACCAGCAGGCCAAACGGGCCCATGTAACTTGAATGTTCATCATAAACTCCAAAAGGAAAGGAGACTCGATCAGTCAGATCGATATGTACAATTCGAACGATCACTCATGGAGAGTGAATACATTAAATTCTGTATAAATTCAAATACTGTAACATTTACCAAAGAATATATGTTTATTAAGTCATCTACGTGTTTCTCTTGTTATTGTCTTGGTTCAGAGGGTAATCACATACAAGTTATTTTCCAGACGTCATAGTTTTAAGTCTTAACTCTTTGTAGTTAAGTGGTGGAACCCCCAAAGAAATTGCCCTTTTCTCTTTGTATCTCGTACTCTTCTGCCGGGAGTACAGATGAGAAAAGAGTGTACAGCCCAAGAACATAGTTCTGTGTCAGGTGAGCGCAGTGGCTGTGAGATCCCTGGTGAGCCCCGGCAAACATATGTCCCACGGACTCTGAGGGTAGCCCAGTGGTAGACTTGGAGGTCTATGGTTCGAGTCAGGGTTCGTGACATGTACTTCTTCTTATCCTCGTCGTTCTGACACCATGAAGGCCAGCAGTTCGCTTCCTGTTTTATTTTCAAGAAGGTGTTGACATAACCAGCAAAAAGTTCTCCAGTTTTTGTGACAGGGTCGTACATCGATGTTTCATACTTCCACACTTCCAAAAGTTGTAGTAAAAGTGAAAAGGCATTTCACCAAAAGTAGTAATAAAAGTGAGAAGGCATCTCACCAAAAGCAGTAAATTGTTTGTAATTTGTTGAAATTATGACTCTGGAAATCCTTGGATGTCTGAACAAGAAATAAGACGCAGTGAGTGAATTGCATCACGTAGACAAATAGGGATTCCTTGTATACTTAGTGAGTGTAACGAGAATATATCTGAAAGTAAGCCTCAAGTAGTCACAATGCCGACCGATTCAGAAAACGCTGGAGCAGCGACAGCAATGAATTCAGTTCCATGACACGGACGAGTGCCATCCGTCCAACCAGATACGTTCTCAGGAGGTAAAGGTTAAAATGTACATAAGTTTATTCAAACATATGAGAGAGTTGCTACTATTCTAGGTTGGTCAGAAAGGGATAAAATTAAGTATCAGATTTTTGGGAATTGCATAGAAGCACCTTAGAAGAACTAAACCTCTTCTCAGAGCTTAAAGCCAAGTTGGAAGAAGCCTTTTCACCTGTCTACCCAGAAGGTGACGCATTGATAGAACTCAGTGCACGAAAGAAGGGTGATGATGAAACAATAGAGCAATGTTACTACTCTATGCTGAAACTTTGCCAAAGAGCCGACCCACACATGAATACTGAGAGTAAAATGAATTATATTTACAGAGGACTCAGTGAGGATCAAGTTGAGAAACTAGTCCCAATGAGACCTGAATCTTTAAGTGATTTACTTACAAATTTGCGATTAATGGAGAGAGCTAAGAAGCAAGCTTCTTTAACAAATCGTGCGATGTCAAAGAAAAGGGGAACGGAACAGAAAGAAAAAGATGAAAGAAATGTTGACAATAAAGGACCGAACACATCTTTGTGAAGGCTAATCAAGGCTCCAATACAATTCAAAACAAATCCCAAAATCGAACTCAGAACTAACAAATGCCGCACAATAGATTCTTTCAAACCTGGTATAATCTTAGGCCCAGGTCAGAAAGGCAAGATGTTCAATATCAACGAGGAACAAGTAGGACATTTAGGAACCCACCTAGAAATGACTTTCCTAAACGTACATTTACAGCGGAAGTAGCCGCTCAACCAAGAAATGAGTACAGAGGTAATAATTATAGAGGTAACAACAGAGGTAATAATTGTAGAGGGAATTCCAGACAGTTAGAAACAACGATAAAAGTAACATCCAGTGTTTCTCATGTCGAAACTATGGTCATTATGCTAGAGAGTGCCCACAAAGAAAAAGGTCTGACTTCGATAATCGATCGTCTACTGGTACTCAAGGTAATTTTAAGAATCAGAAAGGTGTACAAGAATTTGTGCAAAAACAGGTAGAACATCAGGTTAATTAAATGTTTGCCGAAATGTTAGTGTCCGAATTACTTGGTAATGCGCGTTCGACAGGTAGGAATGACGCACCTTCCTCTTCGAACAGTGTAGGAACCCCAAACGAGTAATGACGAAGCGAGAAGGGCATCGCTTCGTAAATCAGGCGAATTATGTAAAACCCCTAAAACCATTAGATAAATTGTTAAGATCTATCATATATGAGTCGCATCGTTATCCGAGACCACACTTGTATGTACATTTATTTGGAAAAAAGGAAATTGCTTTATTAGACACATGATCAGAAATTAGTATTATTAATCCTGCGTTGTTTCCAAAGAAATTCGTTAGTAAAAGCAAGAAGATAGGGTTGTGAGTATTCGTACTTTGCTTGATACAGATTCGGATTTATATCCAGTACATAGTGTTTTTCAGAGTTAATGGAATAAAAATGTGGATTAATTTCGTTCTTATGGAACCGAAAGGAGAAGTGAATTTCTCGCCTATATTACTCGGTAGTGATTTTTTGAATAAGTATGTAAAATGGATCAGTCCAAAGGAAATCTGCTTAAAACGTCCAGGAGAATTCCAGCGAATGGAAAGAAGAATTCCGTTGGTAAAAATGGACAATAACGGCAATATTCCTTCATGTTCTGGTCTTGTAAAAATTGTTAGTTTTCATTCACAAATTAAAGAGAGGCAAGAACCTTCTGTCGCATTAGCGATAAAAGCGAACGAGTCACCAAGCATAGATAAGGAATACGACTCTTCATTAGAGTTTCGTAACAAAGAACCGCCAATTAAGACCAATCTAACCAAGCTCATTAATTTTATCAAAAAGTCGAAACAAGCTATCAAGCCGCAGACTAATGAGATTGATAAGGAAAGCGTTCCAACGCCAACATTTGATGCCCACGTGATGTCAAAGCGACGCCAAAACCTCACACCACCAGGCAACAAGCACGTGACGATGTCCAACTGTGAACCCATGACGTTACAACAGAGATTAGGATTTTGCCGCTCAAAGAAGCCAGTTGAAACTATCGACCGCACCCAGTTGCGCACACAAACCATAACGCAAGATAATTCAGAGCATAAAGCCTTATGCAAAGCTACGCTATTACACAGTGAGTGCGAACTTAGTGAGTCTTCACGTTGTGATTTATCATCAGCCATTGAGAAGCCACCAGCTACAGAAACTTCGAGTTCTCCAACTTCTTTAACAGATGACCAGGTAAATATTACTTCTTTGATAAGTTCAGGTTTGGATCAAAATTTTGAAGCCAGTTTAAAATCCAGAAAAGATAAAAGAAAGGGAAGGAAAGAGAAGAAAGTGTTTAAAGTGATGGTCAATACATTTCTTCCATCTCGTCAGCATACGCAAATTGCTATAGTTCATCCGTTTACGACTACAGAAGAAAGTTACAGTGAATATTTATTGGCACCTTCCGATGGTCTGTATAATCAGTTTAGATGTCTAGTGCCAAAAATGCTAGTTAAACCTTCAGAGTTGAAAGCTGTACTGATTATTAATATGGGTTACACCAGTATTAATATTTCATCTGGAACAGTCATAGCAAAATTGGAGTGTATTTCATCACCGACGCAATCCAAAGTGAGATCTTGTTGTGCAGTAAATTTAGATGTTTTACACAGTGGAACTACACCAGGAAAGGAAGAAGAACATGACTTAGCAAAAGAATTGGATATTAATCCCGAACTGACCCCAGCACAGAGGAAAGAATTTCTAGATTTAATTACGGACTATAAAGACTGTTTAGCATGGACTGCTGATCAATTAGGAGAAACAGATGTTTATGAATTCACTTTGCCGTTGAAAACAGAAAGCCCTGTAAGTCAGCCGCCTTATAGGACGAGTCCGAAACAGCGTGAGTTTATAAAGCAAGAAGTGCAACAGATGCTTGACATAGGAGTCATAGAACCTAGTAAGTCTCCTTATGCTTCACCTGTAGTACTTGTACCTAAGAAGAAAAACGAAATACGCTTCTGTATAGATTTTAGGAAGCTTAATGCGATTGCAGAAGAAGATTGCTATCCTCTACCTCGTTACCTCGTATAGATGATATCATACACTTTTTGGGAAACATCAAGTATATAACATCGTTAGATTGTCGCTCAGGTTATTGGTCAATTCCGATCATGAAGGAAGATCACCCGAAGACCGCGTTTATCACGGGAGACGGATTGTTTCATTGGAAAAGAATGCCATTCGGTTTACATCGAGCTCCTGCAGCTTACCAGAGATGCATGGACATGATTTTCGCGTCCATGAAGTGGAATGGCCTCGCCGTCTATTTGGATGATTTGATAGTCTTCGCAGAAGACTGGGAAACTATGGTATATCGTTTGTCAGAAGTTTTGAAGAGACTTAGAAGTGCTAATCCAAAACTATCGCCCACCAAATGTCATTTTGGTTACTTTGAAACAGAAGTGTTAGGATTTATAATTGGAAGAGAAGGAGTTAAAACAGATCCTAAAAAGGTACAGGCAATCAAAGAAATATCAGAACCAAAGAATGTCACTGAAATCCGCAGATTCTTAGGAATGTGTGGATACTACAGACGATTCGTCAAAGACTTCAGTCAGCTCGCACAACCTCTTAAGAAGCTTACAAGAAAAGATCAAGAGTTTGTATTTGGAGAAGATCAAAGAAGATCGTTCGAGAAGCTCAAAGAATGTTTGATGAATGCGCCTGTGTTACGACATTTTGAACCAGGTATTCCTATAGAATTACACACTGACGCCTCAGAATCCGGAATAGGTGTAGTACTTTGTCAAAGTAGGCCGAATCCAAAGGATCACTCATCAAAGAAGAGAATTGTAAATCCGATAGCTTATGCTAGTAGGACCATGAATGGACCAGAGAGAAATTACTCTATTGCTGAAAAAGAAGCATTGGCAGTAGTGTTCGGAATCACACACTTTCGAACATATTTAATAGATCAGAAATTCACAGTAGTCACCGACAGCCATGCCTTATGTTGGTTGAAACGTTGTAAAGATCTTTTCGGAAGATTAGCAAGATGGGCAATCAGATTACAAGAATATAGTTATGATATTGTGCATAAATCAGGAAAATTACATTGTGCACCAGATTGTCTAAGTCGTATCCCATCTACTTCATTGTCAGCTCAAGAGAGAGAAGGTAGCAACTGCCCAAGTCAGATGTAGGAAAGAAAACCCAGAAGAAGAAAGAAGAGATATGAGGAAGTTACAATTAGAAGATCCAGTGGTAAAACAACTAATCGAAGACAAAGAAGCCGATCCAGATCAACTAAGTGTACGATACTTTGAGATCAAAGATGATATACTATATAGAAAGTTTGGTGATCAATATGTGTTAGTTGTACCGGAAAAATTGAAAGGAGAAATTTTGAGACAAGCTCACGATTCTCCTCTCACCGGAGCACATTTAGGAATAAGTAAAACTCGTGGAAAAATCGCGGAGCGTTATTATTGGCCAAATATGAAAAAGAAATCATTTCATATGTGCAAGGATGCCCAACTTGCCAGCAAAGAAATCGAAACGTTGGTAAACCACAAGGTTTATTACACCCGATACCTATTGGAGAACCTTTTGCTCGTGTATCCACAGATATATTGGGACAATTGCCCAATTCTAAACGTTTTCAATATGTCATTACTGCGACATGTTATCTTACTAATTGGATAGAAGCAAGATGTTTAAGAACAACAACTGCAAAGACAGTAGCAAAATTTCTTTTAGAAGATGTAATATGCTGACATGGATGTCCTCGAGAGATACTTTCCGATAGAGGATCAGTATACATGGCAAAAGTAACGGAGGAATTATTGGAACTCATGAAAGTGAAACATGTATGTACCACCGCTTACCACCCACAGACGAATGGTAAGGTACAGAGATTTAATGCAACGTTAGATCAGATGTTAAGTAAGTACGTTGAACATCATCAGAAAGATTGGAGTGATTATTTACGATTGTGTGTTTTCGCTTACAATTGTTCGAAGGTAGATCAAATTGGTTACTCACCTTTTGAAGTGGTATACGGAAGGAAACCTGTATTTCCTTTAGAAACGATGGGAATTGAGTCACTCAAGACGCGAGACCCTACCGCCCACACAACGCATTTATCTCAACATTTGGAAGAGATACGCCAAATAGCAAGGAAGAGACATGAACAGAGATAGTCATATGACAAGAAAAGGTATGATGAGAAAGTTAACGACGTACAATTCGTCGCAGGAGATTTGGTGTTAGTATACCAGCCTGCGCATAAAATAGGCTTAACGGAAAATTTAAGATGAAAATGGAATGGACCCTGGGAAATCACAAGATATTTAGGAAATAACGTATTTTATGTAAGAAAGTTAGTAGGACAAAAGGAAATGAACGTCAACGTTAGACGTTTGAAGAAATATCATTCGCCGAACCAATGGTAATTACACTTTTGGTGTGAAAACAGTAAAGACCAAAATCACAACAACTCAAAAAGTGAAAAAACTCATCCTGAACACGCATAAATTTGCACTTTCTTTAAATGAAATGCAAACTAGTGATTAAGTGAAAGATAATCCGAAAAAGTCTAATACGATACGATACAAAAATGGAAGAATTGTATGTACATCTTTCATTGTATATCTCATCTTCATTCTCATACTTTCGTCAATTGAATGAACTGGCCATTAATTTAAAATACAATCATTTCATTCATCATCTGATCATTCATTCATTTTTCTTTTCCTATGTATTAGCCAATGAAAATATAAATTTGCTAACTTTTGCAAATCATAAGTATATCTTCGCCTACATCAGGATTTATCTTTAACAGGTTCTACGTAAAGATTGACCCAGCTGATATTTTCATCTGAGACAAGTTAGAATCTACATCCTGTTTCTTCTCACGAAGAACAATAAGAAGTTAGGTGAGTTTAGAAACTTCATGAGTTGTGTCACCAAATAAGAGGTCATACAAGACTCGTTGATACAATATACCTCTTCTTTCAAGTGTTTTGCGATCAATGTCTGAATCTGAAAGAGAGTTTCGCGAATTGAATATTTTGAAGTGTTATTAATACCAGACGCCGTCAGAAGACGAGTACAAGAAACGATAGATGAAATTCTAATCGAAACGTTTATTAGTTATTCTTTGATTGAAGTTAAGAAGAATATAGGACCAAGTGCTCTTGTTTTCTTAGCACAGAGCCTTTGTTCATATTATGTGCCATTTGCTAATTATAAAGTTAATCCCGAGATTAGTGGGGGAATTCAAGAAATCGCATATTTAGAGTGGAGTAGATTATTATTTAATGTTAAGAGAAATACAGGAACAGTTCTATCAGAGTGGAGAAAGAAATACGGATTGAATTGGAAATTAAAGGTTACCACCGATTCACAAGGACATATAAGACTTAGTAGATTACCAATTTCCACTGAGAAAAGTACTAAGACATAAGAACCAATGTCAGTACATTATTTGAAAAAGTACCCTGATATTCCTCTAGAATTAGAGAATTGAAAGATTAAGTATAAAGAGTTTTTACTTTATTTCTTCGACACCAACAGATTTACAGTAGAGCAAGTGTTAGAAAATCAGAGTATTTCTAGATTTGAATATGTCATGAATGACATACTTTCTAAAGTTACCGTAGTAAATTTTGCAGATGTTTATTACGCCTTAACAAGAAGATTGTTTGAATTGTGCACACCGTATGGTCCACCACCATTAGTGCCTATACAAACTGTACAAGGAGGTGAATCAAACCACCTAGAGATATTATCTCAACCATTTAAGAAAAGGAAGTTAAACCAATGAACCTCCATCTTATAGCCGTTTTACAGAATAGAAATAAGGTACATTGTCCTTACTGCAAAAGAAGATTATTAGCCGAATTTCCAGATTTCGGATATAATAGATTGTATTGTGTGAATATTAATTGTTATAAATTTCAATACTGTGTGTCAAAGCTCCTGTGACATTGATATTACCCAGAGAATATTTTTGTAGGTTTTGCAAAGAATTTTGTTATAAAAGTGTTCTAGAGTATACTACCTGTCCAGAATTTGACGACGAAAGAACTTGTTATTTTCGAAAATGAGTGAATCCATACCTAGAGATATGATAGTAGCTTTGAAAAGGATAATACCTTTTAGATACTGGAGAAATAAATGTAGAGTGCAAATTATAGAAATCGACAGACTTAAACTGCCATACTATTGTTACCCACACAATCATCAACCAATAAGTTATACTACAAGATAACACTTCACTTTCCCCGGAGAACCGTTAATCAAGATGAAAAAGATCATAGTTAGTGAAGGTGAGAATCCAGGTAAAACCTTATACATATATGAACTACGAAATATAGTTCACGGAGATGAAACCCGCATAGTACAATACTTTACGGATCTTGTAAATGATATCTTAAGCGATCAACATCCTAACTTAGTGTTGCATCAACCAGGAAATCGTGTTATTGATATTTGTCTATTTGTACGGGACTATGGAGATAGGATCCCGAAACTGAATTTGTTCCCATATAGTAGAACTGATCAAGGACTGTATCAGGGAGATGAGTAACAGTATCTTTTTCTTCCTCCTCTAACACAAACCCAGAGAACCACAAGATTTTGATGGGTTTGGATCTTACCAATCCCGATATATGGACTTGGATATTTGAAAACGTCTACGATCTTTTTAACATAGACCATTTAGTATTTAGAGGAACTTCTATGATTAAAGAAGGGACATTATTTGAGTGGAAACAATTTTTAGACGCTAATATTCAATTTGCCATACTACATGGAATTGATGTAAATGCCTTCCTTATGAAAGTTGCACGTACTACAAAGGAATTTGTATTAGAGAATTTTCAGAAGTACGGTAGTACATGGTCGTTTGCATCTATTTTTGATAAAGAAACAAATACAATTAAGCTGAGAGAAATTTCAAAATCTAAAGTTAACTAAGGATTGTAAATTGTATCATTGAATTTTCAGAATGGATTCTGAAAATACTTATAAAACCCAACTCGGTCATCATCTGAGACGATATGCTCAACAGGAGTTAGAACAGTTACACCAGGAAACTATAACTATTAGTGATTCTAGTGCTAGCGCTTGTTCAAATGCCACAAATAATGAAACTTTACCCTCAGGTATCACCTATAGTGTATTTGAAATAAACCTACCTTTAGCCACTTCCAGCCCAAAATCAACTTCAAGTAAGGAGACGGTAACAATTTTAGATTCCTCATGTTTTGAGTCATTATCAGGGAGAGGGACTATCTCAATTTCTTCAGAGGACGAGAGTGATCTTGTCGAAGTCACTTCTAAGTGTTCGACCTTGTCTATCAAAACTCTCTCCTCCGAATTTTCTGATTATTTAGCAAAAGCTCATAGTTCGATTGAATTAAGGCAAGCCCAATTGGATAAGGCAGAGAAAACTAAAAGTATTTAAAAGGTTAATGAAGGAGCAAGTAGCAGTAAAGATACTGCCATCGCTAAGGAAACAGAAGACCCAAGTTTGCCAGTAGCAAAAACCATAAGAGTGAAAGATATGTTAGAAATAGCTAGTCTTACTCATAAATTTATGAAAGGCCCTTTTAAGAAAGCTTTCATAGCTAGGGAAAATAAACATATTCCATATGGTACAAATCTTTTGCCTATAGTTACACCAGATTCAATTCAAGGGAAATGTGTACTTGAGAGACATTACATGAATTATATTCGTTTTGGTTTAGCCTTAAGACCAGATAAGACAGACCGAGAAATGTGGTTGAGACAGAGCGCCATCCAGTTGGATTACTATATACAATGTAGTATTAGAATGTACGGTGACAAGTGGAAATTTACCTGTCACTTTGACCCGGCCATGGACAGGCTAGGATTTTAGAGCCTGCCGTCAATACTATACCCAGTTGAACATACTAGTTGGATTTTGAAAGCCAGCAATGGATTGAAGTTACCGAAAAGTAACTAAGTACCCTAAGATTATAAGCTAATGTTTTTTTTATTTTACTAGTAAGATTACTAATCTTGTACAAATAATTAATAAGTTTTATTTTAGTCTTTCTAACTAGTTTCAGAATTCTTAGTGAACGAATTGGTATAATTTCCAAAGATACCCATCAACCAGCCAGACCCAGATGAAACAATTGGAAATCCATTACCACCAATACGTTTAGTATCAGGAGGCTATTGGAATATAATTAGTGGAGTAACGATGTATGAAGCGACCATACCTTTAGTATATTAAAATGTTTTAGTTAAACCTCCAGTTATAGAACCCAGTTTATGGAAAATCTCAAATTCAGAACGAAGTCATTTATGTACGCAACACGAAGAAACCGATTCATTATTTTGTTTTATTGATGAAGCCATAGGTGAGCTACAAGAAGCTTTTCTTGCTCATATAAATAAATCATCAGTAGAATTTCCTACCGATGAATACTTTGAAAATGAACCAGCTCGTAAGAAACGGGGACTTCTGCCATTTTTTGGGAGATTTCCTTGGATGGTGTTGCTCAGTAGCAACAGATAAAGAAATTTAAAGTTCTAAACTAGAAAATCGTAAATTAAAGAAAGCTATTTTAAAGATCACTAGAAGTTCGAAAACTTATGATAGAGATATCGTAACTATCAGACATGGTATAAAAGATATGGCTAAACAAATAAATAAATCATTAGATGCAGTTTAAGAGAAATTTGAGCAAATTCGATCATTAGAAAACTTTCATTTCACCGAATTAATGAATATGTCACAAAATTTGCAAAGGTTTGTTAGAACAGATGAGAATGATGTTATTTCATAAAATTGTGTTAAACCAAGTAATAGTACAAGAGTATAGAGAGATTCAGAATGCATGTTTTCATAATACTCTACCCATGACTTCTATTAGACCACCAACGTTAAGAGATGATTTGATAAACGTAATGGATAAAGTATCAAAGAAAGGTTTTACTTTAGCTATCCCACTAAATAAATTAAGTCAATATTATAGTCTACCAATTACTCAATGTATTTTCTCAGACACCAATGTAGTTTTTCATATCAAGATTCCTATAATTAGGTTAGGAGATAGAGTGTTATTAGAACAATTTCTAACTGTACCCTTTAGATGGCATAATTCTACATGTATATTACTACATTCCACTAGTTATGCCGCCACTACAAGTACGAGTGTTAGAATGTTGTCAGGAACATTTCTTTCAACATGTAACCCTCATACCGATAAGTTATGTTACTTACCACGTTATGAACACGATGCTTTATTAGGCACCGGTTGCCCACAGAAAATTAGAGAGGGAGCTACCATAGAAGAATTAGCAAAAGTCTGTACATTCCAATGTACACAGGGAAATCCAATAGTTATTACGGAAATTTCGCCAGATAAGTATGTGATAACAAATGCATTAGACGAAATCGAAGTTACATGTAATGAAAATACACGTAAGTTTCCTACTCATGGAAATCAACCAGGAGCTAGTGAATTAAATTTACCATGCACATGTTCTGCAAAGATTAGTGATGAAGTATTCATCCCTCAAACTTTCCCTTGCTCAGATAACGCTGAATCCAATTTTCAAATATCTAGAGTAATTCCAGCCAGTTGGTCTCATATACCCACCTTGAAAGTTACTGACATGAAGACTAAACAAGAAATGCTAGAGTTTAAATCATTTCAGGATTGTTTAGACAGTAACTGGACACAGAAATTACCACACATCTGTATCAAACCTACGACTGAAAATCAATCTGCTACAGATAGAAAAGACTTGTTAAATGAAGTTGAAAACTTAGTTAACAGTATAGGAATGATATTGTACCTTCAGATACAACAAATAATTTAATATTTTACCTTTGGAATGGAATTATTTCAATTCTACTGATGTGGTGTATTTTTAAATTAAATCGAACCAATCGATTAGTACAAAATGTTGCTATACCTATGAGTACGATACCAGTAAGTCAAGTAGAAGCTCATGCTTGTGAACTTACAACTATCGAAGAAATTGCTGTTTACATATGTGTAGTGATAGCATTGTTAGTCATGGTAGTCACATTTTATTTAATATGGATTACAACTTGTAAAGAGATTAGAGAGTTTAAGGACAGAGCAATGTTAAGAGCAAATGTAAGGTCAAGTCTCAATGAAACAAGAATAAGATTTCATAATTCAAATTTTGAAGGAAAGCCTAGTTGTATATCATTTGAGACTAGTGCTAATCCTACTATTGAACCACAACATTCGCAATTAAATCGAACACATTCATCCTGACTAGTTACATTTGTATTACTTATGAATTTTTCATTATTGTCCGCATTGCAAATACCCACTTATGTAATTTCTGGTTTACAAATAGAAGAGTTAAGCTCTCCTATATATTATGAAACATCATTACCTATTATACATGAAATGACTATTTCCATTCAACAACCACATGTAATTGATTGGGAAAATATAATTTCACATGTAGGTAATCATACCTTCAACGCCGATCCTCTTACATAGGGTTGGCAATATTTCAGAGTTGAAAAATTGCATGTCAAAACCCTTTTTGTAGATAGAGAAGGTTATAACATTATAAGAAGTAAGATTTATGATTCACCAGCTTTGTCATGGTTAAACCTTAAAACACTATCAATTTGTACCAATGAAAATCTAATGATATTGATTAATTCATGTCAACAAAGAGTTGTTCATCCAAAGTTAATTTCATTTGCTAAGCTTCAGCAAGATATGTTGAATGTCCAACGAAAGGTCATAAAAACTAACCATTCTATAAGTATAGATGTTAATAACTTAGGTCAATTTTATAATTCACCTCTAGTAGAATGTGTAATATCCAAAAGCAAAGTATTATTTGCTATTAAGATTCCAATAATCTCAAACCAAAGACACTTACGAAGTTTTTCTGTAAAACAAATCTATTTTAGGAAACAGACCGAGATCTGTAGCGTGTATAATGAAGATATAAATATAGCCTACGATGATAATTCTAAGAGTTTATTAACAACTGAATGTGATATTGTCAAAAATAGTTTGTTTCGTGCATACGAAACATGGGTTCTTAAGTAACTTCGAGAAGTGTATAAGGGCTACAATAACACAAAATGTACTAGAGATTTATAAGTTTTGCAATATGACTTGTACTAGAAACAATAATGATTTAGAGTTTTACAAGTTTAATGTTTCAACTCAAGCCTTTGTAGGAAACAGGGATTATAATCGTATTGTATGTAAAGATATTGAATTCAATTTTCAAGTAGAATTTCAATATGGAGTTAGCTTAATCCATTTAGGTTGCTCATGTCATATTAAATATGATGAAAGACTTCATATTAGAAGTACTTTTCCTTGTATCTTACCTGTAGATACTACAGCAAGTATAAGTCACTTAGTTCCATTAACATGGACAGATATGAAAAATGAGAATATAACTATACCTTACTTATGTCATAATGAAGAATGCATTATAAACTTAAGAAATGCTAGATACGAGATATCTATTCTCTTATGGTTATCCATATTAACCTTACAGACCTATCTAATTGTATTTTACTTAATATGGAAAGTGTATATAACCACATGTGAATGTAAGAGACAAAAGTCTCATAGTGAGAGAAGGCTAAGAGTAAAACCTATGAATATTTCACGACCATTACCATCTCCACCAGTTATTCATTTTGAATCTGAAAGAAACTATGAAGAACCTATGCACATAGTGAATCCTACAAATGAATCAGGATATATCACTATGGACCAAATTTAAGAGCTTATCACTCTTATCTTGTGTTATGAAGTATATATGTGTACTAATAGTTTGTGTATATGTTCCTTTGACAGGTTCCCCTGTCAATGTGTTAAAGACTTGTTGAGTTTTGCGAACTCCATTGAAACTAGAAAACTCAGATATATTTAAAGACTCCGTATGAGTTAACAGTACACGAACAATTTCACCGAAACTATAAACAGTGTTTATCATAAAAACATAAGTGGATTCATATAGTGAAAACAGTGAAAGTTAGTTGTGTTTCCGAAAGCAAGAGACTATGCCTAATACATTGTCATTCTATATGCTTATATATGAATATTTCAAGTATATACGTACAAGTGTACTATAAGACACATATATAAGTAATCATTAGACATAAACTAAATACATCAATGCTAATGCAATCAGTGTATTCAATAGAATAATCCTATGTAATCAACTAAATATATATTATTAAGTATTGTAGAATATTTAGGTAATACAATCAACTATATAATTGTTGAACTATATACTAATCAACCAAATATCTATCTTATATATATCCTATAGTATCACCGCCAGTGAAGGGTTACTAACGGATCACACAAGGTGAAAGGTTAATTACGTGTTTTATGGTTTAAATATTCTTTAAGTCTTTAAGTTTTAATTTCTTATAGTCAATTATGAGTGTTCCAGGAATAGGCCCTGAAACCCTCATACAGCTTATGATAGCTGAAGATGATCCATATGTTAGATGTCATCTAAATAAACAAGTACGATAAGCTAAAAATCGGCGAGGACATAAATTGTTCACAGCATACATAATGCAAAATCCAATTATGTCAACCGACAAATTTATTCAATATGCTTACGATAGAGCAAATACTTTCTATCGATACGGAGAAATTGAACCAATGTGTCAACCTTTTAAAGCGAACGTAGCAGCATTTATATGTTTTGCTTTAAGTAAATGTCGAAAGACCAAAGACAGGAACTTGTTATATCAACATGTTCTAAAATGTATTTTTAGAGTTGTAGAGGAGTACCATGAAATTCTTGTACCACAAGATGCAAATATGTTTAGTAGTTTTACTTTGTTATGTACGGAGGAAAAGCCCTTCCCTACATTAATTGCATATTCACATGTATCCGAAACAGAACCTAAGCCCAGTTTGCTTAGAGCTCTTCTTACAGGTAATAGTGTAAGAATCTCACTGGATCCCTTTGATCCTTGTCATACAAAGAAGAATATGTATGATGCTATGGAATTAGCATCACTTACCTTTTTGGTTAGATTATACTCATAAGTATGATCAGAAAACGCAGTGTATAATCTTTAACATAAACATTATAGAGTTTACTTTATTCATTTACCTATCATTTACTTGTTTATATAGTGTTGGTATTAGTGTTAGTGTTAAAACTACACAAAGTCAGTTTAAGTTGTTAAACGAACGTAATGCACACAAATATTGTACAATTATATATTTTGATTTTGTACGGCTAAAATGATTTGTGAAATCTAGTGAATTTAGCTTCAACACACATTAATTTAAACGTTCAAACACCTAAGATGAAGCAGAACATCAGGAGATGTTTCCATCTAATACCGAGAAATTAGGCATCCTACGAGAATCGAACTCAGTCATGCCATTCTACTACCATATTCCATCTACCAAAACGTTCCTTTATTTTATTCATTGCTTCGCAATGCTAAGTTTTAAAGAAGCTTAGAAGAGCTACTTGGACAAGGAAAACAACTTCGTTAGCGACTAGCGAAAGCCGCAACAGGATATAGGTTATCTTCAGTGGCCGCAGTAGTCACAGGTCTGCCCGCATTGGTTGATAAATTGCCTTGTTTGTTTGCCAAATGATGCAAGCGCTGTCAAGGGTTATCAGAAGCCAAGTAGCAGAGAAAAATAATAAGCTTACCACAAGCATCCTGTTTGTTTGGAAAGTTGATGAGTCTACGCCATTCACATGCCTCGAGCACGTGATTAATTCCCAAGTTTTCCTTATACGCCTTCCTCAGCCAAAAACAACCAAAACGTCAACCTTCCATATATGGTAGATAGAACTTTCCAATTCTTTAGAAACTTGTAAATTCCCAGATTTTGACGTCAAACAGAGTTCGAAGAATCTGACGTAAGTTAGATAACCCCTATGGTGACAAGCCTTTTTGAGTAGTATAAAAGCTCACTTTTCCTCCCCAAAGTCAGTCAGTTAAGTCTTCAGTTCAGTTAGTTGAGTTTTCAGAGTCTTTTAATTCAGTCTTCAAGTGCGAGTTAGAGTCTTTATTCCATCAGATGTCATTCAGTCTTTAGTTCGAACTCAGATTCAACCCTGAGTTTAGAAGTTAGATTCAGAAGCCAGTGATGAGGCTATAGTCACGACGATAGCAAAAACCGTAAGGTAAAGTATGTACTTCTGTATATTTTTGTATACCAGCAGGCCAAACGGGCCCATGTAACTTGAATGTTCATCATAAACTCCAAAAGGAAAGGAGACTCGATCAGTCAGATCGATATGTACAATTCGAACGATCACTCATGGAGAGTGAATACATTAAATTCTGTATAAATTCAAATACTGTAACATTTACCAAAGAATATATGTTTATTAAGTCATCTACGTGTTTCTCTTGTTATTGTCTTGGTTCAGAGGGTAATCACATACAAGTTCTTTTCCAGACGTCATAGTTTTAAGTCTTAACTCTTTGTAGTTAAGTGGTGGAACCCCCAAAGAAATGGCCCTTTTCTCTTTGTATCTCGTACTCTTCTGCCGGGAGTACAGATGAGAAAAGAGTGTACAGCCCAAGAACATAGTTCTGTGTCAGGTGAGCGCAGTGGCTGTGAGATCCCTGGTGAGCCCAGGCAAACATATGTCCCACGGACTCTGAGGGCATCCCAGTGGTAGACTTGGAGGTCTATGGTTCGAGTCAGGGTTCGTGACATGTACTTCTTCTTATCCTCGTCATTCTGACACCATGAAGGCCACCCGCTCGCTTCCTGTTTTATTTTCAAGAAGGTGTTGACATAACCAGCAAAAAGTCCTCCAGTTTTTGTGACAGGGTCGTACATAGATGTTTCATACTTCCACACTTCCGATACTGACAGTACTCTGTAGCCTAAACTGCAAGCTTTACGCACCTCGGCTATGACCCAAGTTCCTGAAAGTGTGCGTTGTTCATCGGAATGGCTGCATGTACCTTCACATTTTAATCTGATAGCACATTCGTTACACAAGACAAACATCAGTTTTCCATGCATTTTTGTAGGTAAAACAGGATGTAAAAGGGCTTTTGGTGGCAGAATGGTACATTTTATGAGCCCCTCCATGTCCAAAACCTCATTTACCGAAGGAATAAAAGTTCCTAGAAATATGGTAGGATGTCCGACAGGATACAGTATTTGTTTACATAAGGGTACAAACTTGTAAAATCATAGTACTGTAATTTCTCATTTTCCTTGACTTTGTAATACGTCCTGACTGTTTCAACTCTTCCTCCATATAAGGCGTCTCGTGGATTTAAAGGAATGCAGCAAACGATAGGATGCGTCGATAGATGTCTATCGAGTTCAGGATCTGCTTGCAATATTTTTTTGAAATCGCATTCCCACATTGTGACAACATGGTATCCTTCAGAACGTAGAGCCTCAAGTTTACGACACGTTGTCTCGTATCCGAAGGCTGCAGTGTTCAACATGTCACTATGTTTGTTACTGTTACTATCCTGAACGGTTTCATCTTATTCGTCACCTTGCGGATACATATCCCTGTTAATTGATATGCAGCGTTGACAATAATGCCAGTAGCATCCAAGCGCCTCGTACACCGTCTGCGTCTCCTCGTGATAGCCGTCCACTCTGTAACGCCCTCCTATGACATATTTTTCACGAGTACGTCCGCCGTGAAGAAGTATTACATCATTTTGTTCTTCCACGTAGGTTAACCATTTCAATGCGAACTTGGACATCTGATCTGCATGATGGTAACCTCCTTTAGGTATTATTCCTATAGTGTTAGCCGGCATAAATTTCTGCCTGTAAATTAGTGAACAGGCAGATGCTATTGTAAGGCAATCCTTGAAAATGTCGATCTTGCATATGTCTAGGAAATTCTGTCTCAACTTCAAACATCCTTGTCTCAACAGGGTAACATCCTTGATGCAGTATTGAAGTAGTTGGTTTCTCGTTGTTGAAACGTACATTTTCGCTGCATTCAATATCATACCAAGACATAAAACGGTGCTGATATTCAACTGTTTTCATATATTCATAGCCGTATGCAGAAGGAGGAGGCATCGGTCCTATGTAATTTCTGTTCTTGTAGGTGTTCCACAGATGCGGATAATAGCCTTTCTGAACAGACAAACAGACAAACAGACAAAAAGTTTGGAAAATCCAGCAAGATTTGTCTGAACGTAGTTGAGACTGTCCACAAAATGAAGATTTTGGTATGACATACTGATGATTTTGGTACCGTCTAATATCACACGAGGTTTCATATCTCTTTCCAGCATTCTTCCTAATAGAAACGTGCAATCGTAACCTCGTGCATTGTGTGCACAAATGGTTATGTTGGAAAACTTATGTTGCAATTCCAGGTAGGACAGGAATGTGTCTACAGGGTCATCCCAGAATATAAACTCTCTTGTTCCACAAACAGAACATGGAACCGTTAGATCCTCTTTCTTGTAACATGCGTGACAGGCCGTCTGCACTACAATAAGATTAGGAACATGAAGAAAAGTTTTATCTTTCTCGGAGTGAGGAATATCTGTGTAACATTCAAAATCGTAAAAAATATATAGAAATTTTGAATTCTGGTTAGGTTTTGGTATAGCCATGTAGCAGAAATGATTTATAGGTTTCACGCAGTTGCATACAGTACAGTATTTCATGTTACATTTATGCACTTTTTCATATGTATTGTGTGTTAGAATAATTCTGACACATCGAGGACACTGCTGGATTTCACTACAGACTGTACCGTTTCGGAATGGTGTAGAAACATGATTTGTGAAGCAGTTCTCATTTTTGAAAATTCTGTGACGGCACATAGAACATAATTGTTTACACAGATGGTTATGAGCTTTTTGAAATATGAGTTCGTTACACCCGCGACATTCTTGTTTTGCCGCGAATGCTCCAACTCGGTTCACTATCACATCATAATGCTGTCTGAGGTTATCATAAAGAAGGTATATAAATCTGGAAGCATTTTCAACCACTCCTTCAAACAAAACATCTTTAACATCACGAAGATTGTTGTATACAATAATTTTATATTCAGGGATAACTTTCTGAAATTTTCTCAGTTCAGGAATTCCACTTCCTGCACACGCATTGTCTGCGAGATCTACATCTGCTTTGCGCATAAGTTCGAAAACAGGTTTGAGAAGATTTCTATTTCTTCGATACTGTGAATAGGACGGGTCATTATCAGCATAGGCCTTCCCTATGACCAGAGCTTCAGCTAAACAGAGTGGTTTCTTTCTATTTGGCACACCGACTATAATTCTTTTCTGTTTGCTTAATATGTAATTAGGTAAACAATATGTTAGCTTACCCCCACCCCCGACAGGTATGTTGACATGATCAGCTCGCAAATTTAAGCGATCTGTAGCAGTGAAGGTTTTCGCACTTTGCAATATTTTGTACATGATATTCCGCACCATATCACTTTGTAACTGGTCACACCTATACCACCCGATGTAAATATCTTTCACGGTGGGGTCAGATATGTTAGATAGAGTTAAACCTATTTTGTCTTCATCCTTGGTGTCTTTTTTAAGTAGGTGAGAAGATTTTCGACACCTTCGCGAATCCAAGTGTGAGAGGATCGACATTTTCTGGAGGGTGCGAGAAACTGAATTCCACACGACGTCCTTTGGAACGGAATTTGGGATATTCGCGTTCTTGAATGTTATGTAATATTATGTTCCCTATTTGTTCACGAGGCACTGCATCACGTTTTCTTTTCTTACCTCTTCTATCTGATACAGAAGCACTTTGGGATGACGGTTCTGCTGAGGGTAAAGGGATCCGGTCTCCATGACGGTCCTGGTAAAGGTTCCGGGTCTGATCCGGATGCGGTGTTTCTGGAAGTTCCTGGTGATGTGACGGCTATCTGCTTCTCCTCGACAACCCTGGATACAGGATCGGGTGTCGATGACGGGCCTGGCGACTCTTCGGAAATATGTCTCCATCCTTCTCCGGTAAGATCGGGTACGAATGATGTCACGGTCTGTAGTAGACGGTCATACTCCTCTACTAGAGAGATACTTTCTCCCGCGATGATTTTTTGCGCGGTGATCGTCAACACTTCCCGCAACTGTCCATGTGTTGTGTAATATCCATCACGATAACGTGCTAACAGATCATCAGCGGATAACTGTACATCCATGATCGTACGATGACTGTTTCACGAACACTGTGTTGTGGAGAGAACGCCTTTCTTTATATACGCAAGCATGACAAAGCAGTTATTTCCGTTCCTAACGGTTCTACTGCGGCTAGTTAACCGTCTTCACCAGATGTTTTCCTGGCAGATATGGCAACTCATGTAAAATTCTCAGAAATCCTCAACAGTCTGCAGCAGATGTTTTTCAGGCTGATATGACTGTCTTTAACAGCAATTTTCAATTCGCTCTAGCTCCGCTCCTAACTGACGTAGAGCAAATCCGATTACATATTCGTAATCAGCACGTAGAGACCTTTCAGTAGAGTTGTCGGAAGGGGGGGGGTCTACGATTGAAAATAAAGAAAGTAGGAAACCGCCGGTCCTAGAACAATGAAACCTGGTTCATCGGAAAAAGAACTTCGCTCCGAGTCCAACAAGCTATCAACCATCCTCCTAGCTCAATTAGGAGTGGCGATACAGCGATTTTAAATTTTCAAAAAATATACCATACACTCGTATATTTCTGTATCGGTCAGCTTTGGTGCATTAAACAGTTCATCCTCGGTGCATAAAACAGGTTTCAAACATCAGTTCAATCCGTCACTCAATTAATACATAGGACAACTTATACCACGCCCTCGTATATTTCTGTACCGATTACCCTCGGTGCATAAACGGATTTTAAACATCAGTTCAATCCGTCGGACATTTCACATTTTACGTTATATTCATTTAAGAGGCATCATTCGTTCCTCGTTGAAGAACTTGAGTCGACACGGAACAAGGAACTCCTGTGAAACTGATCAAGGACCTCGTGCAAAAACCATCAATGAACTGTTGTGCCTCACACAAAAAAACGTTGTGATCTCATATCCAGACTTCTAAAGTACGTTGCTAAAATGATTGCAGATGTGCGTCTCTATAAGGAAACGGATATATTCCTTTTGCAACATTCTTCCTTCCAGTTCATTTCCATTTCATCTGTACATCAACATGGATAATGCTCGAGAACTCTTCCGTATTGTAAGTACCCTTTTGCATTTTACTCTGTATTCTATGTCCTTTGCCCGATTTGCAAAGATGGAATAAGTGCTGAATAGACATTCAGAACCAAACCTCTCCGATGGCGTATTGTATTTTAACAGTGTAGGTCTAGTCCCGATTAGCCTTACTGTGCATAACGTCAGGCCGGTATTTGTAGGGGATGGTGGCATTTCCCCCCACAGGCAATTTCTTAAATACCTCAGTGCATAAAGTATATTTAAAACAGGATCGGACGGGTTTTGTATGCAGACATAGCCAATTCCGTGATTCGAATCAGGGTAACAACCACGCCTGGGTGGGTTTCGAATCCGGTACTTTTCGAATCCGGTACTTTTTCATTAAATTTTAGGATTTGTATCCTGTGTCTTTGGTATTCTTATACAATACTATTTATATACAAAACAAAATCGTTCTATACAAAATCTTTTATTAACACACTGCAATTTTATAGAAACATTACAAGTTTTCTACATATACAAACTGCTGTTTCATTTTAACTCACAGATTATTAGATATTTTACAAATTTTGTTACATTTCATGATTTATACCCTCTACAGAAACATCGCAGGTTTTATTTTACACCAGTGGTTACATACAGATGTTTGTTTATCAACACAGTGAACCTCTGTAGAATTATTACAATATGTAAGGGTTCCGGGTTCGATACCTGATGGAGACACAAATGGTTCGGATCCCACTTTAAACTGTAGGTTCAGTCCCGATCAGCCTTACTGTGCATAAAGTGGACTTGACACACCTAATCAATCATTTGTTACGAGATGCTCTTACATAAATGTCCGCAGTATGTCCTTCATAAATTTCTATAGATATAACATATTAGTCAGTGTTAGATATTAGTGTATTAGTATGTGTTAGTTACTCGTTAAGTTTCCTTTTCTTCAACATTTCCATCATTCTTTCATGCATATCTTCCCCTGTTTCTCCCATCTTCTTATTTTCACCCTTCTCATTTCTCACACCTTTAAACACCTCCATTAATTCAAAACATATTCTTAAAGAAAGATGGGAAGGTACATATTGCGTTTTCTGTACATTTTCTATAAAATCGCCAAACACTGGCGCATCTCGTTTTTTGTCAACAATGTAAGTAAATATTTTAACCAAACAGTCCAGTGATACCTCGATATCTTTACATGTCTCTTCTAATTTAGTCATTAACTCTTCTGCCAGTTCGTTTTCTTCACAGAAATTCACTTAATTGCAGATCTGTTTTTCAACCTGTCTTGCATGTGTTTTGCTCCATAAGTTCCTTCGTTCTGTCGGACTTGCTGTCGTCTCCTTGACATCGCCGTACACCAAACTGAATCCAAGGGGGAGTGTCGACATCTGAAAATATATACAGATTATGTTAGATTTATATTCCACGCGCACCGTGATTACAGTTATACATTTTGTTTCAGAACCGGAGCCTCGACTTGTACGAGGGGTACGTCAATTATATGCCGAGTTGGGGCATGCAGCAGGAATGTCAGGACCTGCACGCAGCATTCCAGCGCTTTCACCAGACAACTGTGAGGACACGCACCGAGCATGTGGCCGCCAACGACCGCATGATGGCTGAACTTACGGGTCGGATGAATAATATGATCCATAGGCTCTTCACGGAGCATAATGAATTTGTCACTCAACAATTTCAAGCGGAACAGGATCTTGTCGCAGAGGTCACCGCAATCATGGAAAGGTGATTATTTTTTCTCGATTTTATCTATTCTGTACTAATTTTGAGATATGTACCATCTATGAAAACCCTTTGTACTAATTCCTTTATTTCCAGACCAATTATATATATATATAAGTAGTGTAAACTTATTGTTTCTACGCCGTACTTGGTACGAGCCCTTTTTTTATGGATTTAACCTCAGTGGTAGCATATTTTGACGATTTTTTTGTTGATTTTATAGCGTTTGACGACTTTTCAGTGCAATTTTCACCACATCTCATTTTTTCCCACTCGTACTTGGTACGAATGTCACGATCTTACGTGATATAACTTAACCTATTCATTTTTTTATTACGTGCTAAACTACACGAGAGCCTCTACGTGCTTTGACCTACTTTAGAGTAGTAGTAGGTGAAATGCTTCGTTCTGGCGCAGTCCTTTGACCTACTTTTTATTTTACGACGTTTTACGGACTAAACTAACCTACAATGAGAGAAAAGTGGACAGAAGAAGCTCTGGCATCACTTTTTAAGCTATTTTTTACCTCCTGCAATTTTGCTCTTATGCTAACCACGCCCTTTGACCTACTTTTGAAATGACTTACGACATTTTCCTATAAGTCTGTCTCCTCTGACTGTAAGGTCCCTCAGTGTAATCTACTACGACCTGCACTCAGCGTAATCTGCCACGACCTAATAGGATGTTTTTTTAAAACTCATGTGTGATCTTCTACAATGTGGCCCCCTGCTACGACCTAACGGGACCTCTCCTACGATTTTTTTCTCCTCATGATGCAAAAATGGTATTGTAGCGGTATTTGAAATCGACTGTGCTGCGTGAAGGGGGAAAAATCTGCATGTTCACTGAACAATAGGAGAGCGGAAGAGTACTTCCTGGCTTTTCATCGAAAACGGGGCGCGATGTTCAGTTCAGACAATGGAATGGGGACTATTTTCTGATGCGGATTACGCCATCTCGCATCCCTTATAATCCGAAGCTCTGCCGTGGAAACTTCCATATCATCTAGAGCGACTGTTCTGCGAGTTGATTCTTGAAACGAGCCTAACACACGTAAAGGGATTGTGGATGGGACTCCTATGAAATAAGCCTAACAGCCCTTAACGTATTGTGGAAGAAAATATACACTCGCAGAACTACACATTTTTTAGCATGGATTTTTTGTTTGTGTACCGTTGTTGATAGGAAAAAAATGTGTGTGCGGGACACATTATTAGGCCCTTTCTTTATTGCGTTTGATATCAAAGTGGAAGTGTGGTTCGGATCTAAACAGAAAAGTATGAGCCATTCGATTTACTATGGCGAGGCTCACGATATTACGTGACACAACTTAACCTAACAATTAATAAATGAGGCTCACAATCTTACGTGACACAACTTAACCTAACAATTAATGGACTTGGAAAATTAGAAAGAAAAAAACAATGGCGAGCGTAACATGGCGATGACGTGGAGCCTACAACACAAGTTATTACGTAACATTGTGATGACTCATATTAAGCACCCCTTAATTGTATTACTTATAAGGGTATACTATTGCACAACGTTTGTGCAACAAGTTATTACGTAACATTGTGATGACTCATATCTAATGCCCTTCGTTGTATTATCTATAAGGGAGTAAGCTATTACACAACATGTTGCAACAAGTTATGACGTAATGTGATGAGTCATATCTAACGTGGCGTCTTCTGATTGGTTAATTATTAGAGGTGTTTTCAATACGGTCCGCGCTTTTATTATATAAGATGGCATACACTGCAGATCAGTCAGTCTCGTGAGAGCAGTACGGACGTCCTGTCGCAGCGCTCCTCGTTTTTGTAAAAAGAATAGGTATTTAACTTTCTTTGAAGCTACATACCATCTATTATTTCAAGTTTAAAGGTGTTTCACGTGGTTTTTCATAGTAATTTCGACCAGATTGAATTTTGACGTGATCGTGCGTTTTCTATTTCGCCCCGTAAAATTCTATATACATAACATAGCTGAAAATTCTATCGTAATTACAACTATTGTCCTTTAACATATTTTTAAGCTATATTCTATCAATTATCTTAAGTTTGAAAGTATTTTAAGTACTTTTCCTAGTAAATAGAATCTCATTGAATTTTGGGTTGATCGTGCGTTTTTGCATTCCATCCCGTAAAATTCTCTATAAGAAACATACCTTAAAAAAATTCCATCGTTATATTTATTTTAACTTTTTTTTTGTTTGTGTGATCTGAGAAAGCATAATGGAATCCACCAATTTGATCGAATGTGTTACTTGCGAAAAATTAATATCTAAAACTAATATTAGCAAGCACAGGGCAAGATGTAACGAAACAGCTTCGAGTTTAAATCGTTCGTTACCTTCTAAGTCTTGTGCTCGATGCGGAAAGATGATTAGCATTACAAATTTAAGTAAACAACCATCGACCGAACAAGGAACATTGAAAAGAAAAATCGATGAACCAGGAACCGAAGCTTCTACTTCCAAACAAGTTAACTTATCCGATGAACGAAAACCAATTAGATCTGCATTTAACCGTCATATTCCGGATTTCTCTTTTACTTCGGAACCAGGCTGCGACATTCTTAGTTTCTTGCGTGAAACGAAAACATCCGTGATAAATATTCTAAAAAATAAATTGGAAAATAATTCCATAAAAGTATATGTTGATCTATTTTCCGAATACGAAAAAGTCGATGGTACAACAAGAGTCTTTTATCATCGAACAAAAAACCAGGCTCTTTATTTGGCGGACGTCGATAATTTGGACGAATTTTATTCTGATCTTTTAAATGAACTGGTTAAGAAACACGACGATTTCGAGGCTACAGGGTCAGGGTGGTCGTTATGTGGTAGTCCTCACACGTTAATCGTTTACGTAAACCTATTCTCGCCTCTTCGTGCATCCAGCTACGTTCCTCTTCCAGTGGATATTAAAAATAAAAAGCCGTGCTGAACATTCAAAATATAGATGATAAATGTTTTCTTTGGTGTGTGTTGGCGGAACTTCACCCGATTCATTGGTCAAATCATCCAGAACGGGTTTATCATTACAAGCAGCATGAACCTGAACTGGAAAATGCAATGGCTGGCATCGAATACCCGATGACCATTTCTGATATATCAAAATTCGAAACACGAGCACGAGATGCAGAAGGAAAACGCTTAATCATCAACGTGTATTTCTGTACGTTGGATAAACATGTCGTGCATCCCGTCAGGATAAGCGATGTCGACGATGATGATGCTCGTGTGATTAATCTTCTTCTAATTTCAAACGACAGTGTTCACCATTACTGTCTCATTCGTTCACTATCACGTTTGGTCAGAAGTCAAACTACCAAGTATGCAAACAACATCGAAGTTTGCCCGAGATGCCTAACCACATTCAACAATAAAAAACAAGTCGATTATCAAAATTACACCGGACGTCAGATTGCTATCGATAAACTTGTTCCACATAAAATATATTGCGGCAACAACAGACCGGTTCGAATGTTGATGCCCGAAAAGAACGAAGTGGAAGAATTCAAAATGCACAAGGCATTGTTGGAACATTAGGCCATCATCGTTTCTGATTTCGAGGCGTTCCTCAAACCACTCTAATACTGCGATCCGGATCCCGAAGTTTCTTCCACCAGACCTTACCAGCTTCACGAACCAAACAGTTTCGGTTACGTTGTCCTGCGACAGAATAAAATAGATGAACCGTACGTATACCGAGGACCCGATGCAATCGAACGCTTCTTCGAAAATCTGATCGAGGAGGTTGGGAAAATTGGATGCATGCTGCAAATATCGAAACCGATGCTTCCGTTATCTGCTATCGAACTTCAAAATTACTATGACACTGTCAAATGTCCTGTGTGTGATAACCACTTCACATACGACAATCGTAAAGTGTTTCACCATTCGCATACGGACGGTCGCTTCATAAGCGGAATCTGTAATGCATGCAACCTCAAAATCCAAAAACCAAAATTCGTCCCCATATTCTTTCACAATGGATCTAATTACGACTTTCATCCCTTAATTAGGAAACTCGGATACGACACTCAAAAAATAGATATTCTTGCTCAAAACGAAGAACGATACATCTCTATAAGTAAGAAAGTTATGATTCCTGAGACTAAAAATACCATCGAGATGAGGTTTCTGGATTCATACAGATTTCTCTCTGCCAGCCTGGACGCTCTTGCCAGCAAACTTTTAGACGAACAATTCAAAATTACAAAAGCTAGTTTTCCCAACGTAGACATAGAACTCGTTAGACGTAAAGCGATTTATCCTTACGAATATGTTAGTGATAATTCTAAATTTAATGACGACGCTGTCCCACTTCCAAGAGAATTTTACAGCAGACTCAGAGAGAAAGGAATTACGGACGAAGAATACCAACACGCGCAACTCATGTGGGAGAAATTAGAATGTAGGACACTCGGAGACTACCACGATGCCTACTTAAAATTAGACGTAACGATACTCGCGGATGTTTTTCAAGCGTTCAAGAAAACGGCAACGAATATTTATAAATTAGATCCAGCGTATTTCTACAGCCTACCGGGATTAGCGTGGTCGGCAATGTTATTCCAAACAAAGGTCAAGCTGGAACTGATATCGGACGTGGACATGTTACTTTTCATCGAGAGGGGGATTCGGGGCGAGATGGTACAATGTGTACAGAGATATGCAAAAGCCAACAACGTGCACATGAAAGAAGATTATGATTCAAATCGAGCATCGAATTACATCTTCTACGCCGACGTTAATAATCTCTACGGACATGTCATGGTACAGAAACTTTCTTACGGGGGATTCGAATGGGAAGATTCCGCATCAATAGATATAGCAAATATCGATGATAGTAAGTATGGCTTCTTCGCAGAGGTGGATATCGAATTCCCCGACCATTTACACGATCTGTTCAGCGATTTACCACCGGCATCCGAGTTCAAATCTTCGCCTCATTCTAATCAATGCAAGCTTTTATTGACTCTAGAGGGGAAAAAGAGATACGTTTTTCATTACTCGAATCTCCGATTCTTGATCGGAAGGGTGTTAAGGTAGCGAATATTAGAAGAGTCCTCAGGTTTAAACATTCCGAGTGGCTCAAACCGTACATTGAAACAAACACGCAACATAGGACAGTTGCCACTTCCGATTTCGACAAAGATTTTTTTAAATTGATGAATAACGCGGTGTATGGCAAGATGATGGAAAACGTGCGGAATCATGTAGACGTGAAATTGGTTTCAGATAAAAATAAATGCATGAAGTGGGTGGCCGATCCTAGATTCAAGTCGAGAAAAATTTACAATGAGAATTTGGCACTTTTCAATCTAGATATAAAATTGATTAAATTCAGAAAACCAATTTACGTTGGCGCAACGGTTCTCGACTTGTCGAAACGTTACATGTTCGAATTTCATTATGACGTGATGAAACCCTTCTTCAATGATAAGATATCACTTTTGTACACGGACATCGACAGCTTCATTTACAGCATACAAACACCTATCCTCTATGAAGACATAAAAAATCCTTCCATGCTTGAGTATTTCGATACTTCTGCATATCCTCAACCCAACAGATTTGGGATTCCTTCCCTCAACAAAAAAGTCCTAGGTAAACTGAAAGATGAATGTAACGGTGATATTATTGTCGAGTTCGCGGGTTTGCGTTCGAAAATGTATGCCATGAGAACAGAAAGTAGCGTCACGAAGAAAGCAAAAGGTGTGTGCAAGAATACGGTGGAGAACAAACTCACCTTCCACGATTACATCGATTGCCTTTACTCACAATCGACGATACTAAGTATAGAACAAAGAATCCAAAGTGTAGACCACGTGCTTACCACAAACAAAGTTAGGAAAGTAGCATTAGATCCGCATGATGATAAAAGATGTATTTTGTCTTGTGGAATCCACACGTTGCCTTGGGGGCACTATCGTTTAGAAATTAGAAAAAATTGTAGGCAATGCAAATGAAAAAAAAATAAACTTAAATAACTATAACTAAAATAAAAAAAACAACTTTAACTGTCTCACATACACAATAAATAACTAGCAAGGACAATGAATCTTTTTGGTTTCCGAAAGCAAACAATGGAGACTGTACACCGCACGACAGATCATGAATCTCTACCTTCCATGTTATATAAACTCAACGGCCTGTTGATCATTCACCTCAACAGCATTTGGACAAAATTGGACGAGGACGTGGGTAAAACCTTTTACGTCTTCAACAACAATTTACATTTTTACGAAATTCCGATCCATGGGAAACTTCGGATCACCGTGAATCCGGAGAACGCAGGCGAAATCAAAATTTCTAGCGGCAAGAACATTTTTCGAATGAAGCACGACAAAATGCTTCCTAACATGGCATACGATGTTTCTGCAGGAGATTATCTTTACGTTCAACTCCTCGGAGATTACGACAAACTCATTCCTCTCTTCGTAGAATTACGAATCACCTATCCTATTATAAATAACCTTTAACAAAAAATGCCTAACGACATTTTCGGCCACACCAAGCGTGTAGACCACGCAGAAGAGATTCTTATGCTCGACGTTCGAGTTAAAAAGTTGAGGAGCGATTTGATTGCTTTGCAGGAGACCTTAAACAATAGTTTACAATCGGAAATCGCTACGCTCCAAACGCAATGTCTTGATCCTATTCTGAAAATCGATTCCGAACTGAAAACACTCATAAAAAATTATGTTGATGTACCTTCTTACGACAACGTTCAAAATATACAGTTGAGCGTGGATTTGCTTCAAAATGATTTGGCCAAATTACAGCAATTTCAATCGAAAGATCTGGAAAAATTGAAACTCGAAATCGAAGAACGAACTTCCACAATTGAAATGAATTTCTCTGAACTTCAAACCGTTGTGAATGATATCGATGTAGAACGCTTGCATGTCGTCGTTTCTAAATTACAAGAAGAATTCAACAGCACGTTGGAAGAAATTAAATCCAAGTTACAGACTTTTGGAAGGTACCATGACAAATTGTGTAATTGGGTTGTTTCAAAGTAACACTTGGTACGAGTGCTTTTTTTTTATCAATTTAATATCACTTTTTGATATATTTTGACAATTTTTTGTCAACGTTTTAGCGTTTAGCGATGTTTTTAGTACAATTTTCAATGCATTCATTTTTTTCCCACTCACACTTGGTACGAGTGCATTTGTAGCCTCTTTTTTTATCAATCGAATATCAGTTTTTGACATATTTTGACAATTTTTTGTCTGTGTTTTAGCGCTTAGCGATGTTTTAGCAAAATTTCCCATTTTTCCTATTTTACACTTGGTACGAATGCTACGATCTTACGTGATATAACTTAACCTATTTTTTTTTTACTTATTGTTTCAAAATAATACTTTGTAGGTATTTTTTTTTTATCAATTGAATATCACTTTTTGACATATTTTGACAATTTTTCTCACAACGTCGCAACGTTTAGAAAGTCGTTGATTTTGTTTCTGTATTTTCCGTCGTTGGGTTTCCTCGTCATGTCGATCGTCGCGAATCCGAAATCGTCACTGTTCCAGCAAGAAGAGCAACGTTCCGAAAATTGATTGATCAACAGATCGTTGAGTTCAGATAACATGGAAGGTAGAAATTCATGATCTGCCGTGCGGTGTACAGTCTCCATTGTTTGCTTTCGGAAACCAAAGAGATTCATTGTCCTTGCTAGTTATTTATTGTGTATGTGATAATTTGAGACAGTTAAAGTTTTTTTTATTTTAGTTATAGTTATTTAAGTTTATTTTTTTTTCATTTGCATTGCCCACAATTTTTACTAATTTCTAAACGATAGTGTCCCCAAGGCAACGTGTGGATTCCACAAGACAAAATACATCTTTTATCGTCATGCGGATCTAATGCTACTTTCCTAACTTCGTTTGTTGTAATCACGTGGTCTACACTTTGGATTCTTTGTTCTATACTTAGTATCGTCGATTGTGAGTAAAGGCAATCGATGTAATCGTGGAAGGTGAGTTTGTTCTCCACCGTATTTTTGCCCACACCTTTTGCTTTCTTCGTGACGCTACTCTCTGTTCTCATGGCATACATCTTCGAACGCAAACCCGCGAACTCGACAATAATATCACCGTTACATTCATCTTTCAGTTTACCTAGGACTTTTTTGTTACGAGATGGAATCCCAAATCTGTTGGGTTGAGGATACGCCGAAGTATCGAAATACTCGAGCATGGAAGGATTTTTTATGTCTTCGTATAGGTTAGGTGTTTGTATGCTGTAAATGAAGCTGTCGGTGTCCGTGTACAAAAGTGATATCTTATCATTGTAGAAGGGTTTCATCACGTCGTAATGAAATTCGAACATGTAAAGTTTCGACAAGTCGAGAACCGTTGCGCCAACGTAAATTGGTTTTCTGAATTTCATCAATTTTATATCTAAATTGAAAAGTGCCAAATTCTCGTTGTAAATTTTTCTCGACTTGAATCTAGGATCGGCTATCCACTTCCGACATTTATTCTTATCGGAAATTAATTTCACGTCTACGTGCTTTCTAACATTCTCCATGGTCTTTCCGTACACCGCATTGTTCATTAATTTAAAGAAGTCCTTGTCTAAATCGGAAGTGGCAGCCGTTCTATGTTGTGTGTTAGTTTCTATGTAAGGTCTTAACCACGTGGAATGTTTAAACTTTAGTATTCTTCTAACATTTACTATCTGAACACCCTTCCCAATCAAAAACCGGAGATTCTTGTAGTGGACAACGTATCTCTGTTTAGGGTCCAATGTTAACAAAAGCTTGTCTTGAATCGAGTCGGGTGGACATTTGATTTCGGGAGTCGGAGGCAAATCCGAAAACGTGTCGTGCAGGTGGTCGGAGAATTGGAGATCTACCTCTGCGAAGAAACCACACTCGCTATCGTCGAAATGAATAATGTCTATCGAAGTGGGATCTAACCATTCGAATCCCCCGTAAGGAAGTTTCTGAACCATGGCATGTCCGTAGAGGTTATTAACGTCGGCGTAGAAGATGTAATTCGATGCTCGATTTGAATCGTAATCTTCTTTCATGTGTACGTTATTAGCTTTTGCATGTCTCTGTACGCATTGCACCATTCCACCTCGTATCCCTCTTTCGATGAAAAGTAACATGTCAACGTCCGATATCAGTTCCAGCTTGACCTTTGTCTGGAATAACATTGCCGACCACGCTAATCCCGGTAGACTGTAGAAATACGCTGGATCTAATTTATAAATATTCGTTGCCGTTTTCCTGAACGCTTGAAAAACATCCGCGAGTATCGTCACGTCTAATTTTAAGTATGCGTCGTGGTAGTCTCCGAGTGTCCTACATTCTAATTTCTCCCACATGAGTTGCGCGTGTTGGTATTCTTCGTCCGTGATTCCTTTCTCTCTGAGTCTGCTGTAAAATTCTCTTGGAAGTGGAAGAGCGTCGTCGTTAAATTTAGAACCATCACTAACGTATTCGTAAGGATAAACCCCTTTACGTCTAACGAGTTCTATGTCTACGTTGGGAAAACTAGCTCTAGTTATTTTGAATTGATCGTCGGTAAGTTTGTTCGCTAAAGCATCCAGACTTGCAGAGAGAAATCTATACGAATCCAGGAAGCGCATCTCGATTGTATTTTTCGTTCCCGGAATCGACACTTGCTTGCTGAGACTAATGTAGCGTTCTTCATTCTCGGCCAAGACACCTATACGTTTCGGATCGTAGCCAAGATGTCTCACCAGGTGGTGAAAATCATATCCGCTTCCGTTGTGAAAGAATATGGGGATGAATGTAGGTTTCTGGATTTTAAGATTGCACGTGTTGCAAATTCCACCTATGTAGTTTCCGCTGAAATGATCGTGGTGGAATATTTTTTTGTTCTCATCAGTGAAACTTTGATCACATACCGGACACACCTCAGTGGAATTGTAATTTTGAAGTTCATTTTCAGTTAAAGGTGCCATCGGTTTTGATGTAAGCAGTACGCTACCAATTACCACAACCTCCTCCACCATTTTTTCCAGGAAGTGCTCGATTACATTTGGCCCGCGGTATATATATGCTTCATTTATTTTATCACGTCGCACAACAACATAGCCGAAACTATTAGGTTGATGAAGCTGGTACGGCGTTGTGGAGGAAATTTCAGGATCCGGTTCGCAGTAGGAGAGTGGTTTGAGGAACGCCTCGAAATCTGCGACGATGATGGCCGGATGTTCTAACAATGCCTTGTGCATTTTGAATTCTTCGACTTCGTTCGTTTCGGGCATCAACATTCTAGCCGGTCTGTTGTCACCGCAATATATTTTATGTTCGGCAAGTTTCTCGATAGCAATTTGACGACTATGAAGATTTTGATGATCACGTCGGTCACGATCGTCGAACGTGGTTAGGCATCTCGGGCAAACTTCGATGTTGTTTGCATGCTTGGTTGATTGACTTCTGACCAAACGTGATAGAGAACAAATTAGCGTGTAGTGATGAACATCCTCGTTTGAAAGTAGAAGAAGATTAATCACACAAGCATCGTCATCGTCGATATCGCTTATCCTGACGGGATGCACGAGATATTTATCTGACGTAAAGAAATATACATTAATAGCAATGCGTTTTCCTGCACGATTTTCGAACTTTGTTATATTCGACAATGTCACCGGGTATTCAATGTCAGACATTACACTTTCAAACTCGGACTCGTATTGCTTGTAATGAGAAACCTGTTCTGGATTATTTGACCAATGAACAGGATGCAGTGCAGCCAATATACACCAGAGAAAACACTTGTTATCGCTGTTCTGTATATTTAACACAGCCCTCTTGTGTTGAATGTTCGGTGGAAGAGGAACGTAGCTGGAAGCGCGAAGAGGCGAGAATTGGTTCACGTAAACAGTTAACGTGTTAGGACTTCCACACAGAGACCATCCCGACCCTTTAGCCTCGAAATCGTCGTGTTTCTTAACCAGTTCGTTGGAAACTTTATAATAGAAGTTGTCCAAATTTTCGACGTCCGCCAAATGAAGAGTCTGGTTTTTTGTACGATGATAAAAAATACTCGTTGTGCCATCAACTTTCTCGTATTCAGAAAACAGAACAACGTATACTTTTATAGAGTTGTTTTCAAGTTTATCTTTCAAAATATTTAGTACAGATGTTTTTGTTTCGTCCAAGAAACTTAGAATGTCACGGCCTGGTTCTGACTTAAATGATAAATCCTGGAGTTGGTCGTTGAATGCAGATCTAATTGGTTTGCGTTCATTAGATAATTTAATTTGCTTGGAAGTGGAAGCTTCCGTTTCTGAATCATCGATTTTCCTTTTCGATGCTTGTCCGGTCGATGGTTTGCAAATTTTGAGGTGTTTACTTAAATGTGCAATGCTGATCATCTTTCCGCATCGAGTACAAGACTTAGAAGGTAACGAACGATTAATTCTCGAACCTGTTTCGCTACATCTTGCCCTGTGTTTGCTAATATTAGTTTTAGATATTAATTTTTCGCAAGTAACACATTCAGTTTTATCATTTTTATGATTGAAACTGGTGGTGGATTCCATTGCTTTCTCCAAAATCACAGAAATCAAAAAGTCTAGTATATAGCGATACAATTTTCAGGTATGTTATTTTATATAGAATTTCTTGGAGTGATTACAAAACTCAAAAATTCAATCTACTGTAAATAGAATTTCAGGTATGTTATTTATATAGAATTTCTTGTGTGCGAATACAAAAACTCAAGAATTCAATCTACTGTGAATACAATTTTCAGGTATGTTATTTTATATAGAATTTCTTTAGGTGATTACAAAAACTCAAGAATTCAATCTACTGTGAATACAATTTTCAGGTATGTTATTTTATATAGAATTTCTTGAGGTGATTACAAAACTCAAAAAAAAATCAATCTACTGTGAATATAATTTTCAGGTATGTTATTTTATATAGAATTTTCTCAGGGCAAATACAAAACTCAAAAATCCGAGACAGTTCAGTTTTAACGTGTTTATATTTGAAAAAAAAAAATTTAAAAAAAATGCAAAATACCCCGACAACGTTTCAGCTACTAGGACCTCATTACCATGAGCCTAATCCTAGTAAGCCACATACACACCTGTTCTTCGTATCGCATATGCTAGTAAGTCAGATGACATCATGGGAGAATCACATTTCCCCCAATGAGCCCACCACAACAAACGTCGCACATGCTAGAAGAAACAGGATCAGGATATTTTATGCTAAATTTACGGCTGCCTGTATGCAGTTATAGGCAAATCATTAAAAGAGCGCTCTAATATACAATGATTTCTCCTACCATGTACCCTAACATACAATTTAACATAGCAAGTAAAATTTCGATTCGTCTATATATACCCAACAAAACTCAGAAACTGTCATACGCGAGAGCTATATTTTGCAACAATTATAATTACCCAACACTAGCAACAAGAACAAAAAAAATATATCAATTACTTGTATAATATTAATTAGTAACTTTAGATAATATTAATTATTAGTTTTCAGTTGTAATTAATTTTAAAAAACAATTAATAACATGTTAGGTGATGATAACCAAGTGCAAAAAGCATTGCATTTTTTTTTACACACAAACAAAGCACCACTTCGTTCACAAAACATCTAACAGATGGCAGATAGTTACATGGTTCTAGTTAGGATGATGTTGGATAGGGGTTGAAGAAGACTATTTGTTGTAGTAACCACAGTATTGTTTTTTTTTTTTTGTGTGTTTTCTGTTCTTTTACGAGAATTAATATAGGTGGTCATAGAACCCTCCAATTCATGACTTAGCAAAAAATCTGTTTGCGGATTCATCATGTACACCTATACGTGAGAAAAAGTATGAATAGAACCTATGCTCAAAAATCCAAAATGGCGACCGGAAGTGGGGTTATCTTGGAAACGGTAAGACTTAGGAAAAATCTGTTTGCGGATTCATCACGTACACCTATACGTGAGAAAAAGTATGAATAGAACCTATGTTCGGAAATCGAAAATGGCGACCGGAAGTGGGGTTACCTTAGAAATGGTAAGACTTAGCAAGAATCTGTTTGCGGATTCATCACGTACACCTATACGTGAGGAAAAGTATGAATAGAACCTATGCTCAAAACTCCAAAATGGCGACCGGAAGTGGGGTTATCTTGGAAACGGTAAGACTTAGGAAAAATCTGTTTGGGGATTCATCATGTACGCCTATATGTGAGTAAAATATGAATAGAACCTATGCTCGGAAATCCAAAATGGCGACCGGAAGTGAGGTTATCTTGGAAACGGTAATACTTAGGAAAAATCTGTTTGCGGATTCATCACGTACACCTATACGCGAGAAAAAGTATGAATAGAACCTATGCTCAAAAATCCAAAATGGCGACCGGAAGTAGGGTTATCTTGGAAACGGTAAGACTTAGGAAAAATCTGTTTGGGGATTCATCATGTACGCCTATATGTGAGTAAAATATGAATAGAACCTCTGTTCGGAAATCCAAAATGGCAACCGGAAGTGAGGTTATCTTGGAAACGGTAAGACTTAGGAAAAATCTGTTTGGCAATTCATCACGTACGCCTATATGTAAGTAAAATATGAATAGAACCTATGCTCGGAAATCCAAAATGGCAACCGGAAGTAAGGTTATCTTGGAAACGGTAAGACTTAGGAAAAATCTGTTTGGTGATTCATCACGTACGCCTATATGTAAGTAAAATATGAATAGAACCTATGCTCGGAAATCCAAAATGGCAACCGGAAGTGAGGTTATCTTAGAAACAGTAAGACTTAGGAAAAATCTGTTTGCGGATTCGTCATGTACGCCTATATGTAAGTAAAATATAAATAGAACCTATGCTCGGAAATCCAAAATAGCAACCGGAAGTGGGATTATCTTGGAAACAGTAAGACTTAGGAAAAATCTGTTTGATTGCATTGAAAATTGTACTAAAACGCTAAACAATCGACAAAAAATTGTCAAAATATGTCAAAAAGTGATATTCAATTGATAAAAAAAAAATACCTACAAAGTATTATTTTGAAACAATAAGTAAAAAAAAAATAGGTTAAGTTATATCACGTAAGATCGTAGCATTCGTACCAAGTGTAAAATAGGAAAAATGGGAAATTTTGCTAAAACATCGCTAAGCGCTAAAACACAGACAAAAAATTGTCAAAATATGTCAAAAACTGATATTCGATTGATAAAAAAAGAGGCTACAAATGCACTCGTACCAAGTGTGAGTGGGAAAAAAATGAATGCATTGAAAATTGTACTAAAAACATCGCTAAACGCTAAAACGTTGACAAAAAATTGTCAAAATATATCAAAAAGTGATATTAAATTGATAAAAAAAAAGCACTCGTACCAAGTGTTACTTTGAAACAACCCAATTACACTACTCCTACCATCGTCAGACGAACTGCAAGTTATCAGTAAAAGCGTTGCGAACATAAATATTCAATTGGAGGCTTATCAAGATTTCGAATACATTCAAACCACCATCGCTACGCTTCAGGCGTCTTTGGAGTTGATCAACGAAGAAATTAAAAATATTCACGTTCAAGCAAGCGCGTTGACGAGTATTCAAGACACGTTAAGCACGGTTCAGCAGAACATCGAATATTTAGAATATTTGAACGTGGAATCGAACCTTGCTCATTTTCATCACGTACTGGACAACATACAGGGTGACTTGGAATCGTTACAGACGAGTGTGCCTACGAAGTAAGATTTGGAAAAATTGAAAACGGCAGTGACGGCATTAACAGATTCGAGTGACATCAAAAGTTCATTGAGCGATCTCGAAAGTACGGTGGCCAATCTCCCCACCTCCAAAGAATTACACGCTTTGAAAAGGAACATATCTCGAATGCTGAAACGACTAGAAACGGAAACGGCAAACGTGGAACAGATTCGAGATGAAATTACTTCGCTGGTGTCGACGTTGCCCACTTCGCAGAGCGTCACGGATCTTCACACGCAGTTTACAGAGATGCGAAGCATCGTGAACGATCTTACCGAGAAAAGTTCGAAATTGAATCAAGTTGAGAACCTTCAGAACATTGTCGTCAACATCAGAGATCAAGTTGGAATGCTGGAATCCACGCAGGAATCGACGCTGGCCTCTTTCGGTGCCAAGTTACAAGAATTGAACGAAAACTACAAGCAGTTGAACGTGGAAGTGAAAATCAAACCGTCATTTTGTTCCATAACGGATACCATAGTCGAGCATTTGTTGCCCATTGAAAATAAACTTGGACACGTTCACAGTAATCTCGTCACCGTCGACACTAAATTCGCCAAATTGCATTCTCTGGATGCCATCGAAATCAACAGCGTACCCAATCAACAGAGAATCTCCACGTTCGTCGAAGGTAACAAACTGTACATGTTACATCCTTATCATCCGTATTACAAGTTTCTCCTCGATGGCACGATTCAGATAAACGAATTTTCGTACTGGTCTCACGGCAGAAAAGAAAGCGTCCCCACCATGACGGTGATATCGAATCGTGGTGTCCAGAAAACAGGAAACATTCCTCTGGCACGTTCGAACGAAACGCACAACATATATGAAATACACGAAGACGAAGATCTTACTGTTTTCGACGTGAGTGCCGGTGATAAGCTGATCATTCAAAACACAAGTGAGGTGCCACCCTCTTTGAATCCCATCACGCTCGTGCTGCTCTTCAAACGTAATCTCAATGTCTAGGTAAGCCATCGTCGAAGAATTGCATAAACCTGCACGCCGCAACTACGAAAGTTTGGCTGTGGTAACCAAGGGCATCGATGACCTCTGGCAAAGTGACCTCGTGGAGATGAACAGCGGCAATTTGTAAAATGTACATAAATTGAACAAGGGCAACAAGTATCTCCTCACCGTCATAGACACATTTTCGAACTTTGCATGGGCTATATCTTTGAAAGCGAAAACGGGAACATGCGTCACGGAAGCATTCAAGACTATTTTTCGCGAAAGCGACAGACGACTACGGTTTTTGCAAACAGACAACGGTAAAGAATTTTACAACGCCGTATTCCAAAAGTTTATTCAAAAACATGACATTCGACATTATTCGACTTTCAGTCACATCAAAGCCAGCATCGTGGAAAGATTTAATCGAACCTTGAAAACACACATGTGGAAACGTTTCACGCTTCGGGGAAATTACAAATGGGTCAACATCCTGCCGGAACTCGTCGACACCTATAATGATACGGTACACAGAACGATAGGCATGAAGCCAGATGACGTTACGAAATCTGACGAGCAGCGTTTAATTTCTACAGTTTACTGTCCAAAGTACACTCAGACTACCAAGAAATCAAAATTCAAAATTGGAGACCAGGTGAGAATCAGCAAATTCAAACTCACCTTCGAGAAGGTATTCACAAAAAATTGGAGCACGGAACTTTTTACGGTGGTTCGAGTTTTACCCGGAAACCGACACACGTATATAATAAAGGATAGTAGCGGAGAGATTTTGAAAGGAAGATTTTACGAAGAGGAACTCTCTAAAACAAAACACCCCGACACGTACCTCATCGAGAAAGTATTGCGTAGGAAAGGTGACAAACTGTTTGTCAAATGGTTGGGACTTCCGGAAAAGAGTTGGATCGATGCGAACGAAGTGATCTTGTGAGTACGTGGAACGTGGTGAAGCGTCTACCGGATTCGGAAAGTCAAACGAAAAAAAAGAACGGCTAGTTGCTTCCCGACAGCATCCGCTGTCTAATCGTAGGTCCTTCAGGGTGTGGGAAAACGACACTGCTCGTGGACAATTTTCTCCTCGCACCGAATTGGTTAGATTGGAAGAACAGGCACCTGTACGTGTTCTCGAAAAGTTTGGAGCAATCCAAATACCAGCAACTGATGAAACTGTACGATGGTCTGGACATTGCGACGTTCGCTTCGGAAATAAAACCACTCGACGATTGTCGTGAAAATTCAGTCGTTGTGTTCGGCGATGTCATCCAGGAAAATCAAAATGAAATTCGCAACTTTTTCACGCAAGAGTAGTGGAAATTAGTTGTTTCTAAGTAGTACTTAGAAGGTATTCTTTTTTTTATCAATTGAATATCAGTTTTTGACATATTTTGACAATTTTTTGTCGATGTTTTAGCGTTTAGCGATGTTCCAGTACAATTTTCAATGCACCACTTTTTTTCCCACCTCGTACTTGTAGGTATATCACGATCTTACGTGATATAACTTAACCTATTCATTTTTTTTCGTGCTAAACTACACAAGAGCCTCTACGTGCTTTGACCTACTTTAGAGAGTAGTGGTATTGGACCGGTTCAACGGCCGAAAGTGAGGCTCGGTGAGGCTCGCCTTAATGGTTTGCTCTTGTAAGGCATAAGCTTCATTTTCTCGCAGTGTTGCCAGCTTCATTTTCTCGCAGTGTTGCCAACACCTTACTCGAAATAAAATCACCAAGCTTTTTTCCTTGGTCTAACCTAACCTAAAGCAAGGAGCTGGCGAGCTTTTCTTTATGGATTTTACCTCAGTGGTAGCATATTTTGACGATTTTTTTGTTGATTTTATAGCGTTTGACGAATTTTTTCACCGCATCTAATTTTTTCCCACTCATACTTGGTACGAATGCAACGATCTTACGTGATATAACTTAACGTATCCTTTATTTTTCTTACGAATTTTTTAAAACTGTTCCGTAACCCTTTCGTTCTTCACGTCATGGATGAAGGACTTCTCGGCGACCAGGACGACGCTGCACACGGTATCCTCGGGCAGCGCGTCGTGGAACTCGCAGACGACCTTGATGTTGGTTCGATCGTTGACCACCACCTACTTCCTCTTCGTCGTGTTGACAACGAACATCGGCCTGTGGGTTTTGAATTCGCTGGGCATGTAGTACATGTCCACGTTTCCCTCGGTCACGCGCTTGTAAGCGGTGTAAGCTTCGTAAAGTTTTAGATAATCAACTTTGGTCATGTCGACCTCTGTTTGTCAAAAATTTGAGATATTTGCAATTTAACGCAGGACTTGGAAAATTTTCGGAAAATGTTTGGTTCCATGACGACCTATGTTTATTTTGGTATGGGAGGACAGAGGACACCGAGACTCGACCAACGCACTAAACCCGACCTTTCTACGACTATTCGTTCAAAAGTTACGAGTGATTAAAGTTTTGGGGAGGTGGGTTAACGTCTTACCCCTTGACCCCAGGGCCACCAAAACTTGGTACACGTATTCTACACCTCCAAAATCGACAGGGGTTATCTAACGATACCGGATGGGTGTGTTTTTCGATATATTTTTCGATAACTCTTACCATTTTCGAGATATTTGTAATTTAAGATTTTTTTAACGCTGTGGACTTGGAAAATTTTCGATTGATGAAAAATTGGTTCCATGACGACCTGTTTATTTTGGTATGGGAGGACAGAGGACACCGAGACTCGACCGACGCACTAAACCCGACCTTTCTACGACTATTCGTTCAAAAGTTACGAGTGATCAAAGTTTTGGGGAGGTGGGTTAACTTATTACCCCTTGACCCCAGGACCACCAAAACTTGGTACACGTATTCTACACCTCCAAAATCGACAGGGGGTATCTTACGATACCGGATTGGGGTGTTTTTCGATATATTTTTTCGATAACTCTTACCATTTTCGAGATATTTGCAATTTAAGATTTTTTTAACGCTGTGGACAGAGGACACCGAGACTCGACCGACACACTAAACCCGACCTCTCTACGCGTACTCTACGTCACCAAAAAAATCGACAAGGGGAGATTTTTCGATAACTCTCACTGTTTCCAAGGTACTTATGTTTTTGATAGACGACAACGACGGAGTCATCAATGAGTAAACATCTGAACTCGGTGAACAAGTCAACTTCTGCAAACATTCCCCGAGTGTGCGTGCGTGTGTGTTTATGTGACGTCGACCTGTTAAGAATGTCACGTCAATAATACTAGCTTTGGATATGTCATGACCTTTTTTTTCTCTATAAAAAGAGAGAGAGAGAGAGAGAGAGGGTCATGTAATTGGTGATTTGCTTGGCTAAGGGGCATTTTCTGAGAATTCTTTCGATTCCAAATATTCTTGTATATGTGTGTGTGTGGTTGTGTAGAGATTGATTCGCTTATGTATGTGTGTAAACATTAAGGCACAGACCTGTTAAGAATGTTACATCGATAATACTGTCTCGGGAATGTTATGCCCTTCCCTTTTTCTATAAAAAAGAGAGATTTGAGTTGATTGCTTGCTTAAAAAGAATTTCCCAATAGTAGTGTATATTAGCCGGTTCTACGCAATACTTAGTAGGTATGCATTTGTAGCCTCTTTTTTTTATCAATCGAATATCAGTTTTTGACATATTTTGACAATTTTTTGTCGTCGTTTTTGCGTTTAGCGATGTTTTAGTAAAATTTCACTTTTTTCCCACTCATACTTGGTAGGTATGCATTTGTATCCTCTTTTTTTACCAATTGAATATCAGTTTTTGACATATTTTGACAATTTTTTGTCGATGTTTTAGCGTTTAGCGATGTTTTAGTAAAATTTCCCTTTTTTCCCACCTCACACTTGCCACGATCTTACGTGATATAACTTAACCTATTCTTTTTTTTTTCTTGAGATAAATATTTTTGATCTTGCAGTCGTCGAATTCGCAAACAGATTTTTCCTAAGTCTTACCGTTTCCAAGATAATCCCACTTCCGGTCGCCATTTTGGATTTCCGAGCATAGGTTCTATTCATATTTTACTTACATATAGGCGTACATGATGAATCCGCAAACAGATTTTTCCTAAGTCTTACCGTTTCCAAGATAACCCCACTTCCGGTCGCCATTTTCGATTTCCGAGCATAGGTTCTATTCATACTTTTACTTACATATAGGCGTACGTGATGAGTCACCAAACAGATTTTTCCTAAGTCTTACCGTTTCCAAGATAACCCCACTTCCGGTCGCCATTTTCGATTTCCGAACATAGGTTCTATTCATACTTTTTCTCACGTATAGGTGTGCATGATGAATCACCAAACAGATTTTTCCTAAGTCTTACCGTTTCCAAGATAACCCCACTTCCGGTCGCCATTTTGGATTTCCGAGCATAGGTTCTATTCATACTTTTTCTCACGTATAGGTGTACATGATGAATCCGCAAACAGATTTTTCCTAAGTCTTACCGTTTCCAAGATAACCCCACTTCCGGTCGCCATTTTGGATTTCCGAGCATAGGTTCTATTCATACTTTTTCTCACGTATAGGTGTACATGATGAATCCGCAAACAGATTTTTCCTAAGTCTTACCGTTTCCAAGATAACCCCACTTCCGGTCGCCATTTTCGATTTCCGATCATAGGTTCTATTCATACTTTTTCTCACGTATAGGTGTACATGATGAATCACCAAACAGATTTTTCCTAAGTCTTACCGTTTCCAAGATAACCCCACTTCCGGTCGCCATTTTGGATTTCCGAGCATAGGTTCTATTCATACTTTTTCTCACGTATAGGCATACATGATGAATCCGCAAACAGATTTTTCCTAAGTCTTACCGTTTCCAAGATAACCCCACTTCCGGTCGCTATTTTAGATTTCCGAACATAGGTTCTATTCATACTTTATCTCACATATAGGTGTACATGATGAATCCGCAAACAGATTTTTCCTAAGTCATGAATTGGAGGGTTCTATGACAACCTATATTAATTCTCGTAAAGTAGTGCAGGTGCCCGGGTTCACGGACATCAAGTGAGGATCCAAAAAACCTAGCAAGGACAATGAATCTCTTTGGTTTCCGAAAGCAAACAATGGAGACTGTACACCGCACGGCAGATCATGAATTTCTACCTTCCATGTTATCTAAACTCAACGGTCTGTTGATCAATCAATTTTCGGAACGCTGCTCTTCTTGCTGGAACAGTGACGATTTCGGATTCGCGACGATCGACATGACGAGGAAACCCAACGATGGAAAATACAGAAACAAAATCAACGACTTTCTAACCGTTGCAACGTGGTGAGAAACGTTGTTATTTATTGTGTATGTGATAATTTGAGACAGTTAAAGTTTTTTTTATTTTAGTTATAGTTATTTAAGTTTATTTTTTTCTTTCATTTGCATTGCCTACAATTTTTACTAATTTGTAAACGATAGTGCCCCCAAGGCAACATGTGGATTCCACAAGACAAAATACATCTTTTATCGTCATGCGGATCTAATGCTACTTTCCTAACTTCGTTTGTTGTAATCACATGGTCTACACTTTGGATTCTTTGTTCTATACTTAGTATCGTCGATTGTGAGTAAAGGCAATCGATGTAATCGTGGAAGGTGAGTTTGTTCTCCACCGTATTCTTGCCCACACCTTTTGCTTTCTTCGTGACGCTACTCTCTGTTCTCATGGCATACATCTTCGAACGCAAACCCGCGAACTCGACAATAATATCACCGTTACATTCATCTTTCAGTTTACCTAGGACTTTTTTGTTACGAGATGGAATTCCAAATCTGTTGGGTTGAGGATACGCAGAAGTATCGAAATACTCAAGCATGGAAGGATTTTTTATGTCTTCATAGAGGTTAGGTGTTTGTATGCTGTAAATAAAGCTGTCGGTGTCCGTGTACAAAAGTGATATTTTATCATTGTAGAAGGGTTTCATCACGTTGTAATGAAATTCGAACATGTAAAGTTTCGACAAGTCGAGAACCGTTGCGCCAACGTAAATTGGTTTTCTGAATTTCATCAATTTTATATCTAGATTGAAAAGTGCCAAATTCTCGTTGTAAATTTTTCTCGACTTGAATCTAGGATCGGCTATCCACTTCCGACATTTATTCTTATCGGAAATTAATTTCAGGTCTACTGCTTTCTAACATTCTCCATGGTCTTTCCGTACACCGCATTGTTCATTAATTTAAAGAAGTCCTTGTCTAAATCGGAAGTGGCAGCTGTTCTATGTTGCGTGTTAGTTTCTATGTAAGGTCTTAACCACGTGGAATGTTTAAACTTTAGTATTCTTCTAACATTTACTATCTGAACACCCTTCCCAATCAAAAACCGGAGATTCTTGTAGTGGACGACGTATCTCTGTTTAGGGTCCAATGTTAACAAAAGCTTGTCTTCAATCGAGTCGGGTGGACATTTGATTTCGGGAGTCGGAGGCAAATCCGAAAACGTGTCGTGCAGGTGGTCGGAGAATTGGAGATCTACCTCTGCGAAGAAACCACACTCGCTATCGTCGAAATGAATAATGTCTATCGAAGTGGGATCTAACCATTCGAATCCCCCGTAAGGTAGTTTCTGAACCATGGCATGTCCGTAGAGATTATTAACGTCGGCGTAGAAGATGTAATTCGATGCTCGATTTGAATCGTAATCTTCTTTCATGTGTACGTTATTAGCTTTTGCATGTCTCTGTACGCATTGCACCATTCCACCTCGTATCCCTCTTTCGATAAATAGCAACATGTCAACGTCCGATATCAGTTCCAGCTTGACCTTTGTCTGGAATAACATTGCCGACCACGCTAATCCCGGTAGACTGTAGAAATACGCTGGATCTAATTTATAAATATTCGTTGCCGTTTTCCTGAACGCTTGAAAAACATCCGCGAGTATCGTCACGTCTAATTTTAAGTATGCGTCGTGGTAGTCTCCGAGTGTCCTACATTCTAATTTCTCCCACATGAGTTGCGCGTGTTGGTATGCTTCGTCAGTGATTCCTTTCTCTCTGAGTCTGCTGTAAAATTCTCTTGAAAGTGGAAGAGCGTCGTCGTTAAATTTAGAACCATCACTAACATATTCGTAAGGATAAACCCCTTTACGTCTAACGAGTTCTATGTCTACGTTGGGAAAACTAGCTCTAGTTATTTTAAATTGATCGTCGGTGAGTTTGTTCGCTAAAGCATCCAGACTTGCAGAGAGAAATCTATACGAATCCAGGAAGCGCATCTCGATTGTATTTTTCGTTCCCGGAATCGACACTTGCTTGCTGAGACTAATGTAGCGTTCTTCATTCTCGGCCAAGACACCTATACGTTTCGGATCGTAGCCAAGATGTCTCACCAGGTGGTGAAAATCATATCCGCTTCCGTTGTGAAAGAATATGGGAATGAATTTAGGTTTCTGGATTTTAAGATTGCACGTGTTGCAAATTCCACCTATGTATTTTCCGCTGAAATGATCGTGGTGGAATATTTTTTTGTTCTCATCAGTGAAACTTTGATCACATACCGGACACACCTCAGTGGAATTGTAATTTTGAAGTTCATTTTCAGTTAAAGGTGCCATCGGTTTTGATGTAAGCAGTACGCTACCAATTACCTCAACCTCCTCCACCATTTTTTCCAGGAAGTGTTCGATTACATTTGGCCCGCGGTATATATATGCTTCATTTATTTTATCACGTCGCACAACAACATAGCCGAAACTATTAGGTTGATGAAGCTGGTACGGCGTTGTGGAGGAAATTTCAGGATCCGGTTCGCAGTAGGAGAGTGGTTTCAGGAAAGACTCGAAATCTGCGACGATGATTGCGGGATGTTCTAACAATGCCTTGTGCATTTTGAATTCTTCGACTTCGTTCGTTTCGGGCATCAACATTCTAGCCGGTCTGTTGTTGCCGCAATAAATTTTATGTTCGGCAAGTTTCTCGATAGCAATTTGACGTCCGGTGTAATTTTGATAATTGAGTTGTTTTTGATCGTCGAACGTGGTTAGGCATCTCGGGCAAACTTCGATGCAATGTTCATGCTTGGTTGTTTGGCTTCCTAGTAATCGAGACATTGAACGAATTAGCGTGTAATGATAGACATCCTCGTTGGAAATGAGAAGGAGATTTATTACACAAGCATCGTCATCGTCGATATCGCTTATCCTGACGGGATGCACGAGATATTTATCTGACGTGAAGGAATATACATTAATAGCGATGCGTTTTCCTGCACGATTTTCGAACTTTGTTATATCCGACAATGTCACCGGGTATTCAATGTCAGACATTACACTTTCAAACTCGGACTCGTATTGCTTGTAATGATAAATCTATTCTGGATGATTTGACCAATAAACAGGATGCAGCGCAGCCAACACACACCAAAGGAAACACTTGTTATCGCTGTTCTGTATATTTAACACAGCCCTCTTGTGTTGAATGTTCGGTGGAAGAGGAACGTAGCTGGAAGCGCGAAGAGGCGAGAATTGGTTCACGTAAACGGTTAACGTGTGAGGACTTCCATACAGAGACCATCCCGACCCTTTAGCCTCGAAATCGTCGTGTTTCTTAACCAGCTCATTGGTAACTTTATAATAGAAGTTGTCTAAATTTTCGACGTCAGCAAAATAAAGTGTCTGGTTTTTTGTACGATGATAAAAAATACTCGTTGTGCCATCAACTTTCTCGTATTCGAAAAACAGAACAACGTATACTTTTATAGAGTTGTTTTCAAGTTTATCTTTCAAAATATTTAGTACAAATGTTTTCGTTTCGTCCAAGAAACTTAGAATGTCACGGCCTGGTTCTGACTTAATTGAAAAATCCTGGAGTTGGTCGGTGAATGCAGATCTAATTGGTTTGCGTTCATTAGATAATTTAATTTGCTTGGAAGTAGAAGCTTCCGTTTCTGGATCATCGATTTTCCTTTTCGATGCTTGTCCGGTCGATGGTTTGCAAATTTTGAGGTGTTTACTTAAATTTGCAATGCTGATCATTTTTCCGCATCGAGCACAGGGCTTAGAAGGTAACAAACGATTAATTCTCGAACCTGTTTCGATACATCTTGCCCTGTGTACCGATAAATTGTTCCTTGAGATTAGCTTCCCACAAGTAACACATTCAGTTTTATCATTTTTACGATTGAAACTGGTGGTGGATGCCATTGCTTTCTCAGATCACACAAACCAAAAAGTCTAGTATATAGCAATACAATTTTAAGGTATGTTATTTATACGTGTTGCTAGAAGGCCTTCGTCGTTGCAAGTCACCTAACCCATTCACTAAGAAATAAGAAAAAAATATTGACGTACTGAAAAAGTTGACTTGTTCACCGAGTTCACAGATGTTTACTCATTGATGACTCCGTCGTTGTCGTCTATCAAAAAAAAACCTAAGTACCTTGGAAACAGTGAGAGTTATCGAAAAATCTCCCCTTGTCGATTTTTTTTTGGTGACGTAGAGTACGCGTAGAAAGGTCGGGTTTAGTGCGTCGGTCGAGTCTCGGTGTCCTCTGTCCTTCCATACCAAAATAAACATAGGTCGTCATGGAACCAATTTTTCATTAATCGAAAATTTTCTAAGTCCAGCGTTAAAAAAATCTTAAATTGCAAATATCTCGAAATTGGTAAGAGTTATCGAAAAAATATATCGAAAAACACCCCCATACGGCATCGTTAGATGCCCCCTGTCGATTTTGGAGGTGTAGAATACGTATACCAAGTTTTGGTGGTCCTGGGGTCAAGGGTTAAGAAGCTAGCCCACACTCCTCCAAAAACATTGATCACTCGTAACTTTTGAACGAATAGTCGTAGAGAGATGGGGTTTAGTGTGTCGGTCGAGTCTCGGTGTCCTCTGTCCTCCCATACCAAAATAAACATAGGTCGTCATGGAACCAAAAATTTTCCGAAAATATTTTCCAAGTCCTGCGTTAAATTGCAAATATCTCGAATTTTTGACACTCTATTATTCTCGACTGAAATATTAAAACAAACAGAGTCCAATATAAGTTAGTTCGGTGCGTAAAAGATCGCAAATAAAAGAAAAATGATAGGTTAAGTTATATCACTGCACCACGCACCCCTGGCAGGGTTAGGAGGCAGGAATCCTAAAAAAAAAAATTATTATTTGTTTGTTTGAAATAAAAAAACACGTCACAATACAGGCGCGCGCGCGTGTGTGTGTGGCACATCGGTCCGAGAGAGGTTTACAAAGGTCACGATATATAAACATTGCCGGAGTTGGAAAATTACGATAAGGTGCATTCATCCTTCAAGGATGAGAGAGTGCATTTACTCAGCACGCTGTGTCAGCGCAATAAATGAGGCGTGGAACGTGGAGAGAAAATGAGTTTTTTGAAGTTTTTTGGTGCCTTTTTCTATGCTGTGAAACATCGTCAGCACAATAAATGAGGCACGGAACGTGGAGAGAAGGTGATTTTTTTTTTTTTTTTTGAAGTTTTGGTGATCCTCAAATGAGTAAAGTGAGTTTTTTATGTTTTGGTGCTGTTTTCTTCGCTGCGAAACATCGTCAGCGCAATAAATGAGGCGCGGAACGTGGAGAGAAAGTGAGTTTTTGAGGTTTTTTGGATCCTCACTTGATGTCCGTGAACCCGGGCACCTGCACTACTTTACGAGAATTAATATAGGTTGTCATAGAACCGTCCAATTCATGACTTAGGAAAAATCTGTTTGCGGATTCATCATGTACACCTATATGTGAGAAAAAGTATGAATAGAACCTATGTTCGGAAATCCAAAATAGCGACCGGAAGTGGGGTTATCTTGGAAACGGTAAGATTTAAAAAAAATCTGTTTGCGGATTCATCTTGTACGCCTATACGTGAGAAAAAGTATGAATAGAACCTATGCTCGGAAATCCAAAATGGCGACCGGAAGTGGGGTTATCTTGGAAACGGTAAGACTTAGGAAAAATCTGTTTGGTGATTCATCATGTACACCTATACGTGAGAAAAAGTATGAATAGAACCTATGTTCGGAAATCGAAAATGGCGACCGGAAGTGGGGTTATCTTGGAAACGGTAAGACTTAGGAAAAATCTGTTTGGTGACTCATCACGTACGCCTATATGTAAGTAAAAGTATGAATAGAACCTATGCTCGGAAATCGAAAATGGCGACCGGAAGTGGGGTTATCTTGGAAACGGTAAGACTTAGGAAAAATCTGTTTGCGGATTCATCATGTACGCCTATATGTAAGTAAAATATGAATAGAACCTATGCTCGGAAATCCAAAATGGCGACCGGAAGTGGAATTATCTTGGAAACGGTAAGACTTAGGAAAAATCTGTTTGCGAATTCGACGACTGCAAGATCAAAAATATTTATCTCAAGAAAAAAAAAGAATAGGTTAAGTTATATCACGTAAGATCGTGGCAAGTGTGAGGTGGGAAAAAAGGGAAATTTTACTAAAACATCGCTAAACGCTAAAACATCGACAAAAAATTGTCAAAATATGTCAAAAACTGATATACAATTGGTAAAAAAAAGAGGATACAAATGCATACCTACCAAGTATGAGTGGGAAAAAAGGGAAATTTTACTAAAACATCGCTAAACGCAAAAACGACGACAAAAAATTGTCAAAATATGTCAAAAACTGATATTCGATTGATAAAAAAAAGAGGCTACAAATGCATACCTACTAAGTATTGCGTAGAACCGGCTAATATACACTACTCCCAATTACTTGTTTTGTCACAAGAATTGTTTGCATTCCAAATATTCCTAAGTGTTTGCGTAAAGATTGATGCATTAACCTGTTAAGAATGTCACATCAATAATACCGGCTCGGAAATGTCATGTCTTCTTCCTCTATAGAAGGTCATATAAATGTGCTAATTGGTTGGCTAAGAGGGATTTCCTCATTAGTAAATTGAGGTTATAAATACGTACGTATAAAGGTTTTTGCTAATATGGAATGCTAAAGCTCAGTACTTGGCTCTCTCATTGATTCGAATTCTATTAGGTTAAACAGCATAGAAATTTCACAGCAAGAATTCTCATATTTACTGACGATATTCTTAACAACCTGTGTTGTGATTCCACTATAAACTGTATACAAAATATGCAGTCCCTAGAATGAGATGGATGAGGCTTATGAACCTCGACCTATACAGTTGTACAATCTGGCAATGAATGGATGTTTTTTTTTTATTAATCATAGCAGTGTGTTTTCGCTTATTTTAATATCAGGCAACAATGTTAGAAAGTGGCCCCCAAGAATACAATTTAATATCACTAATGTGATATGAACCTTTTTTTACTTGAGTGTATTTGAATATGAAAGTGAGGTACTTTGAATAATTGAGGAGAACAATCACAAATAAGCTTGCAACGGTATTGGGAGGGGTCACGAGTTCAAACTTCAGACGATTTCTGTTAATCTGCTAAGGCGATATCAATACGAAAATTTGTAAAAAAGAAGAGGCAATTTTGGCTAATGGCAACGATGAGGATGAATAATGATAACTATGATGAAATTGATGTGTGGCACTTAGAAAACAAAACTTCAAAGTGTATTGCACCAATAGCTACCCCCTACCCCCATACAAGGCAGTTAACAGAGGTGTATATCTATTGGTTTACGACTCTGAGGGCTTAAGTTACTATGTTCACCTATAGCTGTACATATTAAAAAAAAGAAATGACCTGAGCAAATAAAATATAACAATACCGATTCTGGCTTTTTTGTCGGATGACGTAGTGGTAACGTTGTTGCAATCACACCTCTGATGGTGTATAAACTTAAATGTTTTGCATAACATGAAATATTGTTAACGGGAATGTGTTGTTTCTAATGTTCAATATAGAAAGCAGATAACAAGAAAAAGAAGAAAAGAAATGTTGTAGGTAGATACGGAGCCTCAGCCCAAACACATATATGATCAGACAGGATGTCAACAATGCATTCATAACTAACATGTGATTATTCAAAAATTGAATAGTGCAGTGGGAAACAACCAACTAACTAACTCTCTAGGCTTTTTTAAACCCGAAGAGAGCAAATACAAGCACAAGCGTACATAATTAAATAAGTTACAAGGGGTTCGAATCTTTTGATCTAGGTATGGATGCAGACAGGTACTAAGTTTTGTGTGTGAACACAATTGATAATGGAAAAATCCCCTTCAACACAATAACATAGTGGTAATGTTGGTCTTGCCCTGTTCCTATCGATAACATAGTGGTTACACGAAACAAAGAAAGAAAAAAAATTAAAAACACTGTCCCCTATTAACAAATACTTCTCGAAATTATTCAACCACTTTTTTTTTGCTCTTCCTATCCTCGTAACTAAAAAAATGTTTTGTCAAACGTTTGGATGACTATGAAAGTATTGAAACATATGACGTAATAATAAAATGTTGTTGCATTGTAATCAACATGAATTCGTTGAATATGTAGAATACGGTAGGATATATCTTAAAATGTTAGAAGCTATTTGTTATGGTATTCTTTCTCTTTCTCTCTACTCTTTCTTAAATTTTCATCATCATAGTTAAAATTAATCCAAGAGAAAATATATATTTTGTGTTGACATGGGAAACATGCAATAAAAATGCATGATCAATAGTTAAGGTCCAGAGCTGAATAAACAGTGAGGGTGATACACGCAAGCTTCCAGCTGTGTGATTAGTACAAAATTGAGAGATGGAAGGCTTATGTTGCTAAACCTTCGGGTTTAAGAAGGCAAAAGAATTAGTTGGTGAATACGGAGCTAATTAGGAACTGGCATCCTCGAAGCTTCATGCTGCAAGCCTCGCTCTTTACAAGTTTATTTCCGACATGATCCTCATGTTTTTTTGTTTTTTTTTTGTTACAGATAACATCAAATGCCGTGACATGGCTATTCTATTCACAACACAAATACTTATGTTTCTCTTTTTATATCGCAACGATGAAGATAATTAGTACTATATGGGGGTTCGGTGAATCTCAGACTTCCAAGAAAAATAAAACTCCTGTAGGATTTTCCGTGTAGCAGTGAGACATACTAACTAACTAACTAACTAACTAACTAACTCCCAAGCCTTCTTAAACCCGAAGGTTCATGGCTGCAGCAACACAGGCATTCCATCTGTCCCTATCTTGAGCAAGTTCTATATACTCTTTTCCATCCCTACCGATTTCCTTTAGGTCCATCTCAACGTTGTCCCTCCATCTTCGTCTTGGTCTTCCTACAGGTCTCTTAAGTAGGATTAATTCAGGAAATGCATGTTACTATTTTCTTCATAAACTTTTTGTCTTCTCGTTTAATATCTAAGAAACTAAAAGTTAAAATATATGAAACAATAATTTTGCCTCTAGTATTATATGGGTGTGAATCTTATATTGAAAGAGGATTGTAAATTGAGACTATTTGAAAATAAGATCCTTAGGAAAATATTTCAGCCTAAAAGGGATAAAGAAACAAGTGAATGGTGAAGTTTACATAATTGAGAAGTACATAATTTATGTTAGTTTCCAAGTATTGTTAGATTGATGATTAAATCACGAATACTTAAGTAGGCACGAATGAGAAAGGAATAAAGGAGATTTTACAGGAGTCTTGTTGGGGAAAACCTGATGAACAAACGTTGAAACGTTTCGGTAAACGATATAGATGCATCCGATGGAACGTTGAAACGTTTATATAGGAACGAGAGAGATAGACGCAATTCTGGACGAATACTGCAAAAAAAATAAGTTTTGTAGGAATTCCCTTGTCAATATGAATACCATGTTGCTGCCTTTTGGTTTCTGAAATATGTGAAATTATATTACATTGAATATCAATTAACTAACTAACTCTCTAGCCTTCTTGAATCCGAAAATTCATGGCTGCAGCAATATAGTTTTTCCATTTGTCCTTATCCTGAGCAAGATTTATATATTCCATTCCATCTTTACCGATTTCTTTTTAGGTTCGCCTCCACCTTCGTTTTGGTCTCTTACCATCAGGTTTTAACCAACAAGACTCCTGTAAAATCTCCTTTATTCCTTTCTCATTCGTGCCTACTTAAGTATTCGTGATTTAATCATCAATCTAACAATACTTGGAAACTAACATAAATTATGTACTTCTAAATTATGTAAACTTCACCATTCACTTGTTTCTTTATCCCTTTTAGGCTGAAATATTTTCCTAAGGATCTTATTTTCAAATAGTCTCAATTTATGATCCTCTTTCAATATAAGAGACAAAGTTTCACACCCATATAATACTAGAGGCAAAATTACTGTTTTGTATATTTTAACTTTTAGTTTCTTAGATATTAAACGAGAAGACAAAAAGTTTATGAAGAAAATAGTAACATGCATTTCCTGAATTAATCCTACTTAAGAGACCTGTAGGAAGACCAAGACGAAGATGGAGGGACAACGTTGAGATGGACCTACAGGAAATCGGTAGGGATGGAAAAGAGTATATAGAACTTGCTCAAGATAGGGACAGATAGAATGCCTGTGTTGCTGCAGCCATGAACCTTCGGGTTTAAGAAGGCTTGGGAGTTAGTTAGTTAGTTAGTTAGTTAGTATGTCTCACTGCTACACGGAAAATCCTACAGGAGTTTTATTTTTCTTGGAAGTCTGAGATTCACCGAACCCCCATATAGTACTAATTATCTTCATCGTTGCGATATAAAAAGAGAAACATAAGTATTTGTGTTGTGAATAGAATAGCCATGTCACGGCATTTGATGTTATCTGTAACAAAAAAAAAACAAAAAAACATGAGGATCATGTCGGAAATAAACTTGTAAAGAGCGAGGCTTGCAGCATGAAGCTTCGAGGATGCCAGTTCCTAATTAGCTCCGTATTAACCAACTAATTCTTTTGCCTTCTTAAACCCGAAGGTTTAGCAACAAAAGCCTTCCATCTCTCAATTTTGTACTAATCACACAGCTGGAAGCTTGCGTGTATCACCCTCACTGTTTATTCAGCTCTGGACCTTAACTATTGATCATGCATTTTTATTGCATGTTTCCCATGCCAACACAAAATATATATTTTCTCTTGGATTAATTTTAACTATGATGATGAAAATTTAAGAAAGAGTAGAGAGAAAGAGAAAGAATACCATAACAAATAGCTTCTAACATTTTAAGATATATCCTACCATATTCTACATATTCAACGAATTCATGTTGATTACAATGCAACAACATTTTATTATTACGTCATATGTTTCAATACTTTCATAGTCATCCAAACGTTTGACAAAACATTTTTTTTTAGTTACGAAGATAGGAAGAGCAAAAAAAAAGTGGTTGAATAATTTCGAGAAGTATTTGTTAATAGGGGACAGTGTTTTTAATTTTTTTTTTCTTTGTTTCGTGTAACCACTATGTTATCGATAGGAACAGGGCAAGACCAACATTACCACTATGTTATTGTGTTGAAGGGGATTTTTCCATTATCAATTGTGTTCACACACAAAACTTAGTACCTGTCTGCATCCATACCTAGATCAAAAGATTCGAACCCCTTGTAACTTATTTAATTATGTACGCTTGTGCTTGTATTTGCTCTCTTCGGGTTTAAAAAAGCCTAGAGAGTTAGTTAGTTGGTTGTTTCCCACTGCACTATTCAATTTTTGAATAATCACATGTTAGTTATGAATGCATTGTTGACATCCTGTCTGATCATATATGTGTTTGGGCTGAGGCTCCGTATCTACCTACAACATTTCTTTTCTTCTTTTTCTTGTTATCTGCTTTCTATATTGAACATTAGAAACAACACATTCCCGTTAACAATATTTCATGTTATGCAAAACATTTAAGTTTATACACCATCAGAGGTGTGATTGCAACAACGTTACCACTACGTCATCCGACAAAAAAGCCAGAATCGGTATTGTTATATTTTATTTGCTCAGGTCATTTCTTTTTTTTAATATGTACAGCTATAGGTGAACATAGTAACTTAAGCCCTCAGAGTCGTAAACCAATAGATATACACCTCTGTTAACTGCCTTGTATGGGGGTAGGGGGTAGCTATTGGTGCAATACACTTTGAAGTTTTGTTTTCTAAGTGCCACACATCAATTTCATCATAGTTATCATTATTCATCCTCATCGTTGCCATTAGCCAAAATTGCCTCTTCTTTTTTACAAATTTTCGTATTGATATCGCCTTAGCAGATTAACAGAAATCGTCTGAAGTTTGAACTCGTGACCCCTCCCAATACCGTTGCAAGCTTATTTGTGATTGTTCTCCTCAATTATTCAAAGTACCTCACTTTCATATTCAAATACACTCAAGTAAAAAAAGGTTCATATCACATTAGTGATATTAAATTGTATTCTTGGGGGCCACTTTCTAACATTGTTGCCTGATATTAAAATAAGCGAAAACACACTGCTATGATTAATAAAAAAAAAACATCCATTCATTGCCAGATTGTACAACTGTATAGGTCGAGGTTCATAAGCCTCATCCATCTCATTCTAGGGACTGCATATTTTGTATACAGTTTATAGTGGAATCACAACACAGGTTGTTAAGAATATCGTCAGTAAATATGAGAATTCTTGCTGTGAAATTTCTATGCTGTTTAACCTAATAGAATTCGAATCAATGAGAGAGCCAAGTACTGAGCTTTAGCATTCCATATTAGCAAAAACCTTTATACGTACGTATTTATAACCTCAATTTACTAATGAGGAAATCCCTCTTAGCCAACCAATTAGCACATTTATATGACCTTCTATAGAGGAAGAAGACATGACATTTCCGAGCCGGTATTATTGATGTGACATTCTTAACAGGTTAATGCATCAATCTTTACGCAAACACTTAGGAATATTTGGAATACAAACAATTCTTGTGACAAAACAAGTAATTGGGAAATTCTTTTTAAGCAAGCAATCCACACAAATCTCTCTTTTTTTTAGAAAAAAGGGAAGGGCATAACATTCCCGAGACAGTATTATCGATGTAACATTCTTAACAGGTCAATGCCTTAATGTTTACACACATACATAAGCGCATTAATCTCTACACAACCACACACACACATATACAAGAATATTTGGAATGGAAAGAATTCTCAGAAAATTCCCCTTAGCCAAGCAAATCACCAATTACATGACCCTCTCTCTCTCTCTCTCCTTTTTATAGAGAAAAAAGGTCATGACATATCCAAAGCTAGTATTATTGACGTGACATTCTTAACAGGTCGACGTCACATATACACACACGCACGCAAGTAGATAGTAAATATGCCTTTGAGGCCAATTCTGATTTCTTGACCAAACGATCACAAAAACCTCAAAAACTCACTTTCTCTCCCCGTTTCGCGCCTCATTTATTACGCTGACGATGTTTCACGGCGCAGAAAAGCAGTGATGAGTGAAAGATGCACTCTCATCCTCTCATCCTCTCATCCTCTCATCCTCTCATCCTTGAAGGATGAATCCATCTTATCGTAATTTTCCAAGTCCCGGGGCCAAATGTTTATATATCGTGACCTTTGTAAACCTACCTCGGGAACGATGTGCCACACACGTGCGCGCCTATCTATGGGTAGATCACGTTCCGCGCCTCATTTATTGCACTGACGATGTTTCGCAGCGTAGAAAACAGCGCCAAAACATCAAAAATTCACTTTACTCATTTGGCGTTCACCAAAACCTCAAAAGTTCTGGTCAAATGTTTATATATCGTGACCTTTGTAAACCTCTCTCGGGAACGATGTGCCACACACGCGCGCGCGCGCTGCTCATTTATTGCGCTGACGATGTTTCGCAGCGAAGAAAACAGCACCAAAACATCAAAAATTCATTTTACTCATTTGGCGTTCACCAAAACCTCAAAAGTCCCGGTCAAATGTTTATATATCGTGACCTTTGTAAACCTCTCTCGGGAACAATGTGCCACACACACACGCGCGCGCCTCTTATTATTTCCGTATTGTGACTCAAGCAAACAAACAAATAATTATTTTTTTATTTTTTTAAGATTCCTGGCCCCTAACTCCTCAAAAAAAACTCACTTTCTCTCATTTGTTGCGCAGACACAGCGTGATGAGTAAATAATGCACTTTCTCATTTTTGAAGTACGAATGCACCTTATCGTAATCTTCCAACTCCAGAGCCAAATGTTTATATATCGTGATCTTTGTAAACCTCTCTCGGGAACGATGTGCCACACGCGCGCGCGCGCGCCTATCTATCATGGGTAGATCACGTTCCGCGCATTTATTTGTTGCGCTGACACAGCGTGATGAGTAAATAATGCACTTTCTCATTTTTGAAGTACGAATGCACCTTATCGTAATCTTCCAAGTCCCGGGGACACCAATGTTTGTATATCGTGACCTTTGTAAACCTCTCTCGGGAACAACACACACACGTGCGCGCTGGTGCCTTTTATTATTTTCGTATTGTGACTTAAGCAAACAAACAAATATTTTTTTTTTATTTTTTAAGATTCCTGGCCCCTAACCCCGCCAGGGTGCGTGGTGGGCGACGAAATCATCACAAGTTTGGATTTGTACTGCGAATGTTGTCAAAAATTCAATCAATGTTGTTCATTCTCAATGCTAGAATCTTACATAGATTATTCTCTAAAACGAAAATCGATAATCATGTGCAAAGCGATTTGGAAAAATTGAAATCAATTTTCGATTCGTTGAGAGCATCAACTCAAACGTTAGCTGAGCTTACACAGCGAGAAATAATTGTTTCATCCGAGGTGAAATTATTGTTTTCACGCAACGTGCAAAGTATATTGCAAGCGTTTCCAAAACTAACATCATACAATAATGCAATTTTAAAAACAACGACAGGTGTTGAACGTTCATCGTGGCTTCGAAACCTCACCCATTTTTTTTGTTCCGTGCCCGCATATTGGAGTGATTCGCAATTCCGCTCGCAAGTTTTTATTTTTCTTGAAAACGTGTGCTCGATTGGGAAATAACGTCATGTTGTTTTCGAAAGAATTGCAAGCACAAGAAGTAATCGCTATGTTACCCGCTTCGACGAATACAACCCCCCCCTCGCCGCTGCCGTCGCCGCCGCAAACAACAACAACCGCAACCCCCCTCCCCGAACCCATTCAGCTTGCATCCTCTTCAGCCCGAAGAGATTCTATTTTTTTCAGCTTTCCCACGGTCCTGAACGAAGAATCCACCACATCCCCCTATAACAATCGAATCAGAAGCGAATGCGGCGGAAGCGAGCACAGCAACAGCAGCATTCGCTTTGGAAATTTTTATCTCGACAGACAACAAAAGCTGTATTGTTGCACATGGAATTTTTCAACCTTTTCGCGTATTATTTTTATGGAATCACAAGCACGAAACAAAAGCGTCCACCGTTTTCGTTTCAGGCATGGTTGAGTTTTTTTTGTGTGCTGGTTCTCACAGAGCTGGTGGGGGATCGCCCGTTTCACACACCACACCCTGACGGGGGCGTGTGGAATAGAGAGACCGAGGAAATGATCGACAATACATGCATGGGTGGAACTGTCAACGCCTGTTCATTTGCTATTTGTTCCCCACAGGATATTGTGCGCATCGAAAAGTCTTTTGTTGAAAAAAAAGTATAGCATTGTTCGTTTGTACCACATGCACAAGTGAATCGGTCAAGGGGGGGGGGTTATTGCTAGGACATTGACTATAGCGCTCATTGTGTTTTCACCAAAGGAGAGGTGGTCGCGTGGGTTGTGGGGGTTCCTATATAACGTACCAGTTTCTTCTTTTGTACATCATTATTATAGTGAACGTCAATCGTGGCAGTTCAGTATTCTTTAATTTGTTTGTCTGGCAGTATACATACATACATATCATCGTGGAAGTTTTTTAGTGAGCTACAAGTTTTATTTTGAAGTCTCTCTATCTCTCTTGAAAGGTGAACGTCAATCGTGGCAGTTCAGTATTTTTTAATTTGTTTGTCTGGCAGTATACATACATACATATCATCGTGGAAGTTTTTTTTAGTGAGCTACAAGTTTTTTGAAGTCTCTCTATCTCTCTTGAAAGGTAAGTTTTTATTTTTTTTATGATATATTTATATTTTGTTTTGCGTCTGATACACACATATTCAAGAGGAGTCATAAAAAATTGACACACACACTTACATGTCGCATATTTTTTACCTCCTACAACAGTGCGCGCGCGCACACACACACACACACACACACACACACACACACACACACACACACACACACACACACACACACACACACACACTGTTCGCGTCTAATATATATATATATGTGGAAGGAAAAAAATGTCTAGCATTTTTTCAACTTTTTTTTCCTTCTGTTTCAGTGTGCTTTCCCCTACCACCACCACCACCACAACCCCCCCCCCCCAAAAATTTCTCTGTATATATAAATAACAGAGGAAAAAATGGAACCGCAACCAGGTCCCTCCGGTCTTTGCGGGAAAGTGGCATGTCGCAACTGTGGAAAATTAATTTCTAAACCTAATATTGCTAGGCATTTGAAAAAATGTCGTCTACCGGAACATGATGTCGTAGTCCCCCCGGCAAAGAAATCTCGCATTGATGCGCATGAAGGCGGCGGTGCTTTGAATAAAAGTGCACGCATCATGACGTATAAATCTGGAAGTGACGAAAAATGTGACTCGAGCATCTTCCTCGACAATGTGAAATCTCTAGTAGTTGATCAATTACGGGATTGCATCGTTAATGTTGCAGTTAAAATTCATCTCGTCTTGACCCTGCTGTATGAGAAAGTTGTCTCGTCCGAGTCAAGCACTTTCAGCTTTTACGTAGGGTGTGAAGGCTTACACGAAGGCAATCACGACGATTTGGAGGAAATTGTGACACGGCTATTTGAGCACCTGACACAAAAACAAGAAGACTTTGAAGGTCGCGGAAGTGGATGGAGTTTTTGCGGTCGCAGCCAGATGTTACAGCTTCAAGTCTGCAATTTCAAACCATTACGCAGCACACAAAAAAACAAACAAAAAAAATGCAAAATGCAGTGTTGAACATAAAAAGTAATGATGCGAAGAGTTTCCTATGGTCTGTCATCGCCGCATTACACCCAGCTAATAATCACCCCCAACGTCTGTCCAATTACAGAGGATATGAGGGGGGATACGAGAATATGATGAGAGGAATTTCCTATCCTGTGCCCCTGAATATGATCAATCAATTTTTAAAAAACTATAGAGAGGAAAAAAGAGAAGATCTCGATATTTCTGTGTTTGGGGTTGACGATTCCGGCAACATTCGTGTGTTAAGACCTGCGAGAAGCCAGAATAATGTAATTCGACTCTTGCTTGTAGATGGCCGTTACAGTTTGATACGGAATTTCTCACGATTAGTAGGAAGACAGATCAGCAAGGATCACGATAAGATCGACATTTGCGATCGATGTTTGAGAATTTTTCGCGTGGGAAAGAAGACGAAAGAACAGCACAAGTGTTTTGGCTCCGTGAATGCAGAACCCGAAGATGTCATGCCGGAACGCGGAACCAAGATGAACTCCACCATCCCGCTGTCCTTTATGCCGACTTTGAAAGCGTCCAAGTTCCCATGACGTCTTGCAACCCTGATCCCTCTACCTCAAGCACGATCCAAATTTTTCACCACGAGCCTTGCAGTTTCTCCATCTACGGAGAAAAATTGAATGATGTCATCTTGTATTGCGGACCTGATGCGGCAAAACATTTTGTTAAGAAGATAGCGGAATGCGCGAGAGAACTTGCACCCAGCCTGAAAGGCTCTTACGTTTCTCCACCTGCTCTCACGACGGAACAACAGCGGAGACATGACACGGCGACAAGATGCGCGGAGTGTGACCAAGCTTTCACCCCCGAAAATCACAAGGTTGTACACCATGACCATCAGAATGGATTATTCCTGAGCACGATCTGTAATTCGTGCAATCTTAAGATTAAGGAGTCGCATTTCGTTGCCGTGTTTCTGCATTACACGGAGAAGTACGATACGCATCTGTTCGTCAAAGAGCTCTACAACATAACGACTCGAATCAGCATCATTCCGAGAACGAGTGAGAAGTACATCGCGGTGAGAGTGTGGATCCCTCTCGAAGAAGGAGGAAGTGTGGAAGTTAGAATCCTGGATTCGTACAATTTCCTGTCCTCCAGCCTGGCCATCCTTGCAGCTCAACTCGGCGACGAAGATCTTGTGGCCACCAAGCAAATGTGTTTTTCGGGAGGAGATGAAAATTTGAATCTGTTGCGTCGCAAGGGCGTCTACCCCTACGAGTACGTCAACGATTTCGACAAATTTGACGAGACGGAACTTCCACCCCGGGAGGCATTTTATTCCCATCTCACGGAGGACGTCTGTTCCGAAGAGGACTACGAACACGCCCGTAGTGTGTGGACGGCCTTCAATTGCCAAACTTTTCGTGATTATCACGACCTGTATTTGAAATTGGACGTGACTCTCCTCATGGACATTTTCGAGTCGTTTCGCAAGAGATGCATCTCGATCTACAAGTTGGATCCTGCGTATTTCTTCACGACGCCGGGATTGACTTGGGAATCGATGATGAAATACACCAACATGGAACTGGGACTCATCGCAGAGAAGGAACAGTATGCCTTCATGGAGAGTGCGATACGCGGTGGCATCGTCCAATGTCCCCGACGCCATGCTCAGGCAAACAATCCTCGTACGCCTGGTTACGATGCATCGAAGCCCAACACCTACATCGTCTACTGGGATGTCAACAACCTGTACGGCCACTCCATGTCCCAGTGTCTTCCCATCAGCGACTACGCGTGGATGACCAAAGAGGAACTCTCCTGCGAGGATTTTTTTCTCAACTGGAGCGAAGATAACGAATGGGGCTGTTTCTTGGAAGTGGATCTCGATTATCCCGAAACGCTTCACGAGAAACATCACGGATTGGCCCTGGCCCCCACCAAAGAGAAGCCACCTGGAGGATCATCGGAGCCAAAACTCATACTAAGCGTGGAGAACAAGAGGAATTACGTTGTGCACTACCGACTCCTTCAATTCTACGTGCGTCACGGCTTGCAGCTGAAGAAAATACACAGAGGATTGAAATTTAGGCAGAGCAGGTGGCTGGAACCCTACATAGCCGAGAACACGCGACGCAGAGCGCAATCGACATCGCCTGCAGACAGGGATCTGTACAAACTGTTCAACAACGCCATCTACGGCAAGACGATGGAGAACGTGCGCAATTACATCGACGCAACGTTGGTCACGGACGAAAAGAAATTCGAAAAGATTGTCGCGTCCCCCTACTTCAAAAACTTCACCATTTTCGACGAGAATCTGGTATTCGTCGAGAAGAACAAGAAGCAAGTGATGCTCAACAAGCCGATTGCCATAGGTGCCACCGTCCTTGAACTATCAAAATTGCACATGTACCAATCGTACTACGACCAGTTTCAACTCTTTTACGGAGATAAAATCCAAATATGCTACATTGACACGGATAGCTTCATTTTTCTAATCCAAACACCAAGCCTCGAACGTGATCTGAGTTCGATGAAGCATCTTTTTGATTTCAGTAACTTACCATCAGGCCATCACTTGCATTCGACGGAAAACAAAATGACCATAGGAAAGTTCAAAGACGAAGCGGCTGGTAATTACATCAGCGAATTTGCGGGGCTTCGTGCCAAAATGTACTGCGTCAAGATTGCAGATAAGAAAGAGATCAAGAAAGCGAAAGGGGTAGGAAGAACAAGTACTGCTAAATTCAACATGAAAGACTACAAAGAATGCCTCTTTCATGGTGAAAAAAAACTCAGCACAGATCATCGCATTGCGAATACTTTACACGAACTGTACACGATGCGCGTAACCAAGGTCGCATTGGATGCAAGGGACAACAAGTTGCGTGTTCTCGATTGTCAAATACATACCAGAGAGTGGGGCCACTGCAATGGAAGCGATAAATGTGACGTGTGTTAACTGTAACCCCATAGCCATGAAGTCCGCTGTGTCTTTTGCCATTTTTCAAAAACAGAAAAAAATGAAAGGGGAGCCCTAGGGCGATGAAAAGTTGGAACTCGCTATTATGTTGTTAAGGCTCGCTCTAAACACGAGGCTCATTAAATTCAACTTTTATTATTTTTTTTCTTCATTGTGCTTTAACGAGATAATTATATGTTAGAGTCTTTTTGTATTGCGGACTGCTGCAGATAAAATCTTCTTTTTTCTTCATTCGATCTACGAAGGGGCACAGCATGTAGAAATTTAATTTAATTTAAATAACAGGGACAATGAATCTTTTTGGTTTCCGGAAACAAAGCAACATGGAAACTCCACTACCAAATTCCAATAACCTTTTACCTTCCGTGTTACCTAAACTCAACGGTCTGTTGATCATTCACCTCAACAGCATTTGGACGAAATTGGATGAAGACGTCGGCAAAACTTTTTACATCTTCAACAACAATTTACATTTTTACGAAATTCCGATCGGTGGGAAACTTCAAATCACCGTGAATCCGGAAAACGTAGGCGAAATCAAAATATCTACCGGCAAGAACATTTTTCGAATCAAGCACGACAAGATGCTTTCTAACATTACGTACGATGTTTCCGCAGGAGATTATCTTTACGTTCAACTCCTGGGAGATTACGACAAACTCGTTCCTCTCTTCGTAGAATTACGAATCGTCTATCCTATTATAAATAACCGTTAACCAAAAATGCCTAACGATATTTTCGGCAACACCAAGCGTGTAGACCACGCAGAAGAGATTCTCATGCTCGACGTCCGAATTAAAAAGTTGAGGAGCGATTTGATCGCTTTGCAGGAGACCTTAAACAAAAGTTTAGAGTCCGAGATCGCTACGCTCCAAACGCAATGTCTCGACCCCATTCTGAAAATCGATTCCGAACTGAAAACGCTCATAAAAAATTATGTCGACGTACCTTCTTACGACAGCGTTCAAAATATACAGTTGAGCGTGGATTCGCTTCAAAATGATTTGGCCAAATTACAGCAATTTCAATCGAAAAATGAAGATTTGGAAAAATTGAAACTCGAAATCGAAGAACGAACTTTCGCAATCGAAAAGAATTTCTCTGAACTTCAAACCGTCGTGAAGGATATCGATGTAGAACGCTTGCACGTCGTTGTTTCCAAATTACAAGAAGAATTCACCAGTACGTTGGAAGAAATTAAATCCAAGTTACAGACTTTGGAAGATACAATGACGAACCTACCATCGTCGGACGAACTGCAGGTTATCGGTAAAAGCGTCGCGAACATAAAAATTCAATTGGAGGCTTATCAAGATTTCGAACACATTCAAACCACCATCGCTACGCTTCAGGCGTCTCTGGAGTTGATCAACGATGAAATTAAAAATATTCGCGCTGAAGCGAGTGCGTTGACGAGTATTCAAGATACGTTAAGCACGGTTCAGCAGAAGATCGAATATTTAGAAAATTTGAACGTCGAATCCAATCTTGCTCATTTTCATCATGTCCTCGACAACATACAGGGTGACTTGGAATCGTTACGGACGAGCGTACCTTCGAAGGAAGATTTGGAAAAATTGAAAACGGCAGTGACGGCGCTATCCGAATCGAGCGACATCAAAAGTTCGTTGAGCGATCTCGAGAGTAGGGTGGCCAATCTCCCCACCTCCAAAGAATTGCACGCTTTGAAAAGGAACATATCACGTATGCTGAAACGACTGGAAACGGAAACGGTGAACGTGGAACAGATTCGAGACGAACTTGCTTGCTGGTGTCGACGCTGCCCACTTCGCAGAGCGTCGCCGACCTTCACACGCAGTTTACAGAGATGCGAAGCATCGTGAACGATCTCACCGAGAAGAGCTCGAAATTAAATCAAGTCGAGAACCTTCAGAGTATTGTCGTCAACATCAGGGATCAAGTTGGAGTGCTGGAATCCACGCAGGAATCGACGCTGGCCTCTTTCGGGGCAAAGTTGCAAGAACTCAACGAAAACTACAAGCAGTTGAACGTGGAAGTGAAAATCAAACCGTCATTTTCTACAGTAACGGATACCATAGTCGAATATTTGTTGCCCGTACAAAATACACTGGGACAGCTTCACAGCAACTTCGTTAGCGTCGATACTAAATTCGCCAAACTGCATTCTCTGCAAGCCATCGAAATCAACAGAGAATCTCCACGTTCGTCGAAGGTAACAAACTGTACATGTTACATCCTTATCATCCGTACTACAAGTTTCTCCTCGATGGCACAATTCAGATAAACGAATTTTCGTACTGGTCTCACGGCAGAAAAGCTAGCGTTCCCACCATGACCTTGATATCAAATCGTGGTGTTCAGAAAGCAGGAAACATTCCTCTGGCACGTTGGAACGAAACGCGCAACGTATATGAAATACACGAAGACGAAGATCTTACCGTTTTCGACGTGAGTGCCGGCGATAAGCTGATCATTCAAAACACAGGTGAGGTGCCACCCTCTTTGAATCCCATCACGCTGGTGCTTCTCTTCAAACGTAATCTCTAAAAAATGTCTAGGCAAGCCATCGTCCAAGAATTGCATAAACCTGCACGCCGCAACTACGAACGTTTGGCCGTGGTAACCAAGGGCATCGACGACCTCTGGCAAAGTGACCTCGTGGAGATGAGCAGCGGCAATCTAAAAAACGTACATAAATTGAACAAGGGCAACAAGTACCTCCTCACAGTCATAGACACATTTTCGAAATTCGCATGGGCTCTACCTTTGAAGGCGAAAACGGGAACATGCGTCACGGAAGCATTCAAGACAATTTTTCGCGAAAGTGGCGACAGACGACCACGGTTTTTGCAAACAGACAACGGTAAAGAATTTTACAATGCCGTATTCCAAAAGTTTATTCAAAAACATGACATTCGACATTATTCGACATTCAGTCACATCAAAGCCAGCATCGTGGAAAGATTTAATCGAACCTTGAAAACACACATGTGGAAACGATTCACGCTTCGGGGAAATTACAAATGGGTCGACATTCTGCCGGAACTCGTCGATACCTATAATGATACGGTACACAGAACGATAGGCATGAAGCCAGCTGACGTTACCAAGTCCGACGAGCAGCGTTTAATTTCTACAGTTTACTGTCCAAAGTACACTCCCACGACAAAAAAACCTAAATACAAAATTGGAGACCAGGTGAGGGTCAGTAAATTGAAGCGAACGTTCGACAGGGGTTTCACACGAAACTGGAGCACGGAACTTTTTACCGTGGTTCGAGTTCTACCCGGAAACCGTCACACGTATATAATAAAGGACAGTGGCGGTGAAATTTTATTGGGGCGCTTCTACGAGGAGGAACTCTCTAAAACGAAATACCCCGACACGTACCTTATCGAAAAAGTTTTGCGTAAGAGAGGCGACAAACTTTTGGTGAAATGGCTGGGACTTCCGGACACGAGTTGGATCGATTCAAACGAAGTGATTCTATGAGTGCGTGGAATGTCGTGAAACGTCTACCTGATTCGGAAAATCGAAAGAAGAAAAGGAACGGCGAGTTGCTTCCCGACAGCATCCGCTGCCTGATCGTAGGTCCTTCGGGGTGTGGGAAAACGACACTCCTTTTTCACGCAAGGTCGTCACAAAGGAATGGCTTGCTTCTTCCTAGCTCAAACGTTTTCCAAAATTCCAAAACAGTTAGTACGCGACAACGCTAATTTCATATGTTTGTTTCGTCAAGATCACACCAACCTCAAGCACGCGTACGATGACTACGTAGGCGGAGACATGAACTACAATCAATTTTCGGAACGCTGCTGCTCCCACTGTTGGAACAGTGACGATTTCGGATTCGCGACGATCGACATGACGAGGAAACCCAACGACGGAAAATACAGAAACAAAATCAACGACTTTCTAAACGTTGCAACGTTGTGAGAAACGACGTATATAAATAACGTTATGACGAAACGAAAAATCGAAGACGAAAATCTCAAGCTTCGCGATTACCTCGCGAAACGCTTCAAAGGTTGGAAATCCGAGAATCGCGGATTCTACGAAGAGAAGAAACGTCAAGATCAGCCTGTGATCGACGCCATCAGCGATCTAGGTAAAGAAATTAAAGGCGTCACGGAACAAAATAAAAATTTGATCAACGAACTCGTACCGCTCGCAGCTAAAAATTACGCCGTACCCACGCCCATTTCGAGCATTCCTTCGACGCCGTTCGAACTGAAGGACGTACCGGCACGACGTCGAGCCATAGGTAGCACGTCGTCGTCTTTGGATAAGATCGAGTTGGGACCTTTGGCACGAGACTACCTGAGCACGGGGAAATTCGACAAGGATGAAGTGTTCGGATTGTATCCGAGCATGGAGAGCAACGAAGGCGGCGGTGTGGTTTGGAAGATTGGAAAATCGAAGGTGACCTTCGAAGGCAACGACATTAAAGTTAATTTAGGCGAGAAGGATAGTTGGAACAGGTATCCGGGTACGGTGGGACTGTGGGAACTCGTTGCCAAAAAGCAGCCGAAAGATTACACCGACGAAGATTACCAAAGTTACAAGGAAATTTTGATCATGACGGATGCCTTGTACCAGAACAACGACGCCTCGCAGAATAGAGTGAAATCGAGCAGCGGTGAGAAGTACAGAAATCTCATCAAACCGATTTGGAACCAGGTCAAAACAGGCAGCGGCGTCAAACTCTACAACACGTTACCCAAAGAATTTGTTTGGGTGGACGACGTGCGCAAGCTCATAGACCGATTGTTGGTTATTGCAGGAGAGGAGAATGCAGGCAATCGTAATTTCTACAACGAGAAGGTTAGCATCGTGGACATGATCAGTGCCAAACTTTCCAACTTCATCGTGAACGACGACAAGGGCATAGGTTACCTCATCAAAATTATCAACACGCTGCCTCCAAGATTCTGGAACGTGGCCGAAGGAAAGGGACTCGTGAATGACATCATCAACAAGTTACCTTTCGAGATGCATTTACCTGGCTACCAGTACTGCGAACCGGGTACCAAACTCGAAAAAAGATTGGAGAGAGGAGACAAGGGTGTGAATCCGTTGGACGCCGCATGCAAAGATCACGACATCGCTTACGCCACCACTCGCACCGATCTGGATGCACGTCACGAAGCAGACAGAAAGTTAGAGCACGCAGCTTTCGAAAGATTCGTCAGCAGAGACGCATCGCTGGGAGAAAGAGTTGCGGCACTGGGCACCACCATAGCCATGAACACAAAACAAAAACTTGGGTGGGGTATATAAATGACATACAGTAAAAAAAAAACATCATGTCTGGTATAACCAACTTGCCACACGAACTGCTGTGTAAAATATTCAAACATGCAGTAAACGGAGATTGTGAGGATATAAAAAAACTTTTGATCATAGCGAGATCAACGCCGGAATTTCGCATCCCTTGTGAAATGGCTGTCAAGGATTATCTTCGGGAGATTAGCGGCATGAGGTGCGGCGATCTCGACACTCTTCTTTCGCTCGCAGGGGAAAAATTAAACAATAGATTAGATGAACTGCACGAGGCGAGGCAGGGGAGAAGACGATTCACAGATGATTGGCATAAGTCGAAACAAGAGATGGAAGATATCATCACGCACATCATTGCGTTTTCCGAAGCACAAACTTTCTTCCTCTAACACAGACAAAAAAATCTTCGATACAAAAATCTCGTGAAAAAAAAATATATATAAAATAACACACATCGTGAAAAAAAATAATCTTCGGTGTATATATAAATAACACACATTGTGAAAAAAATTAAATTTCTCTAACACTGAAATTTTTCTCCTTCGATATAAGTGAAAAAAATGAGTGATCTCCAAGCATTAAAACAAATGCTAAATTTGTCAGTCGAGTATGTAAAAATTCAGGAATTAGAAGTCGACAAACCTTACACGATAACTTCCGGTTCAATCGTTTCTACCCAGTACGGTCCCAAGGTGCGTCTGTTGCTCAACGCACAATACAGTCTATTTTTACCGGATCGATACGCTAACATGTTATCCGATGAGAAGCTATCTATTTTAATCGAGAACAAAACTCGAATCGTGTACAAAGGGACAAAGGAACTTCTTGGTAAGAAAACGAAGCACGTAATAGAATTTGTTTAACAACGCTGCGCGGAGTATATCCTTGAAAAAAAAATTACACAAAACAAAAAAAATCTCGGAACATACATATATATATAAATAACATACCGTAAAAAAAATTACACAAAAAAAAATCTCAGAACATTTATATATAAATAACATACCGTGAAAAAAACATGAAGCCCAAGGGTGTCGTGTACCAGATACCATACTCCAATCTAAAAAATCTAGGTGCCCTCGATGGGTTACTCACCAAGAAACAACGCGAGAAGAAACGTTCTTGCTTGACGAAAGGACACGGAATGAAATTACTTCTCAGCACACCTCAATTGAGACGCTTGCAGCGTTCGCGGAAACAGCAAAAGATCGGAGGTTTCATATTCAGCATCCCGGCCATCCTTGCGGCATTGGGGGCCGTTGGAAGTTTGGCCGGCGGAAGCGCCGCCATCGCGAAAACCGTCATCGACTCGAAGAAGAACAAGGCGAAATTGGAAGAACAGAAACGTCACAACCTGGCTATGGAGAAGAAGGGGAAAGGTATGACCAAAAAGCAAAAAAGCAACCTCGATGCTTTGAAGAAATATAAAAAAAAGAAGAAGCCCTGTCCAACTTCGATATTGAATCTCTGATCGAACTGTTGGGAATAAGAAACTTCAGGGGTGTTTTCATGTCCGATTCTCTACCCTCTGCTGTGAAGAAAAAAGAGTATGGCGTGGTCAACCTGGACAGTTACAAAAATCCTGGTACACATTGGATATGCTACCTCAAAATTGACGATAACAATGCATTTGTTTTCGATTCGTTCGGTGGCACACCGCCTGCCAGGTTGGTGAAGTATCTCAGTGTTGCCAACCTCTACTACAATGACAAACGCATCCAGGGTTTCACCGATGTTAACTGCGGCCACCTATGCCTTTCCGTTCTCGCATACATGTCTAAAATAAATAACCCATCGGTGGAACATTTTCAGAAAGCATTGTGGAATCTTAAATACGATGGGCGTGTTCCATCTCACGAGCGAATCTTCAATCTTGAAACTCACGCTGCACGGCGACATCGTCTATCCTAAATCCGTAGCTCTGCGTGCATTCTACAGCATGTACCTCATACCTAACGTCACGCAGCACAACAACAAAATTAGCGTCGGAAGCGAACACATCGTCGTCACGCCAGGCCAATACAATCTTTCCACTTTGCAAGCTCAGTTACCCAAAGGCACGTACCTTTCTCAAAATTCGGTCACGCACAGAGTGGAAATCGTGTCGGCGACGGAGACCGTGGACCTGGGTACCATGGGTGAACTTTTAGGTTTCGAGAACAACACAAAACTCGAAGCTGGCATCAAGCACACGGCAGCAAACATTCCTAAATTTCTGGCCATAGAGACTCTGAACGTTCACTGTAACGTGGCGGAAGGAATGATCACTAAATCTTCGGACGGGGAGTTGCTGGGAAGTCACAAGCAGACGGGAATCATAGCCACGTTCAAACCAAGTTCCGAATTCATGGAACCGATCATCTACACGCCCTCTTCGCCGATCTATTTTCCAGTATGTCGCAACCGCATAGACGACATAGAGTTGGTGGTGACGAACGAGAAAGGAGAGGTGGTGGATTTCGCAGGTGCAACGACCACTGCCATCGTGGAGATCAACGTATAATAAATAACACGCATAGTGAAAATGGAACAAATCGAAAGTTACGAATTGCAATCTTTCCCTCCGAACCGTCGCACGTTCGCCAATCTCAACGAAGCGAACAGGGAGATCGAATACGACGTGGACGTAGGGGACGGGTTCGTTCATCCTCACAGAGCGAACTTCTACCTTCAATTCGACGTGGTGAAGAAGGAAAGCGGAGACGCGTTTCCGCCCAATGCAAATTTGATACTCGTGGACAACTTCGTGCCTCACCTGTTCTCGCAGGTGGAGGTGAGGAAACACAGCACCGTCATAGACAGAATAGACTATCCAGGCATCACGTCGACGGCAGTGGGAACATTGAAATTATCCAAAACGGATGCGGCATACTACCAGGTGGGAGGATTCGAAGCGGGGACCAAAATATCGACTAGAAGTCACACGGTGCTTTTTCCCATGCGTCTGCTACCGGGATTCTTCTCCGACTACAAAGAGATCATGTGGAAGGGAGGATTGCGCGTCACGTTTCGAAGAGCAGCCAACGACAACGACGCACTGATGCGATACACCAACTTGAACGCCGACGGCACGCCGATAGCCAACACATTACCCGAAGCAGCCAAGTGCGTCATACGGAGCATGGAATTGAGAATGCCGATCGTGGAATACGAGACGAACTACGCCCTCAAGTACAAAGCAGAGATCTTGAAGAATCCGCAGGTGCCGATTCACTTTCACAGTTACCAGTGCGTGCAGAATTTGGCGTCGGGAAGTCACATGGAATTCGACGTGACAACGCAGTTCAACAACATACAGTTCGACATGCCAGATTTCGTCGTAGTGCTCTTTCAAACCGGGCGCGATAACAACCAGGAAAAAGATTCCAGCAAATTCGACAACTGCAAGATCAAGAACGTTTATCTAAAGAATGGAAGAAACGAAGTGTTCCCGCACGAGAATTACAACCTCGACATGACCAAAGATGATTACCTCAAACTTTACGAAGCTTACACCTCTTTCAAACGTGTGACCGAGGGAAACGTGGACATGTACTACACTCCCAGCGAATTCAAAATCCGCAGGCCGATGTTTGTCATCAACACGACGAAGAGGAAGCAGGTGGTGGTCAACGATCGCACCAACATCAAGATCGTCTGCGAGTTCCACGACGCGCTGCCCGATGATACCGTGTGCAGCGTCATCCTGATTGCAGAGAAGTCTTTCGCGTACGACGTGAAGAACGAGGGGGTCACAGAGCAGTTTTAACAGGTTTAACATCTTTTTCTTGCACAATCAGTTACAATAAAAATTTTGTGCTTGCACAATAATAATACGAATTTCACTAGTTCAGATCAGTTACAATGTCAATTTCACCAATTATCTGTTACAATATATTTTTTTTTTCATCAGTTTTTGCACTATAGCACGAGACAATCAGAATTTGCACAAAATTTTGTTGTTTTTACATGAGAAAATTAACAATAAAATTCTTTTTTTATCGTTTCAGATGCTGTCGAACATCAAGCACACACACACTAGGGAAAAAAAGCATGCAACTTTAGTTTTTATAACACACACATTCTCCATCTTCATCAAGAAAATATTATAATAAACATAATTATTTTTATCTATCTCACAATAAAACTCTATATCCAAAAATATTACAACATCAAATAACACTAGAGTCGTTAGTACACGTTGCATGCATTACGGAGGTCCTCTGTAGAGTTTCATGGAAGTTTGAGAGAAAAAAAAAACACATGAAACTCTACAGAGGTGTGGTTATCCATAACCGCAGCCGTTAGAACCTTTTTGGGTTGGGCACCACGCACCCTGGCGGGGTTAGGGGTCAGGAATCTTAAAAAATAAAAAATAAATATTTGTTTGTTTGCTTAAGTCACAATACGAAAATAATAAAAGGCGCCAGCGCGCACGTGTGTGTGTTGTTCCCGAGAGAGGTTTACAAAGGTCACGATATACAAACATTGGTGTCCCCGGGACTTGGAAGATTACGATAAGGTGCATTCGTACTTCAAAAATGAGAAAGTGCATTATTTACTCATCACGCTGTGTCAGCGCAACAAATAAATGCGCGGAACGTGATCTACCCATGATAGATAGGCGCGCGCGCGCGTGTGTGGCACATCGTTCCCGAGAGAGGTTTACAAAGATCACGATATATAAACATTTGGCTCTGGAGTTGGAAGATTACGATAAGGTGCATTCGTACTTCAAAAATGAGAAAGTGCATTATTTACTCATCACGCTGTGTCTGCGCAACAAATGAGAGAAAGTGAGTTTTTTTTGAGGAGTTAGGGGCCAGGAATCTTAAAAAAATAAAAAAATAATTATTTGTTTGTTTGCTTGAGTCACAATACGGAAATAATAAGAGGCGCGCGCGTGTGTGTGTGGCACATCGTTCCCGAGAGAGGTTTACAAAGGTCACGATATATAAACATTTGACCGGGACTTTTGAGGTTTTGGTGAACGCCAAATGAGTAAAATGAATTTTTGATGTTTTGGTGCTGTTTTCTTCGCTGCGAAACATCGTCAGCGCAATAAATGAGCACGCGCGCGCGCGCGTGTGTGGCACATCGTTCCCGAGAGAGGTTTACAAAGGTCACGATATATAAACATTTGACCAGAACTTTTGAGGTTTTGGTGAACGCCAAATGAGTAAAGTGAATTTTTGATGTTTTGGCCCTGTTTTCTACGCTGCGAAACATCGTCAGTGCAATAAATGAGGCGCGGAACGTGATCTACCCATAGATAGGCGCGCACGTGTGTGGCACATCGTTCCCGAGGTAGGTTTACAAAGGTCACGATATATAAACATTTGGCCCCGGGACTTGGAAAATTACGATAAGATGGATTCATCCTTCAAGGATGAGAGGATGAGAGGATGAGAGGATGAGAGGATGAGAGTGCATCTTTCACTCATCACTGCTTTTCTGCGCCGTGAAACATCGTCAGCGTAATAAATGAGGCGCGAAACGGGGAGAGAAAGTGAGTTTTTGAGGTTTTTGTGGTCGTTTGGTCAAGAAATCAGAATTGGCCTCAAAGGCATATTTACTATCTACTCACGCACACTCGGGGAATGTTTGCAGAAGTTGACTTGTTCACCGAATTCAGATGTTTACTCATTGATGACTCCGTCGTTGTCGTCTATCAAAAACATAAGTACCTTGGAAACAGTGAGAGTTATCGAAAAATCTCCTCTTGTCGATTTTTTTTGGTGACGTAGAGTACGCGTAGAGAGGTCGGGTTTAGTGTGTCGGTCGAGTCTCGGTGTCCTCTGTCCACAGCGTTAAAAAATCTTAAATTGCAAATATCTCGAAAATGGTAAGAGTTATCGAAAAAATATATCGAAAAACACCCCAATCCGGTATCGTAAGATACCCCCTGTCGATTTTGGAGGTGTAGAATACGTGTACCAAGTTTTGGTGGTCCTGGGGTCAAGGGGTAAGAAGTTAACCCACTTCCCCAAAACTTTGATCACTCGTAACTTTTGAACAAATAGTCGTAGAGAGGTCGGGTTTAGTGCGTTGGTCGAGTCTCGGTGTCCGCTGTCCTCCCATACCAAAATAAACATAGGTCGTCATGGAACCAAACATTTTCCGAAAATTTTCTAAGTCCTGCGTTAAATTGCAAATATCTCGAATTTTTGACAAACAGAGGTCGACATGACCAAAGATGATTATCTAAATCTTTACGAAGCTTACACCGCTTACAAGCGCGTGACCGAGGGAAACGTGGACATGTACTACATGCCCAGCGAATTCAAATCCACAGGCCGATGTTCGTCATCAACACGACGAAGAGAAAGCAGGCGGTGGTCAACGATCGCACCAACATCAAGGTCGTCTGCGAGTTCCACGACGCGCTGCCCGAGGACACCGTGTGCAGCATCATCCTGGTCGCCGATAAGTCCTTCATCCATGACGTGAAGAACGAGAGGGTGACGGAACAGTTTTAAATATCGCCTTCGTCGAGCAAGAATGGCTTTTCTACAACCCATTACAATTTTTTTTTATCTAAAAACGCCAAGCACTCCAATAGGATGCAGAGTTTTAGGATCAAAAAACTAACTTGACAAATCGAATTTCTTAAAACAAATTGAGGGGGCGCTTGCTTGTAGTTGAGTAGTTATCATCAAAACCTATCCAACAAACCCACAATCATCATCCTAGCTCAATTAGGAGCCGAGAAAATCAATGTCTTGGAAAACGTCTTAAAACGTCTTGGAAAACGTCTTTCTTGACAGACCGGAAGTAACATCTTGACAGACCGGAAGTCGACTTTCTTAAAGATTAAGATATTTGTCTTAAGATGTTTTACAAGACATTAAGTATCTCGACTCCTATGGGACCTACAACAATATAACTTTTTGGTCTATTGCCTTCACGGATCTCCCCTAACTCAATCGCCTTTTGGATTCAGAACAACTCGCATATGTGATGTGGTCAGCACCACGCAACCGGTCATTTTTTGTCTATTAGCCAAGACACACCAGCAGACAGAAACAACCCCCCGCCCCTGCAATGATAGTCAGCCTTGAGCTGAAAATTCACATTCATAAAAAAAATCTATAGTCGGCACAGTCGACCATTTTGTGGTTTACGTAGTACCTCAAGCCATAAGCTCAGCAGGAATGGACCTACAGTTTTTTTCTGAGCGGAAATAAACCTACAGTTTTTCTTTCTGAACAGATATAGACCTACAGTTTTTTTTTCTGAGCAGAAATGGGCCTACAGTTTTTTTAAACATAAATGGGCCTACAGTTTTTTTTAGCATAAAAGTTAAAACAGTTAAGATCCGAACCACTTCCACTTTGATATCAAACGCAATAAAGAAAGGGCCTAATAATGTGTCCCGCACACACATTTTTTTCCTATCAACAACGGTACACAAACAAAAAATCCATGCTAATAAAATGTGTAGTTCTGCGAGTGTATATTTTCTTCCACAATACGTTAAGGGCTGTTAGGCTTATTTCATGGGAGTCCCATCCACAATTCCTTTACGTCTGTTAGGCTCGTTTCAAGAATCAACTCGCAGAACAGTCGCTCTAGATGATATGGAAGTTTCCACGGCAGAGCTTCGGATTATAAGGGATGCGAGGTGGCGTAATCCGCATCAGAAAATAGTCCCCATTCCATTGTCTGAACTGAACATCGCGCCCGTTTTCGATGAAAAGCCAGGAAGTACTCTTCCGCTCTCCTATTGTTCAGTGAACATGAAGATTTTTCCCCCTTCACGCAGCACAGTCGATTTCAAATACCGCTACAATACCATTTTTACATCATGAGGAGAAATACATCGTGCAGGGGCCCAAAACATCGTAGGAGAGGTCCCGTTAGGTCATAGCAGGAGGCCACATTGTAGAAGATCACACATGAGTTTTAAAAAACATCCTATTAGGTCGTGGCAGATTACGCTGAGAGCAGGTCGTAGTAGATTACACTGAGGGACCTTACAGTAAGAGGAGACAGACTTATAGGAAAATGTCGTAAGTCATTTCAAAAGTAGGTCAAAGGGCGTGGTTAGCAAATTGCAGGAGGTAAAAAATAGCTTAAAAAGTGATGCCAGAGCTTCTTCTGTCCACTTTTCTCTCATTGTAGGTTAGTTTAGTCCGTAAAACGTCGTAAAATAAAAAGTAGGTCAAAGGACTGCGCCAGAACGAAGCATCCCACCTACTACTCTAAAGTAGGTCAAAGCACGTAGAGGCTTTCGTGTAGTTTAGCACGTAATAAAAAAAATGAATAGGTTAAGTTATATCACGTAAGATCGTGGCATTCGTACCAAGTACGAGTGGGAAAAAAATGAGATGCGGTGAAAATTGCACTGAAAAGTCGTCAAACGCTATAAAATCAACAAAAAAATCGTCAAAATATGCTACCACTGAGGTTAAATCCATAAAAAAAGGGCTCGTACCAAGTACGGCGTAGAAACAGTAAGTTTACACTACTTATATATATATATATATATATATATATATATATATATATACTATATTATTTTTTCTACATTGTTTTGCAGGTTCCGGCGTGCCTATGACGCCCATACGGTCAATTTTCAGAGGGTGCTGCCGGAACCCCTCCTTACAGCGGTGAGGGAAGGGCGTGTCACGCTCATCCCTCCGGTTCCTGTTCCGCCGGCTCCTGCTGCTCCCCCTGCAACCGCTGCCTCGTCGACTCCTGCTGCCGCTATTCCACCGGCCCCTGTCCCTGCTGCCACCGTTCCACCGCCCCTCCTGTTTCACCTCCCGTCATCGATATCGAGACGGAAGCCGCTGCTTTGGTTGCAGCTCTTTCACCGGTTCCCGTCATCGATATCGCTGACGAGGAGCATATGGCAATTGAATAAACGCATCATTCAACATCTAAATACAGGTAATATTTTTCTTTTCTCACCTTTTACTCTGCTTCTGACGTATCTATTTCGGTAAGTATTTGAGGAAACTCTCTGTGGGGACTACGACTCTCAAATTGGTCCTCTAGCTTACCAATACCTGAAAGAAACAAATATTTCCGTCTGAGTTCCGGGTGGCATGAGGGATGGTCGGAAAATTCCGCCATCTCTTTCACATCTAATGCAGAACCTTGTATGTATAGTGTCTCACCCAATTTATCATACAATCTCATATCCTTCCTTGATCAGTTTCACAGGAGTTCCTTGTTCCGTGTCGACTCAAGTTCTTCAACGAGGAACGAGTGATGCCTCTTAAATGAATATAACGTAAAATGTGAAATGTCCGACGGATTGAACTGATGTTTAAAATCCGTTTATGCACCGAGGGTAATCGCTACAGAAATATACGAGGGCGTGGTATAAGTTGTCCTATGTATTGATTGAGTGACGGATTGAACTGATGTTTGAAACCTGTTTTATGAACCGAGGATGAACCGTTTAATGCACCAAAGCTGACCGATACAGAAATATACGAGTGTATGGAATATTTTTTGAAAATTTAAAATCGCTGTATCGCCACTCCTAATTGAGCTAGGAGGATGGTTGATAGCTTGTTGGACTCGGAGCGAAGTTCGTTTTCCGATGAACCAGGTTTCATTGTTCTAGGACCAGCGGTCTCCTACTTTCTTTATTTTCAATCGTAGACCCCCCCCCTTCCGACAACTCTACTGAAAGGCCTCTACGTGCAGATTACGAATATGTAATCGGATTTGCTGTACGTCAGTTAGGAGCGGAGCTAGAGCGAATTGAAAATTGCTGTTAAAGACAGTCATATCAGCCTGAAAAACATCTGCTGAAGACTGTTGAGGATTTCTGAGAATTTTACATGAGTTGCCATATCTGCCAGGAAAACATCTGGTGAAGACGGTGAACCAGCCGCAGTAGAATCGTTAGGAACGGAAATAACTGCTTTGTCATGCTTGCGTATATAAAGAAAGGCGTTCTCTCCACAACACAGTGTTCGTGAAACAGTCATCGTACGATCATGGATGTACAGTTATCAGCCGACGATCTGTTAGCATGTTATCGTGATGGATATTACACAACACATGGACAGTTACGGGAAGTGTTGACGATCACCGCGGGAGAAAGTATCTCTCTAGTAGAGGAGTATGACCGTCTACTACAGACCGTGACATCATTCGTACCCGATCTTACCGGAGAAGGATGGAGACATATTTCCGAAGAGTCGCCAGGCCCGTCATCGACACCCGATCCTGTATCCAGGGTTGCCGAGAAGAAGCAGATAGCCGTCACATCACCAGGAACTTCCAGAAACACCGCATTCGGATCAGACCCGGAACCTTTACCAGGACCGTTATGGAGACCGGATCCCTTACCCTCAGCAGAACCGTCATCCCAAAGTGCTTCTTTATCAGATAGAAGGGGTAAGAAAAGAAAACGTGATACAGTGCCTCGTGAACAAATAGGGAACATAATATTACATAACATTCAAGAACGCGAATATCCCAAATTCCGTTCCAAAGGACGTCGTGTGGAATTCAGTTTCTCGCACCCTCCAGAAAATGTCGATCCTCACACTTGGATTCGCGAAGGTGTCGAAAATCTTCTCACCTACGTTAAAAAAGACACCAAGGATGAAGACAAAATAGGTATAACTCTATCTAACATATCTGACCCCACCGTGAAAGATATTTACATCGGGTGGCATAGGTGTGACCAGTTACAAAGTGATATGGTGTGGAACATCATGTACAAAATATTGCAAAGTGCGAAAACCTTCACTGCTACAGATCGCTTAATTTTGCGAGCTGATCATGTCAACATACCTGTCGGGGGTGGGGTAAGCGAAGATATTGTTTACCTAATTACATATTAAGCACACAGAAAAGAAGTATCGTCGGTGTGCCAAATAGAAAGAAACCACTCTGTTTAGTTGAAGCTCTGGTCATAGGGAAGGCCTATGCTGATAATGACCCGTCCTATTCACAGTATCGAAGAAATAGAAATCTTCTCAAACCTGTTTTCGAACTTATGCGCAAAGCAGATGTAGATCTCGCAGACAATGCGTGTGCAGGAAGTGGAATTCCTGAACTGAGAAAATTTCAGAAAGTTCTCCCTGAATATAAAATTATTGTATACAACAATCTTCGTGATGTTAAAGATGTTTTGTTTGAAGGAGTGGTTGAAAATGCTTCCAGATTTATATACCTTCTTTATGATAACCTCAGACAGCATTATGATGTGATAGTGAACCGTGTTGGAGCATTTGCGGCAAAACAAGAATGTCGCGGGTGTAACGAACTCATATTTAAAAAAGCTCATAACCATCTGTGTAAACAATTATGTTCTATGTGCCGTTCAACTCCACCGTGTGTGCCTGAACAGGGTGTTCGCAGAATATGTCAGACATGTCACAGAATTTTCAAAAATGAGAACTGCTTCACAAATCATGTTTCTACACCATTCCGAAACGGTACAGTCTGTAGTGAAATCCAGCAGTGTCCCCGATGTGTCAGAATTATTCTAACACACAATACATATGAAAAAGTGCATAAATGTAACATGAAATACTGTACTGTATGCAACTGCGTGAAACCTATAAATCATTTCTGCTACATGGCTATACCAAAACCTAACCAGAATTCAAAATTTCTATATATTTTTTACGATTTTGAATGTTACACAGATATTCCTCACTCCGAGAAAGATAAAACTTTTCTTCATGTTCCTAATCTTATTGTAGTGCAGACGGCCTGTCACGCATGTTACAAGAAAGAGGATCTAACGGTTCCATGTTCTGTTTGTGGAACAAAAGAGTTTATATTCTGGGATGACCCTGTAGACACATTCCTGTCCTACCTGGAATTGTAACATAGGTTTTCCAACATAACCATTTGTGCACACAATGCACGAGGTTATGATTGCACGTTTCTATTACGAAGAATGCTGGAAAGAGACATAGGACTGATGCCTCCTCCTTCTGCATACGGCTATGATTATATGAAAACAGTTGAATATCAGCACCGTTTTATGTCTTGGTATGACATTGAATGCAGCAAAAATGTACGTTTCAACAACAAAAACCAACTACTTCAATACTGTATCAAGGATGTTACCCTGTTGAGACAAGGATGTTTGAAGCTGAGACAGAATTTCCTAGACATATGCAAGATCGACATTTTCAAGGATTGCCTTACAATAGCATCTGCCTGTTCACTAATTTACAGGCAGAAATTTATGCCGGCTAACACTATAGGAATAATACCTAAAGGAGGTTACCATCATGCAGATCAGATGTCCAAGTTCGCATTGAAATGGTTAACCTACGTGGAAGAACAAAATGATGTAATACTTCTTCACGGCGGACGTACTCGTGAAAAATATGTCATAGGAGGGCGTTACAGAGTGGACGGCTATCACGAGGAGACGCAGACGGTGTACGAGGCGCTTGGATGCTACTGGCATGATTGTCAACGCTGCATATCAATTAACAGGGATATGTATCCGCAAGGTGACGAATAAGATGAAACCGTTCAGGATAGTAACAGTAACAAACATAGTGACATGTTGAACACTGCAGCCTTCGGATACGAGACAACGTGTCGTAAACTTGAGGCTCTACGTTCTGAAGGATACCATGTTGTCACAATGTGGGAATGCGATTTCAAAAAAATATTGCAAGCAGATCCTGAACTCGATAGACATCTATCGACGCATCCTATCGTTTGCTGCATTCCTTTAAATCCACGAGACGCCTTATATGGAGGACGAGTTGAAACAGTCAGGACGTATTACAAAATCAAGGAAAATGAGAAATTACAGTACTATGATTTTACAAGTTTGTACCCTTATGTGAACAAATACTGTATCCTGTCGGACATCCTACCATATTTCTAGGAACTTTTATTCCTTCGGTAAATGAGGTTTTGAACATGGAGGGGCTTATAAAATGTACCATTCTGCCACCAAAGCCCTTTTACATCCTGTTTTACCTACAAAAATGCATGGAAAACTGATGTTTGTCTTGTGTAACAAATGTGCTATCAGATTAAAAGGTGAAGGTACATGCAGCCATTCCGATGAACAACGCGCACTTTCGGGGACTTGGGTCATCGCCGAGGTGCGTAAAGTTTGCAGTTTAGGCTACAGAGTACTGTCAGTATCGGAAGTGTGGAAGTATGAAACATCTATGTACGACCCTGTCACAAAAACTGGAGGACTTTTTTGCTGGTTATGTCAACACCTTCTTGAAAATAAAACAGGAAGCGAGCTTCTGGCCTTCATGGTGTCAGAATGACGAGGATAAGAAGAAGTACATACAGAAATATTTCGATAAGGAGGGTATTCTATTGGAAGAAAACAGTATCGAAGTCAATCCTGGTAAACGTACTCTGGCTAAACTTTGCCTTAATTCTTTATGGGGCAAGTTCTGTCAACGGGACAACCTTTCCCAGACGACCATCATCAAGGAATCGAAAGATTTTCTCGATAAAATGACTGATCCAAATATAATGATTGAAGCAGTCGTATTAATCAATCAGGACACCGTTTTAGTGAACTGAAAATATGTTGAACAGGCTGTCAGTCTGAACAGGAAAGTAAATGTTCCTATCGAAGCCTTCACAACATGCCATGCTCGTCTGAAACTGTATCAACTTCTCGAAAAATTGGGTGACAGGATATGTTATTGTGATATAGATTCTGTAATTTACGTAGATAGTCCTGAAATGGAATATCATCCCCCGAAAGGTGATGCACTAGGAGAACTCACCGATGAATTGACAGATTTCGGACCCGATGCAGTTTGTGAACAGTTTGTTTCAACGGGACCGAAAAGTTACAGCATGAATATAACAAAACCGTTCTCCGAATCGCAGTATATCTGTAAAGTGAAAGGAATCACATTGAATACCTCCACATAGGAATTGGTCAATTTTGATACCATGCGCGACATGATAAACAATGAGCAATCTGAAGTTATGGTCGAAAATATTTTCAGGATCAGAAGAACAAAACAGTTCCAAGTAATCAGTACATATGAAAAAAAATCTGTTTCAGCCAGTACTGTTGAAACGACGTTTCGACGAAGAACATTTATCGTATCCTTTCGGATACTGTCCTGACTAAAATATGTCTGTAGCGGTCCAGAGTTCGAATTCTTGTTTGGGATGCTAGGTTATAAAATGTGTTTGCAGACTGTCGGATCTTCATTTTTCTTCAGAATCTGTGAGACGTTTCTTCAGCATGATTCCTAAACTTTCCCATCCCTTCACCATGATGGTTTGCGGAGCATCAGGAAGCGGAAAAACTACTTTTGTGACAAATATGGTCGACTCCATCGTTCATCTCGTCGATGGAACCGTGAAGAAAATCATATGGTGTTACGATCAGGAGAACAGTATTCCGCAAAATCTTCGAGATGTGCAATATCATCACATTCACCTTTCTTGCACGTGTTGAAAAATTCACCGACCAAAATCCGTAAATCATTATTGAAAAGTGCTCCGAAAAAGACAATTCGTTTCATCAGCGAATGCTGCCTGAACGTTTTAAAAGGAAACGTGAAAATTAAACCGTCCACAAAACGTCGTCTGACACCTTACAAGTCGGTCTTACGCAATCTGGTGAAACCGAAAGTGAACATCGAAAAACGAAGAAAACTTCTTGTGCAAAAAGGTTCATTTCTACCCTTACTTCTAGGTTCTTTGTTATCGGGTCTTCTCGGTACTCTCATTCCTCATTGAGAAATGACATCTTCCTACAAAAAGATGATCGTCCTTTCACCGGAACAGCTAGCACGTATTCGTGGTTCCGACTCGTCTGTAGCTAAAAAATTATCCGTTCTGGATAAAAAAATGAATGATATTCTGAAAATGAAAAATATATCAGACGATCAGAAATGGCGTCTTTACAGAAAGGAACTGGACGAGTATTTATGGCTGAGTCGAAAATCCAAAGAACCATTACAAATTCCTATTGTACAAGATAACGACGGTTCTTCTACTATTTCGCCAGGATCGACGTATTTTCCTACGAACCTAGCAGAGACGTTACCCCGTAATACACGTCATCAGTTACAAAATATCATCGACGAGTACCAATCTACGGCTCAACATTTGATAGACGAACGTCAGGAAAAAACACTTCCTGATCCGAAGACGTTGAACTTCTCAGCGTCGTCTACGGATAGCCCTGGACCGTCTCATCGACAGAAACAGAAAAAGAAGAAGAAAGCGGCTGTCCGTGTTTCCAGAAAAACTACACCTTTTCTGAGAACACCTGACGCATACAAGCTGGTTCCTCTGAGAAAAAGCCGTAGACAGAGAGATCAGTCATGGGAGCCCCTAAGTTAAAACACGATAAAATCCTCACCAAAATATATTACGATCCCCGACACCGTGCTTCATTATCTTCTGTAGATCGTTTATGGAACGCGGGACGGGATAAACATATATCCCGCAATACGGTGAAAAAATGGCTGATGCACCAGGAAACGTACACTCTCCACAAACCTGCGAGAAAAAGGTTCCTCCGAAATCATTACAATGTGTGGAACATAGACATGCTATGGGAAGCTGATCTCAACGACATGACTTCGATACAAAAACATAACGATGGATACAGATATCTTCTGACAGTGATCGATGTATTCTCAAAATATGCCTTTGCATTACCGCTAAAAAATAAAACAAGCAATTCGGTAACCGAAGCTTTCAAAACTATTTTCGGACGAAGCAGACGAAAACCCGTCACACTACAGACCGACCAAGGAACGGAATTCACGAATTCTACATTCCAGAAGTTCTTAAAAAATGAAAATGTAAATTTTTCGATCGCTTCAAATTATCCTGTGAAAGCGAGTGTAGTGGAGCGTTTCAACAGAACATTGAAACAACGAATGTGGAAATATTTCACGTCGAAACAGACAAGACGTTACGTAGATATTTTACCGCAACTTCTCGAAGGTTACAATACGGCAATCCACAGTTCCATAGGAATGGCGCCTCGAGATGTAAACGAGTCTAACGTTTACATCGTGTGGAAACGTCTCAACAAAGCTGACAAACATATTTCACAGCCATCTTAAGATCTGAATGTTGGTGATATCGTACGAATCTCCGTCGTCAAAGGACATTTCGAGAAGGGATACGAACAATCGTGGTCACGAGAACTTTTCAAAATCCACACCCTTGTTCAGCGATCACCTGTACCTGTATACATATTAGACGATTTAAATGAAGAACCTGTAAAAGGTACATTTTACAAACATGAACTGCAAAAAGTTTATTCGGATCCTGACGAAGAGTATAAAATTGATAAGATTTTGAACAGCCGGGGAAAAGGTAAAAATTTGGAATACCTGGTTCGCTGGCTCGGATATCCACCTAGTTTCGATTCGTGGATCAAGGCGTCTTCCGTAAAACAGTTATCAGAAAAATAATCTCCAAAACATATTTATATCAAAATATATCGTCACCACGATCCAGTGAATAGTTTGTGTTCGGCGAGAATGGACGATAATTTCTATGTTTACCTTCCGTCATCTGCATCTTAGAATTATTTTCCGAAAAACACGCTGACCCATTTCAACGTAAAACTTGCAAAACGGATCGATCTGTCTCCAGAATAGTGGGAAGTCGGATTAGCAGAACTGCATTATTCAACTCTATACGACAATGTTTTGGAAACAGATTCTGGAACGGTAACCTTTCCTGTTCGGACGTATGCGAGTGCTGAGGACCTGATCTCTTCCATCGAAGAATCCCTCCCCAACGACCTGGAAATAAGGAGAACCGTTCTCGAGAAATTCTGGCATTTTTTGTTGGAACCGCAATGGGACTCGTCGGGATCTTCTGTTTCTACAGATAATACACTCTATATTAACGAACAATCATTCTATTTTCCTGCAGCAACATACACAATAGAGGATCTGATTAATTTCCTGAAAACAAACCCTGCTAACGTCGCTGTTCCTACTCATCTCAGGTTTTTCTTTAAAGAGGCTGTGTACAGACATCTGTCCTTGATAGGGGTTCCAAAGCCTGAATCTAACGATGCTCCAACAAATACTGTTACACCCATAGACGAGACTGATGACTATGCTAAATTTCGATATGACATATTGAAATCTATTTATTCTACGCACGCAGTGTCCAACAACGTCGTGGATAAAAAAAAACCTATATATTCATTTACTCCGATCTAGTGAAACCGCAATTGGTCGGAGGAGAAATGCTACGTCTTCTACGTCTTACCCGAAAACTGTATTCGGAAACAGATTCATCTTGCACAGTACCCGTAGCCCATCATACTTTCAATCCAATTCATTACGTTTCTCTGGATAAAGGTTCTTTCAAAACAATATAAATTGCGATGTACGATAGAAAAGGAGATCTCCTGTCTTTGAGGAACGGCTCCGTACCCACAATTGCTGTTTTACATTTTCGTAGAAAAGCAAAGTCCTTTTAAAAAACAGTAGGCCTTTATTTTTCTCAGTCTATGCCGAAAATCGAATGAATCACCATGAATTCGCAGACCGAATATTACAGTAATCAAATTCGTGGGGGGATTGGACCCATCTACCGTTCAACTAGAATTCAAAAAAGGAGAGGATTGGGCTCACTTTTCGCAGGACTCTTTAGAATGGTGAAACCTCTACTCTGGAGCGGTGCAAAAGCAATCGGAAAAGAAGCTTTAAAAACAGGCGCTAACATTATCACCGACATTGCAACAAGCCAACAGACTCCGAGAACTATCGTTCGTCAACGTGTACGTGAAGCGGGTCAAAATCTTCAAAGTAAAGCACAACGCAAAATCGACTCTGGTATGTTCCGGTATAAGAACAAAACCTGCAACAAAAATTGCTCAGTCGATGTTAAAACGTTCAGCCACCCGTATTAGAACATCTGCGATCCGTAAAATAAGCGCATCCAAAAAGCGTAGAAAAACATCCACAAAATCTAGGACAACACGCAAAAGGAAAATTAAACAGAAGGCGGCAGGAAAAGATATTTTTGGATAATAATGAAGAATAAAACTTGCATGATCTCGGAGTTCGATCTTTTCATAAAAAAACCTATTCAGCAAAATGTCGAAAAAAACTTACACGGTAGCCTGCAAGCCTACCGCTTCCATCGATAATCAGAACATACTTCAGTTTGCCATTCCACCGGCAGGAACAGATTTTCTAGATCTTTCATCTGCCTATCTTCGTCTGCTAACGCAGATGGTCAATCAAGATGGGTCTCCCATGAGTGCTTCCGAACCTTCCAACGCCCTCACAAAAAACTGCGGGGTCGTAAATTATCCTCTCCATTCACTTTTTTCACAAGTTACAGTGGCTCTCAACGGTATCGCTGTAACAGTTGCCGATAACAATTACGCATATAAATCAATCTTCGAAGCAGAAATCAATTACGGCAGCGATGCTGCGAACACGCATCTCACAAATGCCTTGTGGTACTTGGACACACCTGGACATCAACATGAAATCACCGCCGACAACAAAGGTTTTACCGCCAGAAAAGACTTTTTCCAGCACGTTCCGACAACAGGTAATCCTACGAAAGTGTCTGCCGTAGTCGAACTTATGGGAAAACTGCACATAGATTTTTTCCACCAGCCTAAATACCTGATCAACGGCGTTGAAGTACGTATCGATCTAGCCAGGTCACTTGATGCTTTTTACATCTGGGGAGATCAGACTTCACTAACCACCAGAATAAAAATGTTAAAGGCTGTTCTCGAAATAAATCACATCATTCCTACTCCTACCACCAGTTTGGCCATAGACAGAGCACTCTCTTACGCTCCTGCCCATTATCCGTTCACCAGAAGCGTCATCAAAGCTTATTCTTACGTTGCCGGAACGCAGCAGATTTCGATCGATAATGCTTTTCAAGGTCCTTTTCCGAATGTTGTTCTTTTTGCTATGGTATCCACCGCCAGCTTTCTCGGAGACTGTAAGAAAAATCCGTTCGACTTTAGAAGTTTCAATCTATCTTCTCTCCATCTTGTGAAAAATGGAGAACTCGTACCTTACGAACCCTTGCGGGTCACCACAGGAGGAAACGGCGGATTGATAACACGTGCCTATCAAACTCTATTTTCCAGTACAGGCATTCACCACGCCAATTACGGACACCAGATCACAAGGAAAATGTTCGAGAACGGATCCTTTTTCCTGATTTTCGACATAACGCCAGACTCTTCAGGAAACGACACGCACACCAGTCTCCAGGAACAAGGTATCATCGGAGCCGAGATGCAATTTTCTCCCCAGCTGTCGGAAAATATAACATGCCTTCTGTATGCTGAATTCGAATGTGCAGTAGATATAACAAAAGACAGAAGTGTTATCCTCCATCAGTGAGACCGAATTTTCTATAAATATGTGTGCTTGTGTTTCTGGCTCGCAGTGTTATCGAGACAGTTCTGATGTAGACATTATACTACCTGTGATGGAAAAACCACCCGAACGGAAAACCCGTGATATTAATCATAATAGTGACACACGTTTGCTTCCACGACTGCCAGACGCCAGATTTTACCCAGGACTCATAGAACTGACAAAAGACAGAGATATTATTATAAATATATCAAAACATATGTAACGTGAGATGAGAAAACTCATCGAACTGATAACCTGTGATGATATTTATAATAGTGATTCTTTAAAAGTACTGTCTGCCAGTACTGTACTCTCATTTTACGTTTTCGAAAACATTGGCAGCATGAACACGTCGCAGATCAGGGAGATTCTATCTCGAAACTGTTCCACCAAGAACATTTTCTACGGTGTTTACTCGAGAGATCTTTTACCTCGGACGTTTCCTACCCCTGCCTTGATAATTGCAAACACTGACACTTCCAACTTCCAGGGTACACACTGGGTGGCCTTCTATTTTGGCAAAAACAATATGGCTGAATATTTCGATTCATACGGATTTCATCCTTTCTATCCAGAATTCGTAACTTTCCTCAACCGTCATTCCTCGGTCTGGACTTACAACAACATTCCCTTACAGGGGGTGTTGGCCACGACATGCGGACATTACTGTTGCGTGTATGCTTATTACAAAGCACGCCATGTTACGACCAAGGATTTCATTCAAGCATTTCCGCCCGGTGTCAGTAAAAATGGATATATCCTACACCGTTTTCGTCAGATCTTCAAATGTTTACCCCATTGCAAGTGCCTGAGAGGGGATCAATCGTGTTGCTCTATCCACGCGATCCGGTGTCGTGTTATGCAAAATCTATATAAATGTGTGCTGCTGTATCTTTCTCTCAGTGCCGTCGAGACAGCTCTAGTGAAAACATCATGGAGCCTGTTAGGGATTCTACAATGGAAAAACACGACTAACTAGTGTTTGGATGATGCTTCCAAATGTAAAACTCGGAAACGTGTGCAACCCCTCAAAATCGAAAGTGTCCCTATCAAGAACGAACCGATGGACGAGGGAATAGATGTGACTACACACTGTGATTTCACAAAACGGCGTAGCGAGATCGGGTTTTTCCCCAGATACAATCGAATGTCCTGGACTACACAACGTAGAGGCATGTTTAGATCTCTATCTTGCTAACACATATTTTCTGAACAAGGAAAAAACAAGTTCGTAGCAATAGGATTCGAAAAGCAATCCCCTTTCAATTTGGTGTGGAAGTTTTCGCAACAGGGGAGATCACCCGTACGCATCGATTCTAAGCAGATTAGAGAACTGTGGGCTTTGAAATCTGACTTACTGAATTACGTCGATTAAATTACTTGGTTACGGGAAATATCACCGTCAGTGGTGTAAATTTTTTCGGGAAACGTTGTATCTCGATGTATCAGCATCATTCATGCGATGCTTTTATTTTCACAGCCTCTGAACTACACTTATTTTTGTGTAAACTTTTTGGCCTCTGCAGAAATTAAAGAACGAACGTTATCATAAATTGCAACCCGAAATGGAGGCTTTTGTATATTGTATCAAGAACAATATGGTTTCAGAAAAAAAAGAAGTGCCCAATTCAGTGAACTATTTTTATATTCTTTGGTACAACGAACTGATGATTGAAATATATCTTGAGAACAATCTTGGACAGACATTGACATTGTAAATAAGTTCTGTTACTTTCATGTATCTGATGTTGTAAATGAACCATTGTTCATTCTGTGTATTGTTATTTTATGTATTGTAATATAACCCTTCAGGTATTGTAAACCTTTCATATTCAATTGTAAATAAAACATTTGTATATTTTAATAAAAACTCTTTTATTTCTTGTACTTATTACAATAGAAACTGTACATCTTCCAGACATTTTCAACTGCACAGGTTTTTTTTACATTTTCACATTTGCTATGTTCTTTGCATCTTCCTGAAGTGTTTTTCACACTATTCAATTTTGGACATTCAAGTTCTTCGATGTTACGTACGGATATTTTACCATTACCTTTTTTCCAAGTAATTTTTCAAACCATTTGACTTTCTCCGTACCTTGGCATACACTATTTGATTCACAAGCACAACATATAACAGATCTCCTAATTTCTCATACGGCAGCCATCCATCTCCCCAGTTGAGACCGTGTTTGTTGGCACGGAGCCAGTAATTCATTCGGCGATACTTTTCACTCAAACAGTGTAAACCAGGCATGTCAAACTCAAAATCTGAACTGGGCCAAATACTCAGTAGTGTTAGATAAAGCGGGCCGCAAGGAAAAAATTAAATTATCTTTAATACTTTACTTTAAAGAATGACTAACATAACACTTAATAAAGTATATTGAACATTCATTGAAACTTGATCATTGCTTCTTGCCTGACAGCTGGCATCTTTTTTCTGGCACCAACTTATCAATATCAGGAGACATCTTATTTAAAGCAGCTACTTTCAGAACACAGCTAAGATGAACGTCTGATAATCTGGATGACGTTGGTGACTTGTTTCCTTTCACGAGTGAGAAAAGTTTTTCACACTGGTAAGTGCTACCGAAGATGGAAATTATTTCACACGCAAATTTGCGGGTTTCTGGAAAACGTGCAGGCAAGTACTTATAAAAGTCAGGGTTACCCACTTCGCTGTACTTTTGTTTGAAAGTTGAGTCGCATTGAATTTCAATTACTTCCATCTGCAAATGTGCTGCCACTTTTTCTACGTCAGTCGTAAACAGGGCTGAAAACAAGGAGATCTTGTCTTCGAAAGAACGAACATCGTGGAACCTATTCCCGAATTCAGTATTCAAATGCTGAATTTTTTCGGCGTACTTTTTGTAAAAAACAGGGTCCATTGAACTTGATCTGTATTTAGAACAAGTTGAAAAGTGCGTCAAGTCTTCGTTTCTTAACTGTTTTTCCCAAAGCAATAACTTACGCTCGAATGTTTTGACTTGATCATTCATGTTGGTGATTAATTGATCTTTTCCTTGCAGTTTCAAATTTAAATCTGACAAATGTTTCGTTATATCAACAAGAAAGGAAAGATCTTGTAACCACGTTGGTTGCGAAAAAAGGCTGGTGTCTTGTTCTTTCATTTCCAAAAAATGGCATAGTAGTGTATTTGGTACTATTATTGGCACAACAAATGAAGAACCATATGATTAAACAGCCCGATTTGGCTACACTTAAAACTATGCCAAGATGCCCATATGCCCCATTTGCCCAAGTGTGATATGCTCTCAATCCCAAGAATCCTGAATCCTAGTGTACAAATGAAGAACCCTCAACAGACAGATTTGGCTACACTTAAAACTAAGCCAAGTACCCATATGATCTTATTGCTTACAGTGTGCTGCTCTGTCAAAATCCCAAGAATCCTGAATTCTAGTGTACAAATGAAGAAGCCTCAACAGATTGATTTGGCCATGTGTACAAAAGCTACATCTGTGAGATTGTTGTCCATAAGTTTGTCAAAAATATGCTCTTCTTGATATTGCTATGGCTACACTTAAAACTAAGCCAAAAATGCTCATAAGAGCTTTTGCTTACACAATAATATAATGTAATATATGCTTAAATACTTGACAGTCAGTTCAGAGTATTAATATGTTAACCCGAATATTTTAATTGGACACCAGGCCCAACTTGCATATCTAGTACTAAGACAATGCATTGTGCAGAGGCCTTCTAGAATTGCTCTGTGACTCTCTCATTTCTTACATCATAAATATATGATTTTTCACCTATAAGAATAACACTACATATGGTGTCATCAGGGAGTGTATCATGGAATTCACAGATAATTTTAATGTTTGTCCTGTCATTAACCACAACTTGTTTTCTTTTTGAGGTGTTGATGACAAACATGGGAGTAGAGTAGGTGGCCCGGTTCGCCAACCGAAAATGAGGCTCGGTGAGGCTCGCAGTGTTGCCAACTCCTCACTCGAAAAAATCACCAAGGTTTTTGTTTTTGGGTATAACCTAACCTCAAGCAAGGAGCTGGCAACACTGCTTGAGGCTTGTTCTGCAGTGTTGCCAACTCCTCACTCGAAAAAATCACCAAGGTTTTTGTTTTTGGGTCTAACCTAACCTAAAGCAAGGAGCTGGTAACACTGCTTGAGACTTGTTCTGCAGTGTTGCCAACTCCTCACTCGAAAAAATCACCAAGGTTTTTGTTTTTGGGTCTAACCTAACCTAAAGCAAGGAGCTGGTAACACTGCTTGAGACTTGTTCTGCAGTGTTGCCAACTCCTCACTCGAAAAAATCACCAAGGTTTTTGTTTTTGGGTCTAACCTAACCTAAAGCAAAGAACTGGTAACACTACTTGAGGCTTGCCTTAATGGTTTGCTCTTGTAAGGCCGCGTCCGAATCGGCAGCAGATGTCGCCTAGAGCACTGTTCCATCTGGGGACTCAGCCAACCTCCGTTGTCCGAATTTGCGGCAGACGTGGAGTGGGAGGGGAGAGCAGAAAGGCGCGACAGATGCACGCTTGAACTCGCTGTGACGCTGCGCTTGGCAGCCATATTCTAACTTTCACTTTGTACAGACAACATTTACTGATTAGAGGATGTAAAACTCAGTTATATTTTAACATTTTATCGATAATACTCAATGTAGAAAAATTATAAATGATGAAATAGCGTGTTATATTTTTAATATGAGTAGTAAATAGGTGGAAATTATTGTGATGTTTGTTTGGCGTCTGTCTTCTACTTCCGTGCGATGCGCCTGCGCCCCAAAGCGCGGTGGGTGAAGTTCGGGCTGACACCTGGCGAGAAAAGTGACAACCGTACTACAAGGGGACATGTAGATTCGGACGACTTGGACGTGACTTCGACGGTACGCGAGAGCAACGGGAGAGAACGGGACGGAGTGCTTGCCAATCCGGACACGGCCTAAGGCATAAGCTCTATTTTCTCGCAGTGTGGCCAATATTTTACTTGAAAAAATCACCAAGGTTTTTTTTTGGTCTAACCTAACCTAAAGCAAGGAGCTGACAATACTGCTTGAGGCTTACCTTGCAGCGTTGCCAACATCTTACTCGAAAAAATCACCAAGGTTTTTATTCTGGTCTAACCTAGCCTAAAGCAAGGAGCTGGCAATACTGCTTGAGGCTTGTCTTGCAGTATTGCCAACATCTTACTCAAAAAGTCACCAAGGTTTTTATTTTGGTCTAACCTAACCTAAAGCAAGGAGCTGGCAATACTGCTTGAGGCTTTACAGTGCATAAAGCAATTTGCCAACCTACTGGTATTTTTGCCATAGCTTTTTACAAAAAAAAGAGAGGGAAAAAAAAGGGAAGAGTTAAACAACCGACAGTGTTGCCAACACCTACCTACAGCTTTTTTTCTTACTTGGCAAGGGCTTAGCCAATTTATATACTGGCGTAACATACATACACTGGGCAATAGAGCCGGCAACAAATATATACTGCCGTAAAAGAGAGAGAGATGGATGGATGGATGGCAACACAGTATGTGTGTGCGTGTGTGTGTATAATATGTAGTATTATTAACTAGAGTGTGTTGGCAACCCATCTGCAACTAAAAAAAAGATAGAGATACCAACGTTGTTGTAAGATAAAAAGGGAGAGACCTATTGCGACTTTTGTAAACCTCTCTCGGGGGAAACACGATGTGCTATACACACGCGCGCGCTGGTGCTTCTTATTATTTTTCGTATTGTGAGGCAAACAAACAAATAAATAATTGTTGTTTTTTAGGATGCCTGGCCCCTAACCCCGCCAGGGTGCGTGGTGCCCAACCCAAAAAGGTTCTAACGGCTGCGGCTGTAGATAACCGCAACTCTGTAGAGTTTCACGTGTTTTTTTTTTCCCCCCAAACTTCCATGAAACCCTACAGAGGACCTCCGTAATGCATGCAACGTGTACTAAGGACTCTAGTGTTATTTGATGTTGTAATATTTTGGATATAGAGTTTTATTGTGTGATAGATAAAAATAATTATGTTTATTATAATATTTTTTTTTATGAAGATGGAGAATGTATGTGTGTGTTACAAATAAAGTTGCATGCTTATTTTTTTAGTGTGTTTGTATGTGTATGTGTTTTTGATGTTTCGACAGCATCTGAAACGATAAAAAAAGAATTTTATTGTTAATTTTCTCGTGTAAAAACAACAACAAATTTTTTTGTGCAAATTTTCTGATTTGTCTCTCGTGCTATAGTGCAAAAAAGATATTGTAACTGATAAGTGATGAAATTGATATTGTAACTGATCTTGAACTAGTGAAATTTTTCGTATTGTGCCATTGAAACTGATTGTGCTAGTACAAAAATTTCTTATTGTGCAAGAAAAAATGTTAAAAACTTGTTAAAACTGCTCTGTGACCCTCTCGTTCTTCACGTCGTGGACGAAGGACTTCTCGGCGACCAGGATCACACTGCATACGGTGTCCTCGGGCAACGGGCTGTTGAACTCGCAGACGACCTTGATGTTGGTGCGATCGTTGACCACCACCTGCTTCCTCTTCGTGGTATTGATGACGGACATGGGTCTGTGGGTTATGAATTCGCTGGGCGTGTAGTACATGTCCACGTTTCCCTCGGTCACGCGTTTGAAAGAGGTGTAAGCTTCGTAAAGTTTTAGGTAATCGTTTTTGGTCATGTCGAGGTTGTAATTCTCGCGCGGGAACACTTCGTTTCTTCCATTCTTCAGATAAATATTCTTGATCTTGCAGTTGTCGAATTTGCTGGAATTTTTTTCCTGATTTTTAACGCGCCCGGTCTGAAAAAGCACCACGACGAAATCTGGCATGTCGAACTGTATGTTGTTGAACTGCGTCGTCACGTCGAATTCCATGTGACTTCCCGACGCCACCTTTTGCACGCACTGGTAACCGTGAAAGCGAATCGGCACCTGCGGACTCTTCAAGATCTCCGCTTTGTACTTGAGGGCGTAGTTTGTTTCGTATTCCACGATCGGCATTCTCAACTCCATGCTCCGGATGACGCACTTGGCTGCTTCGGGTAAATTGTTGGCTATCGGCGTGCCGTCGGCGTTCAAGTTGGTGTATCGCATCAGCGCGTCGTTGTCGTTGGCTGCTCTTCGAAACGTGACGCGCAATCCTCCCTTCCACATGATCTCCTTGTAGTCCGAGAAGAATCCCGGCAGCAGACGCATGGGAAAGAGCACCGTGTGACTTGTCGTCGATATTTTCGTCCCTGCTTCGAATCCTCCTGCTTGATAGTATGTTGCGTCTGTTTTGGATAATTTCAATGTTCCCACTGCCGTCGACGTGATGCCTGGTGTTGTGTTTCCTCACCTCCACCTGCGAGAACAGATGAGGCACGAAGTTGTCCACGAGTATCAAATTTGCTGCTGCGGGAAACGCGTCTCCGCTTTCTTTCTTCACCACGTCGAATTGAAGGTAGAGGTCCGCTCTGTGAGGATGAACGAACCCATCGCCTACGTCCACGTCGTATTCGATCTCCCTGTTCGCTTCGTTGAGATTGGCGAACGTGCGACGGTTGGGAGGAAAAGATTGCAATTCGTAACTTTCGATTTGCTCCATTTTCACTATGTGTGTTATTTATTATACGTTGATCTCCACGATGGCAGTGGTTGTTGCACCTGCGAAATCCACCACGTCTCCTTTTTCGTTCGTCACCACCAACTCTATGTCGTCTATGCGGTTGCGGCATACTGGAAAATAGATCGGCGAAGAGGGTGTGTAGATGATCGGTTCCATGAATTCGGAACTGGGTTTGAACGTAGCTATGATTCCTGTCTGCTTGTGACTTCCTAACAATCCGTCCGAGGATTTTGTAATCATGCCTTCCGCCACGTTGCAGTGAACGTTTAGAGTCTCTATGGCTAGAAATTTAGGAATATTGGTTGCCGTATGTTTGATGCCAGCTTCGAGTTTGGTGTTGTTCTCGAAACCTGAAAGTTCTCCTATGGTGCCCAGGTCCACGGTCTCCGTCGCCGATACGATTTCCACTCTGTGCGTGACCGAATTTTGAGAAAAGTACGTGCCTTTGGGTAACTGAGCTTGCAAAGTGGAAAGATTGTATTGGCCTGGCGTGACGACGATGTGTTCGCTTCCGACGCTAATTTTGTTGTTGTGCTGCGTGACGTTAGGTATGAGGTACATGCTGTAGAATGCACGCAGAGCTACGGATTTAGGATAGACGATGTCGTCGTGCAGCGTGAGTTTCAAGATTGAAGATTCGCTCGTGAGATGGAACACGCCCATCGTGTTTAAGATTCCACAATGCTTTCTGAAAATGTTCCACCGACGGGTTATTTATTTTAGACATGTATGCGAGAACGGAAAGGCATAGGTGGCCGCAGTTAACATCGGTGAAACCCTGGATGCGTTTGTCATTGTAGTAGAGGTTGGCAACACTGAGATACTTTACCAACCTGGCAGGTGGTGTGCCACCGAACGAATCGAAAACAAATGCATTGTTATCGTCAATTTTGAGGTAGCATATCCAATGTGTACCAGGATTTTTGTAACTGTCCAGGTTGACCACGCCATACTCCTTTTTCTTCACAGCAGAGGGTAGAGAATCGGACATGAAAACACCCCTGAAGTTTTTTATTCCCAACAGTTCGATCAGAGATTCAATATCGAAGTTGGACAGGGCTTCTTCTTTTTTTTATATTTTTTCAAAGCATCGAGGTTGCTTTTTTGTTTTTTGGTTATACCTTTCCCTTTTTTCTCTATAGCCAGGTTGTGACGTTTCTGTTCTTCCAATTCTGCCTTGTTCTTCTTCGAGTCGATGACGGTTTTCGCGATGGCGGCGCTACCGCCGGCCAAACTTCCAACAGCCCCCAAAGCTGCCAGGATGGCTGGGATGCTGAATATGAAACCTCCGATTTTTTGCTGTTTTCGCGAACGCTGCAAGCGTCTCAATTGAGGTGTGCTGAGAAGTAATTTCATTCCGTGTCCTTTCGTCAAGCAAGAACGTTTCTTCTCGCGTTGTTTCTTGGTGAGTAAACCATCGAGGGCACCTAGATTTTTCAGATTGGAGTATGGTATCTGGTACACGACACCTTTGGGTTTCATGTTGATGCTCTATATGTTATCTTCACGGTATGTTACTTATATATATGTTCTGAGATTCTTTTTGTTTTGTGTAATTTTTTTTCGGTATGTTATTTATATATAAATGTTCTGAGATTTTTTTGTTCTGTGTAATTTTTTTTCAAGAATATACTCCGCGCAGAACCGTTACACAAATTCTATTACGTGCTTTGTTTTCTTACCAAGAAGTTCCTTTGTACCCTTGTACACGATTTGAGTTTTGTTCTCGATTAAAATAGCTAGCTTCTCGTCGGATAACATGTTAGCGTATCGATCTGGTAAAAATAGACTGTATTGTGTGTTGAGCAACAGACGCGCCTTGGGACCATACTGGGTAGAAACAATTGAACCGGAAGTTATCGCGTAAGGTTTGTCCACTTCCAATTCCTGAATTTTTACATATTCGACTGATGAATTTAGCATTTGTTTTAATGCTTGGGCGTCTAGTGATTGTTTACTCATTTTTTTATAAGATGGCAAACACAACTGGAGTTTTTTTTTGTTTTTTTTACGTAGTGTTATTTATATACCGAAGAAATTTTTTTCACGGTTCGAGAAATTTTTTTATTTCTACACACCCCATCCAAATTTTTGTTTCGTGTTCATGGCGATGGTGGTGCCCAGTGCTGCAATTCTTTCTCCCAGCGATGCGTCTCTGCTGACGAATCTTTCGAAAGCTGCGTGCTCTAACTTTCTGTCTGCTTCGTGACGTGCATCCAGATCGGTGCGAGTGGTGTTGTAGGCGATGTCGTGATCTTTGCATGCGGCGTCCAACGGATTCACGCCCTTGTCTCCTCTCTCCAATCTTTTCTCGAGTTTGGTACCCGGTCCGCAGTACTGGTAGCCGGGTAAATGCATCTCGAAAGGTAACTTGTTGATGATGTCGTTCACGAGTCCTTTTCCTTCGGCCACGTTCCAGAATCTCGGAGGCAGCGTGTTGATAATTTTAATGAGGTAACCTATGCCCTTGTCGTCGTTCACGATGAAGTTGGAAAGTTTTGTGCTGATCATGTCCACAATTCCTACCTTCTCGTTGTAGAAATTACGATTGCCAGCATTCTCCTCTCCTGCAATAACCAACAATCGGTCTATGAGCTTGCGCACGTCGTCCACCCAAACAAATTCTTTGGGTAACGTGTTGTAGAGTTTGACGCCGCTGCCTGTTTTCACCTGGTTCCAAATCGGTTTGATGAGATTTCTGTACTTCTCGCCGCTGCTCGATTTCACCCTATTCTGCGAGGCGTCGTTGTTCTGGTACAAGGCATCCGTCATGATCAAAATTTTCTTGTAACTCTGGTAATCTTCGTCGGTGTAATCTTTCGGCTGCTTTTTGGCAACGAGTTCCCACAGTCCCACCGTACCCGGATACCTGTTCCAACTATCCTTCTCGCCTAAATTAACTTTAATGTCGTTGCCCTCGAAGCTCACCTTCGATTTTCCAATCTTCCAAACCACACCACCGCCTTCGTTGCTCTCCATGCTCGGATACAATCCGAACACTTCATCTTTGTCGAATTTTCCCGTGCTCAGGTAGTCTCGTGCCAAAGGCCCCAACTCGATTTTATCCAAAGACGACGGTGTGTTACCTATGGCTCGATGTCGTGCCGGTACGTCCTTCAGTTCGAACGGCGTCGAAGGAATGCTCGAAATAAGCGTGGGTACGGTGTAACTTTTAGCTGCAAGTGGTACGAGTTCGTTGATCAAATTTTTATTTTGTTCCGTGACACCTTTAATTTCGTTACCTAGATCGCTGATGGCGTCGATCACAGGCTGATCTTGACGTTTCTTCTCTTCGTAGAATCCGCGATTCTCGGATTTCCAACCTTTAAAGCGTTTCGCGAGGTAATCGCGAAGCTTGAGATTTTCGTCTTCGATTTTTCGTTTCGTCATAACGTTATTTATACACGTCGTTTCTCACAACGTTGCAACGTTTAGAAAGTCGTTGATTTTGTTTCTGTATTTTCCGTCGTTGGGTTTTCTCGTCATGTCGATCGTCGCGAATCCGAAATCGTCACTGTTCCAACAGTGGGAGCAGCAGCGTTCCGAAAATTGATTGTAGTTCATGTCTCCGCCTACGTAGTCATCGTACGCGTGCTTGAGGTTGGTGTGATCTTGACGAAACAAACATATGAAATTAGCGTTGTCGCGTACTAACTGTTTTGGAATTTTGGAAAACGTTTGAGCTAGGAAGAAGCAATCTATTCCTTTGTGGCGACCTTGCGTGAAAAAATTGCGAATTTCATTTTGATTTTCCAGGATGACATCGTCGAACACAACGACTGAATTTTTACGACAATCGTCGAGTGGTTTTATTTCCGAAGCGAACGTTGCAATGTCCAGACCATCGTACAGTTTTATCAGTTGCTGGTATTTCGCTTGCTCCAAACTTTTCGAAAATACGTAGAGGTGCCTGTTCTTCCAATCTAACCAATTCGGTGCGAGGAGAAAATTGTCCACGAGCAGTGTTGTTTTCCCACACCCCGAAGGACCTACGATCAGACAGCGGATGCTGTCGGGAAGCAACTCGCCGTTCATTTTTTTTGTTTGACTTTCCGAATCCGGTAGACGCTTCACCACGTTCCACGTACTCACAAGATCACTTCGTTCGCGTCGATCCAACTCTTTTCCGGAAGTCCCAGCCATTTGACAAACAGTTTGTCGCCTTTCCTACGCAATACTTTCTCGATGAGGTACGTGTCGGGATGTTTTGTTTTAGAGAGTTCCTCTTCGTAAAATCTTCCTTTCAAAATCTCACCGCTACTATCTTTTATTATATACGTGTGTCGGTTTCCGGGTAAAACTCGAACCACCGTAAAAAGTTCCGTGCTCCAATTTTTTGTGAACCCCTTCTCGAAGGTGCGTTTGAATTTGCTGATTCTCACCTGGTCTCCAATTTTGAATTTTGATTTCTTGGTAGTCGTGGGAGTGTACTTTGGACAGTAAACTGTAGAAATTAAACGCCGCTCGTCAGATTTCGTAACATCTGCTGGCTTCATGCCTATCGTTCTGTGTACCGTATCATTATAGGTGTCGACGAGTTCCGGCAGTATGTCGACCCATTTGTAATTTCCTCGAAGCGTGAATCGTTTCCACATGTGTGTTTTCAAGGTTCGATTAAATCTTTCCACGATGCTGGCTTTGATGTGACTGAAGGTTGAATAATGTCGAATGTCGTGTTTCCGAATAAACTTTTGGAATACGGCATTGTAAAATTCCTTCCCCTTGTCTGTTTGCAAAAACCGAGGTCGTCTGTTGCTTTCGCGAAAAATTGTCTTGAATGCTTCCGTGACGCATGTCCCCGTTTTGGCTTTCAAAGGTAGAGCCCATGCGAATTTCGAAAACGTGTCTATGACGGCGAGGAGGTACTTGTTGCCCTTGTTCAATTTATGCACATTTTTTAGATTGCCGCTACTCATCTCCACGAGGTCACTTTGCCAGAGGTCATCGATTCCCTTGGTTACCACCGCCAAACGTTCGTAGTTGCGGCGTGCAGGTTTATGCAATTCTTCGACGATGGCTTGCCTAGACATTTTTTAGAGATTACGTTTGAAGAGAAGCACCAGCGTGATGGGATTCAAAGAGGGGGGCACTTCGCTCGTGTTTTGAATGATCAGCTTATCGCCGGCACTCACGTCAAAAACGGTAAGATCTTCGTCTTCGTGTATTTCATATATGTTGCGCGTTTCGTTCCAACGTGCCAGAGGAATGTTTCCTGCTTTCTGGACACCACGATTCGATATCAAGGTCATGGTGGGAACGCTAGCTTTTCTGCCGTGAGACCAGTACGAAAATTCATTTATCTGAATCGTGCCATCGAGGAGAAACTTGTAGTACGGATGATAAGGATGTAACATGTACAGTTTGTTACCTTCGACGAACGTGGAGATTCTCTGTTGATTGGGTACGCTGTTGATTTCGATGGCTTGCAGAGAATGCAGTTTAGCGAATTTAGTATCGACGCTAACGAGGTTGCTGTGAAGCTGTCCCAGTGTATTTTGTACGGGCAACAAATGTTCGACGATGGTATCCGTTACTGTAGAAAATGACGGTTTGATTTTCACTTCCACGTTCAACTGCTTGAAGTTTTCGTTGAGTTCTTGTAATTTGGCACCGAAAGAGGCCAGCGTCGATTCCTGCGTGGATTCCAGCACTCCAACTTGATCTCTGATGTTGACGACGATACTCTGAAGGTTTTCGACTTGATTTAATTTCGAACTTTTCTCGGTAAGATCGTTCACGATGCTTCGCATCTCGGTAAACTGCGTGTGAAGGTCGGCGACGCTCTGCGAAGTGGGCAGCGTCGACACCAGCGAAGCAAGTTCGTCTCGAATCTGTTCCACGTTCGCCGTTTCCGTTTCTAGTCGTTTTAGCATACGTGATATGCTCCTTTTCAAAGCGTGTAATTCTTTTGAGGTGGGGAGATTGGCCACCCTACTCTCGAGATCGCTCAATGAACTTTTGATGTCGCTCGAATCGGATAGTGCCGTCACCGCCGATTTCAATTTTTCCAAATCTTCGCTCGAAGGTACGCTCGTCCGTAACGATTCCAAGTCACCGTGTATGTTGTCCAGTACGTGATGAAAATGAGCAAGATTCGTTTCGACGTTCAAATTTTCTAAATATTCGATCTTCTGCTAGTAGTGGGACTTGTGCTATTACCAGCTCAGGAAAGGAAGAGCTCCCCTCAAGCAGATTTACCTACACTTAAACCTAGCTCAACATGCCCATATGAGTTTTTTGCTCAAGTGTGGAACCCCTTCTAATCCAAGAAATTTGTAAAAAAGCCCTCATGGATTCCATGAGAAAGGAAGAGCCCCTCAGATTGATGTGCCTATACTTACAAAAAGGCACTTCTGTGAGATTGTTGTCCATAATCCTGTCAAAAATATGCCCCTCTTGATATTTTTTTTGGCCACACTTAAAACTAGGCCAAGACACACACACATACACACACATACACACCCACACCTACACATATTTACTTCCAATTTAAGTTTAATTGGACCCCAGCCTCAATCCAATATTAAAACAATGCAATATGCAGAGCTCCTCTAGAATTGCTCCGTGACTCTCTCATTTCTTACATCATAAACATATGATTTTTCCCCTATGAGAATAACACTACATATGGTGTCATCAGGTAAAGCCTCATGAAATTCACAGATAATTTTAATGTTTGTTCTGTCACTCACCACAACTTGTTTTCTTTTTGAAGCATTGATTACAAACATGGGTCTCTGTGCTTTGAATTCATCTGGTGTGTAGTACATGTCACTATTGCCAATTGTAGAAAACAGTAAACAAAATTTGCTTGTTTTAGAGATATTCCAAAAATATATAAGCAACAACAACAGGGGCCATCTATGAGCAAATGTCTGAACTCGGTGAACACTTGGGAACAAGCCAACTTTTTTCAATACTACATCATTTTTAACTCTTTCTGTTAGTAATAGGGAATGGTAGTAAGCATTAGACAAAGTACTTTGGAGCCGAATATGCCTTTCTTAAGACGTCGTATATTACTAAAATATCTTCAATTCACATATTTCTCATACCGCCGTATCTTGTTCTATTAGGCTTCTTCAAGAAAATTGCCAATTAGTGAAAATTAATTGAGCACAACAGCAAAAGAGGTACTAATAGGGCAAGCATACAATGATATGGGGATATGTGAATTGTTGGTTTCTTCGATTCAGATAAATGGATTGAATTGAAACTGGGATATTTTGCATTTTTTTTATACAAAATTTGTTACATCTAGCTTATTTGTTGTAATCCACTCTTATTTAGGGTCGGGCCTATACCTGTCACAGCTTGTTATACAAAAATTAATACATAACACTCAGTGCTGGGTCAGTGCCTTCTGGGACATGCATGTTTGTGCAGGTATTTGTGCTAGGTCAGTGCCTCTGAAGGCCGCTGCTTTCTTCTCAAGACCCGGTTCTCAACCGGCCTAGGAATCAATATATTGATTTGTTCTTTTGCATTCAGCAATTCCATTAGCAGTTATTAGCATTATTGCCAGTTGGAGGAGCAGTTCCTCAAATTCCCGCATGGCGCTGTGAGCATCGGATTGCTGTGAGCATTGGATCAATACATTAGTACCTCGGATTCCCGAGGTGTGGGTGTGTAGGAGTGGGGGGCAGGATTGTGGTACGATCAATACTTGAGGAAGTTTTATTTGCCTTCAGCAATTGCCTTGATGGATTAGTTCCTGCGAGCGCCAGGGCATGGCGTGCAGTGTTGATTGCATGTACACCCAGCAGAGAAACGGGAGGTACGCACAGGAGAAAATACTCCAGCTATGCAGAATCACCCCCATAAATATAATTATCCTAGGATCAAAATTAGTAACAGATTAGAGAAACAAAAATTATAATAGGGCTTGGATACAGCTACCAGCCATTATATTTTTATTTTGAACACAGCACTTAAAACTAAGCCAAGATGCACCCCCACCTACACCTACCCACCCACATCCATACATATTTACTTCCCGGCACACTTCTATTGCATCATGTTCTGCAATATTAATTGATTAAATGCTTATGACATAATGTGATGATGTGGTGTTTTCTGATTGGTTTAAATAAGCAGGGCTCCTATTGGCTCTGTAAATCTATATAAGCCAGGGCACAGTGCAGATTCTTCACCATTGCTGGCTCGGCAGTGGAACCCACAAGTGGGGGGCAGAACCTGAACAGGCTCCACCAAAGTATAGGAGACTTGAAGCATATAATTTGGTGGAATAACCCAAGTAAGGTCATAGAAACAATATACACTGATACAATAAAAGCAAATTCTTGATTTGATTCCCAGGAAATTTTATATAAATACCAAAGCCAAAAATATTAACACACATACATACACACACACACACACACACACACACACACACACACACACACACATACACAGTACAGTGCTGAACCCAATTGATATTTTTTATTTAGTATAAAGTTTTGAATTGAAACCCGGGAAATTGTATATAATAAACAACGGCAAAAATGCCAAAACAAAAATATTGCAATCAGTGCAATAAAAATATATTTAGCTCTAATTGGGCTAGACACCAAAAGATTTGTAACCCAGACAAATACAGAACTCCCACGAAAATTTGCCCCAAATGCAATAGAAAATACAGCATGCAATACTTCAAATATACACATAAAGATACTTGTTCTGCACAGCCATCAACATTGCCCCTACAACCATCCACATCTGGTCTGAAAAGAAAGCATGAAGTACCTCTTAATGCCAGAGTAGCAAAGCAGCCATGCTTTGCACCTATCCATAGCAGTTTTAATGCCCAACTTAGGGATTATCGGTTTGTATCAGAGCCAAGATGTGGTATTGAGAATTTCTTGAACAGTAAAAAACCTGATCTGCAGGCAATTCTAAATGCACAAAATGGCTCTTATAAGCTGTCCCTCAAATTGTTTACAGAATATAAGAAACCAAATGGCACAAAATTTACACAGCCCCACATGACAGAAACTGTACCTGTGTATTCAAATGCAAATTCAGACACAATAATAAGCAGTTTGATAGAACAATTAAACATTAAACACTCTGAATTTGCAGCAAAAGAGTCTGGATGGAGCCTATGCGGCTCTCCACACAAGTTATATGTTAATATTTCTGAATTCAGCCCATTACAAGGATCTACATATTTGCCATTACCTATCAATATTAAAAACAAACAAGCCGTGGTTAATATTGAAAATAATGATGAGAAATGCTTTTTGTGGTGTATTTTAGCTGCTTTGTATCCAGTTTCAAGAAATTCTCAGAGAATAAGTTATTACAAACAACATGAACATGATTTTGACGATGCAATGGAGGGTTTAGAATATCCAATGTCTGTTCAGAATATTGATAAATTTGAAAAAAAGGCCAGGGATATGAATGGCAAACAATTATCTATTAATGTATATATTTGTTCCACTGGCCGTGACAATTGCTTGATAGATCCTCTCAGAATCAGTACATTTGTTGATGATTCTGCTGTTCCGATTAATCTGCTCTTAATTGAAGGGGATGGCACATATCATTACACTCTGATACATAATCTTGAAGCTTTAGTCAGAACACAACTAGACAAATCTAATAGAATATTCAAGTTGTGCGGAAGATGTTTAACTGTACTTGATGGTAGAAAAACAGTGAATGGGGTTTGTAAAGTGAGTGCAGAAATTGCCAAAAACAAATTAATTGAGCATCTGAAATACTGTGGCAATCATAAACCTGTTCATATGGTGATTGCAATGCCAAGTGAAAATTGCAAATTCAAAAAGTTTGAAGCCTTGTTGGAACACCCAGCATATATTGTCTGTGATTTTGAATCGAATCTCAAATCTCTTGCATTCTGCAATCCAGATCCTGAAGAATCTTCAATTACACCATACCAGCTACATGAACCTTCCAGCTTTTGTTATGTGGTTGTACAGGATGGTGTTGTTACTAAAGAATATTCATACATGGGGCCAGATGCCATCAAAATATTTGCACATAAAATAGAAAATGAGTGCCGTGACATAGCATCTAACATCTTATTAAAATCAAAACCCATGTTGCCTTTAACAGAGAAACAGATTGAGGATTTCAACAATGCAGAAAAATGCCCGGTATGTGATTCTGAATTTTCAGATACAAATATCAAGGTGAAACACCATTCTCATACAGATGGTCGATATAAACAGGCCCTGTGTAATAGCTGTAATATTCAGATCAAGAGACCAAGATTTGTCCCCATATTTTGCCATGGAGCATCCAATTATGATTTCCATCATTTGATCAGATACGAGGGGTTTGAGAAGCAGAATTTAAATATTTTAGCTGAAAATGATGAAAAATATATTGCCATTAGCAAAACAATTAAAGTTAATGGTGTTCCTATTCACATGAGATTTCTTGATTCTTACAGATTTTTATCTGCTAGCCTGGATACACTGACCACTCAATTATCTGATGATCAATTCAAAATCACACGTGCATTGTTTCCAAATCAGGACCCGAAATTAATTAGGCGGAAGGGCGTATATCCATATGACTATGTTACAGATTTTTCTAAATTTGATGAGTGCTCCCTGCCACCACAAGAAGAGTTTTACAGCAAAATCAGAGGATCTGGAATCACTGATGAAGATTATCACCATGCCCAATTGATGTGGAACAATTTCAAATGCAAGACATTTGGTGATTATCACATGGCATATTTGAAACTTGATGTGACCCTCTTAGCTGATATACTTCAAGCATTCAGAAAATCTTCTATGCAAAATTATGGACTGGACCCAGTGTATTTTTACAGTGCCCCGGGCCTAGCATGGTCTGCAATGTTTTTAAACACCAAAATGCAATTGGATTTGATCCAAGATCAAGATATGTATCTGTTTATGGAGCAAGGTATAAAAGGAGGCATGGTGCAATGTTCTCAGAGATATGCCAGAGCAAATAACAAATATATGCCTGATTATGATCCAGCACTGCCATCAAATTATATATTGTATGTGGATGCAAACAGCCTCTATGGTCATGCCATGATGCAAAATCTGCCATATGCAGGGCTTGAATGGGTTGAAGATTTCAATATTGAGGATCTTCAGGACTTTGATGACAGTAATTATGGCCTCTTCTAAGAGGTTGATTTGACAATTCCAGATCATTTACACAACAAATTTTCTGATCTGCCCCCAATTCCCGAGGTTCAGTGCTCACCTGGCTCTAAACAGAAGAAGCTCATGATGACACTGGAGGCAAAACAGGGTTGTGTCATATATTACAAAAACCTCCAGTTCCTGATGAAACATGGTGTTCAAGTAACTAAACTTGGAAAAGTTTTGAGGTTCAGGCACTCAGAATGGTTGAAACCATACATTAATACAAACACGGAGCTTCGAACATCTGCAAAGAGCGAATTTGATAAGGGCTTGTTTAAATTGATGGTCAATTCTGTATATGGCAAAACAATTGAAAATGTCAGAAAACATACCGATGTTAAAATAATTACTGACCCCAGCCTGAGCAAAAAATTGGTTGCAAAGCCCAACTTCAATTACAGAAGAATTTATGATGAAGATATGGCACTTTTCAACATGAAAAAAACTAAAATTAAGTTTGATAAACCTATTTATGTAGGGGCTGCAATATTGGATTTGGCCAAATTACATATGTTGATTTTGTATTATGATGTGTTGAAACCTTTTTATGGTGATAATGTAAAACTGATGTACATGGACACGGATAGTTTTATTCTTGATATTAAAACAGAAGATGTTTATAAAGATATGGCACAGCCTGAATTGTTTCAATACTTTGATACCAGTGAATTGCCAAGCCATTTGAATATTCAACACCACAACAAAAAGGTGCCCGGCAAGTTAAAAGATGAGACACTTGGTGATGTTATTGTGGAATTTGCTGGGTTAAGTGCCAAGATGTACAGTTTTAAAACATGTAATGCTGTTGTCAAAAAAGCCAAGGGCATTGGCAAAGTAGCTGTTGACAAAGAGCTCCAATTTGAAGATTATAAAAATTGTCTCAAATCCCAGAGTTTAATCAGAACATCAGAATCCAGAATTCAGAGTGTGGATCACTTATTGACTTCAAATGTTGTAAAAAAAGTGGCTCTGGACCCACATGATGATAAGAGATGTATTTTATCATGTGGCATACATACTTTACCATGGGGTCATTGCGATTTGAAAAATGGCAATCAATGCCCAATTCCAGAGCATGATTTGAAATAAATAAACATGCCTATGAACTTATTTGGGTTCAAAAAACAGGCTATTATGGACCTGCCGACACCACAACCCTCTTCTGATATGCTGTCTAAACTGAGTGGCTTGTTAATTATTCATCTGAACAGCATATTTACAGATGTTGATGATGAAACAGGCAAAATATTGTACATATTTAACAATAATTTAAATCATTACCAATTACCTGTAGGTGGGCAATTACAATTTATTACAACCCCTGAGGGTGATGTTAAAATTTCAGTAGGGAGAAATATTTACAGAATTAAGCACTCAAACATGGTTTCTGGCACTGTTTATACTGTTTCTGCTGGTGACTGCTTATATATTGAAGTCCCTGGATCTTATGACAAGCTTATACCTTTTTTTATAGAATTAAGAATCAGATACTCTATAATAAATAACTACTAAACAAAATGCCTAATGATATTTTTGGCCACACAAGACATGAAGATCACAGTGATGAGATTTTGATGCTTGATGTCAGAGTCAAGAAATTAAGAAGTGATTTACAAGCTTTACAAACTACACTCAATGCCAGTCTTCAATTAGAAATTACAAATTTGCAATCACAATGCATGGACCCTCTTCTTAAAATTGATTCTGAACTCAAATTGCTGCTTCAGAAATATACTGACCTGGCTACATTAGATAATTTTCAAAGTTTAGAAGAGGCTGTTGCAGCTCTTCAAGCCAAATTTAAGACCCAGGCTAACAACTCTGAGCAATTGAAACAACAATTGGAAGAGCAGATAAATAATGTCCAGGCACAGCTCCAAACAATTGTCAAAAGCATAAAATCACAAGAAGATTTTGATCTAGTGATTTCCACTCTAAAAGAACAGATTCAGTCACTCCAAATACCTAATCTGGAGCCTCTGAACAATGCCATAGCCGAGGTTAAAGAAAAAATTGAGACACTTGAAAATTTTATGAACAATTTGCCATCTTCTGATGCTTTAAATGCAATAACTCGGAGTGTAGCAAATATTAAGCTGCAACTTGAAACATATGAAGATTTTGGAAAAATTCAAAGTTCCATAACCCATCTTGAAGGTACAATAGCAGCAGTGCAAAGTGATTTGGCAAATGTACTAGAATCCAGATTGCCTGGGATTGTAGATACACTTGTCAGTGTCCAGCAACAAATCACAAAGCTTGAAAACCTCAACACTGAATCTGAACTGTCTCATTTTCATCACTTGATTGATGATATCCAAACAAAACTTGAAATTTTACAACAATCCACACCCTCTCAGGCAGATATAGCCCTGCTCCAAAATGCTATGCGAAATGTGGCTGATGCTTCTGAATTAAACACTGTGAAATTGGCACTTGAATTTTTGCAAAATACAGTATCAAATCTTCCTACATCACAGGAACTTAAAAATATTAAGAGGGCAGTGAATAGGATATTGAAATCAGAAGATATCAAGAATATCCAGGCAGAGATCAAACATCTCACCCAGACAGTAGCCACTCTTCCAACCAATCAACATATTAATGAACTGCATGCCCTGTTTGAGGATATCAGAAGACAGGTCCATGATCTTACAGCTCAAAATTCAAAATTGGCAATTGTTGAAAATTTGCAGCAAATTGTAGCTAATATCAAGCAACAGCTAGGAACCATGGAATCCAATCAAGCAAATTCCCTGTCTGTTTTTGCCACCCAGCTACAAGAAATTGTGCAACAATACAAGAAACTTGCTGTGGACATAAGAATCAAGCCGGGGTACGATGAGATTGTTAGGACCATCAATGAGCACCTTGAATCTGTAACAAGCAGATTGCTCACAGCAGAAAAGGAAATAACAGGCATAATCGAGAATCCAAAACATTCAGTAATTCTTGAATTGTACAGCATCCCCAACAAAGAATATGATTCTCCATTTACACCAGGTGGCAAAATATATATGCTGTCCCCTGCACAATTTTATTACCAATTTTTTGTTGGGGGCACATTGAGACCAATCAAGATCAAATATTGGCTTCAGCCACAGGCACACCACTACCCTACCTTATCAATAACAAATGCTGATAACAAAGTGAAAATCACCAGTGTAGAGTTACAGGATTTTACAGACCCCAATACATTAGAAACATCTTATGTAGAAGATGATGGCACTTTGGAATTTAAAATACAGATAGGAGACAAATTATATTTAGAAAATCCTGCAGTATCAGCTGCTGAACACCCCATAGTTGCAATATTCCTGTTTACATATTATGTCTAGACAAATTATTGTTGATGAATTACACAGACAAGCCCGACATAATTTTAAGAGACTCCCAGTAGTCACAAAAGGCATAGATGATTTATGGCAGAGCGACTTGATTGAAATGGCAAGTGGACAGTTGAAAAACTTAGACAAAATCAACAAGGGCTACAAGTATCTACTCACTGTAATAGACACATTTTCAAAATTTGCCTGGGCTGTGCCACTCAAATCCAAGACTGGAAAATGTGTTACAGAAGCTTTTAGGACAATCATCAATCAGAGTGGAAGATCCCCGCGCTATTTGCAAACAGATAATGGCAAAGAATTTTATAATTCAGTGTTTCAACAATTTATTAAAAGCCAGGCAATAAAACATTATTCGAGTTACAGTGACCTCAAGGCCTCAATTGTAGAGAGATTCAACAGAACCTTAAAAAATCTTATGTATAAACAATTTACACTTCAAGGCAATTATAAATGGATTAATATTCTTCCAGAACTTCTACATAAATATAACAACTCGGTCCATTCCACAATCAACATGAAACCCTCTGAAGTAACTTCATCTGATGAGCAAAAATTGATCAGCACTGTTTATTATCCTAGATATCAGCCAACAACAAAAAAACCCAAATACAAGATTGGGGATCAAGTAAGAATCAGCAAATATAAGCACTTATTCAAGAGAGGCTTTACAAGAAACTGGAGCACTGAATTATTTACAGTGGTTCAGGTTAAACCTGGGACCCTTAACACTTATATAATAAAGGATCACCGAGGAGAAATTCTCAAAGGCCGGTTCTATGAACAAGAGCTCAGCAAAACTAAACAGCCTGATACATATCTCATAGAAAAAATCATCCGCAGAAAAGGCAACAAGTTACTTGTCAAATGGCTGGGTCATCCGGAAAACAGCTGGATCGATGCAAACAAAATAATAATATAAGCACCTGGGATGTTATAAAAAGGCTGCCAGAACCTGAACAACAGAATAAGAGAAATGGCAAATTGCTACCTGATAATATTAGGTGTCTTATTGTTGGGCCATCTGCTTGTGGTAAAACTACACTAATGGTTGATAATTTTTTATTGGCACCCAACTGGTTAGACTGGAAAAACAGGCACTTGTATATCTTCTCTAAGAGCTTGGAACAATTAAAATATCAGCAGCTGATGAAGCTATATGATGGATTGGATATTGCCACTTTTGAACCAGATGTTAAGCCACTTGATGAATGTCTCGATAATTCTGTTGTTGTGTTTGATGATGTTATATTGGATAATCAAAACAAGGTTAGAAACTTCTTTACACAGGGGCGGCACAAAAACATTGATTGCTTCTACCTGGCACAGACTTTTTCAAAAATACCCAAGCAGCTGATCCGAGACAATAGCAATTTTATATGTGTGTTTCATCAAGACCATACCAACCTCAAACACATACATGATGAATATGTAGGTGGGGACCTGAGCTACAATGATTTTTCCAAGTTTTGCAGCAGGTGCTGGAACCAGGACAGTTATGGGTTTGTCACAATTGATATGACAAGAACACCCAATAGTGGCAAATACAGAAATAAAATCAACAATTTTCTAGACGTAGAGACGTATATAAATAAACATGAAAAGGCCAATCATTGATGATCTTAAATTAAGAGATTATCTTGTAAAAAGATTTAAGGGATGGAAATCAGAGAACCGTGGAATTTATGAAAAACACAAACAAACAGAACAGCCTGTAATTGATGCTATTAATAATTTAGGTAAGAATATCAAAACTGTTACAGAGCAGAATCAAAATTTGCTCACAGAGCTTGTACCTGTAGCTGCTAGGAACATATTAGATTATCCATTCACCCCACTTTCAAGTATTCATACACCTAGTCCTCCTAGAAGAATTGAAGCTAGTCAAGATCCTATTGAATTGGGTCTTCTTGCTCAAAAATATTTAACAACACCTAAAGACAATAAAGATGAGGTGTTTGGCTTATATGCTGACACAGAGCTTGATGGCAGCATCATACATAGAATTGGCAATTTCAGAGTAACATTTATGGGAGATGATATAATTGTATATTCAGAATCTCGACTTGGAGAAAAAGGTGCTTTTGTTAAGTACACCGGAACACCTGGATTGTGGGAACTCATGACCAGGAAGAGACCTGGCAGCTATACAGATCAAGATTATGAGGATTACAAAGAAATATTAATAAAATCAGATGCTCTATACCAGAATAATGATCCCACACAAAAAAGAGTCAAGTCGAGCAGTGGAGCAAAATACAACAATTTAATCAAGCCCATGTGGTCACAAATCAAGACTGGCAGTGGAATCAAACAATACAACACCCTGCCTAAAGAATTTGTGTGGGTTGATGATGTCAGGAAACTTGTAGATAGGTTATTGGTGATAGCTGGGGAAGAAAATGCTGGGAACCACAATTTTTACAATGAAAAAGTTGGAATTATGGACATGATAAGCACAAAATTGTCTAATTTTATAGTGAATGACACTAAGGGGATTGGATATCTTATAAAAATTATTAATACTCTACCACCTAAATTTTGGAATATTTCTGAGGGTCGGGGCCTTGTTAATGACATTATAAACAAGCTGCCATTTGAATTACATATTCCAGGCTATCAGTATTGTGGTCCAGGCACAAAACTGGATCATAGATTAAACAGAGGGGATCCTGGTGTTAATCCTTTAGATGCTGCTTGTAGAGACCATGACATAGCATACAACACACATTCTGATCTTGACAAGAGACATGTTGCAGACAAGAAATTAGAAGAGGCTGCATTTGGCAGATTTGTAAGCAAAGATGCTTCTTTGAGTGAAAAAATAGCAGCATTGGGAACCACCATAGCTATGAGCACCAAACAAAAATTGGGGTGGGGGTTGTGAATATATATATAATAAACCTACAATGAAGGCCAAGGGTGTTATGTATCAAATACCTTATGCAGGTCTCAAATCTCTTAAAACTATTGACAATCTTTTAACTAAAAAGCAGCGCAAGAAAAAAAATTCTTGTATTGCAAAGGGGCATGGTATGAAATTGTTGCTTAGTACCCCCCAATTAAAAAAATTACAGCAATCAAGAAAAAAATCACATGTGGGGGGATTCATATTTACCATCCCGGCCATCTTAGCTGCTCTCGGGGCTGTGGGGAGCTTGGCCGGGGGATCAGCTGCCATAGCAAAAACAGTAATAGATGCCAAGAAAAATAGGGCAGAATTAGATGAGCAGAGGCGCCATAACCTGGTAATGGAGAAAAAAGGCAAGGGTGTTAAAAGAGCCATGAATAAGTTTAAAAAAAACAAGAAGCACTTACAAACCAAGATATTGAAGCTTTAATCAAGCCACTGGGCATCAAACATTTTAGAGGTGTGTACATGTCTGATTCTTTACCAGAACAACCACTCAACAAAGAGTGTGGCATTGTTAATTTGGATAAGTACAAAAATCAGGGCACTCACTGGATCTGTTATCTTAAATATTTAAAAAATGAGGCATTTGTGTTTGATTCATTTGGAGGTGTTCCTCCTGAAAATTTAATAAAATATCTAAAATCACCTAATCTTTATTACAATAATGCCCGTGTTCAAAATTTCAAAGATGTTAATTGTGGACATTTGTGTTTATCTGTTCTTAGATACATGTCTCAAATAAATAAACCATCAATTGAAGATTTTCAAAAAGCCTTGTGGTATCTGAAACATCATGGGGGTATTCCATCTCACCAGCCAAAATTCAATATTGAAACTCAAATTACATGATGACATAGTGTATCCCAAAACAATAGCTCTCAGAGCATTTTATGGCATGTACCTGATCCCAAATATTACACACCACAACAACACAATTGCAGTAGGGGATGAAAAAATTGTCATCACTCCAGGGCAATATAATCTGTCCACTCTAAATGCTCAATTACCCAGAGGTGTAGTGTTAAGTCAAAATTCTGTCACTCACAGAGTAGAGATTGTATCTGCTACAGAAACAGTGGATCTGGGTACCATAGGAGAGCTGTTAGGATTTGAGAACAACACAAAACTTGAACCAGGCATCAAACACACTGCTATGAATATACCCAAATTCTTGGCCATAGAGACTCTGAATATTCACTGTAATGTGGCTGAGGGTATGATCACCAAATCAAATGGCATAGGCACTCACAAACAAACAGGCATCATTGCAACATTCAAACCTAATTCTGAATTTATGGAGCCCATCATCTACAATCCATCCCCAACATTATATTTTCCTGTGTGCCATAATAGAATAGATTATATTGAATTGATGGTCACTAATGAAAAAGAAGAATTAGTTGATTTTGCAGGAGCCACAACAACTGCAATCATAGAGATTAATATTTAAATAAAAATACATACAATGGAAAATATTGAGAGTTATGAGCTACAATCATTCCCTCCAAACAGGAGGACATTTGCAAATTTAAATCAACCCAACACAGAGATTGAGGTTGATCTTGATGTAGGGGATGGCTTTATACACCCCCACAGAGCAGATCTATACATCAAATTTGATGTTGTAAAACTCGATGGAACAGATTATCCAGCAAATTCTAATATAAGACTTGTAGACAATTTTGTGCCGCATCTATTCTCTGAAATTGAGATCAGAAAACATGGCGTTGTTATAAACAGAGTGGATTATCCCGGCATTACCTCCACGGCTTTGGCTACATTAAAATTATCCAAAACCGAGGCTTCATACTACAAAATAGGCGGATTTGAAGCTGGTGATAAGATATTATCTAAAAACCACACAGTGCTGTTCCCTATGCGCCTATTGCCAGGATTCTTCTCAGATTACAAAGATATTATGTGGAAGGGTGGGTTAAGAATTACATTTAGAAGAGCTGCAAATGATAATAATGCTTTGATGAGGTACAGTGCAATAAACCCTACAGGAGAAGCTCTGCCTAATACCCTACCAGATGCAGGCAAATGCATTATTCAGACTATGGAGTTAAGAATCCCTGTTGTTGAATACGAGGCCAGTTACGCTCTTAAATACAAAGCTGATATAATAAAAAATCCACAGATTCCATTACAATTTTATACATATCAATGTGTACAGAAGCCCGCAACTGGTACATATTATGAGTTTGATGCTACAAATTCATTCTCCAGTATACAATTTGACATGCCTGATTTTGTAGTAGTATTGTTTCAGACTGGAAGACACAACAATCAGGAAAAAAATTCAAGTAAATTTGATAACTGCAACATCAAGAACATATATCTTAAAAATGGCAGAAATGAGGTCTTTCCTAGAGAAAATTATAATTTAGACATGTCCAAGAATGATTTCCTCAAATTATATGAGGCATTTACATCCTTCAAAAGGGTCACTACTGGCAACACTGACATGTACTACACACCAGATGAATTCAAAGCACAGAGACCCATGTTTGTAATCAATGCTTCAAAAAGAAAACAAGTTGTGGTGAATGACAGAACAAACATTAAAATTATCTGTGAATTTCATGAGGCTTTACCTGATGACACCATATGTAGTGTTATTCTCATAGGGGAAAAATCATATGTTTATGATGTAAGAAATGAGAGAGTCACGGAGCAATTCTAGAGGAGCTCTGCATATTGCATTGTTTTAATATTGGATTGAGGCTGGGGTCCAATTAAACTTAAATTGGAAGTAAATATGTGTAGGTGTGGGTGTGTATGTGTGTGTATGTGTGTGTGTCTTGGCCTAGTTTTAAGTGTGGCCAAAAAAAATATCAAGAGGGGCATATTTTTGACAGGATTATGGACAACAATCTCACAGAAGTGCCTTTTTGTAAGTATAGGCACATCAATCTGAGGGGCTCTTCCTTTCTCATGGAATCCATGAGGGCTTTTTTACAAATTTCTTGGATTAGAAGGGGTTCCACACTTGAGCAAAAAACTCATATGGGCATGTTGAGCTAGGTTTTAGTGTAGGTAAATCTGCTTGAGGGGAGCTCTTCCTTTCCTGAGCTGGTAATAGCACAAGTCCCACTACTTCTGCTGAACCGTGCTTAACGTGTCTTGTATGCTCGTCAACGCACTGGCTTCAGTGTGAATATTTTTAATTTCTTCGTTGATCAACTCCAGAGACGCCTGAAGCGTAGCGATGGTGGTTTGAATGTGTTCGAAATCTTGATAAGCCTCCAATTGAATTTTTATGTTCGCAACGCTTTTGCTGATGACTTGCAGTTCGTCTGACGATGGTAGGTTCGTCATGGTATCTTCCAAAGTCTGTAACTTGGATTTAATTTCTTCCAACGTGCCGGCGAATTCTTCTTGTAATTTGGAAACAACAACATGCAAGCGTTCTACATCAATATCCTTCACGACGGTTTGAAGTTCAGAGAAATTCTTTTCGATTGTCGAAGTTCGTTCTTCGATTTCGAGTTTCAATTTTTCCAAATCTTCATTTTTCGATTGAAATTGCTGCAATTTGGCCAAATCATTTTGAAGCTTATCCACGCTCAACTGTATATTTTGAACGTTGTCGTAAGAAGGTACGTCGACATAATTTTTTATGAGCGTTTTCAGTTCGGAATCGATTTTCAGAATGGGGTCGAGACATTGCGTTTGGAGCGTAGCGATCTCGGACTCTAAACTTTTGTTTAAGGTCTCCTGCAAAGCGATCAAATCGCTCCTCAACTTTTTATCCAACATGAGAATCTCTTCTGCGTGGTCTACACGCTTAGTGTTGCCGAAAATGTCGTTAGGCATTTTGGTTAACGGTTATTTATAATAGGATAGACGATTCGTAATTCAACGAAGAGAGGAATGAGTTTGTCGTAATCTCCTAGGAGTTCCACGTATAAACAATCTCCTGCAGAAACATCGTACGTAATGTTAGAAAGCATCTTGTCGTGCTTGATTCGAAAAATGTTCTTGCCGGTAGATATTTTGATTTCACCTACGTTTTCCGGATTCACGGTGATTTGAAGTTTTCCATCGATCGGAATTTTGTAAAAATGTAAATTGTTGTTGAAGACGTAAAATATCTTGCCTACATCGTCATCCAATTTCGTCCAAATGCTGTTAAGGTGAACAATCAGTAGACCGTTGAGTTTAGTTAACATGGAAGGTAGAAATTCATGATCTGTCGTCGCGCGGTGTACAGTCTCCATGTTGGTTTGTTTTCGGAAACCAAAGAGATTCATAGGTATGCTGGTTATTTAAGAATACGGTCAAAGTTTTTTTGTAATGACAGTCAGTGTTTTTTTTGTAATAACTAACAAAATGATTTTTTTTTGTTTTTTTTTGTTTTGTTTTATGAATCTTCTGTTGAAGATGGGCATATGTTGCAGGTTTTGCTTTCTGCTAAGCGATAGTGCCCCCACGGCAGTGTGTGGATTCCACATTGGAGAACGCACCTCTTGTCGTCGTTGGGATCCAGGGCAATCTTCCTCACTTTGTTGGTGGTCAACACATGGTCGACGCTCTGGATGCGCTGTTCTGCTCTTAGAACCGACGACCTGGTCTTGAGGCAATCCACGAAGTCCTCAAATGTGAGATGCTCCCGAACCACCTGTCTGCCGACACCCTTGGCCTTCTTGGTAACGCCGCCCTCGGCTTTGATGGTATAGGCCTTGGCGCGAAGACCTGCAAACTCGAGAATCACGTCTCCGTCCTTCTCATCTTTGAGTTTGCCAGGCACCTTCTTGTTGCTGGCCAGGATATCGTACTGGTTCGGCTGGGGATAGCCCGAGGTGTCAAAGAGGTTAACCAAAGATGGAACTGTGGCTATATCCCCGTATGCGTCGGCTGTGCGAACGTGGTACACCAAGCTGTCCGTGTCCGTGTAGAGAAGCGAGATGTTGTGACCGTAGTGTGGACGTAATATGTTGTAATACGTCTCGAACATGTGAAGCTTGCTCAGATCCAGAACAGTAGCTCCGACGTAGATGGGCTTGGTGAGTTTCACCACACCTTGCTTCATGTGAATCAGAGCCAGCTGCTCGTTATAGATTGTTCGAGACTTGAACAATAGACTCGCGACAAGCTGACGACATCGCTCTTTCCTCGTCACCAATTTTATGTCCACGCGATTCCGTACATTCTCCATGGTCTTGCCAAACACTGCATTATTCATAAGCTTGAAGAAATCCTTATCAAGCTCGGACGTGGCTGCTGTACGATGTTTGGTGTTGACTTTAATATATGGACACAACCATGGAGAATGCTCGAACTTGAGGATGCGGTGAACTGCGTGGACTGTGACCCCTTGCTGCATCAACCACCGGAGATTCTGGTAGTGAAGGACGTAATTCTTCTTGGGTTCGAAATCCATGACGAGCTTCGTCTGGTTGGAATCGGGTGGACACTTGAACTCGGGTGCAGGGGGAAGATCGCAGAACAAATCCTGCAGCTTCTCGGAGAACTCAAGGTCCACCTCGGCGAAAAATCCATATTCCGAATCGTCGAAACCTTCAACGTCAAATTTGGTAGGGTCAGCCCACTCGAACCCTCTAAAAGGGAGTGGCTGCATCATGGAGTGCCCATACAAGTTATTTACGTCCGTGTGCATGATGTAGCTCGACGGTTGGGTGGAGTCGTAGCCAGTAGCCATGTGGTGATTGTTGGCGCGCGCGTGCCGTTGCGACACCTGGACCATTCCACCCCGCACGGCGCGTTCCACAAACAGCACCATGTCTACGTCCGAAAGAAGCTCCAGCTTGATTTTCGTCACCAGAAACATGGCTGACCACGCCAGTCCGGGGAGACTATAGAAGTAGACGGGATCCAGGTGGTAGATGTTCATTGCGGTTGCCCGGAACGTCTGGAACACGTCGGCAAGAAGCGTCACATCAAGTCTGAGGTAGGCGTCGTGGTAGTCTCCGAGAGTTCGACAACCTAGCTCGCGCCACATGGACTGGGCGTGATGATATTCTTCGTCGGTGATGTTCGAGCCTCGTAGCTGACTGTAGAACTTCGCCTGGGGAGGTAGCGACGTCTCCGCAAACTTGGTAGGGTCTGTGACGTATTCGTAGGGGTAGACCCCCTTACGCCTGAAGAGACCGGCGTCCAAGTTTGGAAAATTTGCAGAGGTAATAAGCATTTGCTCGTTGCTCAGCTTCCCTGCGAGAGCATTGAGGCTGGCCGGGAGGAACCTCAGGGAGTCGAGGAAGCGAAGCTCGATGCTCCTGCTTTTTGAGTTGGGGATCGGCACCCACTTGCTGACGCTAATATAACGCTCCTCGTTTTGTGCCAGGACATTGATTCTTGCATTGTCGTACCCAAGATGCTTGATCAGGTGGTGAAAGTCGTATCCCGAGCCATTGTGAAAAAACACAGGGATGAAGCGCGGGTCCCGGGCCAAGTGGTTGCAGTCGTTGCACCAAGGACCAACATACCTACCATTAAAGTGATCGTGGTGACGGACTTTACAGTTTTTGGCGGTGTACTCCTCGACGCAGACAGGGCAAGCGATGGCCTCGTCATGTCTGCGTTGATCGTCGGGGGACAGTGGGAGCATAGACTTGGGGGCCAACAGCACCTTCCCTATCTCGTTGGCCTCGTCAACCATCCTCTCGAGGAAGTGTTTGGCTGCGTCGGGACCACGGTACACGTAGGGCTCGGGGGCAATGTGCTGGTCCCGACGCACCACAACGTATGCGAAACTGGATGCCTCGTGGAGTTGGTAAGGGGTGGTGGAAGAAACTTCAGGATCGGGATCGCAAGTGGACAGGGGTTTGAGGAAGGCCTCGAAATCCGCGATGATGATAGCGGGGTGTTTCACCATGGCACCGTGCATGTGGAAACGCTCCACGGTGCCAGGTTCGGGCAAGTCTGCCACCCCCGGTTCGTTGGCATTGCAGTAGAGTTTGTGGTTAGCGAGCTTCTCGGCAGCAATGTTGGGACCTCTGATGCGTTGATAATCCTGCTGTTCTCGATTACGAAATATAGACAAGCACCTGGGACAAACTTCTATGTGGTGACTATCACTGCTCCGTTGGCTCGAAACAAGTCGAGAGAGCGAACGAATGAGGGTGTAGTGATGGCGAGTTTCATCCTTGATGAGCAGAAGATGAATTTCCTGCGCACCGTCGTCGTCTACGTCGCTCACCCGGATGGGGTACACCACATTTTCGTCAGTGAGACCATAAACGTTGATGGCCAACCGAGGGTTGTGTGTACGGTCCTCGAACTTGCGAAGGTCCGAGACCTCCACCGGGTAGTCAATCCCAGCAATGGCATCTTCCAGCTCTGGCTCGTAGGGTAGGTAGTGGTTAACTCGGTGTGGTTGTTTTTTCCAGTGAACAGGGTGCAACGCTGCAAGCACCGACCAAACGAAGCACTTGGCGTCACTGTTCTGAATGTTCAGGACGGCCATCTTTGCCGCGATGGCAGATGGTAAGGGGACGTAGCTGGAGGCGGAGAGAGGCACAAACTTGGAAAGTTTGACGCGCAGTTCGTGACGCTCACCACACAGTGAACCCCCCGAGCCCTTAGCTTCATGTTCTTCTTGCTTTGCCAGCAGCTCCTCGACAAACTTTTTGTAGATGACCTTGAGGTTGTCGACATCCGCTAGATGCAGCATTTTCGCCTTGGTGTTGTGGCAGAACCTGTAAATTTCACCAGACGGCTTCTTGTACCAGCAACGTAGCGATGCGTAGAATTTAGTGGAGGAGTGCGTAGCCAGTGCATTACTAAGAATAGAAACTATCTCTGCTCGCTTCTCCTCTAAAAAGCTACAAACATCGCAAGAGCCATCCGACAATTGGACGTAATCTCCTAATATTCCTCCGAAAGCAGACCGGTCTGCTTTTATCGCAGGTTTGACGCGTTTAGCAGGTGGTGCATTGATGGAGGCTGCTTCTGCCTCCCTCTTGGTGGAGGTCGAAGGCTGGGACCCAGATGTATTTTTGCTTAGGCAAGTAAGCTTATGCTTCTTGGCATATGCAATTGTAATGTGTTTATTGCATCCGGAACACAGTTCGGTGGCAGCCAAATGCTTGCCTGGCACGCAAGTGCGACAAAGTCTTGCAAAATTTTTGCTCGATATAGTTCTTTTGCACACAGGGCAACTTTTCATGGAGCGCATTTTTTCGGGGTATGTTTATTTATATATGGGTGGTGTTGCCTTCCTCAAATATGTGCTTTAATCAACTCTATAAAAAAATAAAAAATATATAAGAAAAATATAATTGTAGATAGAAAAAAACACAATAAATATTGTATGCATGTGTAATTTTATTTAGTTTATTTTTGTTAGACACAAATTTTCTTCAGATTTTATTGCCCATTAGTATATTTTTCCACCAATCTAGTAGAGGTATGAAACTATGAAAATATTCTTGTTTATATATATTCTATTATTTTGGCTGATATAATAGCAAATACATATATATAGCTATTTTGAAATTCTAAAACTTTCAGGTATACTTATTTTTACATGCAAACCTACATCATAAAAAAATTACACAATACGAAAATAATAAGAAGCACCAGCGCGCGCGTGTGTATAGCACATCGTGTTTCCCCCGAGAGAGGTTTACAAAAGTCGCAATAGGTCTCTCCCTTTTTATCTTACAACAACGTTGGTATCTCTATCTTTTTTTTAGTTGCAGATGGGTTGCCAACACACTCTAGTTAATAATACTACATATTATACACACACACGCACACACATACTGTGTTGCCATCCATCCATCCATCTCTCTCTCTTTTACGGCAGTATATATTTGTTGCCGGCTCTATTGCCCAGTGTATGTATGTTACGCCAGTATATAAATTGGCTAAGCCCTTGCCAAGTAAGAAAAAAAGCTGTAGGTAGGTGTTGGCAACACTGTCGGTTGTTTAACTCTTCCCTTTTTTTTCCCTCTCTTTTTTTTTGTAAAAAGCTATGGCAAAAATACCAGTAGGTTGGCAAATTGCTTTATGCACTGTAAAGCCTCAAGCAGTATTGCCAGCTCCTTGCTTTAGGTTAGGTTAGACCAAAATAAAAACCTTGGTGACTTTTTGAGTAAGATGTTGGCAATACTGCAAGACAAGCCTCAAGCAGTATTGCCAGCTCCTTGCTTTAGGCTAGGTTAGACCAGAATAAAAACCTTGGTGATTTTTTCGAGTAAGATGTTGGCAACGCTGCAAGGTAAGCCTCAAGCAGTATTGTCAGCTCCTTGCTTTAGGTTAGGTTAGACCAAAAAAAAACCTTGGTGATTTTTTCAAGTAAAATATTGGCCACACTGCGAGAAAATAGAGCTTATGCCTTAGGCCGTGTCCGGATTGGCAAGCACTCCGTCCCGTTCTCTCCCGTTGCTCTCGCGTACCGTCGAAGTCACGTCCAAGTCGTCCGAATCTACATGTCCCCTTGTAGTACGGTTGTCACTTTTCTCGCCAGGTGTCAGCCCGAACTTCACCCACCGCGCTTTGGGGCGCAGGCGCATCGCACGGAAGTAGAAGACAGACGCCAAACAAACATCACAATAATTTCCACCTATTTACTACTCATATTAAAAATATAACACGCTATTTCATCATTTATAATTTTTCTACATTGAGTATTATCGATAAAATGTTAAAATATAACTTAGTTTTACATCCTCTAATCAGTAAATGTTGTCTGTACAAAGTGAAAGTTAGAATATGGCTGCCAAGCGCAGCGTCACAGCGAGTTCAAGCGTGCATCTGTCGCGCCTTTCTGCTCTCCCCTCCCACTCCACGTCTGCCGGAAATTCGGACAACGGAGGTTGGCTGAGTCCCCAGATGGAACAGTGCTCTAGGCGACATCTGCTGCCGATTCGGACGCGGCCTTACAAGAGCAAACCATTAAGGCAAGCCTCAAGTAGTGTTACCAGTTCTTTGCTTTAGGTTAGGTTAGACCCAAAAACAAAAACCTTGGTGATTTTTTCGAGTGAGGAGTTGGCAACACTGCAGAACAAGTCTCAAGCAGTGTTACCAGCTCCTTGCTTTAGGTTAGGTTAGACCAAAAAACAAAAACCTTGGTGATTTTTTCGAGTGAGGAGTTGGCAACACTGCAGAACAAGTCTCAAGCAGTGTTACCAGCTCCTTGCTTTAGGTTAGGTTAGACCCAAAAACAAAAACCTTGGTGATTTTTTCGAGTGAGGAGTTGGCAACACTGCAGAACAAGTCTCAAGCAGTGTTGCCAGCTCCTTGCTTTAGGTTAGGTTAGACCCAAAAACAAAAACCTTGGTGATTTTTTCGAGTGAGGAGTTGGCAACACTGCGAGCCTCACCGAGCCCTATTTTCGGTTGGCGAACCGGGCCACCTACTCTATTCATGGGTCTCTGTGCTTTGAATTCATCTGGTGAGTAATAAATGTCTGTATTGCCAGTGGTGACCCTTTTGAATGCTGTAAATGCCTCATATAATTTGAGGAAATCATCCTTGGACATGTTTAAATTATAATTTTCTCTAGGAAACACCTCATTTCTGCCATTTTTAAGATATATGTTCTTGATGTTGCAGTTATCAAATTTACTTGAATTTTTTCCCTGATTATTGTGTCTTCCAGTCTGAAACAGTACCACCACAAAATCTGGCATGTCATATTGTATACTGGAGAATGAGTTTGTAGCATCATCACACATTGATATGTATAAAATTGTAAAGGCACCTGTGGATTTTTTAGGATATCTGCTTTGTATTTAAGAGCATAACTAGCTTCATATTCAACAACTGGCATTCTTAGCTCCATAGTCTGACTAAGGCACTTGCCCTCATCAGGTAGGGTATTAGGCAGAGCTTCCCCTGTAGAGTTTAATGTACTGTACCTCATCAAAGCATTATTATCATTAGCAGCTCTTCTAAATGTGATTCTTAAACCACCCTTCCACATAATATCTTTGTAATCTGAGAAGAATCCTGGCAACAGGCGCATGGGGAACAATACTGTGTGGCTCTTAGATATTATTTTATCACCAGCCTCAAATCCACCTATTTTGTAGTAAGAAGCCTCGGTTTTGGATAATTTTAATGTGGCCAAAGCTGTAGAAGTAATGCCAGGGTAATCTACTCTGTTTATAACAACACCATGTTTTCTGATCTCAATTTCAGAGAACAGATGTGGCACAAAATTGTCTACCAATCTTATATTTGAATTTGCCGGGTAATCTGTACCATCGAGCTTTACAACATCAAACTTGATGTATAGATCTGCTCTGTGGGGGTGTATAAAGCCATCTCCTACATCAAGATCAACCTCAATCTCTGTGTTGGGTTGATTTAAATTTGCAAATGTCCTCCTGTTTGGGGGGAATGATTGTAGCTCATAACTCTCAATATTTTCCATTTTTTTTGTATGTATTTTTATTTAAATATTAATTTCTATGATAGCAGTTGTTGTGGCTCCAGCAAAATCAACTAATTCTTCATTTTCATTAGTGACCATCAACTCAATATAATCTATTCTATTATGGCACACAGGAAAATATAATGTTGGTGATGGAGTGTAGATGATGGCCTCCATAAATTCAGAGTTAGGTTTGAATGTTGCAATGATGCCAGTTTGTTTGTGAGTGCCTATGTTATCTGATTTGGTGATCATACCCTCGGCCACATTACAGTGAATATTCAGAGTTTCTATAGCTAAGAATTTAGGTATATTAATAGCAGTGTGTTTGATGGCTGGTTCAAGTTTTGTGTTGTTCTCAAAGCCTAGCAGCTCTCCTATAGTACCCAGATCCACTGTTTCTGTAGCAGACACAATCTCTACTCTGTAAGTGACAGAATTTTGAGTTAACACTATACCTCTGGGTAACTGAGCATTTAGAGTAGACAGATTATATTGCCCTGGAGTGATAACAATTTTTTGATCACCAACTGCAATTGTGTTGTTGTGGTGTGTAATATTATGGATTAAGTACATGCCATAAAATGCTCTGAGAGCTATTGTTTTGGGATACACTATATCATCATGTAATCTAAGTTTCAATATTGAATTTTGGCTGGTGAGATGGAATACTCCCATGATGCTTCAGATACCACAGGGCCTTTTGAAAATCTTCAATTGATGGTTTATTTATTTGAGACAGATATCTAAGAACAGATAAACACAGATGTCCACAATTAACATCTTTGAAATTTTGAACACGGGCATTATTGTAATAAAGATTAGTTGATTTTAGATATTTTACTAAATTTTCAGGTGGAACACCTCCAAATGAATCAAACACAAATGCCTCATCTTTTAAATATTTAAGATAACAAATCCAGTGAGTGCCCTGATTTTTGTACTTATCCAAATTAACTATGCCACGCTCTTTGTTGAGTGGTTGTTCTGGTAAAGAATCAGACATGTACACACCTCTAAAATTTTTGATGCCCAGTGGCTTGATTAAAGCTTCAATATCTTGGTTTGTAAGCGGCTCTTGTTTTTTTAAACTTATTCATGGCTCTCTTAAGACCTTTGCCTTGTTTTTCCATGGCCAGGTTATGGCGCTTCATTTCATCTAATTCTGCCTTATTCTTCTTGGCATCTATTACTGTTTTTGCTATAGCAGCTGATCCCCAGCCAAGCTCCCAACAGCCCCCAAAGCTGCTAAGATGGCCGGGATAGTAAATATGAATCCCCCTGTATGCAATTTTTTCCTAGATTGCTGTAATTTTTTTTAATTGAGGGGTACTAAGTAATAATTTCATAACATGGCCCTTGGCAAGACAAGAATTTTTTTCTTGCGCTGCTTTTTGGTTAAAAGACCATCAATAGTTTTAAGAGATTTAAGACCTGCATAAGGTATCTGATACATAACACCCTTGGCCTTCATCCTAGGTTTATTATATACATATTCTGGGATTACATAGCTTAATTAAGTGGCTTAAATTTATTTAATTTATCACAACCCCCACCCCAGTTTTTGTTTGGTGTTCATAGCTATGGTGGTCCCCAATGCTGCTATTCTCTCACTTAAAGAAGCATCTTTGCTTACAAATCTACCAAATGCAGCCTCTTCTAATTTCTTGTCTGCAACATGTCGCCTCTCAAGATCAGAATGTGTGTTGTATGCTATGTCATGGTCTCTACAAGCAGCATCTAGGGGATTAACACCAGGGTCCCCTCTGTTTAATCTATGGTCCAATTTTGTACCGGGACCACAATACTGATAGCCTGGAATGTGTAGTTCAAACGGCAGCTTGTTTATGATGTCATTAACCAGCCCCCGACCCTCAGAGATATTCCAAAATTTAGGTGGTAGAGTATTAATAATTTTTATAAGATATCCAATGCCCTTAGTGTCATTAACTATAAAATTAGACAATTTGGTGCTTATCATGTCCATAATTCCAACCTTTTCATTGTAAAAATTGTGGTTGCCAGCTATCACCAGCAACCTATCTACAAGTTTCCTGACATCATCAACCCACACAAATTCTTTAGGCAGGGTGTTGTATTGTTTGATTCCACTACCTCTCTTGATCTGTGACCATATGGGCTTGATTAAGTTGTTGTATTTTGCTCCACTGCTAGACTTGACTCTTTTTTGTGTCGGATCATTGTTCTGGTATAGAGCATCTGATTTTATTAATATTTCTTTGTAATGCTCATAATCTTGATCTGTATAGCTGCCAGGCCTTTTCCTAGTCATCAATTCCCACAATCCAGGTGTGCCAGGATACTTAACAAAAGCACCTCTTTCTCTAAGATGAGATTCTGAATATACAATCAGATCATCTCCCATAAATGTTACTCTGAAATTGCCAATTCTATGTATGATGCTACCATCACGCTCTGTGTCAGCATATAAGCCGAAGACCTCATCTTTGTTGTCTTTAGGTGTGCTTAAATATTTTTAAGCAAGAAGACCCAATTCAATAGGATCCTGGGTAGCTTCAATTCTTCGAGGAGCAACAGGACTAGGTCTATGAATACTAGAAAGTGGGGTGATTGGATAATCTAATATGTTCCTAGCAGCTACAGGTACAAGCTCTGTGATCAAATTTTGATTTTGCTCTGTAACAGTTTTGATATTTTTACCTAATTCACTAATAGCATCAATAATAGGCTGTTCTGTTTGCTTGTGTTGTTCATAGATTCCTCGGTTCTCTGATTTCCATCCCTTAAATCTTTTTACAAGATAATCTCTTAATTTAAGATCATCAATGATTGGCCTTTTCATGGTTATTTATATATGTTTCAATGTCTAGAAAATTGTTGATTTTATTTTTGTATTTTCCACTATTGGGTTTCCTTGTCATATCAATTGTGACAAACCCATAGTTGTCCTGGTTCCAGCACCTACTGCAAAACTTGGAAAAATCATTGTAGCTCAAGTCACCACCTACATATTCATCATGTATGTGTTTGAGGTTGGTATGATCTTGATGAAACACACATATAAAATTGCTGTTGTCTCGGATCAGCTGCTTTGGAATTTTAGAAAAAGTCTGTGCCAGGTAGAAGCAATATATGCTTTGTGTCGGCCTTGTGTAAAAAAATTTCTAACCTTGTTTTGATTATCCAGTATAATGTCATCAAACACAACAACAGAGTTATGTGGCTATATCCAGTCCATCATATAGCTTCATCAGCTGCTGATATTTTAATTGTTCCAAGCTCTTAGAGAAGACATACAAATGCCTGTTTTTCCAGTCTAACCAGTTGGGTGCCAATAAAAAATTATCAATCATTAGTGTAGTTTTACCACAAGCCGATGGCCCAACAATAAGACATCTAATATTATTAGGCAACAGCTTGCCATTTCTCTTAATCTGCTGTTCAGGCTCTGGCAGCCTCTTTATAACATCCCAGGTGTTCATAGTATCACTTTGTCTGCCTCGATCCAGCTGTGTTCTGGGAGTCCTAGCCATTTGACAAGTATCTTGTTGCCTTTTCTGCGGATGATTTTTTCTATGAGATATGTGTCAGGCTGTTTAGTTTTGCTGAGTTCTTCTTCATAGAACCTGCCTTTGAGAATTTCTCCTCGGTGGTCTTTTATTATATATGTGTATCGGGTCCCAGGTTTAACTTGAACCACTGTAAATAATTCAGTGCTCCAGTTTCTGGTAAACCCTCTTTTGAATAAGTGCTTATATTTGCTGATTCTTACTTGATCACCTACCTTGTATTTGGCTTTTCTTGTTGTTGGCTGGTATCTAGTATAATAAACAGTGCAGATCAATTTTTGCTCATCAGATGAAGTTACCTTAGAGGGCTTCATGTTGATTGTGGAATGGACCGAGTTGTTATATTTATGTAGAAGTTCTGGTAGGATACTGAGAAATTTATAATTACCTTGAAGTGTAAATTGTTTATACATATGATATTTTAGGGTTTTGTTGAATCTTTCAACAATAGAGGCCTTGAGATCACTGTAACTCGAGTAATGTTGTATTGACTGGCTTTTAATAAATTGTTGGAACACCGAATTATAGAATTCTTTGCCATTATCTGTTTGCAAATAGCGCGGTGATCTTCCACTCTGATTGATGATTGTCCCTGAAGGCTTCTTTAACACATTTTCCAGTCTTGGATTTGAGTGGCACAGCCCAGGCAAATTTTGAAAATGTATTTATGACAGTGAGTAGATACTTGTAGCCCTTGTTGATCTTGTCTAAGTTTTTCAGCTGTCCACATGCCATCTCAACCAAGTCACACTGCCATAAATCATCTATGCCTTTTGTAACCACTGGCAGTCTCTTATAATTATGTCTGGCTTGTCTGTGTAATTCATCAACAATAATTTGTCTAGACATAGTATGTAAACAAGAATATTGCAACTATAGGGTGTTCAGCAGCTGATACTACAGGATTTTCTAAATACAGTTTGTCTCCTATTTGTATATTAAATTCCAGAGAGCCATCATCTTCAGCATAAGATGTCTCTAATGTATTGGGTTCTGTAAAATCCTCTAACTCTACACTGGTGACCTTTGCTTTGTTATCAGCATTTGTTATTGATAAGGTAGGGTAGTGGTGTGCCTGTGGTTGTAGCCAATATTTGATCTCGATTGGTCTAAGTGTGCCCCCAACAAAAAACTGGTAATAAAATTGTGCAGGGGACAGCATATATATTTTGCCACCTGGTGTAAATGGTGAATCATATTATTTGTTGGGGATACTGTATAATTCAAGAATTACTGTATGTTTAGGATTCTCGATTATGCCAGTTATTTCTATTTCTGCTGTAAGCAATCTACTTGTTACAGATTCAAGGTGCTCCTTGATAGTCCTAACAACATCATCATGGCCTGGCTTGACCTTTATGTCCACAAGTTTTTTGTATTGTTGCACAATTTCTTGTAGCTGGGTGGCAAAAACAGACAGCATTTGCTTGGTTGGATTCCATGCTTCCTAGCTGTTGCTTGATATTAGCTACAATTTGCTGTAAATTTTCAACAACTGCCAATTTTGAATTTTGAGCAGTAAGATCATGGACTTGTCTTCTGATATCCTCAAACAGGGCATGCAGTTCATTAATATGTTGATTAGTTGGTAGAGTGGCCACAGTCTGAGTAAGTTGTTTGATCTCTGTCTGGATATTCTTGATATCTTCTGATTTCAATATGCGTTTCACAGCTCTCTTAATATTTTTAAGTTCCTGTGATGTAGGCAGATTTGATACAGTATTCTGCAAAGATTCAAGTGCCAATTTCACATTATTTAATTCAGAAGTATCAGCCACACTTTACATAGCATCTTGGAGCAGGGTTATGTCTGCCTGAGTAGGTGTTGATTGTTGTAAAATTTCAAGCTTTGTTTGGATATCATCGATCAAGTGATGAAAATGAGATAGCTCAGATTCAGTGTTGGGGTTTTCAAGTTTTGTGATCTGTTGCTGGACACTGACAAGGGTGTCTACAATATCAGGCAAGCGGAATTCTAGAGATTCTTGTACATTTGTCAGATCACTTTGCACTGCTGCTATGGTACCTTCAAGATGGGTTATGGTACTCTGAATTTTTCCAAAATCTTCATATGTTTCAAGATGCAGCTTAATCTTGGCAACACTCCGAGCTATAGCACTCAAAGCATCAGAAGATGGCAAGTTGTTCATAAAATTTTCAAGTGTCTCAATTTTTTCTTTAACCTCGGCTATGGCATTGTTCAGAGGGTCCAGATTAGGTATCTGTAGTGATTAAATCTGTTCCTTTAGAGTGGAAATCACTAGATCAAAATCTTCTTGCGACTTTATGCTTTTGACAATTGTTTGGAGCTGTGTCTGGACATTATTTATCTGCTCTTCGAATTGTTGCTTCAATTGCTCAGAGTTGGTAGCCTGGGTCTTAAATTTGGCTTGAAGAGCTGCTACAGCCTCCTCTAAATTTTGAAAATTATCTAATGTAGCCAAGCCAGTATATTTTTGAAGCAGCAATTTGAGTTCTGAGTCAATTTTAAGAAGAGGGTCCATGCATTGTGATTGTAAATTTGTAATTTCTAGTTGAAGACTGGCATTGAGTGTGGTTTGTAAAGCTTGTAAATCACTTCTTAATTTTTTGACTCTGAGATCAAGCATCAGAATCTCATCACTGTGATCTTCATGCCTTGTATGGCCAAATATATCATTAGGCATTTTGATTTAGTGGTTATTTATTATTGAATATCTAATTCTTAATTCTATAAAAAAGGTATAAGCTTGTCATAGGATCCCGGGACCTCAATATATAAGCAGTCACCAGCAGAAACAGTATATACTGTGCCAGAAATCATGTTTGAGTGCTTAATTCTATAAATATTTCTCCCTATTGAAATCTTGACATTACCCTCGGGGGTTGTAATAAATTGTAATTGACCACCTACAGGTAATTGGTAATGATTTAAATTATTGTTAAATATGTACAATGTTTTACCTGTTTCATCATCAACATCTGTAAGTATGCTGTTCAGATGAATAATTAACAAACCACTTAGTTTAGATATCATAGATTGTATATCAGAAGAGGGTGCTGGTGTTGGCAGGTCCATAATAGCCTGTTTTTTGAACACAAATAAGTTCATAGGCATGTTTATTTATTTCAAATCATGCTCTGTAATTGGGCATTGTTTGCCACTTTTCAAATCACAATGCCCCCATGGTAGAGTATGTATGCCACATGATAAAATGCATCTCTTATCATCATGTGGGTCCAGAGCCACTTTTCTTACAATATTTGTAGTCAACAAGTGATCCTCACTCTGAATTCTGCATTCTCATGTTCTGATTAATCTCTGGGTTTTGAGACAATCTTCATAATCTTTAAATTGGAGCTCTTTGTCAACAGTTACTCTGCCAATGCTCATGGCTTTTTTGGCAACAACACCACTACATGTTTCAAAGCTGTACATCTTGGCCCTTAAGCCAGCAAATGCCACAATAACATCACCAAGTGTCTCATCTTTTAACTTGCCAGGCACCTTTTTGTTGTTGGGTTGAATCTTTGTATGTTCACTGGTATCAAAATATTCAAGCAATGCAGGCTGTGACATATCTTGATAAACATCTTCTGTCTGAATATCAAGAATAAAGCTATCTGTGTTCATGTACATCAGTTTTACACGATCACCATAAAAAGGCTTCAATACATCATAATATAGCTTTAACATGTGTAATTTGGCCAATTCCAATATCACAGCCAATACATAAATAGGCTTATCAAACTTAATCTTTGTTTTTTCATGTTGAAAAGTGCCATATTTTCATCATAAATTCTTCTGTAGTTGAAATTAGGCTTTGCAATCAATTTTTTGCTCAGGCTTTGGTCAGTAATTAATTTAACATCAGTATGTTTTCTGACATTTTCTATGGTTTTGCCATACACTGAATTTACCATCAATTTAAACAAGGTCTTATCAAATTGGCTCATTGCAGATGTTCGAAGCTCTGTGTTTGTATCAACCATCTTGAGTGCCTCAACCTCAAAACTTTGCCAACTTTGGTCACTTGAACACCATGATTCATTAGGAACTGGAGGTTTTTGTAATATATGACATAACCCTGATTTGGCTCTAGAGTCATCATTAGCTTCTTCTGTTTAGAGCCAGGTGAACACTTAACCTCAGGAATTGGAGGCAGATCAGAAAATATGTTGTGTAAATCATCAGGAATTGTCAGATCAACCTCTAAGAACAGGCCATAGTTACTGTCATCAAAATCCTGAAGATCTTCAATATTCAAATCTTCAACCCACTCAAGCCCTGCATATGGCAATTTATCCATCATAGCATAACCATACAAGCTGTTGGCATCCACATAAAGTATAAAATTTGATGGCAGGACTGGATCATAATCAGGAATATATTTGTTGTTGGCTCTGGCATATCTCTGAGAACATTGCACCATGCCTCCTCTTATACATTGTTCCATAAACAGATACATATCTTGATCTTGGATCAGATCCAACTGCATTTTAGTGTTTAAAAACATTGCAGACCATGCTAGGCCTGGTGCACTGTAGAAATACATTGGATCCAGTTTATAATTTTCCATCGATGATTTTCTAAATGCCTGAAGTATATCAGCTAAGAGCGTCACATCAAGTTTTAAATATGCCTTATGATAATCACCAAATGTCTGGCATTTTAAATTGTTTCACATCAACTGGGCATGGTGATAATCATCATCAGTAATTCCAGATGCCCTGAGTTTACTGTAGAACTCTTGTTGTGGTGGTAGAGAACACTCATTAAATTTAGAAAAATCTGTAACATAGTCATATGGGTATACACCCTTCCGCCTAATTATTTTCAAGTCCTGATTTGGAAACATAGCACATGTGATTTTGAATTGATCATCAGATAATTGACTGGCCAGTGTAGCCAGGCTAGCCGAGAGAATTCTGTAGGAATCAAGAAATCTTAAGTGAATGGGAACACCAATAATTTTAATTATTTTGCTAATAGCAATATATTTCTCATTATTTTCTGCTAAAATATTTAAATTCTGCTTGTCAAACCCCTCATATTTGATCAAATGATGATAATCATAATTGGATGCACCATGGCAAAATATAGGGACAAATTTTGGTCTCTGGCTCTTAATATTACAGCTATTACACAGGGTCATTAAGAATTTACCATCTGTATGGGAATGGTGTTTCACCTTGATATTTGTATCTGAAAATTCAGAATCACATACCGGGCATTTTTCTGCATTGTTGAAATCTTCAATCTGATCCTCTGTTAAAGGCAACATGGGTTTTGATTTTAATAAGATATTAGATGCTATGTAATGGCAATCATTTTCTGTTCTATGTGCAAATTCTTTGATGGCATCTGCTCCTATGTATAAATATTCTTCACTAACAACACCATCCTGTACAGCAACATAATAAAAACTAGAAGGCTCATGTAACTGGTATGATGTAATTGAAGATTCATCAGGATCTGGGCTGCGTAATGCAAGGGGTTTGAGGTTTGATTCAAAATCACAGACTATATATGCTGGATGTTCCAACAAGGCTTCAAATTTTTTGAATTTGGCATTTTCACTTGGACTAGGCATCACCATATAAACAGGTTTATGGTTGCCACAGTATTTTAGATGCTCAATTAACTTGTTTTTAGGAATTTCTGCATTCACTTCCCGAAGCCCATTCACCATTTTTCTACCACCAAATACAGTCAAACATCTTCTGCACAACTTGAATATTGTATTGGATTTGCCTTGTTGTTTTCTGACTAAAGCTTCAAGACTGTGTATCAGAGTGTAATGGTATGTGTCATCCCCTTCAATTAAGAGCAGATCAATCGGGACAGCAGAATCATCATCAAGTGTACTGATTCTGAGAGGTGCTATCAAGCAATTGCCACGGCCAGTAAAACAAATAAAAACATTAATAAATAATTGTTTACCATTGATATCCCTTTTTTTTCAAATTTATCAATATTCTGAACAGACATTGGATATTCTAAGCCCTCCATAGCATCATCAAAATCATGTTCATATTGTTTATAATAAGTTATTCTCTCAGGATTCCTTAAAACTGGATACAAAGCAGCTAAAATACACCACAGAAAGCATTTCTCATCATTATTTTCTATGTTAACCACGGCTCTTTTGTTTTTAATATTGGTAGGTAATAGCAGATATGTAGATCCTTGTAATGGGTTAAATTTAGAAATATTAACATAGAGCTTGTGTGGAGGTCCGCATAGGCTCCATCCTGATTTTTTGCTGCAAATTCAGAGTGTTTAATATTCAATTGCTCTATCAAACTGCTTATTATTTTGTCTAAATTTGCATTTGAATATACAGCTACAGTTTCTGTTATGTGGGGCTGTGTAAATTTTGTGCCATTTGGTTTCTTATATTGTGTAAACAATTTGAGGGACAGCTTATAAGAGTCATTTTGTGCATTTAGAATTGCCTGCACATCAGGATTTATACTGTTCAAAAAATTCTTAATGTCACATCTTGGCTCTGATTCAAAACTGTAATCCCTTAGTTGGCCAGCAAAACTGCTATGGATAGGTGGTGCATAGCGTGGCTGCTTTGCTGCTCTAGCATTAACAGGTGTTTCATGCTTTCTTTTCAGACCAGATGTAGATGGCTGTGAGGGCAATGTTGATGACTGTGCAGAACAAGTACACTTATGCCTATTGTAATATGCTTTGCTTAATATTTTATGGCATCTTGGGCATATTTTTGTAGCCTTTCTGCATTTCTTAGGATCACAATTATGCCGGTGCCTAGCCCAATTAGAACTAGATATATTTTTATTGCATTGATTGCAATATTTCAAGTTTGGCATTTTTATTGTTTGTTTATATAAAATTTCTTGGTCCAAAAAACAGAACTATGGATAGTATACCAAAACAATTATAACAGCAGTTAGTGGCTGGTGCTTTTATACCCAGACAACAGCAGTAACTAGGCTCTGGTGATCCCCAATATAAAATAGTTTTGCTCTATTATGCTGTTGTATAACACACTTTACCAGGTATCAAACCTGGGAGCTATCAGCTGGATATCAGCTAAATACAGTCAAAGTTGTACTTTAAATCTGCAGTGAATATTCTCAAAGTCTCACGTGTGGGGATATTATTCTGCCACATGTATTTCAATCTCACACATTTTACCAGGTATCAAACCCGGGAGCCTCTTGATTACAAGGCAATAATACCAACACTTTGCCATCAGGGAGGCCTACACACTCTACCTGGTATCAAACCCGGGAGCCTCTTGATTACAAGGCAGCAATATTAACACTTCTCCATGGGGAGGCCTCAAACCCAGAAGCCTCTTGATTACAAACCATATAAGCTATAAGGCTATGCCCACACTCTCTACCAGGTTTCAGACCTGGGAGCCTCTTGATTACAAGGCAGCAATATTAACACTTCTCCATGGGGAGGCCTCAAACCCAGAAGCCTCTTGATTACAAAGCATATAAGCTATGGGGCTATGCCCACACTCTCTACCAGGTTTCAGACCTGGGAGCTATGAGCTGGATATCAGCTAATACAGTTGTTCAGTGAATATTTTCAAAGTCTCACGCGTGTATATATTATTTCAGAGCAAAGCCTTTTAGAATTGGACTCAGGGAGTGATGTCCTTTTAGTAAGAATTTCCCCCTATTACCCCGAAATATTAATTGAAGTTTCATGCCCTTTCCAGTGAATTGGAGTCAATGGCATGAAGGCCTGACACATGCTATCATGCAAAAGGAATTTTCCCTAGAATTGCACAGAAATATCAATAATGCCCCCTTTCAGCTTATATGCGTGCCAGCATATCAAAGCCCCCATGCGTGCCAACAATAATGGAATATGAAAGCCCTAAGCGTGCATAATTTATTGCCCGGGGCAAGCAATGCATCAATTTTCCCAATCGAAACTGTCTGACAGACTAATGCATTTCTGAGCTAAGTAATTACTGACCCGGGCAATAAACTGATGAAAGATTAGGAAGAAAACAGGTAACAGTTCCAATTTGCAGCCTGCCTTTGTCCAAGGTAATCCTGTAATCTGTAAGGCACCTACATAAGCATTTTTGGCTTAGTTTTAAGTGTAGCCATAGCAATATCAAGAAGAGCATATTTTTGACAAACTTATGGACAACAATCTCACAGATGTAGCTTTTGTACACATGGCCAAATCAATCTGTTGAGGCTTCTTCATTTGTACACTAGAATTCAGGATTCTTGGGATTTTGACAGAGCAGCACACTGTAAGCAATAAGATCATATGGGTACTTGGCTTAGTTTTAAGTGTAGCCAAATCTGTCTGTTGAGGGTTCTTCATTTGTACACTAGGATTCAGGATTCTTGGGATTGAGAGCATATCACACTTGGGCAAATGGGGCATATGGACATCTTGGCATAGTTTTAAGTGTAGCCAAATCGGGCTGTTTAATCATATGGTTCTTCATTTGTTGTGCCAATAATAGTACCAAATACACTACTTGGCATATTTCATCTTTCAAGTTCCAGAATTTTTCAAGAACCATAGAACACGATAGCCAGCGCACTACTGTGTAGTAGGGCACTCCAGAATATTCGCTTTCTAAATCTGCTAAGAAAGCAGAAAATTGTCGCTGATTTAAGCCACGGGATAATATGAAGTTGATAGCTTTTTTCACAGGCTTTATCACACTTTCCATGTTGATTACTTTTGTACACAAGACGTCTTGGTGAATGATGCAATGCACATGATGGAACATGTGTTTATCGCAGGTTTCACGAAATTCGTTTTGCAGTTTTGTCACAAAACCATTGTTTTTTCCCGTCATTGAAGGGGCACCATCCGTAGCTACACAGGATGACTTTGACAGAGGTAAATCATACTTCCGAAAAAGTTCACGAACAGCAATAAATATATCCTTACCGGTAGTAGTGTCATGCAACAGTACAATGTCCAATAGCTCCTTGAAAATGTTGAACTCCTCATCACAAGCACAATGAAACATAGCTAAGTGAGCTACGCCACCGATGTCTGTACTCTCATCAGAAGCGATGGAATAAGCAATGAAATTTGACACTTTTCTTTTAATTTGATCACTCAAATCACAGGCCAGTTCGGCTACTCTTTCAGCAACCGTGTTGCGGGATAGTGAAATGCCTTGAAAAGCTTTTACACTTGCGGGATTAACTATTTCAGCAGCTTTTACCAAGCACCGTTTAATAAAGTCGCCTTCGGCAAAAGGGTTTGAGTGTTTAGCTATCAACTCCGACAATGCGTAGCTTGCGCGTACCGCAGCTTCCCTTTCTTGAGCTACTTTAGTAAACATTCCTTGTTGTTGTTTTAATCCTGCCTTCAACTCTCTCAGCTTGTCTTGCCTCATTAATCCGTCGTATTGGTTGTATGTAGCTCTGTGTTGCTCATAATGACGTTTGACTTCGGTAAACTAATGGTTGATCTGCACACCAAGCAATCAATTTTATCTTTAACTTCACAACAAAAGTACTCCAACTCCCATTTCTCTTGAAAACTACGATGTTCATCAGAAATTTTTCGTTTACTACCACTTGGTTTCGACAAAGACATTGTTGTTAGCACAAACGAAGCAACCCGAATAGACTGCCTGACCTGAACTTTTTGGAAAATGGAACCGACTGAGGGTAGCGAAGATGCGGGAGAGGCAAGGGAGGGGAGAGTCGCGCAGACTATAAGACGCGGTAATTGGTTTTCGGACGAAGGCAGCTTGTTCCCCTTTCCCTTCAACCCTCCCCTCATTCCAGATTCCGGAGGGAAAACTGCGCAGGCAGAAGACTTAGCCTTGGACTCTGAACAACTGGCAATCACTACATTCGTCAACCACCCCAATAATACAACACGGCCACCTTTTTTTCTCCTACCGACGGGTATATCCTGTCCAAGAGGAAAACGTGTGAAATTTCACATCGTGTTATATAATAACACAGATATTTTAGCAACTACTACATCTGAAGGCTCTACTACTTAAAAACAGGTAATAGCAAATAGGCCGCACAAAAATATATCGAGGGCCGCATGCGGCCCGCGGGCCGCGTGTTTGACATGCCTGGTGTAAACCATATGGAGATTTTACTAAACAGTCAAATGCATTGTCAAAAGGAAATTTTAAAATTCCGACTTCTTTCCACACAAATTCTCCTCCTGCTCCTCGAAGACCTTGAACGTCCAAAAAACAGACATCCATTTTGTTCATCAGGTGAAAACTGTCAACGTATCTTCAATGCTACCCCGGCATACGGCGCACTTGTCCAAATGGGAAGCACAGGATCCGCAGGAAACAAAATGTCGACACGGGAGAATTACAACACTGCTAGGATTCTCAAAACATATTTTGCACACAGAATCTAGACTAGGTTTATCGGACGTTTTTTTCAGGAGTCTCTATATTGCCGCAATACTTGCAGCTCTTGGAGTTACAATGTAACGCCGCAACACTCTGTATAAAAGGACACAGGGGTACCAACATGTAATGTCCTAGAATCGGACAATCTTTGGATGTCCAATCGCAAAGTCCGTACGAACAATGAAAACAATATACTCTGTCGCTAAAGCCTGAATAGTAAAATCCTGCAGTCACTATTTCTTCCGGAGTCTGACGTAATCCTATAGGCCACTTTCTGTATGTTATGTATCTCGAATTCACTGATAAGTAATTGATAACATACGGCTCGGCGTGAGTCCAGCAGACGTGATAAGTAAACACTCTCATACGTCATAAAAGGTGAAGTAATCGGATACTGTAGGTGACGGCGTCCCAGGTATAGGCGATAAAGGAACAGCCAGAGGATCGTCGGGGAACAGACGTCTGCGGACACCGAAACCTTCTGCAGGAACCACATGGAAACAGGGATGTCCTTCTAATTTACGTAACAAAGGACGATCACAACCAGAACACCACAAGGAATTTCTGTTCGCCAACAAAGAATGCCACTCTTTCACTCTCTCCTTCAAAGCTTCACCGATCTTGTCCTCTTCCTTCCTGCGACGTAGTTCGCACATACACCCGTGACTTGGAAATCCTGATCTCTCGTCCGCTCTTCTTTTCCTCTCTTCTATATCCTTCAACGTCTCGCAGTGATGATGGACTCCTTTTCCTAATCCGTTGAACAGGTAACATCCACACCAGGGAGATTCAGGTATCGCTACACACATAAACGGGAAATAACTCAGCACCCGATGCAGGGCCGTTCGATCGTTGTCCAGGTCGCCGCAAGATCGAACAAGTTCCCAGAACTCCTCGTAGCTAACCTCGTAGAAATTCACGCCATTATCAGACAGTCTTGTACCGCACACATCCATCATCGCATGACGCTATTATCATGTATCCCTTCTATTTATACCTTCTTTTTTCCTACGTCACGATTTCCGTTAAACACACTTCAAATAGTCCTCTAGAAGACCGAGCCTAAAACATGTTCGCACATGTTCCTTTCAGACAGAAAACAGCCACACCCAATTCCTGGAATTTCTAAGAATGGCTCATCAACCTCAAACATGTTCGAACATGTTCCTTTCAGACAGAAAACAGCCACGCCCAATTCCTGGAATTTCCCGGAATGACTCATCAACGCCATCTCTCCCCAAACACCGGATACACGTACCCAATTCCGAGAATTTCAGACTCATCAACGCCATCTGTTTTCAAACACCGGAAACACGTACTCCAATTTATATATGACGACACACACCAAAATAACATAACAAAAACAAAATGGCGTCACTGAAATTAAAACAATTCATAATAATAATAACAATAATAATAATATTTAAATTAGTAATAATTTAATAATATAATCTGGTCACGTGACTTCCATTTTGTCACGTCACAAAGTCACGTGACTCCCATTAAAAAAATAACTGCTACGTCATCAATTGATCTTTGATCGATCTTTTCCAATCAATTGATTTATCGACCTCAACGAGGGTACATAACTACTATACATTCCTACACTTCTTCGGCGCTCTCTAAGGGGGGTAATATTGGTATTATGAAATTGTCAATGGCAAAGAATTGTAGTCTAACATGTCTAGAGTCAATTTGAAGTCAATACAGTGGAATTTCATTGAGTCCTGAAAATATAGACTTGCCTTGAATTCGGTTCTGCGCTTCTGGTGTTGGGCGTACAGTCCAAGTACATGCTCAGCCTGACGGTTTTTGACGTTACTTTATGAGAGTAAATAGGTGAAACAATGAATTTCATAGTATGAGAGTTGTTGTCCTATATAAATATTTTGACCCTAAGTACATTTCTCTGCATTAGATGGCCTCGTTTAGAAATAGGCTGGTCCTTTAAATCCGTTTTTCGCTCAACGGTTCCTCGTTCAGTCTGACGCGACGTTCAAAGTGACGATTTCGGCGTTCGATTGGAGGGGGTAGATAAGTGCTTTTATTGGGTTCTCTCACGTAGTCCTGTTGTGCGACATCGCTAGATTACGTCCAAGTACATTTGATTAATTATAATACCATAATGTAAAAATAGTCCGTCCTTGAAATAGACTTTTCGATACATTTCTACACTTCTTCGGCGCTCTCTGAGGGGGTCATATAGATATTATGAAATTGTCAGTGGCAAGGAATTGTAGTCTAACATGTTTAGAGTGAATTTGAAGTCAACGCATTTGAGTTTCATTGCATCCTGAAAGAATAGACTCGCCTTGAAGTCGGTTCTGCGCTTCTGGTCTTGGGCGTACAGTGCAATATCCGCCTGGCGTTTGGCACGTTCGAGCAACCGCAGGTTCGCTAATAGGTCGTCTAATGTTTGAGACTTCATTGTTACTAACTTTTCCGTATCCCGTGCATCTAAACCGTTGCAAACAAAATTAGTCTTTTCGTCGTCATTCATATTTGGATCTGCCTTTTTACACAGTTTGAGAACATCGTAAAAATTGTTCGCAATGGATTCATCCCGTTGTTTCTTTCGTGCTGACAACTCAAGGTAGGCTTGTCCAACCGGTAAGACGGGTTGAAAAGCGGTAGTAAGAGCGTCTTCGACTTGTTGGAATCCCTGTAGGTTTTCCAACGTGGTTCGGTTCAAATTCCAATAAGCCAAAGCTCTTTTCTTCAAAAAAGCTGGCAAGAATTTTATTTTTTCTGCTTCCATCCATCCCAAAATCGAAGGTACACGTTTGAACGTGTTAAAGAAATCAGCAATACTCTCCCCAGGGTCTGCATTAAAAACATCCGGCTGTATTGCAGGGACTCTGGCATATTAGTGCATCGTTGCAGCGGAGTCTCCGCCACTGTTCTCTTGGGGAATGATCGGCATATTTATCTCTATACTACGCTCGTCAGGGAGGGGTGTACGAATTGCCTCTTCAGAGCAAGATGGGAGTGGGCATCTAATGCTAGTAGACAATAGGGGTTTCTGTTCGCCAGTTGCCTGCTGACGTGTTACAACCATTCAAAAGCGGAAAACGAGCAACAATAGGAAATCCGAACCAGGCATTTACAACCCTAATGAAGGAATCTTACACTACAATCAACGAGAACAGACCGGAGTCGAAACCAGGACGCAGACGACGACCAAACATCCGGACAATCGAACAACCAACCGGCGTGGAGCGACCAATTACAAGAGATAATGAACAACCATGAACGACAGATGAAACAGCAACCACTAAAATTTCTTCGACAAATGGAGCAACGTAATCAAACCATCAGATGCTTTACGAAAACAAGAAGAAAGTCACAGAGAGGGGGAACACGGCGCCTCCACCAATATGAAACGCCGCTCTTTTAGAGAGAGACATTTCTTAAGGGCAATAGTTCAGGGAACATTAGAGACACTCACAATTCGGAATAATATAGTTTATTTAACATGTAGCTAATTAATATTATGTTGTTAATATCCTAATCCTAAGCTATGTTCTAACCCTATCATATCAGTTAAGCTTTGTATTACACAAGGAGCATCTAAGTCTCCAGCAACACTGAACTCAGTTGTAACCTTACCTTGAACTTGCACCCTGAAACAGCTAGGGCAGCGGTCCGACACACACAACATACTTAATTCTCCAATCTTCAGTATATGTAATTTGTTGTTGACCTTGCCTAATTACTCAGCCTGTCAATCAGAAGTGTGTCCTTTCCTGTTTTCGTGGCTATCTTCGCAAACTGTCCTATTTCTATAAGAAAGGCCTTGCCAGGCACATCCGTACTAGATGCGTAACCTTCTAGGTACATCTGCACTGGATGTGTGTCACATTTATTGACATATGATGATATCACTTGATTGACATCAGATGATTGGCACTTGATGACTGACACCTAATCATATGATGAAATCATACGATTGACACTACACGACTGACAGCTGGTGAATGATATTACTGTCATATCATGGCCAAGACCTTGCCTTTTGAGTGGTAAATGCTAAGCCACCGCCGTCTCCGAGTTTCAACCTTCACATGTGGAGGAAGGCGTCTAACCTTAACTTCCCAGTGCTGAGCAACTGGCAAGATTAACTTCCTTTGACTGCCTGTTACTTCTTTCCGAACCAACTCATAAAATTGTAATATGCATTACAACGTTGCATTAAACGCACGTTACAATAATATTTTTTATATTATGGTATTATAATTCCTCAAATGTGCTTGGACTTAATCTAGGGATGTCGCACAACAGGACTACGCAAGAGAACTCAATAAAAGCACTTACCTACCCCCTCCAATCGAACTCCGAATTCGTCACTTTGGACGTCGCGTCAGCCTAAACGAGGAACCGTTGAGCGAAAAACGGATTTAAAGGACCAGCCTATTTGTAAACAAGGCCATCTATTTAAGTGAATTTTACTTAGGGTCAAAATACTTATATAGGACAACAACTCTCATACTATGAAATTCATTGTTTCACCTATTTACGCTCATAATGTAATGTCAAAAACCGTCAGGCTGAGCATGTACTTGGACTGTACGCCCAACACGAGAAGCGCAGAACCGAATTCAAGGCGAGTCTATATTTTCAGGATTCAATGAAATTCCACTGTATTGACTTAAATTGACTCTAGACATGTTAGACTACAATTCCTTGCCATTGACAATTTCATAATATCAATATGACCCCTCTCAGGCATCGCCGAAGAAGTGTAGCTGTTTTCATACAGATCACTTGAGATATGTATTTTAGGTAGGGTGACCATCCGTACTGATTTTCGCAGTACAGTCCTTTTCTTTGATGGGCTGTCCTGCAGAATGCGAAGCCATGTATAAAATTAAGATATGTCCTTTCTTTCACATATGTCCTACGAAATGTCCTGATTTCTACTCCGATCTCCGAAGTCCAAATATTTATTTTCTATTTATATTTTCTTTTGTTTTTCCATGTCAACAGTTTATGCAGTACATACTTTTCTGTTGTGGTCAGGCAGGAGAGAATGAACATCCGGTTAGAACAATGCGTAGTTACTGTAGTTACCACGGCAGAGAGCAGGTTGTAGACAGTTGCGAACAAAAGGGTCAGGTGGCGCCGATCTATCCAGTTGTTGCGGGTTGCGTAGAGTGGAAGTCTCGTTCCTGAAGTACACGTCTCGTATTTCAACACTGTCGGGTGAAGATGCCTCCTAGGAGGAAATGTGCATTTAATTCAGAACTGAAACCTCTTTATCCATTTCTTAGGAGAGGCAAAAGCGATAGTGATGTTCACTGTGAAAAATTTTCAGGTGAGTTTTCAATTGTAAACAGTGGAGGGTCTGAAATAACACAAAAACAAACGGCAAAACACAAATCTGCCGACGCTCTAGTGCTACTCTTTCTACATTTTTTCGAAACAAGAATTTTGGGCCTAAAGAACAAAAATTGGCAGCAACAGAAGCGTGTTTTTGCATTTCATACAGTGCAACATAATCAATCGTTTCGTTCTACAGACTGTAGTTCGAAACTTGTTAAGAAGTGCTTCGAACCACAATATGCTTGTGCAAGAACAAAATGTGAAGCGATCGTGACAAATGTGATAAGCCCCAATGCAATTGCAGAGCTTCGGAAAGAGTTGGATCAGGTAAATTTACATTACAGTTTACACAGATTCGTCGAACCATAAAGCTACGAAATTGTTTCCATTGTTGGTGCGCTACTTCCTTCCTTCGAGCGGAGTGCACGTTAAAGTTCTGGATTTTCAAGATCAGTGTGGTGAAACGTCCGATATTGTGTCTTCGTATATCCTGAAAACATTAAATGAATACAACATTGAAACTAAAGTTGTTGGATTATGTGCTGACAACACCAACTGCAACTTTGGAGGAGCAGCAAGAAAAGGTAAAAAAAAAAAAAGTGTACAGTATTGTTCAGGAATGCTTAAACAAACCAATTGTAGGTGTAGGTTGTTCTGCACATATAGTGAATAATTGTGTACAAACTGCGATAGACTGTTTACCGATTTGCATAGAATGTGTGGTGCACAAAATATACTCATATTTTCACATATATACAGTACGTGAACATGTGTTACGTGAATTTTGTGACTTCGTGGAGATAGAGATCTCAAAGCTTCTTTCTTATAGCAAAACTAGGAAAACTAGGTGGCTCTCTTTGTTGTCAGCCGTAGAGCGCATACTTAAACCCTATCCAGCATTGAAATCATACTTTCTATCACGGGACAAGTGTCCCACAATCATTAAAATGTTCTTTGAGGACCCCGTATTTGAAATATGGCTTTATTTTATCCATTCCAATGCAGCACTTTTTAATGACTTTGTTCACTTTCTAGAGGGTCAATATGTTTCTATGATATATGGTTCTGCATTGATTGCAGAACTTAAACAAAAATAGTTGACAGATATAACAGCCTTTTTTTGCCTCTTATAGTGCAGTCGAAACTGAAAAGTCTGAAGGAAAATGGGTTTGTTTGTATGTCAAGTTTTAAGGAACATGTGCTTTCATTTTATTCAACTTGTATTGAATATATTAAGCAGTGGTCCTCTCCCTTTTCTGAAATGACTGTGTTGGATTGGGTAAAACTGGATTCGATGATCGAATGGGACAGGGTACAAAATAGCGTAAAATTTTTCAACAAATGGTCAGGAAAGCAACTTAATGATTCTTATCTCTTTAATGAAATTTCAAATGTAAGAGCGTATGCTACTCTTGAAAAACTGAAAGCATGGAACACTGCTCAAATGAGAGTAGATTTAAGATGGGTTGAGATATTCAAATATTTTCAGGAAAAATGTATTTCCTTTTATCAGGTATTTGATATTGTAGAGTTCAGTTTGTGCCTTCCAGCCACAAATGCACCACTGAGAGAGTTTTCTCATTAATGAATAACATGTGAACTGCTGAGAAATCTCAATTGGAAACTAAAACTCTGAAATACCTAATAATAACTAAATATAATTTCAGTTGTAGCTGTAGTGAATTCCATGATATAGTTATGGAAAATACAAAGTTATTATATGCTATTTACTCGAAGCAAAGTACAGAACCATTAAGGATGCTACTTAAATATTGGTACATTTGATTATGAAATATTTGTTAATTTGAAGTTATTGGAGTGGTTTTAAAGACTTAAAGTGTAAGTGACATGTTCTCAACAAAACTTTGCTCACAATTGTAGTTTGTCTAATATGTCAAATTTTAAATACATTTAGTTTTCATTTTTGTTTTATGCCACTCATATACTTTGGGGATTCATCAAATAAAATAATTATTATTTTTAAAACTTTTGTCCTTTATGTCTTTCCTTTTTTGAAGAAAGTTTGGCATGGTAGGTGTGCGTACTGTTTTTTGCTGGTAAGGATCTGGTCACCCTAATTTTAGGGCATGAAATGAAGTTAAATGAAGACAGTTTGTTTTACCTTTTTTGTGAGATTAGCACATTTATCCCCTTTTTGGTACTTTAGCACCCTTTTCCTTTTGTTTTCGTTCATGTATTGTTACAAAATTGGACAAAAAATAATATGATTTCTACTCTACTTGAGCAGCTACATAAAATCTTGTAGTCTCATTTTGTAAAGTAGATCGAGAGCTTTAAAATAGTATAATATAATCATATAACCCCAATAGTTACATACCCATATGAATGAAGTCAAAGCCAATTAATTTTGAACGCCTTTCATTTTTTTATATAGTTACAATTAATTTACACTGTAATCTTCAGAGGGTGTAACATGCACAGATATGAGAAAACTTTTTTTATTCGTCCAGTTTGCAATGTGAACAGAAAAAGTGACAACAGGGAGAACACACCACTCAGAAAAGATGTAAATCATAATTTTCATAGTAGCGAATGTCCTTCTTGCTCGAGATATTGTTAACAAAAGTTCGAGTGGATGGCGGAGACCTCCTATGGCGGCGTCTCTGGCACTCAAGGGGGAAGCATTGAATGTGTTCGATATTGTATACGAAATTTCAAGGATAGAACACAAAAAAGAACCTCTTTGAATTGGTGTTTTTTACTGCAGGAAGGAGTGCTTTTTGTTTCTAAGGCGAGATTTCCGTCCTAACTGCCGTAGTGTTTGGTTTACGGATGCCAGTCCAGCATAGCCATAAACAAGTTGAAAGGAGGGTTACTCGTTGGGAGCCTTGTACCGTTACACATGTAAAAAATTAGAAAGCGCTAAAAGGGTCCATACTCCATTGCCGTTATTGGTTTCTGCAACATTTTGGGTTGTAAAAGGGTGTAAGGGAGAAAATTGTGGGATTCTGTCGCGGTGCCTCCTTTATTCAATTTGCCATGCTTGCATAGCTTTCGTGAATTACGACAGTTCAGGACAATATCAGCTTTTTCGCCCAATTTATGGTGCATGGTCCCAAGCAAACAATTGCCGAGAATTGCCTCCGTAGAGGGAAAGTTTATTGGTGGAAAAAATCGCGGCTGAAACGTGACACGGAGCTATTCATGACTTCATCTTTTGTCTATTTTTCCACTTGCCCAATGTAGGGCTCCCTTCCTACTCCCGGCCGTCTATGGTGTGTTAGGAAATGGGGGAGAAGGTATTGACTCTGGTCGTTGAAGACACATTCTCTCTAGTTGTTGGCTGCACCCACAGGAAATTTTGTCCCTTTCTGAAGTTTGCTTCGATACAAATTAACAATAATTCCCTTCACTAGAGATGTCACATAATTACCTGCGTGATTGCCAAGGAAACGTATTGTGTTTGTGCAATTGCCACTTTTTAAGGATGCGTTTTCAAGAATCGTTTGATGGTGAAGACGTGGTACATAAATGCCGTGTGATACTGGCTCGATACATACATTATTAATTACAAATAAAGAAAATATAGCTAACATTTTCCTCTAAATGAGAAGACTTTCTTTCCCTAAAAAAATAGCAATTTCATCCAAAAATGGCATTGTGCATGAAAATGTATGATATCTTAGACGAAACAGCCACCTGATGTACTTAGGGTTTTTTAATTGATTGATTTGGTGTTTTAAGTCCACTTTGTGCACAGTAAGGCTATTTGGGACTAGACCTACAGTTTAAAGTGGGATCCGAATCACTATGTGCCTCCACCGGGTATCGAACCCGGGGCTCCTATATTACAAGGCAATGACGCTACCACTGCGCCACCGGGAAGGCCTGATTTTGATGTACTTAGGGTTTCACCGCATGTAAGGTGAAATGGTTGCGGACATAAACATTTTATCTGTTGTCGTTAAATTGGTACTTAACTTCCACGACCGCCTCCAGATAGTCCGTTGTCATTTTGGTTATACCTAAGAGTTTATGGTTCACTAACTGTTCAATACTTCTTTCCCCGGAATCGTTCCATGCCTCTATAACGACTAGTACAGGTGAAGTCAGCAGGTAAGCACAATAAAAGTACAAACGAATTTCATGCTTATCCTTCGGGCCTTTTCTTTCCTTTCGTATCTATTCTACCCCCAACGGCGTGGGATCTGCTGCAATAGAAAATGTTTGACAGGTGACGGCAGGTCTGCTTAAGACTACTGAGAAGACTATTGTTGCACGTAATGTGAGTGTAGATCTTCGATTTTTTAAAATTTGTCGGTAACCGTTGTAAGTGTCGAACAAAGTTTTTTTGGGAAAATAAGGCTAATAATATACTATCTTCGGTCAATCATGTCTGAAACACGCTTGTTTCCATTTTATGCAAGCTAGCTTTATACGAAAAATAATATTTATAGCTGAAAGCACTTTTAGTTCATCTTTTCATTCAGTAGTCTTCATGTGATAAAATTACGGGAAGTTTTCTACACTTTTCAGAGAAAAGATCAGATTACTTTATGCTCACTAATATTATAAATGAAATGGAAAATTCACTGTCATGTTTAAACTGCTCAAATCTTTCTCTTAGAGATAAAATAATCGTCTGGGATTTGAAAATAAAAATCAACATTGAACCGTTTTGGTGAATCGTCAACAGTTTCATCATACTGAAATCGCTTCTTCTTTCCATTTCGGCCCTGTACAGTGTTGCCTATCTTTGGATCATCTATATCTAAATTCGATGCAAATTCTTTCTTATCAACCGGGACTCACAGGTCGCCGCCCCCGACGAATCTACGAGTGGGGGCAGATAGGCCAAGCGCCCCTAAGAAAGTTTGAAATTTTTCATCACTCCTGCTTTTTTCAAAGCGCTGATATGTTTGCAAGAATCCATGTAACAACATCTAACAAATCGTAGATTAACGTTTTGAAGACATTTGCTCATTACATTACGTGGAGTAAAAAGGAATGTAAACCACACAACTGGTTTGCAATACACTGAGCCTCCTGTGCGACCATTTGGACAGTTTTCTTGTCACCGATTATTTGAAGGAGCGCATCAAAAACCACTCTCACTTGATATCTCAATGGAGTTAAGGCATCGAATATGCTTTCCCACCTTGTGGCACTCAGTGGTTTTAAAGTGAGACTACTGATATGTTCCTTCAAAAGTGTAGGTTGGCATATATTAACTTCCAAGTTACATAATATAATATAATATTATAACTTTCAAGTTTTCAAAAGACTTTTTTTTTCCTCTCAACATTTTGCCGCTCTGAGCAGTGGCAAGGTCCCCCCCCCCTTCCGCCGGCCCTGCCTTCATACAATCATCCCTCAGCCTTATCGCTTTCGGCGACTGGATCCCAATATCCCTCATGACTCCCAAATTCATGCGCTCTGAACCGTAGTCATTGCTATCATAAAATCAATTGGTTATACGAATTTAGGTAAAAATGGCAACGGAAAAAATGACAAAGTGAAAATGGCAAGCGGAAAAAATGGCAAAGGTAAAAAATGGCAATGGAAAAAATGGTAACGGTAGAAATGGGAAATGCAATATATTCTGATTTTATGTCAAAATTGAGAAATTATGTCTAGCGTTGCATCGTTTGTAATTAAATATAATATAATTTTGATGTCTTAACACTGTCTTTGAAGACATAAATTGTATTTGATGAAGAGATAAATTGTATTTGATGTTCCCAAAAATTATTATTATGCTGTTTAAATTCTTCATTCTTTAATGTGGTAGAACTTGCGGCTCCTATAAAATTACTATGAAATCACATGTCAATGAAAGGTGACCTTTGTGAATAATTTCAAGCATGTAAAATGAAACTTGGAGGGTAGCATAGCAGGCAATTTATAAACGAAGCACTTTATTTCCCCTCATTTTGCCTCATTGTTTAAAAATGGTCCTGAGATATCGAATTTGGCACGAAACTTTCATAATTTGCAACACTGAAACTCTGTTAGTTTGAAACTTCCACACGTTTTGAAACTTCTTATATTACTGCGTTTGCTGCTGCTACTGCTACTAATGTTCGAAGTAACTATTGTGCAATCTTGGTTGTAACAAGTACTATATTATTCAAATAATAAAGTTATTGGATGCTAAAATAAATAGTGTTGCTCACGGGACGGGACATGTCCCGTCTCGTCTCGTGTCTCGTTTCGAAAACGAGACGGGACAAACGTTTTGAAATTCGAGACGGGACGAGACGGAATGCCTGTCTCGTCTCGTTTTCGAGACGAGACACGAGACGGGACGGGACGGCTTTTGAAAAGTCTCGTCTCGTCTCGAATGTCTCGAAAAAACAAAAGCAAAATATTTAATCAGTTGCAAATACTTGTTTGCTTGGAATAAAGTATTTAAATTAGAAACGTTGATAAGCGTGTATTAAGTCAAAAGAAAACTATTCTAGAGAGAGTAATGAATGAATTGAATACCTAAACTTATTTTCAATACTCTTTCGAAACACAGCAATACTACCCATTTTTTAAAAAAATTATTCCAGATTAATAATTTTATGTTACGATGGCACTCCAGATACTAAAACAGTTCTGAATAACATCGAGTAAAAGGGCAGGTAGAGAAGGTGGAAGGAGAGGCCAAAACATCGTGGAGTGTCCGAGTCCGAGATTTATCTTGTAAACATAGTCTCAGCTCTATAGGTTGCAAAGATAAACGGACCGACGGATAGGGTTTATTATTATTATTATTATTATTATTATTATTTAATTTTTACACCAATGTTTGTACAGAAGTGAATGTTATTAGGAAGTAGGAAAAACATTGTATAAGAATTTATTGCTCATCTCGTGTGCGAGCCATAGGCTGTGCGCACTACATCTATTCTTATTACATAACTATGATTCCCTACAGACTACACTATCCGTTACATTCCGTATAGATGTTAACATAGCAGTTCTGGTAAATTAACACTTATTCCCCTTCCTTATTCCTTCTCTTTACAGCACTTCTTTCCCCCCTAAATGTTTGTAAATACACCCCCACTTTCTTCAAAAGTTTGTGACGTTCCTTTCTGGTGTTCGCCACTGGATCACGGATTACTACGTCACGGTAGCTACCCAATCTCCTTGTGCGGCGGAGTTATGAGACTCTCCTTAATGTTATGCTACAATGAGCATTCTCAGGACGAAACGGTTTGAACAAAAAAAATAGCTTCTTGCTATTTTATAAATTTAATAACACATTTTGCCTTTAAACAATCACTGCAAAATAACAATAATATTCACAAACGCAATCACATTTGAATTAAGTTGCGGCTTTACCTATAAAACAGTGTTTTTCACTAAATAAACATCATCTCACGCAACTCAACTTACTTTTTCCATTTCACGCACTGTTGTCCTCGCAACCGAATCAATAAAAGATTGGACAGTTCTACACATCTTCACAAACCGGAAATGACTTCCACTTCCGATATTGCGTGTAACAAATGTACAGCAAAAATTACAAATTTAAGCCAATATCAAAATATCAAACAACAGTATTGAAACTAACAAATAAATCAAATGTGAAATTAACAGAAAACAAATAAAATATTTCATATGGTCAAAATAAACAAAGCGTATCAAGTTCTCCTCCCATACAAACAAAGAAAATTGAGGTAATGTTTATGTACGAAATTTTCTTTGCTACGAAAATTAGTCCTTTTTGATCTGGTGATGCCATCTTTGCAATAATTCCTGTGTTCTTTCGGGTGAACAATTAATTTTCTTCAGGTTGGAAACATTTTCCCTTCCTATTAATTTGTCCTTCCAAGGATCCAGCAAGTTAGCTGTGTTGTGCTTAACATCCTCAACTACATACGGGCCAACGAAGTATTCAAAGAACTTGGATATTTCTTTATCTTTAGCTGAACTTAACCGGTGGTTCCTTTTTAAAACCAGATCTCCTTCTTTTAGTGTGAACGAATGGGGATTGATCCGTATGTTCTTCTTGTTCTTCTGTCGGCTGTCTCGACTTTCTGCGATGAATAATTTGGTTTCCCAGGCTAGAGTCTTCCACTCACTGTCTTCAGGCCAGTCTAATTCCTGCAGTAAGTTAGCTGCTACAGGTCGATTATAAAATAACTGCACTGGGGCATAACCGGTATAGAATTATTGGTGAGCCAACAGACAGTCCTCACTTGTTTGCACCAGGAGTCGTGTTTCCGATTGCAAAACGTCCTTAAAAGTCTTACAATTTCCTGATTGCTTCTCTCAATCGGATTGCTTGCTGGGTGATAAGGAGTGGTCCTGATGGGTCTAACAGAGTGGTTTTCCATAAATTGTAGCCATTGCTTGGACAGAAATTGACTTCCCCTGTCGGACAGGACATACTTAGGTTTCGGATAATGGGTGAAGTATCCCTGCTCTAACTTCCTAATAATGTCACCAGTAGTGGCTGTTCGTAACGGATAGGCTGTTAAGTATCGGGTTCCTACATCAATCAAGGTCAGGATATAGTAGAACGATGAAGACTTAGGTAGTTTGCCAATGATGTCTATTGACAGAACTTCATGTGGTTTCTTTTGGGTCGTGGTCAATCTCTCTCTACATATCCCAAGCTTATCGGGCTTGTTCTTTGAACATATCAAGCACTCTTGAATATATCGTGAAATGTCAGACTTCATATTTTTCCAGAAGTACCTTTTTCTTACTCTCTGATAAGTTTTTGTAAACCCAAAATGGCCAGTGTTATCATGTTCAGCCTCCAACACTTTATCCTTTAAACTTTGCGGAACCACTATACAATGGAATTTCTTTTTACCTCTAGAATTCTTAAATAAAAGATCTTCCCTCAAAAAATATTTAGCCCCTTCATCTCCATTATTTAACTTGTCTGATATATCTTTACACATTGGATCTTGACTTTGGGACTCCTTCCACAGTTGGATCTCCTGGTTAGGCATGAGAATTTCCTTAGCTGACCACACCTGTAGAATGGTAGGAGTGTTGCCTTCTGTCTCCACAACCCCTTCAGCCACAGGATAACGACTTAGTACGTCAGCGATCTTATTACTCTTTCCTTCCACATGAATGATCTCATATTTATATTGTTGAAGTTTCAGAGCCCATCGCGTTAATCTGCCATTCCAGTTACGACTATTTTCTAACCATATTAGATTTTTATGATCAGTATAGATGAAAAATTTCTGACCGTTCAGATAAACTTTAAAATGGTCTATCGCAAATAACACAGCTAGACACTCTAGTTCTTGCACTGTATAATGCTTTTCATGGGGCTTTAATTTTCTGCTGGCATACTGAATAATGTGAATCTCAGTCAGTTTTATTGGAGTTTCGTGGTTTCCTTGAAATAGAACCGATCCAAGTCCTAACGAAGAAGCATCACACATTATGCAAAACGTCTTAGAAAAATCGGGTTGCGCTAACGCCGGCAGTTGCACTAGTTCCTGTTTCAATCTTCTGAAACAGTTTTCTCTTGTGTTGGTCCATTCCCATTTAACGTTCTTTGACAACAATTGCTCTAAAGGGGCAGATTTTTGTGCCAAATTCTCTACAAAACGACGTCTCCAGTTAATCAGCCCGAGAAATTGTTGCAAATCCTTCTTGTTCCTGGGACGTGGAAATTTCAAAATGGCTTCATTCTTCTTAGGATCAACCCTGATGTGTGTTCCGGATATAATATGGCCTAGATATTTAATTTCTTCCTTTCCGAATTCACACTTCTTATGTTCCACTGTAAAACCTTCCTTCTGAAGAGTATCCAAGACGAATGATAAGTGTTGAAAATGTTTGTGAATCGTTTCATCAAATATCAAAAGATCATCTATATAAACTGTCAAGAATTTCTCAGTAGATGGATTAAACAAATTGTGCATGGAATACATAAATACAGCTACAGCATTGGTCAAACCGAAAGGCATTCTCGTAAAACACCAAGATCTTCCGTTGTATGTAAAGGCTGTGTATATTTGATGCTTCTTATTAATTGGAATTTGTAAATATCCTGAAGCAAGATCCAAACAGGAGAAATACTTCTTCCCTCTAAATTTCTGTAGAGCTTCCTGAATTTGAGGTACTGTACTCCTGGGAGCTACAATTTGTTTATTTAGTTTTCTGAAATCAATGCAGGGTCTAACCGACCCGTCCGGTTTATCCACTACTAATAAGGGATTTAAATATGGTGAATTGCAGGGTATAATTACTCCCCACTCTTGCCACTTCAATAATTCTTCTTCCAGCTTTTTTCTCTTGGACAACGGAACAGGACAAGGATTGGAGAAAACAGGTTCTTCACTGGTCAAATTTATTTCACAGATAGAATTCCTAGATAATCCTGGTTTGTCGGCGAATATTCTTCTATATTTCAACAATAAATTAAATAGCTGCTCCTTTTCCTCAAAACTCAAAACATCTGAAGCAAAGGCTTTATCTCTTATGTCTGATTCTGTTGCAGTCCACTCATCAGCGTTAGCTTCTTCCTCCGCTTTCGTACACTGTATTAAGGCTGTCTTCTCCCGCGACTCGCCCTTCTCTGAATCTCCAGCGTTAGGAAGTAAATGTTGCTCTACTGTGTGTCCGCCATTGATCAGATACAATTTTTCTGCGCCTGCGTCCAGAGTGGCTTTGTATCTTCGAAGGAAAGGATAACCAAATAATAAGTCAGCTTCTAAGCACTTGACCACATATACCAAATCTTCAAATATAAAACCGCCAATTTCAAAATTTATTCGCCTACATCCAGCTATCCGTGATCTTTCTTTTCCAGCAAAATCTTTTAATATTACGCCTGGACACTTCTGCAATTTAAGACCTGGTAATCGCTCTCGTACTTGAAGCCAAATATTATAATTCATAAGGGTACATTCGCTACCCGTGTCCAGAGTACATTTTATTTGGAATCCTAATACCTCGACTGAAATTTCAGGTTTCTTCACATTATCCCTATCTTCTTCCATTATCGTCTTTCTAATTTTTAAATAATTTAGAGGAGTGGCTTCGATATTCAAGTACAATATTTCTAACGGATGTTCTGTTAGGAATGGGTCTTCACTTTCGTCGCTTTCTTGTACTTGTATGCCCTTCATTGCAAGCGTAAGAGTACCGCTTACAACGGGCGCTGGGCTAAACCCAGAACTTCATTGCAGTTAATTTCCCATGGCGACGCTGTAACTCTAAGATTACTGGAAGGTAGCTCTTCCGTCTGTAATGCACACTCTTTTCGTTCCGCAGCTCTTTGATCTCTTCTCCAACTATTTGTGTACGGCGTAGTCCTTCTATAAAGTCTGTTACTTGTCCAGTTTCTATTCTTCCACCTTCCATCCGGGAATCGCTGTCCTTCTCTGGTGATTGGTTCCTTCCCATTTCCGCTCTCTGCGCTGCGGGATCCTCCAGGATTATTAGTAGAAGTTGTCATCTGTACTCTGCGAACTCGAGGTTGGTTAGGTCTCCTTTCTTCTGCTTTATTACCGTCGCTTCTCCACCCATCTATCTGTTCTGAGGCTTCGTACTTCCCCAAGAAGTTGGTCAACTGGTCAATGTTTCGAGGATCTCTTGTCAATACTAGCTGCCGTATTCTGTATGGGAGCTGATGGATAATTAAACTTAACACTTCTGTTTGGTCCACACGTTCGACCAAGTTACAGTATGACCCGTAGACATCCCAACAATAATCCTCCATAGAAAGACCTGAGGATTTGGAATATCTTCTGTTTCTTAAAATCTGGATCTCTCTCTGCTTCGCTTCTGCAGAGGCATACTGTTTTTTAAACGCGGCACAAAACTGTTCAAAAGACTTCCACCTTCTCTCGTTGGCAATAAACCAGGCTTTAGCTTTCCCTTTCATTACAGAAGGAAGCACCTTTAATCTATAGTGCATAGGCATTTTCATTATGTCCATGGATGTTTTCAGTTCTTCCAAATAACGCTCCGCTGATATGGAATTTATTTCTCCGGTAAATTTGCTCAGAGAGTTAATATCCGACATTCTAAAAAAATGTCCAGTGTGAGATGGACTATGAGAGACATCAGGAGATTTATCAATATCTTCTCTGGGTATCCCTTTTGTACTTTGGATACGTCTTCTCCTCTTACGGTTCCTTTTAGTCAACAATTCAGCAGAAGATACAGATTCTGTTGAAGATATACCGGAAATCAAAGGGTCAGTATCATCTCTCACCCATCGAATATTTTCCACAGATCTGTCAGTATTTCCAGTAGTCATTCCTGGATTTCCTTGCAAAGATTCTAAATGTAATCTCTCCAACTTCCCTAAAAGGAATTCCTCCATAAAATAGAACTTCTGGTTAATTTCTTTATTCATCTTCTCACTGTCCTGCATACACAAATTCCTTGAAGTACTTTGCTGATCCACGACGGATTCTATCCTTGCCCTTACGGTGTCCAATTCATTCATTACTTTTCGTCTGTCTACTTCTCAAACTTCTTCTATCTTATTTAGAGCATCTCTCCCTTCATCAATTTGTTTTAACAAATCACATCGCACAGCTTCCAATTCTTCTTTGTTTTCCTGTCTTCTGTCTTCTATTACTTTCATCATTTCATTTTTATCATCTTTCCGCTCATCCTCAATCTTCTTCATCAATTCTTCTCGGTCTGCTTTCATTCTCGTCATCATTTCCTCCTTATCATTCCTAAATACCTCCTCTAAGTTCCTGAAAGCTAGTTTAGTTTCGTTTCTTCCGTCTTCAATAATCTTCATCAGTTCCTTTTTATCCTCTTTCCGTCCTTCTTCTATCATCTTCCTCAATTCATTCTTATCTTCTAACCTTCCTTCTTCCATTTTCTCAAACCTCTTTATCATTTCATTCTGATCTTCTTTCCTTCCTTCTTCAATGATCTTCCTCAATTCATTCTGATCTTCTTTTCTTCCTTCTTCAATGATCTTCCTCAACTCATCCTTATCTTCTTTCCTTCCTTCTTCAATGATCTTCCTCAATTCATTCTGATCTTCTTTCCTTCCTTCTTCAATTCTCCTTAACCAGCCACAAAGTACCTCCATATTTAAAGTAGCACTATGCGATTTGCAATTTTTACAAACTAAGTCACCATCAGGAAGGAATTCTCTGGATATTGGCAAATTTGCACACCCTAAATGGAAATACGCCTCGCATTTCCTGCACTGAAATATTTCGTCCAAGGGCTTATCTTTATCATCACAACAACTCAATTTATCCATTTTCTTCTTGCTCTGGCTTCTCAAAATTCTCCTACTCATACCTTGATATCTCTGCAAAATCGATCACATGACTTACATGTGTTATCAGACTTTGTAACGCTCGACAATTTCCTCATGACTTCACACTGCACAAAACACACTTTTTTTTTACACGATATTACAGTTACAATTTATCCTTTTACATCATCGATGCCTTCACGTTGAGCGCCAATTTTACCTGTGACGTTCCTTTCTGGTGTTCGCCACTGGATCACGGATTACTACGTCACGGTAGCTACCCAATCTCCTTGTGCGGCGGAGTTATGAGACTCTCCTTAATGTTATGCTACAATGAGCATTCTCAGGACGAAACGGTTTGAACAAAAAAAATAGCTTCTTGCTATTTTATAAATTTAATAACACATTTTGCCTTTAAACAATCACTGCAAAATAACAATAATATTCACAAACGCAATCACATTTGAATTAAGTTGCGGCTTTACCTATAAAACAGTGTTTTTCACTAAATAAACATCATCTCACGCAACGCAACTTACTTTTTCCATTTCACGCACTGTTGTCCTCGCAACCGAATCAATAAAAGATTGGACAGTTCTACACATCTTCACAAACCGGAAATGACTTCCACTTCCGATATTGCGTGTAACAAATGTACAGCAAAAATTACAAATTTAAGCCAATATCAAAATATCAAACAACAGTATTGAAACTAACAAATAAATCAAATGTGAAATTAACAGAAAACAAATAAAATATTTCATATGGTCAAAATAAACAAAGCGTATCAAGTTCCATGCTCCTTTGCACTACAATTGATTCGAACACTCTCTCCAAGCTTATGTTGCGTAGCTTCTCCTCCTGCAGAACGCGCGTGTCCTGACATGAGAATAAATGTTCTGGCCTATCATTACCATTGCGTAATACGCATTTATATCTCCCTTCCTCGTTTTTTACTGTATTGTGTCTCCATCCCCCAGCGTCATCTATGTCAACCACTTTCTTGCCACCATGCTCACCTTCTTGATGTACGTTACTTGTCCCCATTTCCGCAGTCCCCTTCTTTGGAGTTCGATCGTTCTCTTAGTTTCACATTCCACTATTATTTCATGGCTATCTATATCCTCTAATCTTTGTTTCACTAATTGCAATGTCCCCTGGTCGACGTGTCCCCCTTCCCATATCCATCCCAGTCCAATTTCGTATAGTTTGCCTCTGATCTCTTTCGCCCATGTTCCCATTTCCTCCCGTTGTACCCATTGCATCAGCGCTTGCCCTTTTACCGAGTTCTCCCTTCTCGATATTAATTTTGCCCAGTATTAACCCTTCTCAACATATCCCACGTATGCTCCCTGACCAGTCCAAGTTCCCGTAGTACGCCGCAGTTTGCAGTGCCCATGCTGATATGCAAAGCCCTCTTGTAAAATGTGCATTGGATTTTGTTTAGTACATGACCCCCCCCCCTTTTTGCTCCCCATATCTCCCTCCCGTACCCTATTGACCCTATTAATAATGTATTATACAGTTTTTCCACAAAATGTATATCGTATTTCTCCAATTTCCATACTGTCCATTATTTCATGTGTTATTACCCAGTCTTTCCTTGTACCGTTTGCATATGTCTTGTCCATGTCCCTGCCATAGTGAGAACTAGTCCCAAGTATTATATTATTTTTATCCTTTCCAATTCTTGCTTTCTGAAAGTCCACCTTTCCTCTTTTCCATATACATATCCGTTTTTGAACACCATAATTTTTGCTTTTGTGAGATTTACTTGCAGTTTGGATTCTCTGCTGTATTTTTCCAACCCGTCCAGAGCCCTTTGTAGGCCGGCATTTGTCTCCGAGATCAGAACCATGTCATCTGCGAACAGGAGCGCCGGTACTCTTGTCGTCCCCACCTTGGGAATGTCGGCTTGTTTACTCTTTATATACGCCACTATATAATACATTTATATAGAGAGAGTGAAGAGCAGGCGTGACAGAACACATCCTTGCTCTACCTTCGCTTCCGATTTTCGTTTCTCTGTCACTGTATCCACTTGACACTGTACACAGAATTCTACCTTCGAGTATAGTAGCAAAAATGCCAGTACAAATTGATGAGGAGTTCTTGATAAAGTTATTAGGGAGTCCAAGTTATTAGCAAGTCTTAGAGGAGATAATTAGGGACAGATAATCTTGCATTATCCCACTCCGAGCAGCTGAGAGCTAAAGAGGAGGAGAAAATACGGGAAATTTGGAAATAACTAATTTGGTGATTTTAGTGTTTACAGGGAAACATGACAAGATTTTAACACATTATTTGCACGGGTTGCAAAATTATTAGAATGTTATGGAAATTTCGGAAATGTCTTTGTTGAGAAAATTCTTGTTGTTTCCCTCAGGCATTCCACAGGTGGTTGGATTCGATTATTTTATAATACTGAGGCTGAAATACAATAGAATAGATTTCAAGTGAAGGAAGATAACTAAGTTCTGTATAATTGTGGTAGGAGGAAACTTTGTTCTATGATGGGACTCCCCGATGGTACAGTGATAGCGTAGTCGCCTTATAATCAAGGGGTCCAGGGTATGATACCCGGTGAAGGCACATAGTGATTTGGATCCCACTTTAAACTGTGGGTCCAGTCCCGATTAGCCTTTCTGTAAATCAGATGAACGAATGTTGTATCTGTTCTTTTTATTCTGTGAATTTAGGCAAGTTTTTGAGCAAAATACATGTAGTATCTACTGTCTACATTTTCACTCGTTACCAAACAAATTTCACAAAGTAGTTTTTTATCACACTTCAGAGGGAAGCTGACAGCAATGCCAGGAAGGAGGGGAGCTCAGCAAACCCCCTGCCTGGTTACGGCCAGGGTGTATTCCGAGACTATTTTTCGCCGCTCACCACTGACAGAGGTTTCGCTTTGTCCAATGGACACCGTTGCTTCAGGGGCGAGGTTGACTTGCAGTAGCGGGTAAGTGCCATAAATCCAGACCTAGGAGAAGGTTGATGCAAGGGAGAGGCAATAAAAATTCTGTAATTTGCTTTGCTTGCCGACAGGAAGTTTTGCAGGAACAATAATACGAGGGACACTTATATAGGATTCTTTTCAGCTGCTAGGAAAAGCTGAGAGAAATGGAAAACGGCAGACTTTGAATGAAAGAAGGACAGTGAACCCCTTGTAAGATAAACAAGTCCTTTGTATTATTCGCCGACACGCAAGCTCCCATTGCGAAGCTGAGGCTATCAGCAGTAAAGTTATTAGAGGGTTGGAAGCAGTGACAACGCCAAAGGGGGGGGGGGCAGGGGCGCCCCAAGTCAGATACTTCGCCCCCTGTGCCCCCTAATAAGAGAGTTCATTTATAAGAGTATGACAATTTTCACCTTTTCAAAGTGGTGTATTCTGCATGATATCACTTTCCTGCTTATAGTACCAACTTGACTAGTAGTAGGATCAACCCGGTTGACAAACCGAAAATGGGGCTCGGTGGGGCTCGCCTTAATGGATTTCTCTCGTAAGGCATGAGCCCCATTTTCTCGCAGTGTTGCCAGCCTCTTACTTAAAAAAATCACCAAGGTTTTTTTTTGGGTCTAACCTAACCTAAAACAAGGAGCTGGCAACACTGCTTGAGGCTTGTCTTAATGGTTTGCTCTTGTAAGGCATAAGCCTTATTTTCTCGCAGTGTGGCCAACACCTTACTTGAAAAAATCACCAAGGTTTTTTTTGGTCTAATCTAACCTAAAGCAAGGAGCTGGCACTTGTGTGCTCGCAGTGTTGCCAACACTTTACTCGGAAAAATCACCAAGGTTTTTTTGGTCTAACCTAACCTAAAGCAAGGAGCTGGCAACACTGCTTGAGGTCTGCCTTACAGTGCATAAAGCAAGTTGCCAACCTACTGGTATTTTTGCCATAGCTTTTTACAAAAAAAAGAGAGAGGAGAGAGAGAGGGGGGAAAAGTTAAACAACCGACAATGTTGCTAATATTTACCTACAGTTTTTTTACTTGGCAAGGGCTTAACCAATTTATATACTGGCGTAACATACATACACTGGGCAAGGAGAACCGGCAACAAAACACACACTGCCGTAAAAGAGAGAGAGATGGATGGATGGATGGATGGATGGCAACACAGTATGTGTGTGCGTGTGTGTGTATAATATGTAGTATTATTAACTAGATTGTGTTGGCAACCCACCTGCAACTAAAAAAGATAGAGATACCAACATTGCTGTAAGATGAAGAGAGAGAGACCTAGAGCTGGTATATCGCGACCTTTGTAAACCTCTCTCGCGGAAACGATGTGCTGCACATGCATACGCGCGCGCGCGCACCTGTATTGTGAGGCAAACAAACAAATAAATAATTGTTGTTTTTTAGGATGCCTGGCACCTACAACCTCGCCAGGGTGCGTGGTGCCCAACCAAAAAAAGTAAAAGGTTTTCTAACGGCTGCGGTTGTAGATAACCACACCTCTGTAGAGTTTCACGTGTTTTTTTTTGTATGGTAGTGGTGGTGCCGGCAATAGTGGGTGGGTTAATTGTTGTTGTAGTATTTTGGTTATTTGGCAGAGTGCTGCTGGTAACTGGAGGAGTTAGCGTGGGAACGTGAGGCGGTGGCGTCTGATTGTCTCCTGCGTTATTGTTCCCACCCGAAGGTCTGCTCGGCCCAGTTCCGGTCGGTCTTTGTACGGGTGGCCTCGGCGGTATTGTGTTGGTTCCGCTGCCGGGCACGCCAGGAATGCTCGGGTATTGATCGACATCCGGCGAATCGGGGACGTGATACACGCCAGGGCTTTTGTCTGCTTTTTTGTTATTCTTCTTGCTGGATTTTCTATAGTATGCCAAGGTGACCCATATTATGACGACTACAATGCAGAAAGCTCCAAAGGCTGCGATCCAAATCATGATGGACGGGTGTGTTTTTTTTTTGTTATTATTTATCGTCAAAGGCCATGCACACGTAACTCGAACCAACCTTGGAATTTTAGCTACCGACAGGTATAAGTTTCTATTAGAAACCCCGCGCACATCAGTTGCAGTCGAGTATTGCTACTGGGTAGCCGCATAAAAGTGTACGCTATACCAAGTGTAATATCAAGTGTAATAGAAACCGAATTAGTTTGGTCTGTCAGGTGAGTACCATATTAGCATAAGTTATACGCACACAAGTTGCTTAACCAGCTATAAAACTAAAATTTACGCAATTATACTACTGTTTTGTGTGTGTTAAATTGCTAGCAGCTTTTTGTAGGTAAGTTTTGTTTTTTGTTATTTTTTTTGCATGTGTGTGTGTTAATAATAATTGCGAGCGGCGTTAGTGAACAGAAAGTGTTGTTTTGATTAAACAACGAAATTACGCTAAACAAAAAAATATGAGCATATATAACATGTGCTTGAAAAAAACTATTCTTCATCGCAAATAACATAAAAGCGAGGTAACAATCGGAGGGAGAGGGGGCATTGATTATGATCATGTTAGTTTACTTATAGTGGATAGTATTGATGCGTGTACACTGGGTTGGATTTGTTTTTTTAAGTCTATTTTATGCATAGTAAGGCTAATCGAAACTGGGTCTACAGTGGGATCCGAACCACTTCCACTGGGTATCGAACTTGGAGTTTACAATTATACAAGTGTACAGGGGAAACTTTATTTTTTTTGAATTTGTTGATATTTTCGATTAGATTTTGTTGTTTTAAGTCTATTTTATGCATAGTAAGGCTAATCGAAACTGGGCCTACAGCGGGATCCGAACCACCTCTGCCGGGTATCGAACTTGGAGTTTAAAATTATACAAGTGTACAGGGGAAACTCTATTTTTTGAATTTGTTGATACTCTGGATTGGATTTTGTTGTTTTTAAGTCTATTTTATGCACAGTAAGGCTAATCGAAACTGGACCTACAGTGGGATCCGAACCACCTCCGTCGGGTATCGAACTTGGAGTTTACAATTATACAAGTGTACAGGGGGAAACTCTATTTTTTGAATTTGTTGATACTCTAGGTTGGATTTGTTGTTTTAAGTCTATTTTATGCACAGTAAGGCTAATCGGGACTAGGCCTACAGTTTTTTTAAAGTAGGATCCGAACCACTATATACTTTTATCGGGTTCGAACCTAGAACCTCTTGATTACAAGGCAACAACACAACCACAGCACTATCGAACCCTAGTAAATATGTAGGAAAAAACAACGGTATATACATAATCCAAAGTTGCGTGGTTCTAGGTCCCATAGGAACCAAGAAAATCAATGTCTTGGAAAACATCTTAAGATATTTGTCTTAATCTTTAAGAAAGTCGACTTCCGGTCTGTCAAGATGTTACTTCCGGTCTGTCAAGAAAATTTTCTTAAGACATTTGTCTTAAGATGTTTTCCAAGACATTGATTTTCTTGTCTCCTAATTGACCTAGGATGATGATTTTAGGTTTGTTGGATAGGATTTGACGAAAACTATTCGACTAGCAAATAAAATCGATTCCACCCCCTCAAGTTTCGAAAATATAGACAATTTTTTTATTTTTTGAGAAACTTGATTTGCTGGCTTAGTTTTTACCCTATTTCGAAAATTTTAATGATATTTGATAAAAAATTGAATGTACTCTACAACCTATTGGAAACATAATGATTAGTGCTTACTGTTTTCGAGTTATTTTAAATTTAAATTTCAAGATGTAATTTCTAAGTTGTTTTGTAACTCGTAAACTATGGGTCGTAGAAAACCTATTCTTGTTTTATCTACTATTGCCCGACAAATACTATAAACACAAATAATGTTTATTGTTTGATTTTAAAAATGGAGATCGAAAATAATTTTGTTTTCTGAAAATAAAAAAAATGTGTGTATGAAAAAAAATACGATTGTGTAATTTTTTATGATGTATATTCGCATGTAAAAATAAGTATACCTTGAAGTTTTAGAATTTCAAAATAGCTATATATATATATATATATATTTGCTATTATATCAGCCAAAACACCTCTACTAGAATAGTAGAAAAATATACTAATAGGCAATAAAATCTGAAGAATATTCGTGTCTAGCAAAAATAAGCTAAATAGAATTACACATGCATACAATATTTATTGTGTTTTTTCTATCTACAATCATATTTTTCTTATATATTTTTTTTATTTTTTTTTATAGGGTTGATTAAAGCACATATTTGAGGAAGACAACACTACCCATATATAAATAAACCCCTCAAACTAACACCAATTAGAATTAGCTTACAAAATTTTTCTCATAAGGCATTTTTATTTTGTAAACACTCTACCACCAACAGATCACATATAAATAAACATACCCCGAAAAAATGCGCTCCATGAAAAGTTGCCCCGTGTGCAAAAAAACCATATCAAGCAAACATTTTGCAAGACATTGTCGCACCTGCGTGCCAGGCAAGCATTTGGCTGCCACCGAACTATGTTCCGGATGCAATAAACACATCACAATTGCGTATGCCAAGAAGCATAAGCTTACTTGTTTAAGCGAAAGTACATCTGGTGCTCAACCGTCGACCAGCTCAACCAAGAGGAAAGCGGAAGCCGACTCACCACCATCCGCCAAACGCATCAAGACTGTGGCGAAAGCAGACCGGTCTGCTTTTGGAGGAATATTAGGAGATTACGTCCGATTGTCGGATGACTCTTGCGATGTTCGTAGCTTTTTAGAGGAGAAGCGAGCAGAGATAGTTTCTATTCTTAGTAATGCACTGGCTACGCACTCCTCCACTAAATTCTACGCATCGCTACGTTGCTGGTACAAGAAGCCGTCTGATGAAATTTACAGCTTCTGCCACAACACCAAGGCGAAGACGCTGCATCTGGCGGATGTCGAAAACCTAGAGGTCATCTACAACAAGTTTGTCGAGGAGCTGCTGGTTAAACAAGAAGAACATCAAGCCAAGGGCTCGGGGGGTTCGCTGTGTGGGGAGCCTCACGAACTGCGCATCAAACTTTGCAAGTTTGTGCCTCTCTCCGCCTCCAGCTACGTCCACTTACCAGATAAGATTGTGGAAAAGAAGGCCGTCCTGAACATTCAGAACAGTGACGCCAAGTGCTTCATATGGTGTGTGCTTGCAGCGTTACACCCTGTCCACTGGAAAAACCAACCACGCCGAGTTAACCACTACCTACCCTACGAGCCAGAGCTGGAAGATGCGATGGCTGGGATCGACTACCCGGTGGCGCTTTCGGACATTCGCAAGTTCGAGACCCGTACACACAACCCTCGGTTGGCCATCAACGTTTATGGCCTCACCGACGAAAATGTGGTGTACCCTATCCGGGTGAGCGACGTAGACGACGATGGTGTGCAGGAAATTCATCTTCTGCTCATCAAGGACGAGACCCATTACCATTACACCCTCATCCGTTCCCTCTCTCGGCTTGTTTCGAGCCAACGGAGCAGTGATAGTCACCACGTCGAGGTGTGTCGCAGGTGCTTGTCAATATTCGACGGACAGGATCAACGCAGTTACCAACATGTTCGAGGTCCCAATATCGCTGCCGAGAAGCTCGCTAACCACAAACTTTATTGCAATGCCAACAAGCCGGGTGTGGTAGTCTTGCCCAAACCTGGCACCGTGGAGCGTTTCCGCATGCACGGTGCCATGGTAAAACACCCCGCTATCATCATCGCGGATTTCGAGGCTTTTCTTAAACCCCTGTCCACTTGCGATCCCGATCCTGAAGTTTCTTCCACCACCCCTTACCAACTCCACGAGGCCTCGAGTTATGCCTACGTTGTGGTGCGACGAGACCAGCACATCACCCCCAAGCCCTACGTGTACCGTGGTCCTGGCGCAGCCAAACACTTCCTCGAGAGGATGGTTGTGGAAGCCAACGAGATAGGGAAGGTGCTGTTGGCCCCCAAGTCTATGCTCCCACTGTCCCCCGACGATCAACGTAGACACGACGAGGCCATCACTTGCCCTGTCTGCGTTAAGGAGTACACCGCCATAAACCATAAAGTCCGACACCACGATCACTTTAACGGTAGGTATGTTGGTCCTTGGTGCGACGACTGCAACCGCATGGCCCGGGACCCGCGCTTCATCCCTGTGTTTTTTCACAATGGCTCGGGGTACGACTTTCACCACCTGATCAAGCATCTTGGGTACGACGACATGCAAATCAACGTTCTGGCACAGAATGAGGAGCGTTACATCAGTGTGAGCAAATGGGTTCGAATCCCGGGAGCAGACTCTACCGTCGAGCTTCGCTTCCTCGACTCCCTGAGGTTTCTCCCGACCAGCCTCGATGCTCTCGCGGGGAAGCTTAGCAACGAGCAAATGTTCATTACCTCTGCAAATTTTCCGAACTTGGACGCCGGTCTCTTCAGGCGTAAGGGGGTCTACCCCTACGAATACGTCACAGACCCTGCCAAGTTCGCGGAGACGTCGCTACCTCCCCAGGTGAAGTTCTACAGTCAGCTACGAGGCTCGAACATTACCAACGAAGAATACCACCATGCCCAGTCCATGTGGCGCGAGCTAGGTTGTCGAACTCTCGGGGACTACCACGACGCGTACCTCAAACTTGATGTGACGCTTCTCGCCGATGTGTTCCAGGCGTTTCGTGCAACTGCGAAGACCATCTACAAGCTGGACCCCGCCTACTTCTATAGCCTCCCCGGACTGGCGTGGTCAGCCATGCTTCTGGTGACGAAGATCGAGCTTGAGCTTCTTTCGGACGAGGACATGATGCTGTTTGTAGAACGTGCCGTGCGGGGTGGAATGGTCCAGGTGTCGCAACGGCACGCACGCGCCAACAACCATCACATGGCTACTGGCTACGACTCCACCCAACCGTCAAGCTACATCATGCACACGGACGTGAATAACTTGTACGGGCACTCCATGATGCAGCCACTCCCCTTTAGAGGGTTCGAGTGGGCCGATCCTTCCAAATTCGACATCGAAAGCTTCGACGATTCGGAACATGGGTTCTCCGAGAAGCTGCAGGATTTGTTCTGCGATCTCCCCCCTGCACCCGAGTTCAAGTGTCCACCCGATTCCAACCAGAAGAAGCTCGTCATGGATTTCGAACCCAAGAAGAATTACATCCTGCACTACCAGAATCTCCGGTGGTTGATGCAGCGAGGGGTCACAGTCCACGCAGTTCACCGCATCCTCAAGTTCGAGCATTCTCCATGGTTGCGTCCATATATTGAAGTTAACACTGAATACCGCACCGCAGCCACGTCCGAGCTTGATAAGGATTTCTTCAAGCTCATGAATAATGCGGTGTTTGGCAAGACCATGGAGAATGTACGGAATCGCGTGGACATAAAATTGGTGACGAGGAAAGAGCGATGTCGTCAGCTTGTCGCGAGTCCATTGTTCAAGTCTCGAACAATCTATAACGAGCAGCTGGCTCTGATTCACATGAAGCAAGGTGAGGTGAGGCTCGACAAACCCATCTACGTCGGAGCCACGGTTCTGGATCTGAGCAAGCTTCACATGTTCGAGACGTATTACAACATATTACGTCCACACTACGGCCACAACATCTCGCTTCTCTACACGGACACGGACAGCTTGGTGTACCACGTTCGTTTAGCCGACGCATACGGGGATATAGCCACAGTTCCATCTTTGGTTAACCTCTTCGACACGTCAGGCTATCCCCAGCCAAACCGATACAAAATCCCGACTCGCAACAAAAAAGAGCCCGGCAAACTCAAACACGAGAAGGACGGAGACGTGATTCTCGAGTTTGCAGGTCTTCGCGCCAAGGCCTATACCATCAAAGCCGAGGGCAGCGTTACCAAGAAGGCCAAGGGTGTCGGCAGACAGGTGGTTCGGGAGCATCTCACATTCGAGGACTTCGTCGATTGCCTCAAGACCAAGTCGTCGGTTCTAAGAGCAGAACAGCGCATCCAGAGCGTCGACCATGTGTTGACCACCAACAAAGTGAGGAAGATTGCCCTGGATCCCAACGACGACAAGAGGTGCGTTCTCCAATGTGGAATCCACACACTGCCGTGGGGGCACTATCGCTTAGCACAAAGCAAAACCTGCAACATGTGCCCATCTTCAACAGAAGATTCATAAAAAAAAACAACAAAAAAAAAACACTGACAGTCATTACAAAAAACTTTGACCGTATTCTTAAATAACCAGCATACCTATGAATCTCTTTGGTTTCCGAAAACAAGCCAACATGGAGACTGTACACTGCGCGACGACAGATCATGAATTTCTACCTTCCATGTTAACTAAACTCAACGGTCTACTGATCGTTCATCTCAACAGTATTTGGACAAAATTGGATGACGATGTGGGCAAGATGTTTTACGTCTTCAACAACAATTTACATTTTTACAAAATTACGATCGATGGAAAACTTCGGATCACCGTGAATCCGGAAAACATAGGCGAAATCAAAATATCTACCGGCAAAAACATTTTTCGAATCAAGCACGACAAGATGCTTTCTAACATTACGTACGATGTTTCTGCAGGAGATTGTTTATACGTGGAACTCCTAGGAGATTACGACAAACTCATTCCTCTCTTCGTAGAATTACGAATCGTCTATCCTTTAATAAATAACCCGTAACCAAAATGCCTAACGACATTTTCGGCCACACCAAACGTGTAGACCACGCAGAAGAGATTCTCATGTTGGACGTCCGAATTAAAAAGTTGAGGAGCGATTTGATCGCTTTGCAGGAGACCTTAAACAAAAGTTTAGAGTCGGAGATCGCTACGCTCCAAACGCAATGTCTCGACCCCATTCTGAAAATCGATTCCGAACTGAAAACGCTCATAAAAAATTATGTCGACGTACCTTCTTACGACAATGTTCAAAATATACAGTTGAGCGTGGATAAGCTTCAAAATGATTTGCTCAAATTGCAGCAATTTCAATCGAAAAATGAAGATTTGGAAAAATTGAAACTCGAAATCGAAGAACGAACTTCGGCAATCGACAAGAATTTCTCTGAACTTCAAACCGTCGTGAAAGATATTGATGTAGAACGCTTGCATGTTGTTGTTTCCAAATTACAAGAAGAATTCGCCAGCACGTTGGAAGAAATTAAATCCAAGTTACAGACTTTGGAAGATACTATGACGAACCTACCATCGTCAGACGAACTGCAGGTCATCGGCAAAAGCGTCGCAAACATAAAAATTCAATTGGAGGCTTATCGAGATTTCGAACACATTCAAACCACCATCGCTACGCTTCAGGCGTCTCTGGAGTTGATCAACGAAGAAATTAAAAATATTCACGCTGAAGCGAACGCGTTGACGAGCATACAAGACACGTTGAGCACGGTTCAGCAGAAGATCGAATATTTAGAAAATTTGAACGTCGAATCCAATCTTGCTCATTTTCATCACGTGCTGGACAACATACAGGGTGACTTGGAATCGTTACGGACGAGCGTACCTTCGAGCGAAGATTTGGAAAAATTGAAAACGGCGGTGACGGCACTATCCGATTCGAGCGACATCAAAAGTTCATTGAGCGATCTCGAGAGTAGGGTGGCCAATCTCCCCACCTCCAAAGAATTACACGCTTTGAAAAGGAACATATCACGTATGCTAAAACGACTAGAAACGGAAACGGCGAACGTGGAACAGATTCGAGACGAACTTGCTTCGCTGGTGTCGACGCTGCCCACTTCGCAGAGCGTCGCCGACCTTCACACGCAGTTTACCGAGATGCGAAGCATCGTGAACGATCTTACCGAGAAAAGTTCGAAATTAAATCAAGTCGAGAACCTTCAGAGTATTGTCGTCAACATCAGGGATCAAGTTGGAGTGCTGGAATCCACGCAGGAATCGACGCTGGCCTCTTTCGGTGCAAAGTTGCAAGAACTCAACGAAAACTACAAGCAGTTGAACGTGGAAGTGAAAATCAAACCGTCATTTTCTACAGTAACAGATACCATAGTCGAATATTTGTTGCCCGTACAAAATACACTGGGACAGCTTCACAGCAACCTCGTTAGCATCGATACTAAATTCGTCAAACTGCATTCTCTGCAAGCCATCGAAATCAACAGCATACCCAATCAACAGAGAATCTCCACGTTCGTCGAAGGTAACAAACTGTACATGTTACATCCTTATCATCCGTACTACAAGTTTCTCCTCGATGGCACGATTCAGATAAACGAATTTTCGTACTGGTCTCACGGCAGAAAAGCTAGCGTTCCCACCATGACCTTGATATCGAATCGTGGTGTTCAGAAAGCAGGAAACATTCCTCTGGCACGTTGGAACGAAACGCGCAACGTATATGAAATACACGAAGACGAAGATCTTACCGTTTTCGACGTGAGTGCTGGCGATAAGCTGATCATTCAAAACACTGGTGAGGTGCCACCCTCTTTGAATCCCATCACGCTTGTGCTTCTCTTCAAACGTAATCTCTAAAAAATGTCTAGGCAAGCCATCGTCGAAGAATTGCATAAACCTGCACGCCGCAACTACCAACGTTTGGCGGTGGTAACCAAGAGCATCGATGACCTCTGGCAAAGTGACCTCGTGGAGATGAGCAGCGGCAATCTGAAAAACGTACATAAATTGAACGAGGGCAACAAGTACCTCCTCACCGTCATAGACACGTTTTCGAAATTCGCATGGGCTCTACCTTTGAAAGCCAAAACGGGAACATGCGTCACGGAAGCATTCAAGACAATTTTTCGCGAAAGCGACAGACGACCACGGTTTTTGCAAACAGACAACGGTAAAGAATTTTACAACGCCGTATTCCAAAAGTTTATTCAAAAACATAACATTCGACATTATTCGACTTTCAGTCACATCAAAGCCAGCATCGTGGAAAGATTTAATCGAACCTTGAAAACACACATGTGGAAACGATTCACGCTTCGAGGAAATTACAAATGGGTCGACATACTGCCGGAACTCGTCGACACCTATAATGATTCGGTACACAGAACGATAGGCATGAAGCCAGCTGATGTTACGAAATCTGACGAGCAGCGTTTAATTTCTACAGTTTACTGTCCAAAGTACACTCCCACGACTACCAAGAAATCAAAATTCAAAATTGGAGACCAGGTGAGGATCAGCAAATTCAAACGCACCTTCGAGAAGGGGTTCACAAAAAATTGGAGCACGGAACTTTTTACGGTGGTTCGAGTTTTACCCGGAAACCGACACACGTATATAATAAAAGATAGTAGCGGCGAGATTTTGAAAGGAAGATTTTACGAAGAGGAACTCTCTAAAACAAAACATCCCAACACGTACCTCATCGAGAAAGTATTGCGTAGGAAAGGCAACAAACTGTTTGTCAAATGGCTGGGACTTCCGGAAAAGAGTTGGATCGACGCGAACGAAGTGATCTTGTGAGTACGTGGAACGTGGTGAAGCGTCTACCGGATTCGGAAAGTCAAACAAAAAAAAGAACGGCGAGTTGCTTCCCGACAGCATCCGCTGTCTGATCGTAGGTCCTTCGGGGTGTGGGAAAACAACACTGCTCGTGGACAATTTTCTCCTCGCACCGAATTGGTTAGATTGGAAGAACAGGCACCTGTACATGTTCTCGAAAAGTTTGGAGCAATCCAAATACCAGCAACTGATGAAACTGTACGATGGTCTGGACATTGCAACGTTCTCTTCGGAAATAAAGCCACTCGACGATTGTCGTGAAAATTCAGTCGTTGTGTTCGACGATGTCATCCTGGAAAATCAAAATGAAATTCGCAATTTTTTCACGCAAGCTCGTCACAAAGGAATAGATTGCTTCTTCCTAGCTCAAACGTTTTCCAAAATTCCAAAACAGTTAGTACGCGACAACGCTAATTTCATATGTTTGTTTCGTCAAGATCACACCAACCTCAAGCACGCGTACGATGACTACGTAGGCGGAGACATGAACTACAATCAATTTTCGGAACGCTGCTGCTCCCACTGTTGGAACAGTGACGATTTCGGATTCGCGACGATCGACATGACGAGGAAACCCAACGACGGAAAATACAGAAACAAAATCAACGACTTTCTAAACGTTGCAACGTTGTGAGAAACGACGTGTATAAATAACGCTATGACGAAACGAAAAATCGAAGACGAAAATCTCAAGCTTCGCGATTACCTCGCGAAACGTTTCAAAGGTTGGAAATCCGAGAATCGCGGATTCTACGAAGAGAAGAAACGTCAAGATCAACCTGTGATCGACGCCATCAGCGATCTAGGTAAAGAAATTAAAGGCGTCACGGAACAAAATAAAAATTTGATCAACGAATTCGTACCACTTGCAGCTAAAAGTTACACCGTACCCACGCCCATTTCGAGCATTCCTTCGACGCCGTTCGAACTGAAGGACGTACCGGCACGACGTCGAGCCATAGGTAGCACGCCGTCGTCTTTGGATAAGATCGAGTTGGGACCTTTGGCACGAGACTACCTGAGCACGGGGAAATTCGACAAGGATGAAGTGTTCGGATTGTATCCGAGCATGGAGAGCAACGAAGGCGGCGGTGTGGTTTGGAAGATTGGAAAATCGAAGGTGACCTTCGAAGGCAACGACATTAAAGTTAATTTAGGCGAGAAGGATAGTTGGAACAGGTATCCGGGTACGGTGGGACTGTGGGAACTCGTTGCCAAAAAGCAGCCGAAAGATTACACCGACGAAGATTACCAGAGTTACAAGGAAATTTTGATCATGACGGATGCCTTGTACCAGAACAACGACGCTACGCAGAATAGGGTGAAATCGAGCAGCGGCGAGAAGTACAGGAATCTCATCAAGCCGATTTGGAACCAGGTGAAAACAGGCAGCGGCGTCAAACTCTACAACACCCTGCCCAAAGAGTTTGTGTGGGTGGACGACGTGCGCAAGCTCATAGACAGGTTGTTGGTTATTGCAGGAGAGGAGAATGCAGGCAATCGTAATTTCTACAACGAGAAGGTGGGAATTGTGGACATGATCAGCACAAAACTTTCCAACTTCATCGTGAACGACGACAAGGGCATAGGTTACCTCACTAAAATTATCAACACGCTGCCTCCGAGATTCTGGAACGTTGCCGAAGGAAAGGGACTCGTGAACGACATCATCAACAAGTTATCTTTCGAGATGTATTTACCCGGCTACCAGTACTGCGGACCGGGTACCAAACTCGAGAAAAGATTGAAGAGAGGAGACAAGGGTGTGAATCCGTTGGACGCCGCATGCAAAGATCACGACATCGCCTACAACACCACTCGCACCGATCTGGATGCACGTCACGAAGCAGACAGAAAGTTATAGCACGCAGGTTTCGAAAGATTCGTTAGTAGTACAGGTGGCCCGGTTCTAAATCCTCATTTGGGGCTCGAATCATCATGTGGGGCTCGCAGTGGTGCCAACTCACCCCCCGAAAATTTCACCAACTGATATTTTGAAGCCTTTCACGGTGTATGTTAACCTCACAAGCAGTGTTGCTAACTCGGCGTAGCCTTTTATGGTGTATGTTAACCTCACCAGCAGTATTTCCAACTCGGCGTAGCCTTTCACGGTGTATAATTTTTTTAGCTTTTTTTTTGTGTGTGAGTGTACATGTGTTTGGGCGAGGCGTAGCCTTTTATGGTGTATGTTAACCTCACCAGCAGTATTTCCAACTCGGCGTAGCCTTTTATGGTGTATGTTAACCTCACAAGCAGTGTTGCCAACTCGGCGTAGCCTTTTATGGTGTATGTTAACCTCACAAGCAGTGTTTCCAACTCGGCGTAGCCTTTTATGGTGTATGTTAACCTCACAAGCAGTGTTTCCAACTCGGCGTAGCCTTTTATGGTGTATGTTAACCTCACCAGCAGTATTTCCAACTCGGCGTAGCCTTCTTTGAGGCTTGGGTTTTTTTGCCAATTTATTTAAAGAAAATTCTACTATATAATTTTTTACTGGCTAAGCTAACCTACAAATAGGAATTGGCAGCACTGACGAGGCTCGAATTATTATTTGACGCTTGAAACAAATCGCTAAATATAAAATAAAATAACAATGCCTATGAACCTGTTTGGCTTCAGGAAGCAGGCTATGGAGGCATTCGCCCAAAATGCACCGTCGCCACCTGCGAGCTTGGACCTGTTACCCTCCCTATTATCTAAACTCAACGGTTTGTTGATTATACACTTGAATAGCATCCTGACCCAGTACGACGAGGATGTGGGCAAAACTTTCTACATATTCAACAACAACTTGAATTATTACCAATTCCCCATCTCCGGCAAACTGCAGTTTGACATGAATCCCGAGAATAAAGGAGAGGCCAAAATTTCCTCCGGCAAGAACATCTATCGCATCAAACACGATAGGATGAACAGTACCACCACGTACGATGTATCTGCTGGCGATCGCCTGTACATAGAGCTCTTGGACGACTACGACAAACTCATCCCTTTTTTCATAGAAATGAAAATTAGCTATCCTATAATAAATAACAATAATGCCTAACGATATTTTTGGCCATACGAAACGCGACGACCATGGCGACGAGCTTCTCATGCTCGACGTCAGGGTCAAGAAGTTGCGAAGCGATCTGCAGGCCCTCCAGTCCACGCTCAACTCCAGCCTCCAGTCCGAGATAGCTAGCTTGCAGTCTCAGTGCTTGGACCCTGTACTCAAGATTGATGCAGAGCTAAAATCGCTGCTGCAAAAATACACCGACCTTGCGTCGATAGACAATCTCGACAAGCTGGCACTGAGTGTGGGCAATCTGCAGAACGAACTTCTGAAGCTGCAACAAACGCAAACCTCAGACGTTGAACAGCTGAAACAACGCTTGCAGGACCAAACAAGCAACATCCAGACCGAACTGCAAACTATCATCCAGAGCATTAAAACACAAGACGACTACGATCGCGTGAACGCTAGTATTGCTAAATTGCGCGAACAGTTTCAATCTTTCAAAATCCCTACGTTGGAAAGCATCAAGGCTGAGCTACAAACGGACGCTTTGCATGCGGCCATCAACGAAGTAAAAACTAAACTCCAAACACTGGAGGATTTTATCAACAATCTACCGTCGTCTAGCGAACTGAACGCCATTGCCCGTAGCGTGGCCAACATCAAAGTCCAACTTGAGACCTACGAGGATTTCGGGAAGCTGCAAGGCACCATAACCCATATTGAGGATGCACTTGCTGTCATTAGAAATGATCTGGCGAACGTTCACGATGAGCTGGAAACCAAACTGCCGGGCATCAGGGATACACTGGCCAACGTTCAACAGCAAATCGCCAAACTGGAAAATCTGAATGCAGAATCCGAGTTGTCTCATTTCCATCACTTGATCGACGACATACAGACTAAGTTGGAAACCCTGCAACAATCTACTCCCACCCAGGATGACATAACACAACTGCAAGAAGGCATACGTGCTGCTGCCGATGCCTCCGAGTTGGACGCGGTGAAAAAAGCTTTGGAATCGCTCCAAAACACGGTGGCCACCCTGCCTACCTCTCAGGAATTGAAAAGCGTGAAGAGAACTCTCAACCGAATACTCAAATCCGACGACATCAAAAACATCCAATCCGAAATTGAATCGATACGGGGGTCTGTCGCGACTTTACCTACCAACCAGAACATCACCGAGCTGCATGAATTGTTTGCGGAAATTAGAACCCAGGTCCACGACCTTGTAATACAGAGCTCCAAGTTGACGCTTGTAGAAAGCCTGCAGCAGATTATTGCCAGCGTGAAAGAGCAAATTGGGAGTATCGAGGCAAGTCAGGAATCGACTATAGCTAATTTCAGCACCCAACTACATGACTTAAATGAAAAATTCAAGAGCCTTATTGTCGATGTAAAGATCAAACCAAACTACGACACTGTTGTTCACGCTATCGAGGAACACCTGGAATCGGTGAATGGCAGATTGGAGGATATAGAGACCGAGGTTCGAACCAACGTAAACACTTTAAATGCCAGCATCGACAATCTCAAGTCTACGATTGTCATCGAACTGTACAGCATACCAAACAGAGAGTTCTCCTCCCCTTTCAATCCAGGTTACAAACTCTACATGTTGACTCCTGCAAAAGCTTATCATCAATTTTTCCTCGCTGGCACACTTCAGTTCGTCAAGGTTTCCTACTGGTCTTTGCCTCACGCAACCCACTACCCAATCATGACCGTGACGAACATTGGCGATGAGCCTAAAATAAGAGGAGTTGAGCTGGTCGATTTCACACACCCCGAAAGTCGCGAGACTGCCTATGCCGAAGATGCCACTCAAATTATCGACATAGAAATAGGTGACAAGCTGTATATAGAAAACCCAGCATTGTCTGCAGCCAGAAATCCCATCCAGGCTATATTCTTATTTTCGCGCCATGTCTAGGCAGGGTATCGTGAACGAGCTGCATAAACCTGCACGACGAAACTACAAACGACTGGCGGTGGTGACCAAAGGCGTGGATGACCTTTGGCAGGCTGACCTTGTGGAAATGAGTAGCGGCAACCTGAAAAATTTACATAAAATCAACAAAGGATACAAGTATCTTCTTACTGTTATAGATACATTTTCAAAATTTGCGTGGGCTTTGCCCCTCAAGGCTAAAACAGGTGTGTGCGTAATGGAAGCATTCAAAACTATTTTCAATGAAAGTGGCAGGCGACCTCGATTTCTTCAAACGGATAACGGAAAGGAATTTTACAACTCGATATTTCAACAGTTTGTTCAGAAACAAAATATTCAACATTACTCGACTTTCAGTCACATCAAAGCCAGCGTAGTGGAACGTTTTAACCGTACTCTCAAAACACGCATGTGGAAACGATTCACGCTTCAAGGTAACCACAAGTGGGTCAATGTGCTTCCGGAACTCGTAAACGACTATAATCACAGTTTGCATAGCACGATACGCATGAAGCCTGCCGATGTCAGCAAGTCTGATGAGGCACGACTGATCTCTACTGTTTATTGCCCCAAGTACCGGCCCACTAACAAAAAACCGAAATTCAAAATTGGAGACCAAGTAAGAATTAGTAAATTTAAGCGCATGTTTGAAAAAGGCTTTACCAAAAACTGGAGTACGGAACTTTTCACTGTTGCTCGATTGTTACCCGGTAACCGTCACACGTATATAATAAAAGATAATCGCGACGAAATTTTGAAAGGGCGATTCTACGAGGAGGAACTCTCTAAAACAAAATACCCCAATACGTATCTTATCGAAAAAGTATTACGTAGAAAAGGTGACAAACTGTTGGTGAAATGGCTGGGACTCGAGGAAAAAAGTTGGATCGATGCAAACGAGGTGATTGTGTAACGGGTGCTTGGGATGTGGTGAGGCGACTACCAGATTTTCCCCCGGAGCGTCAGGCTAGGAAAAACGGCGAACTGTTGCCGGACAACATTCGCTGCCTTATTGTCGGACCTTCAGGGTGTGGGAAAACAACTTTACTTATTGATAATTTTCTTCTTGCTCCCGACTGGTTAGATTGGAAGAACAGGCACTTGTATGTTTTTTCCAAAAGTTTGGAGCAAGCAAAATATCAACAGCTGACAAAACTGTACGAAGGGCTGAGCATAGCTACTTTTGCCTCCGAAGTAATGCCACTAGACTGCTGCCATGAAAATTCGGTGGTGGTCTTCGACGATGTCATCCTGGAGAACCATAACGAAATTCGCAATTTTTTTACACAGGGGCGGCACAGAGGCATGGACTGCTTCTACCTTGCTCAGACTTTTTCTAAAATTCCCAAGCAGCTTCTCCGAGACAACGCTAATTTTATTTGCTTGTTTCGTCAAGACCACACCAATTTAAAACATGCTTACGATGATTATGTAGGCGGGGACATGAACTACAATCAGTTTTCCAAATTTTGCTCTTCATGCTGGAATCAAGATGATTTCGGATTCGCCACGATAGACATGACGAGGAAACCCAATGACGGAAAATACAGAAACAAAATAAACAACTTTCTAAACGTTGCGACGTTACAAGAAACGTCTTGACGTATTATAAATAACAAATGATGAAACGCAAACTCGCAGACGACAACTTGAAGCTGCGCGACTACCTGGCCAAACGCTTCAGGGGTTGGAAATCAGAGAATCGCGGAATTTACGAAGAGAAAAAGCGACAGGACCAACCTATTATTGATGCTATAAGTGGACTAGGTAAAGACATCAAAGATGTTACCGAGCAAAATAAAGATTTAATCAACGAGCTCGTGCCACTTGCTGCTCGAAATTATGCTGTGCCTACACCGATATCCAGTATTCACACTACCCCGTTCGAACTTGGAGCTGCACCTCTGAGACGTCAGGTTCTAGGCAGTACCTCTTCGGACAAGGTAGTTGAATTAGGTCCGTTGGCGAGAGATTACCTGAGCACTGGGAAATTTGAAAAGGACGAGGTGTTTGGATTGTACCCCTCTGTGGAACTTAACGAGGGTGTGGTTTGGAAAATTGGAAAGTCAAAAGTTACGTTCGAAGGTGACGACGTGAAAATTAATTTGGGCGAGAAGAACAGCTGGACTAGGTATCCTGGCACTGTGGGCCTGTGGGAACTTATCACCAAAAAGCAACCTAAAGATTACACAGACGAGGATTACCAAAGTTACACAGAAATTTTAATCATGACGGATGCCCTGTACCAAAACAACGATGCAACACAGAATCGCGTAAAATCAAGCAGTGGAGAAAAATACAGGAACCTCATCAAGCCAATATGGAACCAGCTCAAGACTGGCAGCGGTGTCAAACTCTACAATACCCTACCTAAAGAGTTTGTTTGGGTAGACGACGTAAGGAAGCTTGTAGATCGATTGCTGGTTATCGCAGGCGAGGAAAATGCAGGCAATCGCAACTTCCACAACGAGAAAGTGGGCATCATGGACATGATTAGCACCAAGCTTAGCAACTTTATTGTCAACGACAACAAAGGTATAGGTTACCTTATCAAAATCATCAACACCCTGCCTCCCAAATTCTGGAATGTGGCCGAGGGTCGAGGTCTCGTGAACGACATCATCAACAAGCTACCCTTCGAGATGCACCTACCAGGTTACCAATACTGCGGACCGGGTACTAAACTGGAACGGCGACTGGAGAGAGGTGACAAGGGGGTAAATCTGCTGGATGCTGCATGCAAGGATCACGACATTGCTTACAACACATATACGAATTTAGATGCGCGTCACGATGCTGATAAAAAATTGGAGCATGCCGCGTTCGGGAGACTCGTCAGCAGAGACGCCTCGCTGGGTGAACGGGTTGCAGCATTGGGCACGACCATTGCCATGAATACAAAACGAAAATTGGGGTGGGGGCTGTAATTAAATAACATACAGTAAAAAATGTCTACGCATATAACAGACTTACCAACAGAAGTGTTATACAAAATATTTACATTTACTTTCGACGATAGTCACGAGGATGTTAAAAAGCTTATTGATTTAGTTAAAATAACACCACAATTTCGCTTGCCCTGTGAAATGCTACTTCTGGATCATCTGAGAAAAATAAGCGATGTAAAATCTTCTTCTTCTCCCTATGCTCTTTTTCGGGCTGCTGATGAAAAATTGGCTGATAAGATGGACGAACTTCACGAGTGGAGACAGGGGAGGACATGATATACAGACGACTGGTATGCTTCAAATGCTGAAACCAGTAGGATCATCGATCACCTCATCGCATTAGGCAATGCCAAAACTTTTTTCTATAAATAACACACTGTAAAAAATCTACGAGACCAAAAAAATATTTCTTCGATATGGGTGAAAAAATTAGTGACGTCCAGGCATTAAAACAAATGCTAAATTTGTCAGTCGAGTATGTAAAAATTCAGGAATTGGAAGTGGACAAACCTTACGCAATAACTTCCGGTTCAATTGTTGCAACCCAGTATGGTCCCAAAGTACGTCTGTTGCTCAACGGACAATACAGTCTATTTTTACCAGATCGATACGCTAGCATGTTATCCGACGAGAAGCTATCTATTTTAATCGAGAGTACAACTCGAATCGTGTACAAGGGGACAAAAGAACTTCTTGGTAAGAAAACAAAGCACATAATAGAATTTGTTTAATAGCTGCAAAGTATATATAAATAACATACCGTAAAAAAAATTACACGGGAGGGAAAACAAAAAATCTCTGAACATATATAAAATAACATACCGTAAAAAAAAAATTACATCATGAAGCCCAAGGGCGTCGTGTACCAGATACCATATTCGAATCTGAAAACGCTGGGTGCCCTCGATGGGTTACTCACCAAGAAACAACGCGAGAAGAAACGTTCATGCTTGTCTAAAGGACACGGAATGAAATTGCTGCTCAGCACTCCACAATTGAAAAAGTTGCAACATTCGCGGAAGCAGCAGAAGATTGGAGGTTTCATATTCAGCATTCCGGCCATCTTGGCAGCTTTGGGTGCAGTGGGCAGCTTGGCAGGAGGCAGTGCTGCCATTGCCAAAACCGTCATCGATGCAAAAAAGAACAAGGCCGAGCTGGAAGAACAGAAACGTCACAACCTGGCTATGGAAAAGAAGGGGAAAGGTGTGACCAAAAAGCGAAAAAGCAACCTCGATGCTTTGAAGAAATATAAAAAAAAGAAGAAGCCCTGTCCAACTTCGATATTGAATCTCTGATCGAACTGTTGGGAATAAGGAACTTCAGGGGTGTTTTCATGTCCGATTCTCTACCCTCTGCTGTGAAGAAAAAGGAGTATGGCGTGGTCAACCTGGACAGTTACAAAAATCCTGGTACACATTGGATATGCTACCTCAAAATTGACGATAACAATGCATTTGTTTTCGATTCGTTCGGTGGCACACCGCCTGCCAGGTTGGTGAAGTATCTCAGTGTTGCCAACCTCTACTACAATGACAAACGCATCCAGGGTTTCACCGATGTTAACTGCGGCCACCTATGCCTTTCCGTTCTCGCATACATGTCTAAAATAAATAACCCCTCAGTGGAGCATTTTCAGAAAGCATTGTGGTACCTAAAACACCATGGGAGTGTTCCATCTCACCAGCGAGACTTCGGTCTTGAAACTCGCGTTGCATGACGACATCATTTATCCTAAATCTATTGCTCTTCGTGCATTCTACAGCATGTACCTGATACCCAATGTCACGGAGCACAATAACAAAATTACTGTTGGAAATGAAAAAATAGTTATCACGCCAGGACAGTACAATCTGTCTACCTTGCAAGCCCAATTGCCAAGAAATATACTGCTATCTCAAAATTCTGTAACTCACAGAGTTGAAATTGTGTCTGCTACGGAAACAGTAGACCTAGGCACTGTTGGAGAGCTTCTGGGATTCGAGAACAACACAAAGCTCGAACCTGGCATCAAGCACATCGGTGCCAACATTCCTAAATTTCTAGCCATCGAAACTCTGAACATACATTGCAACGTGGCAGAAGGCATGATCACCAAATCCTCGGATGGCATCCCAGGCAGCCACAAGCAGACAGGTATCATCGCTACGTTCAAACCAAACTCTGAATTCATGGAACCGATTATATACACACCCTCACCACCGATATACTTCCCTATATCTCGTAATCGCATAGACAACATAGAATTGGCAGTGACAAACGAAAAAGATGAGGTGGTGAATTTTGCCGGAGCTACTACCACCGCCGTCGTGGAGATTAACGTATAATAAATAACAATCATGGAGCAAATCGAAAGTTACGAGTTGCAATCTTTCCCACCCAATCGTCGCACGTTCGCCAATTTGAACGAACCGAACAGGGAGATCGAATACGATGTGGACGTCGGGGATGGGTTCATTCACCCTCACAGAGCTGATTTGTATATCAAGTTTGATGTGGTGAAGAGAGACAACGGGGAAGCATTTAACGCCAATGCAAATTTAAAACTTGTGGACAATTTTGTGCCGCATCTGTTCTCGCAAGTGGAAGTTAGAAAGCATGGCACCGTCATCGATAGGGTTGACTACCCCGGGATTACTTCTACAGCTGTGGGAACACTGAAACTCTCCAAGAGCGATGCGGCATATTACCAGGCAGGGGGATTCGAAGCAGATACAAAAATCAAAACTCGAAGCCACACAGTACTGTTTCCCATGCGCTTGCTTCCAGGCTTCTTCTCCGACTACACGGAGATTATGTGGAAGGGTGGCTTGCGCGTCACTTTTCGCAGAAGCGCCAATGACAACGATGTGCTGATGCGTTACAGCACCTTGGGTGCAGACGGTGCAGCACTTGCCAACACACTACCCGACGCAGCCAAGTGCGTCATCCAGTTCATGGAGCTGCGCATGCCTGTGGTAGAATACGAATCTAACTACGGTCTCAAGTACAAAGCCGATATTTTGAAGAACCCCCAAGTACCCATCCAATTTTACGGCTACCAGTGCGTGCAGAAACCTGCTTCTGGCAGCCATTTTGAATTTGATGTTACTACGCAGTTCAACAGCATCCGGTACGATATGCCAGAGTTTACCGTCGTGCTCTTCCAGACGGGGAAAGATAATAACCAAGAGAAAGATTCTAGCCAGTTCGATAATTGCAAAATTAAGAATGTTTACCTCAAAAATGGAAGGAATGAAGTTTTTCCACGCGAGAATTATAACTTAAACATTACAAACGATGATTACCTGAAACTTTACGAGGCGTACACAGCTTACAAGAGAGTGACCTCCGGCAATGTGGACGTGTACTACAACCCCGACGAGTTCATAGCTCGCAGACCCATGTTTGTCATCAACACATCTAAAAGAAAACAGGTGGTTGTTAACGATCGTACCAACATCAAGATTGTATGCGAGTTCCACGACGCCTTGCCTGCAGATACTCTGTGCAGTGTCATTCTTATTGCAGAGAAAACATTTGTGTATGACGTCAAGAATGAAAGAGTAACTGAACAGTTTTAGATACAAAAAAAAAAATTAAAAAAATAGCACACAATAAGAAATGTGGAATTTTATATACACAAGTACAAACTACAATAAGCAGTTTCCCAGAAGTTTAATTTTGCTGTGCCATGCATGTAATCGAGGAAGTTGAAGTAAATTAAAATTGATTTTTTTTTTCATTTTGCATTGCCTATTACTTTTTGTTGCACTCTGGGCAGGCCTTACTAGTTTGCAGGCGATAGTGGCCCCACGGAAGTGTATGGACCCCACATTCAAGAATACACCTCTTGTCGTCGTGTGCATCCAGAGCAACTTTCCTGACAATATTAGTTGTAAGCACATGATCGACGCTTTGGATACGATGCTCTTTTTGTAGAATGGGCGATTTTGTTCTGAGGCACTCGAGGTAATCCTCAAACTTGAGGTGCTCCCGAACCACTTGCCTGCTTACACCCTTTGCCTTTTTTGTTACAGAACCCTCAGCCCGGATCGCATAGGCTTTGGCACGAAGTCCAGCAAAGTCCACAATCACATCCCCGTCTTTCTCGTCCTTGAGTTTGCCGGGTATTTTTTTGTTTCGGGGCAGAATTCCATACCGGTTTGGCTGGGGATAGCCCGATGTGTCGAAGAGCTTGACAAGAGCTGGAACTTTGGCTATATCACCATACGCATCGGCCGTGCGAACATGGTACACCAAGCTGTCTGTGTCTGTGTAGAGGAGTGAGATATTGTGGTTGTAGTGTGCACGTAGTATGTCGTAATATGTCTCGAACATGCACAACTTGCTCAGATCCAAAACTGCAGCTCCCACATAGATGGGCTTGTTGAGTAGCACCTCGCCCCGGTTCATGTGAATCAGAGACATCTGTTCGTTGTAAATTGTTCGAGATCTGAACAGCGAGCTTGCAACAAGTCGACGACACTGTGTTTTCTTCGTCACCAACCTCACATCAACGCGATTTCGCACATTCTCCATGGTCTTCCCAAATACCGCATTGTTCATTAATTTGAAAAAATCGCGATCAAGTTCCGAAGTGGCAGCAGTGCGATGTTCGGTGTTCAGTTCGATGTACGGCTTCAACCATGGAGACTGCCTGAACAAGAGCACGCGGTGAACTGCTTTGACCGAGACCCCTTGCTGCATTAACCACTGGAGGTTCCGGTAGTGTAGCACATAACGCTTTTTGGGCTCCAAGTCCATGACGAGCTTTGGTTGATCTGAGCCAGGTGGACACTTGAATTCCGGAGCAGGCGAAAGGTCACAGAATGTATCCTGCAGCTTCTCGGGGAAGTCAAGGTCCACCTCGGCAAAAAACCCAAACTCGTCGCACTCTTTTTCGATGTCGTGGTATAAAGGATCAACCCACTCAAACTGTCCTGTTGGGAGTGGCTGCATCATGGAGTGCCCGTAAAGATTATTCACATCAGTGTACATGATGTAGCTTGATGGTTGGGAGCGGTCGTAACCAGTGGCCATGTGCTGATTGTTGGCGTGTGCGAAGCGTTGCGACACTTGGACCATGCCGCCCCGGATAGCTCTCTCGATGAAAAGCATGATATCAATATCGGAGATAAGGGAAAGTTTAACTTTAGTCAGCAGGAGCATGGCCGACCATGCCAGTCCAGGAAGGCTGTAAAAATATACAGGGTCCAGGTTGTAAATGTTTATCGCAGTCGCCCGGAACGCCTGGAACACATCGCCAAGAAGCGTCACATCAAGCTTCAGGTATGCATCGTGGTAATCACCAAAAGTTCGGCAACCCAACTTGACCCACATAGACTGAGCATGCTTGTACTCCTCGTCGGTAATACCTGAACCTCTCAGCTGGCTGTAGAATTTATCCTGGGGAGGCAGCAACTCTTCTTCGAACTTGGAAGGGTCGGTGACGTATTCGTAGGGGTAGACCCCTTTACGTCTGATGAGTGCGACATCTAAGTTCGGGAAACTTGATGTGGTAATGGCTAGTTGGTCGTCTCTGAGCTTCCCAGCAAGAGCATCCAGGCTTGCCTGGAGGAACCTCAGAGAGTCGAGGAACCGAAGCTCGATGCTCCTGTTTTTTGAGTCGCCGGGGATCGGCACCCACTTGCTGACGCTAATATAACGCTCCTCGTTTTGTGCCAGGACATTGATTCTTGCATTGTCGTACCCTAGATGTGTGACCAAGTGATGGAAATCATATCCCGAGCCATTGTGAAAAAAGACCGGTATGAAGCGCGGGTCCCTGGCTCTCAAGTTACACCTGCTGCACCACGGGCCAATGTAGCTTCCGGTCCCATAATGGTCATGGTGGTGGACCTTTTTGTTATCGTCAGTGAAGACCGAGTTGCAAACAGGACAATTTAGAGCTATTTCGTGCTGATGCTTGTCTTTGGGAGACAGAGGCAGCATGGGCTTGGGGGCCAACAGCACCTTCCCTATCTTGATGGCTTCCTGTTGCATTCTCTCCAGGAAGTGTTTGACCGGGTCGGGACCGCGATACACATAGGGCTCGGAGGCAATATGTTGGTCTCGCCACACCACAACATAGGAGTAACTCGAGGCCTCGTGGATTTGGAAAGGAATGGTAGAGGATGTTTCGGGGTTGGGCTCGCAGTTAGACAGAGGTTGAAGAAAGGCCTCGAAGTCTGCTACAATATAGGCAGGATGCTTCACCATAGCACTGTGCCTGCGAAAGCACTCTACTGCACCAGGTTCGGGCAGGATAGTTCGTGCAGGCTTGTTGGTACCACAGTAGAGCATGTGGCGAGCTAGCTTCTCAGCAGCAATGTTGGGACCTCTGATGCGCCGGTAATCCTGCTGTTCTCGATTGCGAAATGTAGACAAGCACCTGCGACACACCTCGACGTGGTGACTATCACTGCTCCGTTGGCTCGAAACAAGCCGAGAGAGCGAGCGAATGAGGGTGTAATGGTGATGGGTTTCGTCCTTGATGAGCAGGAGGTTGATTTCTCGTGCCTCGTTGTTGTTGCTCACGTTGCTCACGCGAATGGGGTAGACCTCATGTTTGTTCTCGAGACCGTAAACATTGATGGCTAATTGCAGGCCCAACAAGTCACGAGCACGAACCTCAAACTTGCGAATATGCGAGACTTCTACAGGGTAGGCAATCCCCGCCATTGCATCCTCCAGTTCCAACTCATACTGCTTGTAGTGTGCAACACGGCGTGGACTCTTTTCCCAAGGTATAGGGTGCAATGCTGCCAGCACCGACCAGAGGAAGCATTTGGTGTCTTTGTTCTGAATATTGAGAATAGCTTTTTTTGCTTTAACCTCGGGTGGCAGGGCAATATAGCTAGACCCTGCCAGTGGCAGGAATTTGTTAAGTTTCAAACAAAGTTTGTGGGGGTCGCCACACAGCGAACCGCCCGAGCCTTCAGCCTGATGCTCCTCGTGCTTTGCCACAAGCTCCTCGACAAACTTGTCGTAGATGCTGTCGAGGTCAGTGACATCTGCCTGATGCAGTGTTTTTGCTTTTGTGGCATGGAAGAATTTATATATTTTATCAGACGGTTTCTTATACTTGCAGCATAGCACAGCATAGAATTTAGTGGAGTGTGTGGCCAATGCATCGTTGAGGATGGATATTATCTTAGCTCGCTCGCTCCCCAGAAAACTACGCACATCGCAGAAGCTGTCTGATGTTATGTCAAAGTCTTCTAATAAATGCTCAAACGCAAACCGGTCTGCTTTCTTCGCCAGCTTGACGCGTTTGGCAGGTGGCGATGCATCGAGAGAGGTTACTTCTACCTTTCGCTTGGAAGGTTGCGATAGAGATGTTCCAGTGCTCTTGCAAGTAAGCTGGTGTCGCTTGAAGTTGGGAATAGAAATATTTTTTCCACACTTAGAGCACAGTTTGGTCGCACATATTTGTTTTCCCGGCACACAAGTACGACAGTGCCTTTGAAAATGTTTACTTGACACAGCAGTTTGGCACGTAGGGCAATTTTTTACAGAACGCATAATGCAGAGATTTTTTGGGGGTATGTTATTTAATATCCAATGCTGTGCAATGCAAAATATAATTGTTAACTTTTTTTTAAAAAAAAAATCTTTTTTTGAAATATTCTCTATGACCTTACTTAGGTTTTTTCGCCAAATTATATGCTTCTAGTCTCCTATACTTTGGTGGAGCCCGTTCAGGTTCTATCCCCCGCCATGTGGGTTCCTCTGCCAATCCAGCAAAGGTGAGAAATCAGCGCTGTGCTCCGGCTTTAGACAGCCAATAGAAATTTTGCTTACTTAAACCAATCAGAAAACACCACGTATAAATTATTAGCCAATCAAAATCTCTGTTATTTTAGCTATCATATAAAAAAAATGCAAAATATCCCAGTTTCAATTCGATCCATTTATCTGAATCGAAGAAACCGACAATTCACATATCCCCATATCATTGTATGCTTGCCCTATTAGCACCTCTTTTGCTGTTGTGCTCAATTAGTTTTCACTAATTGGCGATTTTCTTGAAGAGGTCTAATAGAACAAGATACGGCGGTATGAGAAATATGCAAATTTAAAGATATTTTAGCGAATTACGCCGGCATAAGCTAAGTTCGTATTGCTAGAAGGCCTTCGTCGTTGCAAGTCACCTAACCCATTCACTGGCAAAAAAAATTAAAAATGTTGACGTACTGAAAAAAAATAACTTGTCCCACTCAAGCATTCATCGAGTTCCAACATTTGTACAGAGATGGCTCTGTTGTTGTCGCTTATCAAATATATATATAATTTTGGAATATCTCTTAAACGGTACGAGATAGCCAAAATCTGTTTGCAGATTTGTAATGTACACTCGAAGATAAGTAAAAGTGTGAATACAACCTATGCTCGGAAATCCAAAATGGCGACCGGAAGTAGGTTCATCTCTTAAACGGTACGAGATAGCCAAAATCTGTTTGCAGATTTGTAATGTACACTCGAAGATAAGTAAAAGTGTGAATACAACCTATGCTCGGAAATCCAAAATGGCGACCGGAAGTAGGTTCATCTCTTAAACGGTACGAGATAGCCAAAATCTGTTTGCAGATTTGTAATGTACACTCGAAGATAAGTAAAAGTGTGAATACAACCTATGCTCGGAAATCCAAAATGGCGACCGGAAGTAGGTTTATCTCTTAAACGGTACGAGATAGCCAAAATCTGTTTGCAGATTTGTAATGTACACTTGAAAATAAGTAAAAGTGTGAATACAACCTATGCTCGGAAATCCAAAATGGCGACCGGAAGTAGGTTCATCTCTTAAACGGTACGAGATAGCCAAAATCTGTTTGCAGATTTGTAATGTACACTCGAAGATAAGTAAAAGTGTGAATACAACCTATGCTCGGAAATCCAAAATGGCGACCGGAAGTAGGTTTATCTCTTAAACGGTACGAGATAGCCAAAATCTGTTTGCAGATTTGTAATGTACACTCGAAAATAAGTAAAAGTATGAATACAACCTATGCTCGGAAATCCAAAATGGCAACCGGAAGTAGGTTCATCTCTTAAACGGTACGAGTTAGCCAAAATCTGTTTGCAGATTTGTAATGTACACTCGAAAATAAGTAAAAGTATGAATACAACCTATGCTCGGAAATCCAAAATGGCAACCGGAAGTAGGTTCATCTCTTAAACGGTACGAGTTAGCCACAATCTGTTTGCAGATTTGTAATGTACACTCGAAAATAAGTAAAAGTGTGAATACAACATATGTTCGGAAATTTACAGAGTTCATAGGAATTGTTATTTTATAGAACATTGTCAGCCATAAGGTTAATTCACCCTCTTCTCCTCAAATCGCATTACATACATGTGGAAGACAGAGGTAAAAAAAAATTAGGTTAAATTAACCTCTCTCCGAGAACTGACCCCGAGCGCCCATTTTTAGCGAGCGCTATTTCAGCGAGCGCCATTTCAGCGAGTGTTTTTGTAAAGCGAGTTGGCAACACTGCTTGTGAGGTTAACATACACCGTGAAAGGCTACGCCTCGCCCGAACACATGTACACTCACACACAAAAAAAAGCTAAAAAAATTATACACCGTGAAAGGCTACGCCGAGTTGGAAACACTGCTTGTGAGGTTAACATACACCATAAAAGGCTACGCCGAGTTGGCAACACTGCTTGTGAGGTTAACATACACCATAAAAGGCTACGCCGAGTTGGAAATACTGCTGGTGAGGTTAACATACACCATAAAAGGCTACGCCTCGCCCAAACACATGTACACTCACACACAAAAAAAAAGCTAAAAAAATTATACACCGTGAAAGGCTACGCCGAGTTGGAAATACTGCTGGTGAGGTTAACATACACCATAAAAGGCTACGCCGAGTTAGCAACACTGCTTGTGAGGTTAACATACACCGTGAAAGGCTTCAAAATATCAGTTGGTGAAATTTTCGGGGGGTGAGTTGGCACCACTGCGAGCCCCACATGATGATTCGAGCCCCAAATGAGGATTTAGAACCGGGCCACCTGTACTACTTTCGTTAGCAGAGACGCTTCGCTGGGAGAAAGAGTTGCAGCACTGGGCACCACCATCGCCATGAACACGAAACAAAAATTTGGATGGGGTGTGTAGAAATAAAAAAATTTCTCGAACCGTGAAAAAAATTTCTTCGGTATAGAAATAACACTACGTAAAAAAAAAAACTCCAGTTGTGTTTGCCATCTTATAAAAAAAAATGAGTAAACAATCACAAGACGCCCAAGCAATAAAACAAATGCTAAATTCATCAGTCGAATATGTAAAAATTCAGGAATTGGAAGTGGACAAACCTTACACGATAACTTCCGGTTCAATTGTTTCTACCCAGTATGGTCCCAAGGCGCGTCTGTTGCTCAACGCACAATACAGTCTATTTTTACCAGATCGATACGCTAACATGTTATCCGACGAGAAGCTAGCTATTTTAATCGAGAACAAAACTCGAATCGTGTACAAGGGTACAAAGGAACTTCTTGGTAAGAAAACAAAGCACGTAATAGAATTTGTGTAACAGCTCTGCGCGGAGTATATCCTTGAAAAAAATTATACGGAACAAAAAAAAATGTCAGAACATTTATATATAAATAACATACCGAAAAAAATTACACAAAACAAAAAAATCTCAGAACATATATATAAATAACATACCGTGAAGATAACATATAGAGCATCAACATGAAGCCCAAAGGTGTCGTGTACCAGATACCATACTCCAATCTGAAAAATCTAGGTGCCCTCGATGGTTTACTCACCAAGAAACAACGCGAGAAGAAACGTTCTTGCTTGACGAAAGGACACGGAATGAAATTACTTCTCAGCACACCTCAATTGAGACGCTTGCAGCGTTCGCGGAAACAGCAAAAGATCGGAGGTTTCATATTCAGCATCCCAGCCATCCTGGCAGCATTGGGGGCCGTTGGAAGTTTGGCCGGCGGTAGCGCTGCCATCGCGAAAACCGTCATCGACTCGAAGAAGAACAAGGCAGAATTGGAAGAACAGAAACGTCACAACCTGGCTATGGAAAAGAAGGGGAAAGGTATAACCAAAAAACAAAAAAGCAACCTCGATGCTTTGAAAAAATATAAAAAAAAGAAAAAGCCCTGTCCAACTTCGATATTGAATCTCTGATCGAACTGTTGGGATTAAAAAACTTCAGGGGTGTTTTCATGTCCGATTCTCTACCCTCTGCTGTGAAGAAAAAAGAGTATGGCGTGGTCAACCTGGACAGTTACAAAAATCCTGGTACACATTGGATATGCTACCTCAAAATTGACGATAACAATGCATTTGTTTTCGATTCGTTCGGTGGCACACCACCTGCCAGGTTGGTGAAGTATCTCAGTGTTGCCAACCTCTACTACAATGACAAACGCATCCAGGGTTTCACCGATGTTAACTGCGGCCACCTATGCCTTTCCGTTCTCGCATACATGTCTAAAATAAATAACCCGTCGGTGGAACATTTTCAGAAAGCATTGTGGAATCTTAAACACGATGGGCGTGTTCCATCTCACGAGCGAATCTTCAATCTTGAAACTCACGCTGCACGACGACATCGTCTATCCTAAATCCGTAGCTCTGCGTGCATTCTACAGCATGTACCTCATACCTAACGTCACGCAGCACAACAACAAAATTAGTGTCGGAAGCGAACACATCGTCGTCACGCCAGGCCAATACAATCTTTCCACTTTGCAAGCTCAGTTACCCAAAGGCACGTATTTTTCTCAAAATTCGGTCACGCACAGAGTGGAAATCGTGTCGGCGACGGAGACCGTGGACCTGGGCACCATGGGAGAACTTTTAGGTTTCGAGAACGACACCAAACTCGAAGCTGGCATCAAACATACGGCAACCAACATTCCTAAATTTCTAGCCATACAGACTCTAAACGTTCACTGCAACGTGGCGGAAGGCATGATCACGAAATCCTCGGACGGATTGTTAGGAAGTCACAAGCAGACAGGAATCATAGCTACGTTCAAACCCAGTTCCGAATTCATGGAACCGATCATCTACACACCCTCTTCGCCGATCTATTTTCCAGTATGCCGCAACCGCATAGACGACATAGAGTTGGTGGTGACAAACGAGAAAGGAGACGTGGTGGATTTCGCAGGTGCAACGACCACTGCCATCGTGGAGATCAACGTATAATAAATAACACGCATAGTGAAAATGGAACAAATCGAAAGTTACGAATTGCAATCTTTCCCTCCCAACCGTCGCACGTTCGCCAATCTCAACGAAGCGAACAGGGAGATCGAATACGACGTGGACGTAGGTGATGGGTTCGTTCATCCTCACAGAGCGGACCTCTATCTTCAATTCGACGTGGTGAAGAAGGAAAGCGGAGACGCGTTTCCGCCCAATGCAAATTTGATACTCGTGGACAACTTCGTGCCTCACCTGTTTTCGCAGGTGGAGGTGAGGAAACACAACACCGTCATAGACAGAATAGACTATCCAGGCATCACGTCGACGGCAGTGGGAACTTTGAAATTATCCAAAATGGACGCAGCATACTACCAGGCGGGAGGATTCGAAGCAGGGACCAAAATATCAACTAGAAATCACACGGTGCTCTTTCCCATGCGTCTGCTGCCGGGATTCTTCTCGGACTACAAGGAGATCGTGTGGAAGGGAGGACTGAGGATCACGTTTCGAAGAGCGGCCAACGACAACGACGCACTGATGCGATACACCAACTTGAACGCCGACGGCACGCCGATAGCCAACACATTACCTGAAGCGGCCAAGTGCGTCATCCGGAGCATGGAATTGAGAATGCCAATCGTGGAATACGAAACAAACTACGCCCTCAAGTACAAAGCGGAGATCTTGAAGTGTCCGCAGGTACCGATTCACTTTCACGGTTACCAGTGCGTGCAGAAGATGGCGTCGGGCAGTCACATGGAATTCGACGTGACGACACAGTTCAACAACATACAGTTCGACATGCCAGATTTCGTCGTAGTGCTCTTTCAGACCGGACGCGATAACAACCAGGAAAAAGATTCCAGCAAGTTCGACGACTGCAAGATCAAGAACGTTTATCTGAAGAATGGACGCAACGAAGTCTTCCCGCGCGAGAATTACAACCTCGACATGACCAAAAACGATTACCTCAAACTTTACGAAGCTTACACTTCTTTCAAACGCGTGACCGAGGGAAGCATGGACATGTACTACACGCCCAGCGAATTCAAAACCCGCAGACCCATGTTCGTCATCAACACATCTAAGAGAAAGCAGGTGGTGGTCAACGATCGAACCAACATCAAGGTCGTCTGCGAGTTCCACGAAGCCTTGCCCGAGGACACCATGTGCAGCGTCATCCTGATTGCAGAGAAGTCCTTCGTCCATGACGTGAAGAACGAGAGGGTCACAGAGCAGTTTTAACAAGTTTTTAACATTTTTTCTTGCACAATAAGAAATTTTTGTACTAGCACAATCAGTTTCAATGGCACAATACGAAAATTTCACTAGTTCAAGATCAGTTACAATATCAATTTCATCAGTTATCAGTTACAATATCTTTTTTCTCATCAGTTTTTGCACTATAGCACGAGACAATCAGAAATTTTTGCACAAAAATTTTGTTGTTTTTGTTTTTACATGAGAAAATTAACAATAAAATTCTTTTTTTATCGTTTCAGATGCTGTCGAACATCAAAAACACATACACATACAAACACACTAAAAAAATAAGCATGCAACTTTATTTGTAACACACACACATACATTCTCCATCTTCATCAAAAAAATATTATAATAAACATAATTATTTTTATCTATATCTCACAAGCCTATATCCAAAAATATTACAACATCAAAATAACACTAGAGTCGTTAGTACACGTTGCATGCATTACGGAGGTCCTCTGTAGGGTTTCATGGAAGTTTGGGGGAAAAAAAAAAACACGTGAAACTCTACAGAGGTGTGGTTATCTACAACCGCAGCCGTTAGAAAACCTTTTACTTTTTTTGGTTGGGCACCACGCACCCTGGCGAGGTTGTAGGGGCCAGGCATCCTAAAAAACAACAATTATTTATTTGTTTGTTTGCCTCACAATACAGGTGCGCGCACGCGCGTATGCATGTGCAGCACATCGTTTCCGCGAGAGAGGTTTACAAAGGTCGCGATATACCAGCTCTAGGTCTCTCTCTCTTCATCTTACAGCAATGTTGGTATCTCTATCTTTTTTAGTTGCAGGTGGGTTGCCAACACAATCTAGTTAATAATACTACATATTATACACACACACGCACACACATACTGTGTTGCCATCCATCCATCCATCCATCTCTCTCTCTTTTACGGCAGTGTGTGTTTTGTTGCCGGTTCTCCTTGCCCAGTGTATGTATGTTACGCCAGTATATAAATTGGTTAAGCCCTTGCCAAGTAAAAAAACTGTAGGTAAATATTGGCAACATTGTCGGTTGTTTAACTTTTCCCCCTCTCTCTCTCTCCTCTCTCTTTTTTTTGTAAAAAGCTATGGCAAAAATACCAGTAGGTTGGCAACTTGCTTTATGCACTGTAAGGCAGACCTCAAGCAGTGTTGCCAGCTCCTTGCTTTAGGTTAGGTTAGACCAAAAAAACCTTGGTGATTTTTTCGAGTAAAGTGTTGGCAACACTGCGAGCACACAAGTGCCAGCTCCTTGCTTTAGGTTAGATTAGACCAAAAAAAACCTTGGTGATTTTTTCAAGTAAGGTGTTGGCCACACTGCGAGAAAATAAGGCTTATGCCTTACAAGAGCAAACCATTAAGACAAGCCTCAAGCAGTGTTGCCAGCTCCTTGTTTTAGGTTAGGTTAGACCCAAAAAAAAACCTTGGTGATTTTTTTAAGTAAGAGGCTGGCAACACTGCGAGAAAATGGGGCTCATGCCTTACGAGAGAAATCCATTAAGGCGAGTCCCACCGAGCCCCATTTTCGGTTTGTCAACCGGGTTGATCCTACTACTTTGACTAAATTTGTTTTAGTATATATTCGAATGTGTGTGTGCGACTTTCGTTCAAGATTCCAGCGCTGACCTGGGCATAGGTGATTTCTCCTTCATTTACGTCCTGTAATCGTCGTGATTAACCTAAGTTTTAACCAGTTTTAAGAACTGGGAGAAAGCGTTAAATGTGGGTGGTTTTAAAACATCACGGATATTTTGAGGACCACAAAACATCATCTGTAGTACGGGCAGATTATTCTAATCGTGGGTCGTTAGTGACAACGCTAATTAGTATTATACATTCAAAGTTGATTCAAGATTTGGCTGGTTGGTTGATTTGGTGTTTTAAGTCCACTTTATGCACAGTATGGCTAATCGGGACTGGACCTACAGTTTAAAATGCCTCCACTGGGTATCGAACCCGGGACCAAAGGTGATCGGAGAAAAACCGACCCTACATGTCAGTTGTTGTGGATTCATCGCGGTTTCTTACTATTCAGGGACTTGAATTTCGAGATGATGAGCCTGAGGCAAACCTTAACAAAGGGAATTTCTTCGATACTCTTGAAGTTAATTTCAAAGTGAGGGGATATTATTCGGAAATGTATTGAACTTGAACCTTAAAATGCAAATTACACTTAACATTCGGTTCAAAACACATTGCAGGCAGGTTCGCTCTTTCTCGTACATAACAAAGTCGAAGAACTTCTTCCCACGAACTCCATAGGTGCCTGCAATTGTGTAGCACAGACATACGTTGGAGTGGTAGAGTAAGAGTAAGTAATGCCGGGTCAGAATATTTCTTTTTCAGATTTTTTATCCTGTGATAACATTTACCTGAAATGTGAAGCACAAATTTTGCCCAAAACTCTTCTGCGTTACGAAGATGGCACTAAAATACTCCACTTAATGGATTTCTTTGAAATCCTAGGAAAATATAAATTGGCATTTCACAAGGTTCACACTCTAGTTGTATTCTCTGTAAAAATTCCAGTTTGCAATGTGAAAGAACCGTTTCCATTCCAGTGTGAATGTGAAAGAATTTTTTCGTCCTTAAAATCTTTGAAAAGGCTTGCTCGAAACAGGATGCTGGATGCAAACTGCCTCATTTGGCTGTCCTTGACATTGAGAAGAAATGTCAAGTCCTGGACGTACCAAAGGTGGGCAATGTGTTCCCCAAAGCACATTCAGCAGAATTCTCCTACAGGAGAATTGCACTTCACTAAGTGACTTTCATTGTTTCTAATACTTAAGAAGATTAATTTCTTCCAACGTCACGTTCATTTTGCAAGAAATTAAACTCTTCGAAGCACATTTTTTCGTCATTTATATTATTATCTTTATAACTTGAATATTTATATCACAAGTTTCATCTCATGAAAGACGATGAATTATAAATTTATGAATGTCTTCCAATACTGAAATAGGCCACTCGAGACAACGCAACTTACGAATAAAAAAGAATTAATGCCTTTATTAAATAGAATCATATGGAGATAAACTCGTAATCAACAAAATTTAGGCAGTAAACGTCCACTGTAAACAAGGGACAACACAAAACATCATACATGCATATAATAATAATAATTATTATTATAACTATTATTATATATGTATATATATGTTATATATGTAGTGTTTTCGGGCGTTTTAATGTGACTGCACCCCAACAATATTTTGTTTCCCCCTTCTGCACCTCCCCCCCGTCACATTTCCCTGGCGCCGTCACTGGTTGAAAGTAAATTTATTAGGACGAGTAAAGTAACATTAGATGTTGACAGTGTTGCACAAAAGGACATGATATGTGCTACTGTTTGTATAAATGATAGGAAATTTAAGCATAAATTTATAATTGTCGAGACTTGAGAGTTGTTTCCGCCATTTCATCATAGGAAGAGGTTTTCTGAGACAGAGTGGGATTATTTTACACATACATGAGAAAGGGTGGTTGTTTAAAGATAGAGAAGTATTTTGCACGTTTTTTAAAAGTTCAGATAAAACGAGAATTTAGCGTTACTCTTATGAAAAGAAAGAACGCAGTACAGGGAAAGAATAACTCTTCAAATTTCTCGCACCTGGTGGGATGCAACACACATGCACAAGAGTATTTGAGGAAGTCTATGAACAAGGATGAAGAGGGATATGTGAAATTTGACTTACCTGCGGGTGAATTAGTGGATTCTAATATTCTTAACGTTGATATTGCATTTTTTTTAAGTCCACTTGATTTACAAATAGGCTAAATTGCGAACCGACCTTCAGTTTGAAGTGCGGTCCGGTCCACTTTGTGCCTCCATTGGGTATCAAACGCGAGGACCCTTAATTACAAGACCTCGGCGTTATTACTACGCCATCGGGGAGGCATCCAATTTACACAAATAGGTTGTTTAAAATAACACGTTATATGCATAATCTGATAATTATGCACTTTTGGTGCATCTAAACATATTTTTTTTCAACTATAGCATGTCTAAAAAAGTCATTGAAGTTTGGATTTTTATAACTTCAGGAGACACGGATCTGAAAATGTGCGATATAAAATAAATGCAGTTTTGCCTTCCATACGTGGTGGTTTTGTCACGTTTCTTCGCTTCGTGAAACAGACACTTTTGCAGGAACGGCTTCTTGCATCCGCCTGGGGTCTTGCTCTAGCTTAAAAAATATATATTTATTTAGTATAATCGAGGGTTACTTATTACTGCCGAACAAGGATTCTATTGCGACCATACGGCTTTGCATGACAGTATCAATTAAGAATTATGTACAGAAATATTAATTAGGAACTTTTTTCGTCAACTGGATTTAACATCCTTTTTGATTATTCAGCAAATATTCAATTCATCACCTTTTTTTACATTAATTTCCTTGCCAGCACAGCTGTTTTTATGCAAATTTTGGAGATCTTAACTACACGTAAGCTAGATATTAGCTAATATTCGTGCTGTTATATTACTATTCTTGTACCGTCTTTGTAACATTTCATGTAATAATAATAAAAATTTAGAATTTAAAGAAAAAAGGTAAATTTTCATAGTGCACGAAAGTTCAACATTCAGATAGAAAGATGGTCTAGGGGAAAACATTTCAAAAGGATAGACAGTTGTATGGAAGCGAGAAAAAACACAAGGTAGATTTCATAAGATACCTAGCAATCAGTAACCAAGAAACTGCATTTTTAATATTAATGTCCTCATGATTAACAAACCTTATTTATTCTCACCACGCAATGGGTAAAATATTTGGAGCTTTATCCCACTTTCCGGAAAATTATTGTGTTTCTGCTACTTTTGACTTTTGTTGGCATGATATCGCGAATCACTTTTACGAGACGAGACGAGACAAAACGAGACGGGACGAGACGAGACGGGACGGGACAGAACCCTTCGAGACGGGACACGAGACGGGACAAACGAATATTTTCGAGACGAGACACGAGACGAGACAGCATTTTCACGAGACGGGACGAGACAGACCAAAGTCTCGTCTTGTCTCGTCTCGTTGACAACACTAAAAATAAACTAAACTAAAATTACTACTGCTGCTGCTACTACTACTACTAATAGTAATAATAATAATAATATTAACATAATTTAAAATACCGATAATGCAATAAATTTAAAAATGAACCCCCTCTTTAACAAACTTCTGCATATGCCACTGGTCTGTATCAGAATATTTTTGAGGGGAGGGGTTGTCCTCGACATCTTCTGTTCGACCCCCCTAGGAAAATTTCTGGCGACGCCCATGCCTGGAGCATTTGGTGAGATAGTTACGCTATTATACTTTTGGTGTATGTATTTCACTAGGTGAAAGGAGATAGTAATAGCAAGTTATTTCGATAAGAGGGAAAAACCATATGCCACATAGAATGTGCAGAATCAACACAATTATTTTAGACACCAATCAGTGGTACATTAACGATCATTCTCAGGTTTTGCATTTGTTGTTTGTCACTCACAATATAAATAGTCATTAGTAGTTTTATATCGCCTCGTCCTCGCTCGCTTTAGCCATTTACTTACTTTAATTGCAGAATTATCATTATTTTAGACGCATCGGAAGATGCAGGAAAGGAGGATTAACAACAGTTAGTACGAAGGAACGGGCATAATATAACTATTCTTAGCAATTTGCACTCATTAAACTCTCCGCCTTCGTTAATGCACTACGTCAATACTACCATACTTATAATTGTGTATGTCTGTGTTTGTTTATCGAAAAAATCAACATTTCAGGTGTCAGGGAGGGTACTATAGTCCCACTTCAGTAGTTATTTGCTTTTCCTCCATTGAGACACACACTTTCCTGTCGCCATGAATCATTATGGTGATTAATGCAGCGCTATGTAAAACAATCAACAAACGATCCAAAGTTTACCAAAAATGCATGCAACTACAGTGTAGGTATGAATAGAAATTCTAGTCACTTGACTACCTGCGCGAAGAACGACGACAAGAATAGAATGCATTTATGTGCTTCCCGGGGTGTGTGCTGAAGTAGATTGATGAAATTGTTTTTTTAATTCCACTTTGTGCACACAAAGGCTATTCAGGACAAGACCAGCAGTTTAGACAGGAATCCGAACCGCTGAGCAATGTACACTTCGCAACATCTTATTTGACCGCCCCGAAAGAATTCTAAGTCTCGAAAGCGTAAACTTAGCAACATTGCACTTCAGCTCCAGGTGAGAGTAGACAACTTTGAGTAGGTCCTTCCACTAGACGAAAAACGCTGCGGTGATAAGTTTTCAATTTAACACTTTCCATGAACTTAGAAACTATAAACAGCTATTATAATACACAATCAAACAGAAATAATAAATTGGAAAAATAACCTTGAAGGATATTTACGAATCTGCTTGCTTGACTTGAAATTTGGGGGGTTTGAAACACTGAATAGAGTTTTTCTCCACCTGGAGGAAATTGCCATCAAGTTTGTGCAGAAAGAAGCAAATGTGTGAGGAGTTTATGCGACATTTTGTTTACAATACCTTGCATAATATCCAGGCGCGGCTCGTGCATTATTTACCCGGGGGTTCACTGAAGTCATGTGACATATATTCAGTTTCCGCAAAATAAACTTCCTTCGCCTAACAAAAGGATGGGGGGCGGGCTTAAAAGATTTGTCCAGAATTTTTTTTATATGGGAGTATAAGGTTTTGTATTAGGGGTGTGCGAATAAATTTAGGGCTGAAACTACAATAAATTGTGCCTTTATGAAAAAAGTTGAGTTTTGTTGGAATGGACGTCCTCAAGTAGGGGCAAGTAATATATTTTTTCCTCAGGAGGAGCAAAAAACACTCCTTCAGTCTGAAGTTACTGCAACGCTTTTATAATAATTACCAAAAATTACTGTGACTGAAATTAAATTATATGCGTGTAATATATAATTTTTGGTTTACATTCAATTTCCATGGGGGGCTGCCCCCTTTTCCCCTTCCGGACGTCCATGCCGACTAATCAGAACTGGTCCTACATTTATTAAAGGGAAATGGCAACTAATGGCATGTGCATACTAGAAATCGAACCTGAGACCCTTTCATTGATACAAGATAGCTTTGTTCAAATTTGGGGCTGGTCGACCAGCACACGCTTCTTTTCAGTGGACAAGGAAGTTCGTTTACGTTAATTACGTGCATTTCTATCGGTCATTTCTTACCTGCGCGGACTGCAACGCCTACACTGCATCATGTGACATAACCTAGGTAAAGTCCATCCCTCGCTTCACTCGCAGCATCACTTTCCAACAAGTATCCAAGCACTTCAAAAACTAACAAACTTGAGACGATTGACACCGAGCGACAACGAGTCACGTCTTCGCGCCATTCTTTCTCTTTCGCGAACCCGAAGTGTTTCCACCTTTAAGGAAAAACCTCTGAATGCATGCACGAGCTATTTTGGTAATGTATCTCCTTTATTTTAATTCATCGCATCTAATTCCAGCTTTTATTTGTTTCCACTCATCCATCTCTGCCACAATTTTGCATTTATTCCAAGAAGTTCAGTACAAAAATGATACAAAGAGAATATTGAATATGTAATGTGTGCGCTTCAAACTTGAACCGCACACAGCAACACTGGAAGGGAGGAAGCAGCGAGATCGGAGCCTTGTCTCGCGCCTTCTGCGAGAGAACGAACTGCGCATGACCGTTGGGTTGAACATAGGTTCTGCAAATCTCATCTTCCATGTATTTTGTCCTATACCCTCCTCGAGCTTCTGCTCCCGCACGAAGCTTTCACAATGGCAAGAGCTGTCCTGTGGGGGTTCAACTGAGGGTCTGTATCAGGGCGGCCGAATCGCGGTTTCTTCTTCTCAGCAAAAGAGTTCACCGTATTACGGGCACAAATACATGACTTATTGTGTAGAATTTTTAGCGAAATAATGTGAAAATGTAAAGACATTGTTTATTGTTCATTCTCGAGGTGATTATCGTATATTACTGGGGGTTCACTGATCCTGTGCGCTATAGGGCCAACCGCGCCTGATAATATCGAACAGTTCTCAAAAACATATATTTTACACGACTTGTCGAGAACATGTGCTTGAAACACAGGAAGGTGGGAGTCTTCATAAACGTGAACATGTTTTTAAGGGTAAAACGTCATGAAGTTAACGTAGAGCAGTTGGTTAAGCGCTGCTATTCTTAATTTTCATCAAGCGTGAAAGGTCGCGGGTTCAAATCCCACCCTCTCCTCTTTCTTTTTATCTTTTTTTTGTTTGCTGAACAGATAAAACTTTTCTTTTTAGTTATTGTTCATATGTTGTGTTAACACACACATCATGATTAATTCACAAATCACATATATGTATTCAGGATGCAAAATGTAATGTTATAGTAGTTATGTTCCCGGATATGGGTCGATAAATCAATTGATTGGAAAAGATCGATGAAAGATCAATTGATGATAAAGGGCAGTGGACAAGCAAGCATTGTTTGTTTTTGGAGAGAGGCCAGAAATGGGCGGGGTTTGAGATATGGGGATGAGTTTTGATTGGTTTTTGGGGTATGGGGAGATGGTGGCGTGGGATGGTGAGTGAGAGTGTTGTTTGAGAAAGGTGAAAGGTTACAGATGAGAGTTTGAAATGACGAAATCAGGATGTGAGTGTGGGACTGTTGGGTGATATGGAAGTGGGGTAGAACAAAGGAGGTATTGTGGACAGTGTAAAGGTTGGAGATAAAGTTCGTTGTATGTTTCCTGGAATTGTTGGTGCGTGTTTATGAATAGTGGTGTCATTGTATGTGTGGTTCGTATAGGGTAACGACCGTATAGGGTAACGACCGATGGAGGGAGAAGTGAAAAAGGAAAAAGTTGTGGAGAAACAGGGAGTAAATAAAGTAAATAGAAAAAAAGTACAATTTGCGTTAGAGGATAGTGTGTATAGTATTCCGGGGTGGGAAGAGGATAGGAGGGGTACGTGGGCGTTGGACGCTTTGCGCGAGAGGATGCGCAGAGAAGATAGGTGCGTGATAAGCAAGGAGGATGAGGTATATAAGGACGATTGATCTGTTTATGTTTACATCACAGTGAGCACCCTGTGTGACCATCGTCTTCTTCCAGAGATCCAGAGACTACCTTTCAGAGTCGATTTCGAAGTGATTTACCAGGTATATAACGGTATCCGGAGGTAAGTATAAAATGGGTATAGTATCGTGGATGATGAAATTTATTGGAGGAATGATCGGGATGACTTCATCTCCTGATCGATCAGAGAAACCGGTAACTAGACAGAGTTCTCGTCCGTTACCGACTCCTCCACAATCACCACGATCATCGATACGGTCAGGAATGTTGTCGAAAAAAGAGACATATGTGAATGTCCCTAAATATTTTACGGAGAATGAATTTCGAAAGTTGTGGGAAGAAAAGAACGCTGCCCAACACGGGTATGAAAAAATTAGACGTTATAGAAAGAACAGTATCGATGATGCTGGTGAATTGTCGAGGAAGAGAAAACGTGATATGTATAATGTAAAGTGTAATCCTATGTATGGGTATACAGAGTGTTCTCCCGAAAAGACTGTGTATCAGACATATCCTGTAACAGTTAATAGATCAAAGAAATTTAAAAGTTGTAAATCGGAAATATTTGGACATCAGAATACAAAATTGATTATTTTTGACGCCCCTGTAAGGTTCAGAGAATCCTTTTTAATTACCGTCTACAATCAAAATTTAGTGTCTGAAACGTTTTTGGAAGTTGAAAATAACGGTTTTCCGATCAGTATGCGTTTTATTAATAATCGCAGAGCCGGTTTATGTGAGAAAGAGCACCTGTATACGGGCATTTGTCGTACGGTATATGGACGAGTCGTGTAGCTAGTGAAATAGCGACACACGGATACAATGCAGGACCTTTTATTTTAGTATCAGGGCTTTCCTCATTGGATTGTATCTGTATAGAAACAGAATCGGAATTAAATTCGAAGTATTTAGATACATCTGAGTTACATGCTCCTCCACGTTGCCGGGCAACAAAATATATCATGATGGCAAATGAAAGACTGAATTGCGACCGTACCGATGTCGAATTGACACGGTACGAAAATTTGGAAAATCTGCTGAATAACGAAATTCCTCAATTATATAGGGTCGGCTGCCACGGTAAGTATATGATGGTAGATCATTGCGATGTTGCAACGTTAATGCAGATATTTCGGAGAGAGTACCGAGAATCTGTATTAACACTGGGGGAGATATTCCGGTGGTTTCGATACAGTGTGTCCCCTGAGGACCTGATAGGTGAAATATTAGGAGTAAAAGGCCCTACATTGGATCTGGAAGAATTATCGGATTATTGTTACAATCCATTACGACGAGATGATGTAAGAAATAAATATTTTTTTATTTCTAGCCTTCACAAAGTAGAAGAAAAATTTACCAGAACTGTGACCCCACCTCACCGTGAATTCCCTAACATCATCGAGGAGACCGATACATCAGAAGTGGAAGACGTGTAAAAATAAAAGGTGAGAAAAAATATTACCTATATTTATTGATAGATTATAAATCGCCGTCCTCTTCATCCGTGATATCTATAATGGAAGGCGTAACAGGAGGAGACGGTGACGCCGCAGCAGGAGAAGGTGGCGTAGCAACAGGGGACGGTGGTGTAGCAACACGACGGACCGGCACAACGGCGGGAGGAACAGGCACAGCGGCAGGAGGGGGTGGCACAGCAGCAGGAGGAGGAGGTGGTGCAACAGCACCATTCCGGACGAGTTCCAGGAGAGGCTCCGGCACCAACCCGAAGAACTGAACGGCTCGTTCTTCGTGGATACGACGGAGCCTGAAAAAAAGAAGGGAGTTAGAATAATAATATTTCATATTCACACATAAATCGGAAATTGTATAGATAGGGGTGATGATGTAATAGATATAATTGAAAAAATATATCACCTTTCCTGGATCTCGTCGATCTCTGCCTCCAACTCTCTCCTAAATTCTTCCCGCCTGGCTATGAATCCGTAGTTTGCGGTAACGGCACGTTGGAGTGTTTCCACCAAACGGTGTCCGATACCCTCTAATTCAGCGCCTAAACGGTCACCAGTTGTCTGCTCCTCCACATTGACTCCTACCACTCTATCCGTGTACCGGCGAAATGCCCTCTGCATGTTTTGGATTTCTTCCTGCACATCGGCGTTAGCCATATACAGAAGGAAGGCCTCTAAAAGAGCCAACCCCCGATTGTTCTAAAACAAAAATGTATAACTGTAATCAAAGTGTACGTGCGATATATCTAACATATTTTCTTTATATTTTCAGATATGGCATCCCTACCATTTGAATTCAATGTATTGCATGGGAATCTTAAAGATACAGAACATTCCGGGGAACGAAGGAATCTGTGGAGCAAGGTCCAAGCTCGCCAAGTGGAGAGACAGATCGCATGCTACATAGATTTCTGCGAGGAGAACGGGTTAGCAGAGAACCTGATGAAGAACCTAGAGGAGGTCTGCCGTGATATGGAAGTCCAAATCGACACGCTCACTAAAATGTTTAGTTACATATCAGAAAAAAAAAACACGTCCCCAGTATTTGGGGATTTTTTGGAAAATGTAAAACAGGCACAGTATGTGCCATCTCATTTATCCCTTCGTGTGTTTCGAAATGATGGAGGTTTTCAAAAATATTAGAAAACAAAAAACGGAGGAGACAAAAAAGAACGATGAAAAGGAGATGGAGAGTAAAATGTCAGAACTTCTAAAGAAAAGAAAATTGGACAAATAAATACTAATACCACTAATACACTAACACTTTTGTCCGATTTTCGTTTGTCTACACCCGAAAAATTAAATGAAAAAGTGTATACGTGATTTAGTAAATAAAATGTATATATTTTAAAATATAACTAGATGGATATGAAATGTTTATAATAAAATATATTCAGAAAATATGTTATTTTTATATTAATATGAAATACCAGTATGTTGGTTACGTTTTTCTCATAATACATTGGTGACATAGCTGTTTTATAATCAGAGTTCCGGATCTACTATTCCATAAAAATGGTTCGAATCCGATTTTACTATGGTGACATGTCTCATAATTAAAGTCCCGGGTTTGACACCTGGTAAAAATACACAGCAATTGGAACTCTTAATTTTGATTGGTTGTTTAAAGTCCACTTTATGTACAGTAAGGCTAATCGGGACTGGACCTACAGTTTAAAGTGGAATCCGAAATGTGTCTCCACCGGGAATCGAATCCGGGACCCTTGATTACAAAAGGTAAAAATACATAGTAATTAGAACTTTTAATTTTGATTGGTTGTTTAAAGTCCATTTTATGTACAGTAAGGCTAATCGGGACTGGACCTACAGTTTAAAGTGGAATCCGAAATGTGTTTCCACCGGGAATCGAATCCGGGACCCTTAATTACAAAACGATGACGTTACCACTGTGTCATCAGAGAGATCTAGCAATTCGAAACCCCGGTGTAAACTGTAGGTCTAGTTGTGATTAGTCTCTTTACATAAAATAAATTTGAAACAGACAAAGATGCAAATTACTTACCAAGTTTCCGTTCTCCATTTCTGTTCTGTTACAGACGGTAAAATGTGAAGAAAGACTGTTATAAATATTCCATATATTGGCGGTATAGTTTGATCCAAATTTTGTAACATCCTCCGTGTATCATTTAAAGGTTAGCGGTCAAATTATAATTGGGAATCGGAAAACATATTTTACAAGTTGTTTTGACATTCTAAAGGTTATAGAGGTTACGTAGCAATTAGTGGGAAACATATTTTACAAACTGTTTTGACGTTCTCAGAAAGTATCTCTATGTATCATTCTAAAGGTTAGAGGTTACGTAGCAATTAACAGTCTCGAAAAGAATTTCACAGTGATTCTCTGTTACATTTGAGAGTATTGAGAAATAATGAAGGAGTCGATAAACTCTCGAGTCTTTTTCATTCTCCGGTGTTTATAAATTCTGTGTTTCAATATGTCGGTAGATGTAATGTTTAAAAGTTAAGGATGAAATTGTAATCAACAGTTTTGAGATGAGGGTTAAAGGTTTACAAGAAGAATAAACCCTAAGGAGGTTATTTGCGGTCGGTCTTTTACGAAACTACACAGAACAGACACTTTAAAAATATGGAACCGGGTTTTGTGTCAAATGATATTTATTGAAAACCTGGGCCGGCCGGGCCCCTAAAAATGATGAACAAGGTCTGGTAAAGTTATCACTGCATGTTAAAACCAGGGCCGGTCCGGACCTTTGGGAAATGGTGAATAGCCATCGTAACGTTATTTCTGTATGTATATCGAAAACCAGGGCCGGCCCGGGCCCCTGGGAAATGATGAATAACGATTGCTGAAGTTATCACTGCATGTTAAACCAGGGTAGGTCCGGACCCTTGGGAAATGGTGAATAACCATCGTAACGTTATTTCTGTATGTATATCGAAAACCAGGGCCGGCCCGGGCCCCCTAGGAAATGATGAATAACGATTGTTGAAGTTATCACTGCATGTTAAAACCAGGGCCGGTCCGGACCCTTGGGAAATGGTGAATAACCACCGTAACGTTATTTCTGTATGTATATCGAAAACCAGGGCCGGCCCGAGCCCCCTAGGAAATGATGAATAACGATTGTTGAAGTTATCACTGCATGTTAAAACCAGGGTCGGTCCGGACCCTTGGGAAATGGTGAATAACCATCGTAACGTTATTTCTGTATGTATATCGAAAACCAGGGCCGGCCCGGGCCCCCTAGGAAATGATGAATAACGATTGTTGAAGTTATCACTGCATGTTAAAACCAGGGCCGGTCCGGACCCTTGGGAAATGGTGAATAACCATCGTAACGTTATTTCTGTATGTACGAGGGCGATTCAATAATTATTGTCCCCGGCATACTTACAGTATATGAATTGCAATGAATGATGGGGATATTGTAGCCTAATGTCTTAGATGCCTATATGCAAAATTTCAGAACCGTAGTGCTATAGTAAATTTGTTTTTCTCGTTTTAGGTGTGAGAGGTGGCACTTAGTTTGAAAAATGGAGAAAACCGAACAACGAGCTGTCATCAAATACCTCCAGAAAAAGGGGCTAAGCCCAAAGGAGATTCATGAGGACATGGTCAGTGTGTTGGGTGATGGGGCTCCTACCTACCAGGTGGTAAAAAACTGGTGCCGCGATTTCCGTTGCGGTAGGGAAAGCTGTCAACAGGCCCCTGGTGCTGGTCCTCCAACAACAGCATCCACCCCATAAAACATTGATGCTGTGCATGACATGATTATGGCTGACAGAAGAATCATGGTGCAACAGTTAGCAGACATCATGCACATCTCTGTAGGCTCAGTGGAAACCATTGTGCATGAACACTTGGGATTCAGAAAGGTGTCAGCGCGATGGGTCCCCAAAATGTTATCCCGTGAACAACAGAGAGACAGAGTTCAATGTTCAAGAGCTGGTTTGGAGCTGATGGGGGCAGACCTGAAGCAGTTCTGTGATAGATTTGTGACAGTGGATGAGACATGGCTCCACCACTATGATCCCGAGTCCAAACGACAGAGTATGGAGTGGCGGCACAGCAATTCACCTCCCCCCCGCAAATTCAGGGTGCAAGCATCAGCACGCAAGGTTATGGCCACAATTTTTTGGGATGCGAAGGGTGTGCTCCTTATTGACTACCTGGTGGGACACACTGTTACTGGGGACTATTATGCAGCCCTAATCCCTAAGTTACGCGAAGCAATCAAGGAGAAACGGCGTGGGATGTTGCGGCGGAAGTGCTGTTTCACCACGATAATGCTCCAGCACACAGAAGCCATGTTACTGGTGCCGCAATCCATGCTGCTGGTTTCCATGTGTTGGAACACCCTCCCTACTCACCCGACCTCGCCTCTAGTGACTTTCATTTGTTCCCGAAGTTGAAGGAGCACCTCAAGGGGACGCATTTTCCCTCAAATGCTGCTGTTATGGACGCTGCGGAAGAATGGCTCACGGCTCAGCCACAGACATTCTTTGAAGCTGCCATAGTGGCTTTACAGCATAGGTGGAAGAAGTGCATTACTGTGAAGGGGGACTTTGTGGAAAAATAATACTGCTTACATGTCAGGGACAATAATTATTGAACCACCCTCGTATATCGAAAACCAGGGCCGGCCCGGGCCCCCTAGGAAATGATGAATAACGATTGTTGAAGTTATCACTGTATGTTAAAACCAGGGCCGGCCCGGGCCCTTTGGAAATGGTGGATGACCTTTGACCCCGACCTTTGACCTTTTTTTTTTTAAACTTTTTTTTTAACTTTTTTTTTTTTTTTTTTTTTTTTTTTGCAAATTTTCAAATCGTTATATCTCCGTGCCTAATTGAGATAGAAGGATGATCGATAGGTCGTTGAACTCGGAATGAAGTCCTCTTTCTATTGGAAAAGGTTTCATCATTCTAGGATCAACAGTTTCCTACTTCCTTTATTACCAATCGAAGACTTCCCTTCCGACCACTCTACTAAAAGGTCTCGATGTGCAGATTCCAAATCTGTAACGGTTTTCAGGCTAACTCGATCAGCAACACGACTATGCCCCTTTGAAATGTTTAGGTTTTCTGAAATTTTGCCAAGTTTTAGGTTATCAGGCAATTCGACCTCTACAATTGTTGTTCTATTTTATTAGAAATATTTTTCATTATCGAAAACTTTAACCTTGTTTATAGATAAGAACCAGGAAACCGTTACACATTTCTAGAAAGTTTACAATACAACCAGGAAACCGTTAGATAAATCATTAAAACAAAAGGGGTCGTAGATACCGGAAAGATTGTTACTTATTTCCTGGAAACCTATAAATCAGACAGTAAAACCGTTAGAATCAGTATTGTGATGCTGAGGTATATAACATAGACACCCTCTTTCGTGAGTAGTTTCTGGAATACTATTATCCTCCTATCATGGACTTACAGTTATCTGCTGACGAATTGTTAGTGTTATATCGTAACGGGTATTACAAAACAGCTGACCAGTTACGAAAACTACTGGCGTACATTGCACAAAGGATAATTGAAGGAGAGACTGTCTCTTTAGTTGAAGAGTATGATCAATTACTACGGGCAGTAACAACAACAACAACAACAACAACACCCGAACTTTTCGGAAAAGGAGTATCTTCGCTACCGAATATTCACACATCCGATACTGCATCATCTCAAGGAACTTCAAGGAATGCCGTATCCAGACCAGACCCGGAACCTCTACCTGGACCGTCTTGGAGAGAGGACCCCTTACCGACAGTTGAACAGTCACCTCAGAATATTTCTGAATCACATAGAAGAGGTAAGAAAAGAAAACGTGATACAATACCTCGTGAACACATAGGAAATATATTGTTACACAATATTCAGGAACGTGAATACCCTAAATTTCGTTCCAAGGGACAACGTGTGGAATTCAGTTTCTCACATCCTCCAGAAAATGTTGACCCTCACAGTTGGATTCGTCAAGGTGTTGAAAACCTTCTCACCTATGTGAAAAAGAATGCTAAGGACGGAGATAAAATAGGTTTAACACTATCTAACATATCCGACCCAAATGTAAAAGATATTTATATCGGATGGCATAGAAGTGATCAGTTACATAGTGATATGGTATGGACTGTTATGCATAAAATACTACAAAGTGCAAAAACATTTTCAAGTACAGACCGTCTAATTTTACGGGCTGACCATGTTGATATACCTGTCGGAGGAGGAGGAGACGGTAAGCGTGCCTATTGTTTACCAAATTATATCCTAAGTACATTGAAGAGAAGTGTTGTCAGTGTACCAAATAGAAAAAAACCTCTTTGTTTAGCTGAAGCTCTGGTTATAGGGAAAGCCCATGTAGATAAAGATCCATCGTATACACAATATAAAAGAAATAGAAATCTTCTTAGACCTGTTTTTGAACTAATGCGAAAGGCAGTTGTAAATCTAACAGACAATACGTGTGTCGGAAGTGGAATTCCTGAACTCAAAAAATTTCAACAAGTTCTTACAGAATATAAAATCACTGTGTACAATAACCTTCGTGATGTTAAAGATATTCTTTTTGAAGGAGAGGTCGAGAATGTCTCCAAATACATATATCTTCTATACGACAGTACTCGGCAGCATTACGATGTTATTGTGAACCGTGTTGGAGCTTTTGCAGCAAAACAGGAATGCCAGGGATGTAACGAACATATATTTTGTAAACCACATATTCATCAGTTCAAACAAATGTGTTCCATGTGCCGCGTAATCCCTCCATGCGTACCTGAAACAGGAGTTTATAAAACATGTCAAACATGTCACAGGATTTTCAAAAATGAGAAATGTTTAACAAATCATGTTTCTACACTATTTCGAAACGGTACAGTATGTAGTGAAATCCAACAGTGTTCTCGATGTTTTAGAATTGTTCTCACAAATAATTCGTATGAGAAAGTACATAGGTGTAACATGAAATACTGTACTGTCTGTAACTGTGTGAAACCTATAAATCATATGTGTTACATGTCCATTCCAAAAGCTAAACAGAATTCGAAATTTCTATTTGTGTTTGATGATTTCGAATGTTATACTGATATTCCGTACTGCGATAAAGAAAAAACTTTTCTTCATGTTCCGAATCTAATTGTGGTACAAACAGCCTGCCATGCATGTCATAACGAAGAGGATTTAACAGTTTCGTGTTCTGTCTGTGGTACAAGACAGTTTATATTCTGGGATGATCCTGTAGAAACATTTCTCTCCTATCTCGAACTGCAACATAAGTTTTCCAATATAACTATTTGTGCACACAATGCACGAGGTTATGATTGCACGTTTATATTGAGAAAAATGTTGGAAAAAGGGATGAAACCTCGTATAATCTTGGATGGAACCAAAATCATCAGTATGACGTACCAAAATCTCTACTTTATCGACAGTCTTAATTATGTTCAAACGAATCTTGCAGGGTTTTCAAAACTGTTCGGTCTTCCAGTGCAGAAAGGATATTATCCGCATTTGTGGAACACATACAAAAATCGAAATTACATAGGACCTACACCTCCTCCTTCTGCATACGGATATGAATATATGAAAACAATTGAAGATCAGACAAATTTCATGTCTTGGTATGATACTGAATGTAAAAAAATATGCCTTTCAACAACAAAACAGAACTACTCCAATATTGTATTAAAGATGTTACTCTGTTAAGACAAGGATGTCTGAAACTGAGACAGAATTTTCTGGATATATGTAAAATAGATATTTTTAGGAATTGTATCACTATAGCATCAGCGTGTTCATTAATTTACAGACATAAATTTATGCCCGCTGACACTATAGGAATAATTCCTAAAGGAGGTTACCATCATGCAGATAAAATGTCAAAATTTGCGTTGAAATGGTTGACCTATGTTGAAGAACAAAATCACATAATACTTCTCCACGGCGGACGTACTCGTGAAAAATATGTTTTAGGAGGACGTTATAAAGTAGATGGATATCACGAGGAGACAAATACAGTGTACGAAGCGCTTGGTTGCTTCTGGCACGGCTGCAGACGATGCATATCAACAAACAGGGATGTGTATCCTAAAGATATCACGGAAGATGAAAACACCCAGGAAAATGACGGTCAAACCAATAGTGACATGCTAAACACTGCAGCTTTTAGATACGAAACAACATGTCGTAAACTTGCAGCTTTACGTTCTGAAGGTTACCATGTTGTCACAATGTGGGAATGCGATTTTGATAGAATATTAAAAACTGATCCTGAACTCGATAGACATCTATCTACACACCCTATTGTCTGCTGTATTCCTTTAAATCCGAGAGATGCCTTATATGGCGGAAGAGTTGAAACAGTCAGAACTTATTACAGAATCAAGGAAAATGAGAAATTACAATACAACGATTTTACAAGTTTGTACCCTTATGTGAACAAATATTGTACCTATCCTGTAAGGCATCCTACCATATTTTTAGGAAATTCTATTCCTCCAGTCGATGAAGTTTTAAACATGGAAGGACTTGTTAAATGTACAATTCTACCCCCTACAACCCTTCTCCACCCTGTTTTACCCTCCAAAATAAATGGAAAACTGATGTTTGTATTATGTAAAGAATGTGCTATCACACTAAAATGTGAAGGTATTTGTGAACATTCAGATGAACAGCGTGCACTTTCAGGAACTTGGGTTATCGCAGAAGTACGTAAAGCTTGCAGTTTAGGTTACAAAATGTTGGAGATGTCGGAAGTGTGGAAATATGAAACATCTATGTACAATCCTGTTACACAAACTGGAGGACTGTTTGCTGAGTATGTCAACACATTTTTGAAAATAAAACAGGAAGCCAGTGGGTGGCCTACTTGGTGTCAAAACAGAATGGATAAAGAAAAATACCTACAGGACTATTTTGATAAAGAGGGGATTCTATTGGAGGAAGACAATATTGAGATCAATCCTGGAAAACGTACGTTGGCTAAACTCTGTCTTAATTCTTTATGGGGCAAATTTTGTCAACGAGATAACCTTTCCCAAACATCTATTATCAAGGAGTCGAAAGATTTCCTCGATAAAATGACCGATCCTAATATAATTATCGGAGGAGTTATATTTATCAATCAGGATACTGTTATAGTAAACTGGAAATATGTTGAAGAGGCAATCACCCTGAACAGAAAAGTAAACGTTCCTATTGCAGCTTTTACGACATGTCATGCTCGTTTGAAACTGTATGAACTTCTTGAAAAATTGGATGACAGGGTATGTTATTGTGACACAGATTCGGTGATTTACATAGATAGTCCTGAAATGGAATATCATCCCCGAACAGGTGATAAATTAGGGGATCTCACCGATGAATTAAGTGATTTCGGTCCCGATGCAATTTGTGAAGAGTTTGTCTCAACAGGACCAAAAAGTTACAGTATGAAAATTAAAAAACCTTTTTCTGAACCCCAATATATCTGTAAAGTTAAAGGGATCACTTTAAACACTTCCACATCAAAATTGGTCAACTTTGATACTATGTGTGATATGATGAACAATGAAAAATCTGACGTTACAGTAGAAAATATCTTTAGAATTAGAAGAACAAAACAGTTTCAAGTTATCAGTACAAATGAAAAGAAATTGTTTCAGCCAGTATTAATGAAACGTTTTTTTGACCACCGACATTTATCATTTCCTTTTGGATACCGTACAGATTAGGTTATAAATATGTCTGTAATCCTAATCTGTAATAGGTATTGTAATAGGTTTTAGGTCCAAAGTTCAAATTTTTGTTTCAGTGTTTTTTATATTGTATACTTGTATTATATAATCTTGTACAAAATAAATATAAAATGTATTAATAGTCTGGTAAACCGTCATTTTCTTTCAAGTTCCTGGATACAAATCTGTAAAATTTTTGCTTAACATAAAATGTTTCCTAAACTTATCCATCCTTTTACGATGATGGTTTGCGGAGCATCAGGAAGTGGAAAAACCACTTTTGTAACAAAACTTGTTAATTCCATTTTTTCTTTTGTCGAAAAACCTGTTAAAAAAATAGTATGGTGTTACGATCAGCAAAATAGTATCCCAAAAAATATCGGTAATGTGGAATATCATAAAGGAATTGTTAATTGGCAATCATGGAACGGAAAAACTCCCACACTTATAGTGCTAGATGATCTTATGATGGTTGCTGAAGGAGAAAAAGTTGCAGACCTTTTTACAAAAGGTAGTCACCACAAAAATATTTCAGTTGTTTTTATAACACAAAATCTTTTTCACCAAGGAAAAAATTGTAGAGATATTTCTTTGAACGTAAAACATTTTGTTATATTTAAAAATCCACGAGATATGAACCAATTTACTGTTTTTGCACGACAGCTTCAACCTCATCGCATGAAGGAACTTGAAAAAGTATATATAGATGCAACAATAGAACCTCACAGTTATTTGTATATTGATCTTTCCCAGTCAACACCGGATCCTTTACGTTATCAAACAGATATTTTTAATACAGATCATTCAACCATATATCTTCCTCAGGAATGCCTGAAACCTCGAGATGAAGAAAACGAGGAAGAGACGTACCAACTTACGTTCTAAACAGAATATTTCTTTTAAAACACATTCACCTTTTTTGCACATATTGAAAAATTCCCCAACAAAAGTTCGTAAAACATTATTGAAAAGTGCTCCAAAAAAAACAATCCGTTTTATCAGTGAATGTTGTCTGAATGTTTTAAAAGGTAATATAAAACTTCGACCGTCTGTAAAACATCGTCTAACACCTTACAAAACTGTTTTACGTAGACTTGTAAAACCTAAAGTAGATATCGAAAAACGAAGAAAAATTATTGTTCAAAGAGGAGGGTTTCTACCCCTACTTTTAGGATCTCTACTATCTGGTCTTCTCGGAACTCTCATTCCACATTAATAATGACACCTGTTTACAAAAAAATGATTGTTCTTTCACCAGAACAATTGACACGTATTCGCGGTACCGAACAGTCTATAAATCAAAAATTATCTGTTCTGGATAAAAAAATGAACGAAATTTTTAAAATGAAAAATATACCAGATGACCAAAAATGGCGTCTTTATAGAAAAGAATTGGATGAGTATTTATTTTGAGTCGAAAATCGAAAGAACCATTAGAGATTCCTATTATCCAGGATAATGGTGATTCTAGTATTTCACCAGGATCAACATATTTTCCTCCAAACCTGGTAGAAACATTTCCACGTAATACAAGACAGCAGTTAGAAAATATTATTGATGAGTATCAATCTACAGCCCAACGTCTAATCGAAAAAGATCAGGAAAAAACGCTTCCGGAACCGAGATCTTTAAATTTTTCATCGTCATCATCACCAACGGAGATTCCTGGTCCATCTCGTAAACGAAAACCTGCGAAAAAAAGAAGAAAAATGTTGTCTTACGTGTTTCCAGAAAAACTTCACCATTTTTGAGAACACCTGATGCATACAAACTCGTTCCTTTAAGAAAAAGTCATAGACAGAGAGACCAATCATGGGAGTCCCTAAAGTAAAACATGATAAAATTCTTGCTAGAATATATTACGATCCTCAACACAGAGCCTCATTTTCATCTGTGGACCGTTTATGGAAAGCTGTACGAGATAGGAATATATCTCGTGATACAGTAAAAAATTGGTTAATGCACCAGGAAACATACACTCTCCACAAAAGTGCACGAAAAAGGTTTCCTCGAAACCATTACAATGTATGGAACATAGATATGCTCTGGGAAGCCGATCTTAACGATATGACATCGATACAAAAACATAACGACGGATTTAAATATCTCCTAACAGTGATCGATGTATTTTCAAAATATGCTTATGCATTACCCCTAAAAAATAAAACAAGTAATTCTGTAACCGAAGCTTTCAGAACCATTTTTGAACAAAGCAAAAGAAAACCTGCCACATTACAGACAGATCAAGGAACAGAATTTACGAATTCTGTGTTCCAGAATTTTCTGAAAAATGAACAAGTAGACTTTTCGATCGCAATTAACCACCCTGTAAAAGCAAGTATAGTGGAACGTTTTAACCGAACGTTAAAAGAACGAATGTGGAAATATTTTACAGCAAAACAGACAAGACGTTACATAGATATTTTACCTCAACTTCTTGAAGGTTACAATACTGCGATCCATCGTTCCATAGGAATGGCACCTCAAGATGTAAACGAAACTAATGTTTACACAGTGTGGAAACATCTCAATAGACACAACAACCGTATCTCACACACAATTTCAGATTTGAAAGTTGGGGACATTGTGCGAATTTCTGTTGTTAAAGGACATTTCGAAAAAGGATACGAACAATCGTGGTCACGAGAACTTTTTAAGATTCATTCCGTCGTTCAACGGCAGCCTGTACCTGTTTACATATTGGACGACTTAAATGGTGAACCTGTAAAAGGAACATTTTACAAACAGGAGGTTCAGAAAGTATATTCGAATCCAGACGAAGAGTATAAAATTGATAAAATTTTAAAAACACGAGGTAAAGGTAAAAATTTAGAATACCTTGTTCGTTGGCTGGGTTATCCCTCCAGTTTTGATTCATGGATCAAGGCATCATCGCTAAAACCGGTAGCAAACAACTAAACCTCAATATATATCGAAATATATCACCATTTCGAATCAGTGAGTTCTTCTTGTTCAGTCAGAATGGATGATAATTTCTATATCTACCTCCCATCGTCTTCATCAGAAAAATATTTTTCAAACAACACATTAACTCATTTTACTGTAAAATTGGCAAAACGTATCGATCTACCTCCAGATTTGTGGGAAGTCGGTTTAGCAGAATTATGTCATTCAACTCTTTATGATAACGTTCTGGAAACAGATTCAGGACAACTAACATTTCCTGTTCGAACATACACAAATGTTGACGACTTGATTTCGTCGATCGTAACTTCCCTTCCCGATAATCGAGAAATACGAAAATCTGTGCTTTACAAATTCTGGCATCTTCTGGCTGACCCGCAATGGAGTTCATTCGAGTCATCTGTTTCTACAGATAACACACTATATATTAACGATCAACCGTTTTATTTTCCTGCAGCTACTTATACAATAGATGATCTTATTTTTTTCCTGAAAACCAACCCTGCAAATGTAGCTATTCCTACTCATCTTCGATTCTATTTTAAAGCTGCCGTATATAAACACTTGTCCGAAACAGGAATGCTCGAACCTGAACCCGATGCCTCTGTAGACAATACAATAACACCAATAGATTTAACAGACGACTATGCTAAATTTCGATATGATATATTAAAATCTATCTACTCTTCGCACGTAATATCTAATAACGTTGTCGATAAAAATCCTTACATATTTGTATATTCAGATATTGTAAAACAACAGTTGGTCGGTGAAGAAATGATACGTCTTTTACGTCTTACTCGAAAACAATGTTCAGAAGTAGATACCACATGTACGATAACTGTAGCTCATCACACATTCAATCCGATTCACTATGTTTCTCTGGATAAAAGTTCTTTTGAAACAATAGAAATTACTTTAAACGATCAAAAAGGAAACTTTTTACCTTTAAGAAACGGTTCCGTTCCTACTATCGCTGTTTTACATTTTCGTAAAAAAACAAAATCCTTTTAAAAAACCGGCATAACACTATTTTCTCAGTCTATATTGGTAAACGAATGAGTCATCATGAATTCGCAAACAGAATATTACACAACCCAAATACATGGAGGAATCGGACCCATTTTTCGTTCTAACAGAATTCAGAAAGGAAGAGGATTAGGTTCTCTTTTTGCTGGACTTTTCAGAATGGTGAAACCTCTTCTCTGGAGTGGTGCAAAAGCTATCGGAAAAGAAGCTTTAAAAACTGGTGCTAATATTGTTACAGATCAGATATTGCAACAAGTCAGCAAACCCCGAAAACTATTGTTCGTCAGCGAATACGTGAAGCTGGTCAGAATCTTAAAACTAGAGCACAACAAAAAATCGATTCTCTGACAGGTTCGGGTATAAGAAGAAGAATTGCAAGAAAAAATACCCATTCGGTGTTAAAACGTTCAGGTACCCGTGCTAGAACCTCGAGAATCAAGAAAAAACGTACATCCGTAAAACGTCGAAAAACATCATCGAAATCTAGGAAAACACGTAAAAGAAAAATCAGACAAAATATCAAAGTCAGAGATATTTTTACATCATGATACAGAACAGCACCTGGGTAATTTCACAGTTCGACCTTTTTCAGAAAAACATACTATTCCGTACAAACCTATTGTTTCCTTCGATAACCAGAATGTAACTTCGTTTCTCGAACCTGTCTATCTTCGCTTACAGCTGAAGATGATTAAACAAGATGGAAGTCGTATGAGAATTCTACCGTCCGATAAAAAATCGATTCTCTGACAGGTTCGGGTATAAGAAGAAGAATTACAAGAAAAAATACTCATTCGATGTTAAAACATTAAGGTACCCGTGTTAGAACCTCAAGGATCAGAAAAATCAAAAAGAATATCAAAGTCAAAAATATTTTTACACAATGATGCAGGACAACACGTGTATGATTTCACAGTTCGATCTTTTTCGGAAAAACCTATTCAACAAAATGTCGAAAAAACCTACACTGTTACCTACAAACCTATTGCATCCATCGATAACCAGAACGTGATACCATTTCTCACACCTGCAACAGCAACAGATTTTCTGGATCTTGCATCTGTTTATCTTCGTTTACAGGTGGAGATGGTCAAACAAGATGGGAGTCGTATGAGTGCTTTGCCGACCGATAATGCAACCACAAAAAATTGTGGGGTAGTAAATTATCTCCTCAATACTATATTTTCACAATGTAACGTTGCTATCAACGGTATATCTGTAACAAATGCTGACAACAATTATGCATACAAATCGATTTTTGAGGTACTTCTCAATTACGGTACTGATGCTGCAAATACACATCTTACTAATGCTTTATGGTACCTGGACACACCTGGAAACCAAGATAAAATCACAACCAATAACGAAGGTTTCACCACCCGAAATTTTTTTTTCCAATACGTTCCGTCATCAGGAAATCCTATGGAAGTAACAGCCGAAATGGAACTTATGGGAAAACTCCACATAGATTTTTTCAATCAGCCTAAATATCTACTCAATGGTGTGGAAGTACGTATCGAACTTATCAAGTCACGTGATGCTTTTTATATCTGGGGAGATCAAGATTCACCTAGTGTACAAATAAAAATTTTAAAAGCTGCTCTCGAAATAAATCACGTCATTCCTACTCCTAGCACCAGTTTGGCTATAGACAGAGCACTTTCTTATGCTCCTGCACATTATCCGTTCACAAGAAGTATTATCAAGGCATACTCTTACGTTGCAGGAACGCAGCAGATTTCTATCGACAATGCTTTTCAAGGTCCTTTTCCGAATGTTATTCTTTTTACTATGGTATCCACCGCCAGCTTTCTCGGAGACAGTAAAAAAAATCCGTTCGACTTTAGAAGTTTTAACCTATCTTCTTTCCATCTTGTAAAAAATGGAGAGCTCACACCTTCTGAACCTTTACGAATCAGTACAGGAGGAAATGGCGGTTTAGTAACACGTGCCTACCAAACTCTCTTTTCCGGCACAGGTATCCATCACAATAATTATGGACATCAGATAACAAGGAAGATGTTTGAAAACGGATCATTTTTTCTAATTTACGACATTACACCAGATTTTTCAGGAAACGATACACACATCAGTCTACAGGAACAAGGTACCTTAGGAGTAGAAATGCAGTTTTCTCCACAACTGTCGGAAAATGTTACCTGTCTTCTCTATGCTGAATTCGAAGTGGCCTTGGATGTGACAAAAGACAGAGGTGCTATCCTTCACTAATAAACCTAACAATTTTACTCTATAAATTTGGTGTATTCCTGTTTTCTGCCACAGAAACCTACCTGTATCGTAATAGAAAAAGACTATCGTGTTTGTGTACTTTATTATAAACGTATCCGACATGAACACATCACAGATCAGACTTATTTTATCTCACAACTGTTCCACCAAAACAATTTTTTGTGGTGTTTACCCGAGAGATCTTCTGCCTCGAACGTTCTCCACCCCTGCTTTGATAATCGCAAACACGGATACTTCCGATTCCAAAGGAACACACTGGGTTGCTTTCTATTTCGACAAAAACAATAAGGCAGAATATTTTGATTCATACGGTTTCCACCCCTATTACCCAGAATTCATAACATTTTTGAACCGTCATTCCTCTATCTGGACTCACAATAATACCCCCTTACAAGGAATATTTGCTACAACTTGCGGACATTACTGTTGTGTATATGCTTATTATAAAGCACATCACGTCACCCAGGGATTTCATCCAAATATTCCCACCGGGTGTCAGTAAAGATGAATATATTTTACACCGTTTTCGTCAGATCTTCAAATGTTTACCGCATTCAAAGTGTCCTAAAGGAGCACAAGTGTGTCGTTCCATCAAACCAGTTCGGGAGTGTATAAGATGATTTCTATATAAAATATGTATGATGATTCTGCTCAATCTCAGTATCATCTTGACACCTTTAGTGAAAACATCATGGACCCGGTCAAAAATTCTACAATGGAAAAACATGATCAGCTTCTAGACCGTATTACTCATAAGGATGGTGTTTGTAGATGCAGAAAACGTAGACGTCTGCCCCCTACAAAAATTGAGATTCCTGTTATAAAAACTGAACCGATCGAGAGTGAACCGGATGTGACAAAGGATTGTGATTTCATAAAAATACGTCAAGAAAACAGTTCTTCCCAAAATAAAACCGAATGTTCGGAACTGCACAACATAGATGTCTGTTTGGATCTTTATCTTGCAAATATATACTTTCTGAACACCGAAAAAACCAAATATGTAGCAGTAGGATTCGAAAAACAAACACCTTTCAATCTGGTATGGGAGTTTTCGCAACAAGGAAGATTACCCGTACGAATTAATTTTTCACAGATTAGAGAATTGTGTGTTTTGAAATCTGATGTACTTAATTACATCGAAACAGGTCGACGATTTAATTATCTCGTCACAGGGAATGTTACTGTCAGTGCTGTAAATTTTTTCGGAAAACGTTGTATTTCCATGTATCAACATTCCTCACCGGATGCTTTTATTTTTACACCCCCGGAACTACATTTATTTTTTTGTGAACTTTTCACACCCCTAAGAAAATTAACGAAAGTAGTACAGGTGGCCCGGTTCTAAATCCTCATTTGGGGCTCGAATCATCATGTGGGGCTCGCAGTGGTGCCAACTCACCCCCCGAAAATTTCACCAACTGATATTTTGAAGCCTTTCACGGTGTATGTTAACCTCACAAGCAGTGTTGCTAACTCGGCGTAGCCTTTTATGGTGTATGTTAACCTCACCAGCAGTATTTCCAACTCGGCGTAGCCTTTCACGGTGTATAATTTTTTTAGCTTTTTTTTTGTGTGTGAGTGTACATGTGTTTGGGCGAGGCGTAGCCTTTTATGGTGTATGTTAACCTCACCAGCAGTATTTCCAACTCGGCGTAGCCTTTTATGGTGTATGTTAACCTCACAAGCAGTGTTGCCAACTCGGCGTAGCCTTTTATGGTGTATGTTAACCTCACAAGCAGTGTTTCCAACTCGGCGTAGCCTTTTATGGTGTATGTTAACCTCACCAGCAGTGTTGCCAACTCGGCGTAGCCTTTTATGGTGTATGTTAACCTCACCAGCAGTATTTCCAACTCGGCGTAGCCTTCTTTGAGGCTTGGGTTTTTTTTGCCAATTTATTTAAAGAAAATTCTACTATATAATTTTTTACTGGCTAAGCTAACCTACAAATAGGAATTGGCAGCACTGACGAGGCTCGAATTATTATTTGACGCTTGAAACAAATCGCTAAATATAAAATAAAATAACAATGCCTATGAACCTGTTTGGCTTCAGGAAGCAGGCTATGGAGGCATTCGCCCAAAGTGCACCGTCGCCACCTGCGAGCTTGGACCTGTTACCCTCCCTATTATCTAAACTCAACGGTTTGTTGATTATACACTTGAATAGCATCCTGACCCAGTACGACGAGGATGTGGGCAAAACTTTCTACATATTCAACAACAACTTGAATTATTACCAATTCCCCATCTCCGGCAAACTGCAGTTTGACATGAATCCCGAGAATAAAGGAGAGGCCAAAATTTCCTCCGGCAAGAACATCTATCGCATCAAACACGATAGGATGAACAGTACCACCACGTACGATGTATCTGCTGGCGATCGCCTGTACATAGAGCTCTTGGACGACTACGACAAACTCATCCCTTTTTTCATAGAAATGAAAATTAGCTATCCTATAATAAATAACAATAATGCCTAACGATATTTTTGGCCATACGAAACGCGACGACCATGGCGACGAGCTTCTCATGCTCGACGTCAGGGTCAAGAAGTTGCGAAGCGATCTGCAGGCCCTCCAGTCCACGCTCAACTCCAGCCTCCAGTCCGAGATAGCTAGCTTGCAGTCTCAGTGCTTGGACCCTGTACTCAAGATTGATGCAGAGCTAAAATCGCTGCTGCAAAAATACACCGACCTTGCGTCGATAGACAATCTCGACAAGCTGGCACTGAGTGTGGGCAATCTGCAGAACGAACTTCTGAAGCTGCAACAAACGCAAACCTCAGACGTTGAACAGCTGAAACAACGCTTGCAGGACCAAACAAGCAACATCCAGACCGAACTGCAAACTATCATCCAGAGCATTAAAACACAAGACGACTACGATCGCGTGAACGCTAGTATTGCTAAATTGCGCGAACAGTTTCAATCTTTCAAAATCCCTACGTTGGAAAGCATCAAGGCTGAGCTACAAACGGACGCTTTGCATGCGGCCATCAACGAAGTAAAAACTAAACTCCAAACACTGGAGGATTTTATCAACAATCTACCGTCGTCTAGCGAACTGAACGCCATTGCCCGTAGCGTGGCCAACATCAAAGTCCAACTTGAGACCTACGAGGATTTCGGGAAGCTGCAAGGCACCATAACCCATATTGAGGATGCACTTGCTGTCATTAGAAATGATCTGGCGAACGTTCACGATGAGCTGGAAACCAAACTGCCGGGCATCAGGGATACACTGGCCAACGTTCAACAGCAAATCGCCAAACTGGAAAATCTGAATGCAGAATCCGAGTTGTCTCATTTCCATCACTTGATCGACGACATACAGACTAAGTTGGAAACCCTGCAACAATCTACTCCCACCCAGGATGACATAACACAACTGCAAGAAGGCATACGTGCTGCTGCCGATGCCTCCGAGTTGGACGCGGTGAAAAAAGCTTTGGAATCGCTCCAAAACACGGTGGCCACCCTGCCTACCTCTCAGGAATTGAAAAGCGTGAAGAGAACTCTCAACCGAATACTCAAATCCGACGACATCAAAAACATCCAATCCGAAATTGAATCGATACGGGGGTCTGTCGCGACTTTACCTACCAACCAGAACATCACCGAGCTGCATGAATTGTTTGCGGAAATTAGAACCCAGGTCCACGACCTTGTAATACAGAGCTCCAAGTTGACGCTTGTAGAAAGCCTGCAGCAGATTATTGCCAGCGTGAAAGAGCAAATTGGGAGTATCGAGGCAAGTCAGGAATCGACTATAGCTAATTTCAGCACCCAACTACATGACTTAAATGAAAAATTCAAGAGCCTTATTGTCGATGTAAAGATCAAACCAAACTACGACACTGTTGTTCACGCTATCGAGGAACACCTGGAATCGGTGAATGGCAGATTGGAGGATATAGAGACCGAGGTTCGAACCAACGTAAACACTTTAAATGCCAGCATCGACAATCTCAAGTCTACGATTGTCATCGAACTGTACAGCATACCAAACAGAGAGTTCTCCTCCCCTTTCAATCCAGGTTACAAACTCTACATGTTGACTCCTGCAAAAGCTTATCATCAATTTTTCCTCGCTGGCACACTTCAGTTCGTCAAGGTTTCCTACTGGTCTTTGCCTCACGCAACCCACTACCCAATCATGACCGTGACGAACATTGGCGATGAGCCTAAAATAAGAGGAGTTGAGCTGGTCGATTTCACACACCCCGAAAGTCGCGAGACTGCCTATGCCGAAGATGCCACTCAAATTATCGACATAGAAATAGGTGACAAGCTGTATATAGAAAACCCAGCATTGTCTGCAGCCAGAAATCCCATCCAGGCTATATTCTTATTTTCGCGCCATGTCTAGGCAGGGTATCGTGAACGAGCTGCATAAACCTGCACGACGAAACTACAAACGACTGGCGGTGGTGACCAAAGGCGTGGATGACCTTTGGCAGGCTGACCTTGTGGAAATGAGTAGCGGCAACCTGAAAAATTTACATAAAATCAACAAAGGATACAAGTATCTTCTTACTGTTATAGATACATTTTCAAAATTTGCGTGGGCTTTGCCCCTCAAGGCTAAAACAGGTGTGTGCGTAATGGAAGCATTCAAAACTATTTTCAATGAAAGTGGCAGGCGACCTCGATTTCTTCAAACGGATAACGGAAAGGAATTTTACAACTCGATATTTCAACAGTTTGTTCAGAAACAAAATATTCAACATTACTCGACTTTCAGTCACATCAAAGCCAGCGTAGTGGAACGTTTTAACCGTACTCTCAAAACACGCATGTGGAAACGATTCACGCTTCAAGGTAACCACAAGTGGGTCAATGTGCTTCCGGAACTCGTAAACGACTATAATCACAGTTTGCATAGCACGATACGCATGAAGCCTGCCGATGTCAGCAAGTCTGATGAGGCACGACTGATCTCTACTGTTTATTGCCCCAAGTACCGGCCCACTAACAAAAAACCGAAATTCAAAATTGGAGACCAAGTAAGAATTAGTAAATTTAAGCGCATGTTTGAAAAAGGCTTTACCAAAAACTGGAGTACGGAACTTTTCACTGTTGCTCGATTGTTACCCGGTAACCGTCACACGTATATAATAAAAGATAATCGCGACGAAATTTTGAAAGGGCGATTCTACGAGGAGGAACTCTCTAAAACAAAATACCCCAATACGTATCTTATCGAAAAAGTATTACGTAGAAAAGGTGACAAACTGTTGGTGAAATGGCTGGGACTCGAGGAAAAAAGTTGGATCGATGCAAACGAGGTGATTGTGTAACGGGTGCTTGGGATGTGGTGAGGCGACTACCAGATTTTCCCCCGGAGCGTCAGGCTAGGAAAAACGGCGAACTGTTGCCGGACAACATTCGCTGCCTTATTGTCGGACCTTCAGGGTGTGGGAAAACAACTTTACTTATTGATAATTTTCTTCTTGCTCCCGACTGGTTAGATTGGAAGAACAGGCACTTGTATGTTTTTTCCAAAAGTTTGGAGCAAGCAAAATATCAACAGCTGACAAAACTGTACGAAGGGCTGAGCATAGCTACTTTTGCCTCCGAAGTAATGCCACTAGACTGCTGCCATGAAAATTCGGTGGTGGTCTTCGACGATGTCATCCTGGAGAACCATAACGAAATTCGCAATTTTTTTACACAGGGGCGGCACAGAGGCATGGACTGCTTCTACCTTGCTCAGACTTTTTCTAAAATTCCCAAGCAGCTTCTCCGAGACAACGCTAATTTTATTTGCTTGTTTCGTCAAGACCACACCAATTTAAAACATGCTTACGATGATTATGTAGGCGGGGACATGAACTACAATCAGTTTTCCAAATTTTGCTCTTCATGCTGGAATCAAGATGATTTCGGATTCGCCACGATAGACATGACGAGGAAACCCAATGACGGAAAATACAGAAACAAAATAAACAACTTTCTAAACGTTGCGACGTTACAAGAAACGTCTTGACGTATTATAAATAACAAATGATGAAACGCAAACTCGCAGACGACAACTTGAAGCTGCGCGACTACCTGGCCAAACGCTTCAGGGGTTGGAAATCAGAGAATCGCGGAATTTACGAAGAGAAAAAGCGACAGGACCAACCTATTATTGATGCTATAAGTGGACTAGGTAAAGACATCAAAGATGTTACCGAGCAAAATAAAGATTTAATCAACGAGCTCGTGCCACTTGCTGCTCGAAATTATGCTGTGCCTACACCGATATCCAGTATTCACACTACCCCGTTCGAACTTGGAGCTGCACCTCTGAGACGTCAGGTTCTAGGCAGTACCTCTTCGGACAAGGTAGTTGAATTAGGTCCGTTGGCGAGAGATTACCTGAGCACTGGGAAATTTGAAAAGGACGAGGTGTTTGGATTGTACCCCTCTGTGGAACTTATCGAGGGTGTGGTTTGGAAAATTGGAAAGTCAAAAGTTACGTTCGAAGGTGACGACGTGAAAATTAATTTGGGCGAGAAGAACAGCTGGACTAGGTATCCTGGCACTGTGGGCCTGTGGGAACTTATCACCAAAAAGCAACCTAAAGATTACACAGACGAGGATTACCAAAGTTACACAGAAATTTTAATCATGACGGATGCCCTGTACCAAAACAACGATGCAACACAGAATCGCGTAAAATCAAGCAGTGGAGAAAAATACAGGAACCTCATCAAGCCAATATGGAACCAGCTCAAGACTGGCAGCGGTGTCAAACTCTACAATACCCTACCTAAAGAGTTTGTTTGGGTAGACGACGTAAGGAAGCTTGTAGATCGATTGCTGGTTATCGCAGGCGAGGAAAATGCAGGCAATCGCAACTTCCACAACGAGAAAGTGGGCATCATGGACATGATTAGCACCAAGCTTAGCAACTTTATTGTCAACGACAACAAAGGTATAGGTTACCTTATCAAAATCATCAACACCCTGCCTCCCAAATTCTGGAATGTGGCCGAGGGTCGAGGTCTCGTGAACGACATCATCAACAAGCTACCCTTCGAGATGCACCTACCAGGTTACCAATACTGCGGACCGGGTACTAAACTGGAACGGCGACTGGAGAGAGGTGACAAGGGGGTAAATCTGCTGGATGCTGCATGCAAGGATCACGACATTGCTTACAACACATATACGAATTTAGATGCGCGTCACGATGCTGATAAAAAATTGGAGCATGCCGCGTTCGGGAGACTCGTCAGCAGAGACGCCTCGCTGGGTGAACGGGTTGCAGCATTGGGCACGACCATTGCCATGAATACAAAACGAAAATTGGGGTGGGGGCTGTAATTAAATAACATACAGTAAAAAATGTCTACGCATATAACAGATTTACCAACAGAAGTGTTATACAAAATATTTACATTTACTTTCGACGATAGTCACGAGGATGTTAAAAAGCTTATTGATTTAGTTAAAATAACACCACAATTTCGCTTGCCCTGTGAAATGCTACTTCTGGATCATCTGAGAAAAATAAGCGATGTAAAATCTTCTTCTTCTCCCTATGCTCTTTTTCGGGCTGCTGATGAAAAATTGGCTGATAAGATGGACGAACTTCACGAGTGGAGACAGGGGAGGACATGATATACAGACGACTGGTATGCTTCAAATGCTGAAACCAGTAGGATCATCGATCACCTCATCGCATTAGGCAATGCCAAAACTTTTTTCTATAAATAACACACTGTAAAAAATCTACGAGACCAAAAAAATATTTCTTCGATATGGGTGAAAAAATTAGTGACGTCCAGGCATTAAAACAAATGCTAAATTTGTCAGTCGAGTATGTAAAAATTCAGGAATTGGAAGTGGACAAACCTTACGCAATAACTTCCGGTTCAATTGTTGCAACCCAGTATGGTCCCAAAGTACGTCTGTTGCTCAACGGACAATACAGTCTATTTTTACCAGATCGATACGCTAGCATGTTATCCGACGAGAAGCTATCTATTTTAATCGAGAGTACAACTCGAATCGTGTACAAGGGGACAAAAGAACTTCTTGGTAAGAAAACAAAGCACATAATAGAATTTGTTTAATAGCTGCAAAGTATATATAAATAACATACCGTAAAAAAAATTACACGGGAGGGAAAACAAAAAATCTCTGAACATATATAAAATAACATACCGTAAAAAAAAAATTACATCATGAAGCCCAAGGGCGTCGTGTACCAGATACCATATTCGAATCTGAAAACGCTGGGTGCCCTCGATGGGTTACTCACCAAGAAACAACGCGAGAAGAAACGTTCATGCTTGTCTAAAGGACACGGAATGAAATTGCTGCTCAGCACTCCACAATTGAAAAAGTTGCAACATTCGCGGAAGCAGCAGAAGATTGGAGGTTTCATATTCAGCATTCCGGCCATCTTGGCAGCTTTGGGTGCAGTGGGCAGCTTGGCAGGAGGCAGTGCTGCCATTGCCAAAACCGTCATCGATGCAAAAAAGAACAAGGCCGAGCTGGAAGAACAGAAACGTCACAACCTGGCTATGGAAAAGAAGGGGAAAGGTGTGACCAAAAAGCGAAAAAGCAACCTCGATGCTTTGAAGAAATATAAAAAAAAGAAGAAGCCCTGTCCAACTTCGATATTGAATCTCTGATCGAACTGTTGGGAATAAGGAACTTCAGGGGTGTTTTCATGTCCGATTCTCTACCCTCTGCTGTGAAGAAAAAGGAGTATGGCGTGGTCAACCTGGACAGTTACAAAAATCCTGGTACACATTGGATATGCTACCTCAAAATTGACGATAACAATGCATTTGTTTTCGATTCGTTCGGTGGCACACCGCCTGCCAGGTTGGTGAAGTATCTCAGTGTTGCCAACCTCTACTACAATGACAAACGCATCCAGGGTTTCACCGATGTTAACTGCGGCCACCTATGCCTTTCCGTTCTCGCATACATGTCTAAAATAAATAACCCCTCAGTGGAGCATTTTCAGAAAGCATTGTGGTACCTAAAACACCATGGGAGTGTTCCATCTCACCAGCGAGACTTCGGTCTTGAAACTCGCGTTGCATGACGACATCATTTATCCTAAATCTATTGCTCTTCGTGCATTCTACAGCATGTACCTGATACCCAATGTCACGGAGCACAATAACAAAATTACTGTTGGAAATGAAAAAATAGTTATCACGCCAGGACAGTACAATCTGTCTACCTTGCAAGCCCAATTGCCAAGAAATATACTGCTATCTCAAAATTCTGTAACTCACAGAGTTGAAATTGTGTCTGCTACGGAAACAGTAGACCTAGGCACTGTTGGAGAGCTTCTGGGATTCGAGAACAACACAAAGCTCGAACCTGGCATCAAGCACATCGGTGCCAACATTCCTAAATTTCTAGCCATCGAAACTCTGAACATACATTGCAACGTGGCAGAAGGCATGATCACCAAATCCTCGGATGGCATCCCAGGCAGCCACAAGCAGACAGGTATCATCGCTACGTTCAAACCAAACTCTGAATTCATGGAACCGATTATATACACACCCTCACCACCGATATACTTCCCTATATCTCGTAATCGCATAGACAACATAGAATTGGCAGTGACAAACGAAAAAGATGAGGTGGTGAATTTTGCCGGAGCTACTACCACCGCCGTCGTGGAGATTAACGTATAATAAATAACAATCATGGAGCAAATCGAAAGTTACGAGTTGCAATCTTTCCCACCCAATCGTCGCACGTTCGCCAATTTGAACGAACCGAACAGGGAGATCGAATACGATGTGGACGTCGGGGATGGGTTCATTCACCCTCACAGAGCTGATTTGTATATCAAGTTTGATGTGGTGAAGAGAGACAACGGGGAAGCATTTAACGCCAATGCAAATTTAAAACTTGTGGACAATTTTGTGCCGCATCTGTTCTCGCAAGTGGAAGTTAGAAAGCATGGCACCGTCATCGATAGGGTTGACTACCCCGGGATTACTTCTACAGCTGTGGGAACACTGAAACTCTCCAAGAGCGATGCGGCATATTACCAGGCAGGGGGATTCGAAGCAGATACAAAAATCAAAACTCGAAGCCACACAGTACTGTTTCCCATGCGCTTGCTTCCAGGCTTCTTCTCCGACTACACGGAGATTATGTGGAAGGGTGGCTTGCGCGTCACTTTTCGCAGAAGCGCCAATGACAACGATGTGCTGATGCGTTACAGCACCTTGGGTGCAGACGGTGCAGCACTTGCCAACACACTACCCGACGCAGCCAAGTGCGTCATCCAGTTCATGGAGCTGCGCATGCCTGTGGTAGAATACGAATCTAACTACGGTCTCAAGTACAAAGCCGATATTTTGAAGAACCCCCAAGTACCCATCCAATTTTACGGCTACCAGTGCGTGCAGAAACCTGCTTCTGGCAGCCATTTTGAATTTGATGTTACTACGCAGTTCAACAGCATCCGGTACGATATGCCAGAGTTTACCGTCGTGCTCTTCCAGACGGGGAAAGATAATAACCAAGAGAAAGATTCTAGCCAGTTCGATAATTGCAAAATTAAGAATGTTTACCTCAAAAATGGAAGGAATGAAGTTTTTCCACGCGAGAATTATAACTTAAACATTACAAACGATGATTACCTGAAACTTTACGAGGCGTACACAGCTTACAAGAGAGTGACCTCCGGCAATGTGGACGTGTACTACAACCCCGACGAGTTCATAGCTCGCAGACCCATGTTTGTCATCAACACATCTAAAAGAAAACAGGTGGTTGTTAACGATCGTACCAACATCAAGATTGTATGCGAGTTCCACGACGCCTTGCCTGCAGATACTCTGTGCAGTGTCATTCTTATTGCAGAGAAAACATTTGTGTATGACGTCAAGAATGAAAGAGTAACTGAACAGTTTTAGATACAAAAAAAAAAATTAAAAAAATAGCACACAATAAGAAATGTGGAATTTTATATACACAAGTACAAACTACAATAAGCAGTTTCCCAGAAGTTTAATTTTGCTGTGCCATGCATGTAATCGAGGAAGTTGAAGTAAATTAAAATTGATTTTTTTTTTCATTTTGCATTGCCTATTACTTTTTGTTGCACTCTGGGCAGGCCTTACTAGTTTGCAGGCGATAGTGGCCCCACGGAAGTGTATGGACCCCACATTCAAGAATACACCTCTTGTCGTCGTGTGCATCCAGAGCAACTTTCCTGACAATATTAGTTGTAAGCACATGATCGACGCTTTGGATACGATGCTCTTTTTGTAGAATGGGCGATTTTGTTCTGAGGCACTCGAGGTAATCCTCAAACTTGAGGTGCTCCCGAACCACTTGCCTGCTTACACCCTTTGCCTTTTTTGTTACAGAACCCTCAGCCCGGATCGCATAGGCTTTGGCACGAAGTCCAGCAAAGTCCACAATCACATCCCCGTCTTTCTCGTCCTTGAGTTTGCCGGGTATTTTTTTGTTTCGGGGCAGAATTCCATACCGGTTTGGCTGGGGATAGCCCGATGTGTCGAAGAGCTTGACAAGAGCTGGAACTTTGGCTATATCACCATACGCATCGGCCGTGCGAACATGGTACACCAAGCTGTCTGTGTCTGTGTAGAGGAGTGAGATATTGTGGTTGTAGTGTGCACGTAGTATGTCGTAATATGTCTCGAACATGCACAACTTGCTCAGATCCAAAACTGCAGCTCCCACATAGATGGGCTTGTTGAGTAGCACCTCGCCCCGGTTCATGTGAATCAGAGACATCTGTTCGTTGTAAATTGTTCGAGATCTGAACAGCGAGCTTGCAACAAGTCGACGACACTGTGTTTTCTTCGTCACCAACCTCACATCAACGCGATTTCGCACATTCTCCATGGTCTTCCCAAATACCGCATTGTTCATTAATTTGAAAAAATCGCGATCAAGTTCCGAAGTGGCAGCAGTGCGATGTTCGGTGTTCAGTTCGATGTACGGCTTCAACCATGGAGACTGCCTGAACAAGAGCACGCGGTGAACTGCTTTGACCGAGACCCCTTGCTGCATTAACCACTGGAGGTTCCGGTAGTGTAGCACATAACGCTTTTTGGGCTCCAAGTCCATGACGAGCTTTGGTTGATCTGAGCCAGGTGGACACTTGAATTCCGGAGCAGGCGAAAGGTCACAGAATGTATCCTGCAGCTTCTCGGGGAAGTCAAGGTCCACCTCGGCAAAAAACCCAAACTCGTCGCACTCTTTTTCGATGTCGTGGTATAAAGGATCAACCCACTCAAACTGTCCTGTTGGGAGTGGCTGCATCATGGAGTGCCCGTAAAGATTATTCACATCAGTGTACATGATGTAGCTTGATGGTTGGGAGCGGTCGTAACCAGTGGCCATGTGCTGATTGTTGGCGTGTGCGAAGCGTTGCGACACTTGGACCATGCCGCCCCGGATAGCTCTCTCGATGAAAAGCATGATATCAATATCGGAGATAAGGGAAAGTTTAACTTTAGTCAGCAGGAGCATGGCCGACCATGCCAGTCCAGGAAGGCTGTAAAAATATACAGGGTCCAGGTTGTAAATGTTTATCGCAGTCGCCCGGAACGCCTGGAACACATCGCCAAGAAGCGTCACATCAAGCTTCAGGTATGCATCGTGGTAATCACCAAAAGTTCGGCAACCCAACTTGACCCACATAGACTGAGCATGCTTGTACTCCTCGTCGGTAATACCTGAACCTCTCAGCTGGCTGTAGAATTTATCCTGGGGAGGCAGCAACTCTTCTTCGAACTTGGAAGGGTCGGTGACGTATTCGTAGGGGTAGACCCCTTTACGTCTGATGAGTGCGACATCTAAGTTCGGGAAACTTGATGTGGTAATGGCTAGTTGGTCGTCTCTGAGCTTCCCAGCAAGAGCATCCAGGCTTGCCTGGAGGAACCTCAGAGAGTCGAGGAACCGAAGCTCGATGCTCCTGTTTTTTGAGTCGCCGGGGATCGGCACCCACTTGCTGACGCTAATATAACGCTCCTCGTTTTGTGCCAGGACATTGATTCTTGCATTGTCGTACCCTAGATGTGTGACCAAGTGATGGAAATCATATCCCGAGCCATTGTGAAAAAAGACCGGTATGAAGCGCGGGTCCCTGGCTCTCAAGTTACACCTGCTGCACCACGGGCCAATGTAGCTTCCGGTCCCATAATGGTCATGGTGGTGGACCTTTTTGTTATCGTCAGTGAAGACCGAGTTGCAAACAGGACAATTTAGAGCTATTTCGTGCTGATGCTTGTCTTTGGGAGACAGAGGCAGCATGGGCTTGGGGGCCAACAGCACCTTCCCTATCTTGATGGCTTCCTGTTGCATTCTCTCCAGGAAGTGTTTGACCGGGTCGGGACCGCGATACACATAGGGCTCGGAGGCAATATGTTGGTCTCGCCACACCACAACATAGGAGTAACTCGAGGCCTCGTGGATTTGGAAAGGAATGGTAGAGGATGTTTCGGGGTTGGGCTCGCAGTTAGACAGAGGTTGAAGAAAGGCCTCGAAGTCTGCTACAATATAGGCAGGATGCTTCACCATAGCACTGTGCCTGCGAAAGCACTCTACTGCACCAGGTTCGGGCAGGATAGTTCGTGCAGGCTTGTTGGTACCACAGTAGAGCATGTGGCGAGCTAGCTTCTCAGCAGCAATGTTGGGACCTCTGATGCGCCGGTAATCCTGCTGTTCTCGATTGCGAAATGTAGACAAGCACCTGCGACACACCTCGACGTGGTGACTATCACTGCTCCGTTGGCTCGAAACAAGCCGAGAGAGCGAGCGAATGAGGGTGTAATGGTGATGGGTTTCGTCCTTGATGAGCAGGAAGTTGATTTCTCGTGCCTCGTTGTTGTTGCTCACGTTGCTCACGCGGATGGGGTAGACCTCATGTTTGTTCTCGAGACCGTAAACATTGATGGCTAATTGCAGGCCCAACAAGGCACGAGCACGAACCTCAAACTTGCGAATATGCGAGACTTCTACAGGGTAGGCAATCCCCGCCATTGCATCCTCCAGTTCCAACTCATACTGCTTGTAGTGTGCAACACGGCGTGGACTCTTTTCCCAAGGTATAGGGTGCAATGCTGCCAGCACCGACCAGAGGAAGCATTTGGTGTCTTTGTTCTGAATATTGAGAATAGCTTTTTTTGCTTTAACCTCGGGTGGCAGGGCAATATAGCTAGACCCTGCCAGTGGCAGGAATTTGTTAAGTTTCAAACAAAGTTTGTGGGGGTCGCCACACAGCGAACCGCCCGAGCCTTCAGCCTGATGCTCCTCGTGCTTTGCCACAAGCTCCTCGACAAACTTGTCGTAGATGCTGTCGAGGTCAGTGACATCTGCCTGATGCAGTGTTTTTGCTTTTGTGGCATGGAAGAATTTATATATTTTATCAGACGGTTTCTTATACTTGCAGCATAGCACAGCATAGAATTTAGTGGAGTGTGTGGCCAATGCATCGTTGAGGATGGATATTATCTTAGCTCGCTCGCTCCCCAGAAAACTACGCACATCGCAGAAGCTGTCTGATGTTATGTCAAAGTCTTCTAATAAATGCTCAAACGCAAACCGGTCTGCTTTCTTCGCCAGCTTGACGCGTTTGGCAGGTGGCGATGCATCGAGAGAGGTTACTTCTACCTTTCGCTTGGAAGGTTGCGGTAGAGATGTTCCAGTGCTCTTGCAAGTAAGCTGGTGTCGCTTGAAGTTGGGAATAGAAATATTTTTTCCACACTTAGAGCACAGTTTGGTCGCACATATTTGTTTTCCCGGCACACAAGTACGACAGTGCCTTTGAAAATGTTTACTTGACACAGCAGTTTGGCACGTAGGGCAATTTTTTACAGAACGCATAATGCAGAGATTTTTTGGGGGTATGTTATTTAATATCCAATGCTGTGCAATGCAAAATATAATTGTTAACTTTTTTTTTAAAAAAAAATCTTTTTTTGAAATATTCTCTATGACCTTACTTAGGTTTTTTCGCCAAATTATATGCTTCTAGTCTCCTATACTTTGGTGGAGCCCGTTCAGGTTCTATCCCCCGCCATGTGGGTTCCTCTGCCAATCCAGCAAAGGTGAGAAATCAGCGCTGTGCTCCGGCTTTAGACAGCCAATAGAAATTTTGCTTACTTAAACCAATCAGAAAACACCACGTATAAATTATTAGCCAATCAAAATCTCTGTTATTTTAGCTATCATATAAAAAAAAATGCAAAATATCCCAGTTTCAATTCGATCCATTTATCTGAATCGAAGAAACCGACAATTCACATATCCCCATATCATTGTATGCTTGCCCTATTAGCACCTCTTTTGCTGTTGTGCTCAATTAGTTTTCACTAATTGGCGATTTTCTTGAAGAGGTCTAATAGAACAAGATACGGCGGTATGAGAAATATGCAAATTTAAAGATATTTTAGCGAATTACGCCGGCATAAGCTAAGTTCGTATTGCTAGAAGGCCTTCGTCGTTGCAAGTCACCTAACCCATTCACTGGCAAAAAAAATTAAAAATGTTGACGTACTGAAAAAAAATAACTTGTCCCACTCAAGCATTCATCGAGTTCCAACATTTGTACAGAGATGGCTCTGTTGTTGTCGCTTATCAAATATATATATAATTTTGGAATATCTCTTAAACGGTACGAGATAGCCAAAATCTGTTTGCAGATTTGTAATGTACACTCGAAGATAAGTAAAAGTGTGAATACAACCTATGCTCGGAAATCCAAAATGGCGACCGGAAGTAGGTTCATCTCTTAAACGGTACGAGATAGCCAAAATCTGTTTGCAGATTTGTAATGTACACTCGAAGATAAGTAAAAGTGTGAATACAACCTATGCTCGGAAATCCAAAATGGCGACCGGAAGTAGGTTTATCTCTTAAACGGTACGAGATAGCCAAAATCTGTTTGCAGATTTGTAATGTACACTCGAAGATAAGTAAAAGTGTGAATACAACCTATGCTCGGAAATCCAAAATGGCGACCGGAAGTAGGTTCATCTCTTAAACGGTACGAGATAGCCAAAATCTGTTTGCAGATTTGTAATGTACACTCGAAGATAAGTAAAAGTGTGAATACAACCTATGCTCGGAAATCCAAAATGGCGACCGGAAGTAGGTTTATCTCTTAAACGGTACGAGATAGCCAAAATCTGTTTGCAGATTTGTAATGTACACTTGAAAATAAGTAAAAGTGTGAATACAACCTATGCTCGGAAATCCAAAATAGCGACCGGAAGTAGGTTTATCTCTTAAACGGTACGAGATAGCCAAAATCTGTTTGCAGATTTGTAATGTACACTCGAAAATAAGTAAAAGTATGAATACAACCTATGCTCGGAAATCCAAAATAGCAACCGGAAGTAGGTTCATCTCTTAAACAGTACGAGTTAGCCACAATCTGTTTGCAGATTTGTAATGTACACTCGAAGATATGTAAAAGTGTGAATACAACATATGTTCGGAAATTTACAGAGTTCATAGGAATTGTTATTTTATAGAACATTGTCAGCCATAAGGTTAATTCACCCTCTTCTCCTCAAATCGCATTACATACATGTGGAAGACAGAGGTAAAAAAAAATTAGGTTAAATTAACCTCTCTCCGAGAACTGACCCCGAGCGCCCATTTTTAGCGAGCGCTATTTCAGCGAGCGCCATTTCAGCGAGTGTTTTTGTAAAGCGAGTTGGCAACACTGCTTGTGAGGTTAACATACACCGTGAAAGGCTACGCCTCGCCCGAACACATGTACACTCACACACAAAAAAAAGCTAAAAAAATTATACACCGTGAAAGGCTACGCCGAGTTGGAAACACTGCTTGTGAGGTTAACATACACCATAAAAGGCTACGCCGAGTTGGCAACACTGCTTGTGAGGTTAACATACACCATAAAAGGCTACGCCGAGTTGGAAATACTGCTGGTGAGGTTAACATACACCATAAAAGGCTACGCCTCGCCCAAACACATGTACACTCACACACAAAAAAAAAAGCTAAAAAAATTATACACCGTGAAAGGCTACGCCGAGTTGGAAATACTGCTGGTGAGGTTAACATACACCATAAAAAGCTACGCCGAGTTAGCAACACTGCTTGTGAGGTTAACATACACCGTGAAAGGCTTCAAAATATCAGTTGGTGAAATTTTCGGGGGGTGAGTTGGCACCACTGCGAGCCCCACATGATGATTCGAGCCCCAAATGAGGATTTAGAACCGGGCCACCTGTACTACTAACGAACGAACGTTATCATAAATTACAGCCACATATACAGACTTTTGTGCATTGTATCGAAAAGAATATGTTTTCAGAAAGAAAAGAAGTACCGGAAAACCTGATAAGCCATTTTCACGTTCTCTGGTACAACGAATTGATGATTGAAATATATCTTCAACACAATCTTGGACATTCATTGTTATTATAAATAACTTTATTATCCATTATGTATTTTTACTGTAAATGTATATCTTTATATGTATATTATTAAATTGTAAATAAAACATTTGAAAAAAGGTTAAACAGTTTTTTATTTTTCTCTATTACAGTAGAAATGGTACATTTTCCAAACATTTTCAACTGCACAGGTTTTGTTCACATTTTTTGATTCACTATGTTCTCTACATTTCTTTTTCTCTACCGAAAGTTTCACACTCTCCAATTTTGGACACCCAAATTCTTCAATATTATCTATGGTTAACGTACTCATACGTCTTTCTCCGATACATTTTTCCAACCATTTAGTTTTTTCAGTACCTTTATCATACACATTTTCATTTACAAGTACAGAATATAAAAGATCTCCTAACTTCTCATACGGTACCCAACCATTTTCCCAGGAGAGTCCGTGTTTGTTTGCACGGAGCCAATAATTCACACGACGATATTTTTCACTTAACAAATGTAGACCGTATGGAGGTTTTACTAAATAATCAAATGTACATTCAAAAGGAGACTTCAATATTCCGACTTCTTTCCACACAAATTCACCGTCTTTTCCTCGTAAACCTTGAACGTCCAAAAAACATACATCCATTGTTCAACAGGTAAAAACTGTCAATGTATTTTTAATAGATCCACGACATATAGCACACTTATCGAGTTGTGAGGCACAGGATCGACAACTGACAAAATGTCTGCACGGGAGAAACACTATATCGCAAACATTCAAAAAACAGATTTTACAAATCATTACAGAATCTGCATTTTTTTCAATAACTTTTTTTGCAGACTTTTCTCTATTAGCACAATATTTACATTCGACCTTATAATGTAGCAATGCAACACTTTGTATAAAACTACAATGGGGCACTGCTGCCAGATGTCTTATAACAGGACAATCTTCCGGTGTCCAATCACAAAATCCATAAAAACAATATGAACACAGTACTCTATCACCGTGGCCTGAATAGTAACATCCTGCAGTCACTAACTCTTCAGGTGTCTGTTGTAATCCTACAGGCCACTTTTCGTAAGTTTTGTATCGAGAATCGACTGATAGGTAGTTATTACAATGCCCCGAAAATCGGTAGCAGGGGTAACTGAACACTTTCATAAATCAGCCAAAGAAAAACAATCTGATACAATAGGTGATGGGGTTCCAGGTATTGGTGATAACGGTACCGGCACAGTATCTTCTACATCACTATCGAACAGGGCTCTGGAAAAACCAAGACGATTCGAAGATACCACTGGAAAACAGGGATGTCCTTCTAATTTACGTAGTAGAGAACGGTTGCAGGTAGTACACCACAAAATAGTTTTGTTCACTAACACGGCAAGCCACTCTTTCACTCTTTGTTTTAAAGCTTCAGCAATCTCATCTTCATCCTTCCTCTGAATGAGTTCACACGAACATTTGTGACTGGGAAATCCTGTTCTCCCATCCGTAAACTTTTTTTCTTTCCACTATCTCCTTCAACGTCTCGCAGGAATGATGGACTGCTTCTCCCGATCTATTGAACAGGTAACATCCGCACCATGGAGCTTCACGTAGTGCTACGTACATAAACGGGAACTGTTTCAACACTCGCTGTACAGCCTCACGATCGGTATCGATATCGCCGCAGGATTCTATGACTTCCCAAAACTCTTCGTAACTTATCTCGTAGAAATTCAGAGCTTTCTCCGGGAACGTTATGCAATACTCTGCCATTGTGACACACTCTCGTTCTTTTATACCGTCTACATATATATACCCTTCTTCCTATTACGTCATTTTCCTTAAACATGTCCAAATAAATACTTTTTGTATTCTTAAATTAATACAACGATCTTTGAATCAAATGAGTCAGCAACATTTTCCCGGCTTCTCAAAGACAGGTTGTTGACCTCTATACTGAATGCGTCATTAAATTCGAAAACCTAAATCAACCTCTGTACCGAAAAACAAACATAATAAATAAAAAAACAGCAGTAAAACATTCCCCATCCGTTATCTATAACCTTTTAACCTCTATCTCAAACTCCACACATTTTTGGAACCCTGCCAAATAATAACAATGTCTGCTTGTTCACTCGAACATTAACCCGAGCCGGGAATTTCCGGTCACGTGACTTTCACGTGATTTTGGCGGGAAATTCTCAGAATCGACCCGAATCAACAATTTCCTATCACGTGATTTTCACGTGATTCACACAACATTTTCTAAACCTCAACCTCTTATCTATAACCTTTCACCTTTCTCAGACAACATTTTAATCATCATTCAACTGACTCAGTAATTTCCTGTTGAAATCAAGCTCGGGAATTTCCCGTTCCGGGGTCAAAAAACTCTTCAACCAATCAAAACTCAAAACACCTATGACGTCATCATCTCCTCATCCAAACAACCAATCAAATCTCTCACCCATATCTCAAACCCCGCCCATTTCTGGCCTCTCTCCAAAAACAAACAATGCTTGCTTGTCCACTGCCCTTTATCATCAATTGATCTTTCATCGATCTTTTCCAATCAATTGATTTATCGACCCATATCCGGGAACATAACTACTGTTATTTAAGTTATGTATTGTTTGTTCTTCACTGACACCTACAATATTGATTATTTGATTTCGATATACTAAAAAAGACATACAGTTATGTTAAGTAGTGATGTAGTGCAGTACTGTAACGAAGGAGAGCGTTTAATGAGTTCAAATTGCTAAGATTTGTAATTTTATGTCCGTTCCTTCCTATTGACTGTTGTCAATGCCCTCACCACCATCTTACCATGCGTCTAAAACTAATAGTAAATCGCTAATTAACATAAATAAATGGTTATTGCGACGGAGGCCGATTCGATAAGAAACTACTAATAAGTATTTATATAGTGAGTGACAAACAAAAAATTCAAAACCTCATAATGATCGTTAATTCCTCACTGCTTTGTAACTAAAATGTTTGTCTTCTTTGAACAGAAAGTACGAGTATCAGATATAACAAACTTTCCCTACTAACTTTGCAATATTCGAAACCGCCATTACAGACTTAGCTCTATGTAACTTGATTCTGCGCATTCCACGTGGCATGTGACTTCCTCCTATCATCGATCGAAATAACTTTCTCTTACTATTTCCTTTCATCTCGTGAAATACAGAGAATAAAGTTAACTTAGCACGGTGGATAAACTTTACACCCAACGATATACTCCTGAAAAAAATCCGGCCTAGGTGGAGAATCGAACCTACGACCTCCCTCGTAAGAATCAAGCACGCTACCTCTTCTCCAGGTAGCTCATGTTAAAATGTGTTACCAGTTTGAAGAAACCAAATCACACATAATGTCATATCTATAATTTCCTCGTGGCAATTTTCATGAGGAAACGAATTCAGATAAAATCGAGAAACGCTGAAAGGGAAAAATGATGAACATCTCTATTGGCGTTTTGTCATATTTTGTAAATTGTGTAAAAATTCCGTGTTTTGAACAAGCAATCGTTTAGTTACGAAGTATTTTGTTGTTTGTTTAAATTAGGAACAGGCGAGCGAAAAGGAGTCATTCGAATCAGACCCCGTTTGACAAGAAACTTCAGCTTTTTTCCAAATACTGTATGAAAAGAGAGAGGAACGTATAAAATATGTGTGAAATTGAAACAATGGAATCCTTGAAAGATAATACTAACGAACTTCAAACTATGAAAAACATATTTTCGTGGTGGAAAACTCCAAGTCATTTTCTAAATATGAACTTGATGTTTTTCTTTATTATGAAGTTGAGATATGGGACGATACGATCCATCAGCAAGAAAATTTTAAGGAAGCTACCTCCAACTTTTTCAATGGTCATAATTACTAATTAGGGTCCGGAAGTTGATGAAAAATCAACTTTTTTTCTGACCCTTAAAAACAATGCTAAACCTGATAGCATGTCCGTTTCCCTTCAGTTAGAGCCGGAAAACACTTTGTATTTTACATTTTTTTTCTTCATTTTTCGGCCTTTTTTGGCTTTTAGTTTATTTGTCAGTATTTTTAACAGTTTTTGTTGCATTTTTACTTATTTTTGAGGTTATTTTTCTCCTCCCCTGTTGTTTCGTGCATTTTAAATGCATTTACTAGTAAAACTTACATATTTAGATTTCCTGACATGGTCCTTTTAGCAAATTCACCAGAATCGAAAATACGGTCAATGGAGGAGCATAATATTATTCTTAACTGAAATGTTTGGCAATGGATTAAAATACTTTGTGTGAAGATCTTCTTTGAGGTTCTTTTTCTGGACACTATTATCGTCTTAATCTGTAGTTTTAAAGTAAAATTAGTCACAATATTAAATGCAATTACACTCTGGTATACGCGAAGCAGAACTGTATTTTCGGATGTTGGCCGACTACAGTATCATAGAAGGCTCACTCTGAAAGGAAATTAATTGGTTGATTTGGTGTTTTAAGTCAACTTTATGCATAGTAAGGCTAATCGGGACTGGACCTACAGTTTAAAGTGGGATCCGAACCGAGTGCATAAAATAACGTGAACCGTGTGGTGTAGGGGGATCGTTTGCTTATGGAATGGAAGGTCATGGGTTCAAACCTACTTCTTTGCAAATCTTTTTCGGGAAGTAAACGGCTTTGGACGAGAATGCTTATCCACGTTTCTTGGATATTTCCGTTGATACTTATGCGATTTATGTCCAGGATTTCCGGATGCAGAAAGTTGACATGTAAGTTCTTAATATGTGTTAACTTTCAACAGCTGAATGAAAAGAAAAGTATTTCCTAAAATCCTGCCAATCACTGAAAGATTAAAAACATTAGTAGAAGCATTATTTGAGGCATGCACAGTGGCGACGATTATGGAGTGTGGAGGGGCAGATGACCCAGCACTATGCTAAACATTATCTACTAAGGGAAAGAAACTGTCCTTGCCCTCCCCCCTCCCGCACATTGCCCCATCAGTTTTGAAATCCAATCGCTGCCACTGAGCATGCATCGCATAAATATTTACAGTAATATCATATAATATTTTATAACGTTATTAGAACACTTCGTACTCGGTAAATAAAAAGGAAAAAATAATAAGGGAAGGGCGGGATTTGAATCTACGATGTTTCGATCTTGCCGAAAACAGTAAAAACGAAAGTGCTGTCATCTAACCAACTACTCCAGGAGATTGATAACAGAAAGCTCTGTAAAACACGTTAATCTCAGTTGAAGCAACATTGTGCCGGAGTTTCGAATTATTTTTCGCCAAGAACCAAGGAAAAAACACACTTTGCAGAATCGTTTGGTGTTGTGCAAGGTATCTTTACTAAACATTTCGCATAAAATCATCATAAATTTGCCATCGTGCATTCAAATGTGACCGGAATTCTTTCCAGGTGGATGAGAACCAGTTCAGTGTTTAACAATGCACATACATTTTCCTATTTTCAAATTCAGAACGAAGAATCTTGAAATATTTTCAACATTCGTATTTCTACTTAACATTTTTTTGTCTACTCATATATTTTATTACTGCTTTAGGATATCTATACTTTATGGAATGTGAAAGAATGAAAAAAAATCACAACAGCGTTTTCATTCAGGAAGAAGAAATGTTGCAAAGTTGGCTACTCTTAGTTGGCTCTGAAGCGCTATGCTGCCAAATTTACGAATTCCGGACTTTGAAATTTTTCAGGGCGGTCAAATAAGATGTTGCGAAGTGTACCTACACCAGGTATCGAACAAGGACCACCCTTATTGTTAGAGGACGAAGTTACCACTACGCCATCGGGGAGGCTTCACTGAATTGGAGTATGGGTTTAATGCCTGTATGGAAATATACAATTTGAAACAATGATGACCAGCGTTTCTGGAAGAAACCGTTGACGGAACATTAAACGTCTACCTGGATTTTAAGTCAGGCGCAGGTCTTTGATGTCTTTGAAATCAGGGTTTCGGAGCGGAGTGCGGAGCGTACTAAAGGAGCGCTCCGGAGCGACTTCGAAGCGTCAGTTCTACTCCGCTCTTCGCTCCGGAGCGGAGCGTGGTACGACAGCACTCCGATCCGGAGCAGAGCGTGGTACGACAGCACTCCGATCCGGAGCGGAGCGTGGTACGACAGCACTCCGATCCGGAGCGGAGTGGTTCAACTTTTTAAGTCGCACGCTCCGATCCGGAGCGGAGCGTGATATGACAGCACTCCGCTCCGGAGCGGAGTGGCAATTTTTTTTAGACGTACGCTCTGATCCGGAGTGGAGCGTGATACAGCAGTACTCCGCTCCGGAGCGGAGTGGTTCGGAATTTTTAGACGCACGCTCCGATCCGGAGCGGAGCGTGAGACAAGAGCACTCCGCTCCGGAGCGTGGTGCTTTTGACAGCATGCTCCGATCCGGTTAGGAGTATTTTTTACACGAATGCTGTAATGCAACTATGAATAATGGGAATGTGCACATTAAAGCCGACTTCCGTGACGGAGTGGTTATAGTTTCCACATACTCTAATTGTTTGTCTGTATGATCGCCCCCGCTTGGAGGGGAGGGACAGAGGGGATCATGCTTCCTTATGGCCCTAGTCGAACGGGTGAAGAGGGAGGTGCGCGGGGACTTTTGGCCGAAGGTTTTTTGTTTGTGGTCGCTCTAAAGCACAGCACCCTACGATGTCAGGGATCCGTGGGGTGGTTCAAATCCCGGCATGGGCTTGTACTACATTGATACACTTGTATGTTGAATTGTATCTTCTGCGAATATGCTATATAAAGAAACAAACTGCCGGAGTACTAAGTGAGGCGAGTGTACAATCTGTGTGTGTATAGTTCATGAATTTCATCATAACATCGATCATCCCCATCTTCGCGATTAGCGAAAAGCGACAAAGAAGAGAAGTAAAATGAACTTAATCAATCAATCAATCATGTACATTAAACAGTGGTAAAACAATACAAGAATGCTGTTTTGGCTCAATAGAGAGAGAGAGAGAGAGAGAGAGAGAGAGAGAGAGAGAGAGACATAGTACGTAAATTGTTCATTTGATGTAAGTTGAAAAATATGAATTACGTAAATAGTATTTCCGTATTGAGATGTACTATTTTGTATTGTGACTCTTAGATATAAGAGTTTGAATGTTATGTGTTGAATGGGCAGTGATCAGAACGCTACATTTTAAAAGTAGCTTCGCTAGAACTACAGCTACTCTTCCAAAATGTAGCTTCGCTACAGCTACAGCTACATTTACCAAAAAGTAGCTCGCTACGCTACTCCTGTTCGCTACTCGCTACTTCGCTACTTTTTGCGCTACTTCTGCATAAAAAACTTAAAAACTACGATATGGGTATTAAAAAAATCCCCTACTACTGGTAAATAGATTCTGTTATTCATTATAATGATTCCAGTCATTTGATAATTTTGATAGCAATGTTATTTTTACTATAATTTTTGAGAATACCATACCTATGCAAGTGGCATATCAATTCAAATTTGATATATGAATATTGCAATTATGGTGTTACCCAAATTACATAATTATTACAATTATACACAAATAAAATTTGGTAGAATTAAGTATTTATGTTCACATCAACATATTTTTCTTGAGAATAAATATTTCATTATCATTCTTCCTCGTTCTCACAATTAGCCGAAAGTGGCAGAAAGCAACTATATACAGTAGTGGCATTAATTCTGGACACTTTTGAGAATTATGATGAAAATCACATTCAAGTTTTGATTTTAATTTAAAATTACGTTTTTATTGAACTCAAATTTGTAGGAAATAATCAAACATGTCTTTATGTTCAATGTTTCAAAAAGTGAGCAAACTAAATTATAATTAATAGTAATAATAATAATTATAGAGAAAATGTAAGTAAGTTTTCTTAGCATAACACCACCTGTAAAATGTTCATTCAGTAAAAAGTAAATTTTGACACACTCATTATGGTTATTGTAACTGCGTTGTGTTAATATTTTGTGGGATATCCTTTTGATTTGATAACTGCCTCGATTCTTTGTGGCATCGAGTCCACCAAACACTTGAGATCTTCCGGTATTATCACCCTAAACCATGATTGGACGATGACCTCTAACAGCTCCCTCTTGTTGCTGGGATTCCGACGCGCCACCAAAACTTTCAGCCTTGACCACAAGTTCTCAATCGGTTTGAGGTTGGGACTGTTCCCGGGCTAAGGCAGAATAGTAATACCATGGTCCCTGAACCATCGCTGATTGATTCCAGCGGTGTGACACCTCGCGCCATCCTGCTGAAAGATGCACCGCTGAACGTTACCCCCAAACAAATCACGAATTGTGGGCAGCAATTTACCTGTAAGACCTTTTCTTGGTAATTTTTGACATCAATGTTGCCTTCTAACACTGCTAGGCGCCCGACACCATGCCTTGCTATGCTTCCCCACACCATGACACTGATAGGATGCTTCATAGTGGCGGTGGTGCACTCAGATTTCATGTCTTCACTTTTTCGGCGATGCACATACGTGATACCATCACTTCCAAAGATGCTGATCTTGCTTTCATTGCTCCAAATTACTTTACCGCAATCTTCTTGTGTCCACTCCGTGTGTGCTAAAGCCCATTGCACACGCTTTTTCCTCTGCTTTGGTTGAGTTAAGGCTTCTTTCTTGCGACCCTCGTTCGTAAACCATTTTCACAAAGTTTTTGTCTGACTGTTCGGTCAGAAACTACTACTCCAAAAGTTCTCAAAATGTCATTAACATCTTTTGCCGTATGCCGGCGATCTTGTAGAGAAAGGCGACAGATTCTACGACAGTCTTGAGCAGTTAATTTTGGTTTCCTGCCACTTCTTGGAGCAGTTTTTGTGTTCCCTGTTGCTTCATACCGCTTGCAAACCTTTCTAACGCCTGACTTTGTAGCACCACCACTCAACCTTTTTGAAATTTCTTCATAAGAATAACCTTCATTACGAATTGTCACTGCCTTACTCCTTTTACTTGGTGACCAATCAGCTCGTTTTATTGTGTTAGGAGCCATTAATTGCAATTTCAGTATCACTTTTCAACTCGCTCCACTACATAGAGTACCTAACGATGTTCACTTCACAAAAGTCAGCTGCCAAGTGCTTTAAATAATGAAAACAAAGAGTTCAGTTGGTTAAAAATACCAATAACAATACTAATAAATATACCAATAATCAAATAACAATGCTGCAGAAAGGTGCGAGCGATTCTTGAGGTCAGTGAACGATGTACAACAATGATGCTCAAAGTTGATGTAATACACAATAATCACACACAAGCGTTCTGTTGGATGAAAATAACAATAACAATAATAATCAGGCTACAATAATGCACTCAGATGCATTATTGAAGTTACTGAATGATGTAAATTTAATTGTTTAATTTTTCTATACAGGATATAGTTTTACATTCGAGTTATTCTAAAAAAATTAACATTTTACAAAAAGTGTCCAGAATTAATGCCACTACTGTATAAGAGAATAATTAAATAAACCATTTATCCTCATTGTCATGATTGAGAGAAGTGGAAGAATAGATGAGGAGGTAAACAAAGGAGGACAAATGAATGGTGGTGGACTATATCAGAGCGTTCGAAGATTAATATGGAATAGGGATGTACCTATGAAATGCAAGAAGGTAATATGTAACACATACTATGTGCCAATAATTACGTATGGAGCAGAGACTTGGACAATGACATAGAGAGACAAAGAAAAGATGCAGGCAGTGGAGATTAATTTTTTAAGGAGTCTTGTGAGGAAGACTAGAAGGTATAGAATGAGAAATGAGGAGATTTGACAGACAGTGGGTGTAGTGAAGCTTCAGGACAGAATAGATCAGGCACAGATGAGATGGTTTGGACACATGAAGAGGATGGATGCAGAAAGACTACCAGTAAGAGCTTACAATGCACAAGGAGTGGGAATAAGGCCAAGGGGGAGTCTAAGATGTCGGTGGAAAGAGCAGATAGTGGAGAGTGTTAGGAGACAAGATTGGAACACCTTGGAAAGAGAGGAGTTGTGAAAGACCAAGAAAAAAATGGAGAGGCTTGACTTCTATGCCGACCCAGCCAGAGGCAGGAAACAGCGAAGGATGATGATGATGATGTCATGATTAGCAAAAGTTACAGAAAAGTGACGCAAAAGTAGGAGACATACATAAATTTGAAAACTATGTATATTAACTGAAGAAAATTGTCGTTTCTGCAGGAAAGTCAATAACTTGTACATACTTTTTGCAATATGATAAAATTATTGAGGAAACTGTCGTGTAAACCTGAGTGTTCTAAACGTATTGTAATTTTAAAATTTGTGAACAAATACTATCTCGAAAATAACTGTAATTCCAGAAACTCTATCATTCTTGTAACAATAATTTCTTGCTGGTGAGATCTTATATACTGACGATCATCAATGCTGTTAAGGTACTGAGCCATTTATTGCTGGCACTATTCCCTTGTCAGTGCAGTGGAAATTCCATCGCTCGTTTTTGCACTGCAAGTTGTGTCTTACACAGCAATTAATGACATTTTAGTGTGTCTTACACCATGAATATCCACAGGATTTGTTCCGGGGGCGACGCAAACGAGGCACTTTTATCCAGTGGTGCAGCAAACGAGGCATGTTTCTCCCCAAAATAGCGATGCAGCTAAAAAAACGTAGCTGTTAGCAGGAATATATTCATATATGTCACTTAGTTATCTGAATATCTGAATTCTTCAGATACTAATTAAATAAATTACGCAGATATTCATAATCTACAATCTAGATAATCTGTATCTCCATGTAATAGACTGTCTTTATGAACCTCCTGCAACATTAAGGGTTATTCTGGATTTTTCTGACACTGTTGCCACATTCAAAATTCACCTCAAAATGCCAAGGAAAAATGTAGCTGTAGCGAAATTTTCGCTACAACTACAGGAATTTTGTAGCTTCGCTACCGCTACAACTACAATTTTCAAAATGTAGCGTCGCTACAGCTACAGCTACAAATTTTGTAGCTAGCTACAGTAGCGACGCTACAAGTAGCTCGCTACTTCTGACCACTGTGAATGGGTTACGAATAATTTCAAGCAATCAGTTTTTTTGCTTTGCGGATTTGTCCGACCCACCTCCCCCATACAACAGATATCTTCGTTTTGCCGAATTCAGTGTTCCTTGCAGGTGAATCAGTGCAATCGGCTAGTGCATTGGTCTTGTGCCCATTTCAAGAGGGGAGTAGGGTGAAACTGGTACATAGCTTGTTTGTGTGTGCTTTCGGGGTTGAGAACTTCGTTCGCTGCGCTGTACGTTGCGTTCGACTTATCCAGTGTTGCCAGTTGTATTAGAATTATGCTACACCAATTCTGGCTAGATTGTTCTCTTTTAAAAGTATTACTTGCGCGTGTTGTTCTTCTCTTCACTGTCATAAAAAGAAGGCTTTAAAAGCTGTGTTCTCTTGTATCATTACATGCATATTATGTGTGCTTGTCAACGGTGATATATGAACATTTAATGAAATTTTTAACGCCGCTGATACATGAACGTCTTCATGATTTTTTTCCAGGAAGGGACAAGCAAGGCATTTTTCCAAGGGAGGGGGGACGATGACAATGAGGCAGAATTTCCCCAAAATAGTATTGAAGTTATCATGTTCCTGCAACGCCGTTGCAATAATTAACATATATTACTGTGACTGAAATGAAATTAAATGCGTGAAATATGTACTTTTTGATTGACTTTCATTTCCGGGTGGCGTGGCGCCCTCCCTTTCGGACGTCCATGCGAATGGAGAAATCGTTCCAACCAGTCTCGGTTAATGGAATTATAAGGTGACTAGATTTGTTAAATCAATATACAAGAACAACAAAGAAAAATCCGTAATTGTTAATTCTATGCATCATAAGCCACGAGAACCATGGAAGATCTGTACTGTAATAATGAATTGAAGGAAATCATGCGAGTTTTTATTTATAGTCTACCTGTTCAAGTAGGAATGGAAAGGTGCACAAAAAGAATTACAAAAAATGTATGTAAAAGAAAACCAAGTATTTCTATCAAGTTATTTCATACTTGTAATCAACTATGACAAATTGTCCTTTCAACTAAGTATAAGTTTCAATTTGGCTTTTCCGGACTATTACCTTTGCCTTGCCTTTAATCGTATATTTCTCATGATCCGTAATTTTAAACAAATCCTAGATAAGTAAGTAAAAAAATAGGACACCGAAACTATGGAAAAGAAATGTACTGTGATAGAGAAACAAACACAAAGGAAACACCAATGACATTAACGCGGGTCAAACCTACACCATTTGTCGTTGAGAGCTGCACTCACATCCACGAACTCGCAGAAATATTCCCATGGAATTCGTTATTCGTCTAATATTGAATACCCAATGATGCTTTCTGTTATGTAATAGACACTTATGAAGTGAATACATTATTAGGACTTTGCCAGATTTCAGAAAACACACACACACACATACGTAAAAGATATAAATAAGAGGTTGTTAATTTGGAAATGAATTTCCAAGTTGTATTTTTATGCTCTTGTGAATAGATGTAAAGGAAAGTGAAGTCTCTTATTGTTAAACAGAATTACAAATTTATATTTGTTTACGGATTACTTTATCACAATATTCATTGCAATTATACATTCAACACATGTTGAAACAATGTTTTTTTTGTTATGGACTTTTGGTGACTCAACAATGTGCTATCGAGAATAGACCTACAGTTTAAATCCTACCTAAAGTGGGATTCGAGCCACTATGTCCCTCCACCGGGTATCGGCCCCAGTGTCCCTTCATTACAAGGCGACGTTGTTACCACTATGTTATCGGGGTACAGCGTGCTACTTTTCTTTTCAGTACACATTTATCAATTCTCTCATTATCATCGTCGCGATTAGCCAAAATTCAAAACTAAGAAACAAAAATCAAATGAAATGCCATCAGTGAGGAAGGCACGTATTGCTCGCAGCCCTGTTTTCCAAAATAAAACCATAAAATTCAGGACATGCCCCTATCTAAGTAGGTAATATTACATTTTGTGTTTATCACGGTTATTAAAGTGTATACATCTTGTTTCGACTTATCTGCTGACTACACATTGTTCATTACTGAAAACTTGCTTTCAGTTTGCTGTGTACAGCGTACTCAATACGAAAAAGATTAATTTTATACGTATACGTTTTCTGGCTTTCTAGACTCAGAAAGTTAAATATAGTAACATTCCATTCGTCGTTTTTGCAAATTTTTGCAATTTTCTTATAACCACCAACGTTAGGTAACGTTTCCAGGTTACTGCTTACAAACTTGAAATGTTAAGATATGGCAACCAGACATTTCTGTCTTTTATAAGTTCCCTATTTTGTAATTTTTGCAGTAGTATACGTATGTCACCATTAAATAACTATTTTAACTTCCTGCCTTTAAAATTGGGGAAAATAATCGATATGACAACCCTGTATTTCATACTATTTAAATTCCCCTGTTTGGCTGTATACAAACAGCATTCCGATTTTCGACTTTATACCTTCATAAAATTAAACCAAATGTGGCAACTTACATTTTTGGTTAAGCCGGTTTTCAACTTTATAGCATCAGGATTTAAAAAAAGTTAGATTTGACAACTCTGTATTTCAAATTAAAACGTTTCCTAATTGGCCGTGTTTACGGTAATATTAATAAGCATGATTGTTTCATACATTCAAAAATCGAAAAGTTAAAATTAGCAACCTGAATTTCCAATTACTTTAAACTTTCCTCTTTCGCTACATTCAAAGTATCATAACCAGCGTAAAAGAAAGTTAGATATGGGAATCATGCACCTGCGAATGTTTTGCATGAACACCTGTCTGCCTTTTATCTTCCTCCGTACAAGTTGCTTCGCCTTCCTTTGCGCGCTCTTGGCCTTTAGAAGAGAAGGTCGAATGGATTCTCTCCAGTAGTTTCGCAAGTGTTACTCGAACCAATATTCCGGAATAACTCACTTCTCCCTCGGCGTGGACTGTAACGTCGGGCCCATATGCCAAAGTGCTTAGCCCGAACCAGAAGTTGAACCGAAATGAGTTTCAGTCGCGGTCTCTGGTGGCAGGAAATGAGAGTGGTTCCATTCTCTCAATTTATAAAATCACAGGTGGCACACCTGCTATTGAAATATATTGTCCCCAGAAGTAGTAGTAGAGTAGTAAAAGTGATCATGAAAATGTAATAATAATAATAATAATATCGCTCTCTTCACGAAAACAGTCCAGTGAAGATCGAAGCTTCCCCTTGCCTCCTCCACACCCCTGGCCCTCCAGGTTTGCAACACTTCTTCTACGCTTCATAGTTGACACATTGCGCGTTGTACGTATGCGGTTGATTGTGCCTTCCCTGGTGTATTGTGTAATGATTATTCTTTGCTTATTGGCAACACTGTAGGTGAGTGACGTGATCTTGACTGGACGGTTTCCGTGGCGTTAGATTTCGTAATAATCAATTTTATAACAACAATAACGAGCGATGTTCAAATGCCGTACAAATTCCACAAACAAAATTAATAATGTACTCGGAACCTTTGATCGTTAGTTTTCTGTATACACTCGTATTATCCAATCTTGGAGCGCTCCGGAGTCGCTTTCTTAGAATATTGCTCCTCGCTCCTGAGCGGAGCGAGAAATTTTTCAACTTCCTCTGCTCCGATCCGGAGCGGAGCATGTCAAGTTAGCGCTCCGCTCCGGAGCGGAGTGAACCATTTTCTAAAATTTCGCTCCTCGCTCCGGAGCAGAGCGAACCATTTCTTAGAATCTCCCTCCTTGCTCCGGAGCGTGGGCGTTGATCTGCTCCGCTCCGAAACCCTGGTAAAAATCAATTTGAGTGGAAAAAATAGCTGGTCCAGATATCACTGTCGGACTATGGGAACGTATAACCAAGAAACACCCCAAAGATTATACAGATGAAGATTAACAGAGTTACTCAGAAATGTTGATACTGTCTGATGCTCTGTTCCAAAACAATGATACCAGTCAGAACAGAGTTAAATCTAGCAGTGGGGACAAATACAAGAATCTGATCAAACCTATATGGAACCAACTCAAAACTGGTAGTGGCATCAAACACTACAATACTCTACCCAAAGAATTTGTGTGGGTGAATGATGTAAGAAAATTCATAGATAGATTCTTGGTCATAGCAGGAGAAGGAAATGCTGGAAACAATAATTTCCATAATGAAAAAATAGGCATTGTGGATATGATTAGTGCTAAACTAACCAATTTTATTGTAAATGATAGTAAAGGAATACGATATTTAATTAAAATTAATAATACTCTATCCCCTAAATTCTGGAAGGGTAAGGGTTTAATTAATGACATCATCAACAAACTGCCTTTTGAGATGCACTTACCTGGTTACAAATACTGTGGTTCAGGGACCAAACTAGAACAACGACTGGAGAGAGGAGACAGAGGAGTCAATCCTTTGGATACAGCTTGTAAAGACAATGATATTGCCTACAATACTCACACTGATCTTGGTGCTCGTCATGATGCTGATAAATATTGGAGCAAGGAGCATTTGGAAGACTAATCAGCAGAGATGCCTCATTAGGTGAAAAAACAGCAGCACTGGGTACAACCATTGCCATGAATACAGAAGAAAAATTTTGGTGGGGACTATAATATCTTATAAATATACAGGGTGGCTCAATAAGTCACTTAACACCCCCAGTACAAGGCCACTGCGTCATGGAGACTGAAAATGGCGATGACCAATCGTTGCCTGGCCAAGGGGGAACCACATTGACGTCACTCGCATGGTTGGCAGCCATCTTGATGTCTGCCATCTTGAATTCAACTTCAGAAATGTAAATGGGAAGGAGGTCGTGCGACATATCAAAATGGGCTAAAATTTCACCAGGAAAACAACTGTGACATTTGGTTTCACCTAACTTTAAATTTAAGGGCGATTCCCACATGGGAGAGTGACACGTCCTTTCCTTTTTGCTTAAACGTTTATTGTTCAAATTATCGCTAGTATGTGATTATGTGGTATTTATTGTTTAGACCAATCACTGAAAATGTCCGGATATTGACTTACCGGTATGTACATATCTTGTAGTATTGGTTGACATGGGAATTACGATTGTGTTTTGTCTTTACATAAAAGTTTAAAAGAGTGATGATGTGAGTTGATCGTGTCAAGAGTAGCACATTTCCTTTTTCACTGAATTGAACGAAAATGCCACTAACACGTGAGGAACGGATTGCCATCATATTGATGTCAGGGGGGATAAGTACGCGTGACATTGCCGCAGACTTCAATAACCGCAATCCTGCAAAACAACCGGTGTTACATGTTTCAAGATACTGGATCTGTGGACGACAAGCCGCGACATGTACGTCCGAAAACAGCCACGGATGAGGGTACTGCTGTAGCAGTGTTGGCATCATTTGCAAAGTCCCCAACCCGTAGCACACGGAGACTGGCGCTGGAAAGCTAATGGTGTGGTGTGGTGTGGTACTTGGGGTTCCCGACTTGTTGATCCATTTTTCATTGAGGGCAACTTAAATGCAGAGGAGTAGTGTATATTGGTTGTTTCTACGCAACACTTAGTAGGTATCCTCTTTTTTTATCAATTGAATATCACTTTTTGACATATTTTGACAATTTTTTGTCAACGTTTTAGCGTTTAGCGATGTTTTTAGTACAATTTTCAATGCATTATTTTTTTTCCCACTCACACTTGGTAGGTATGCATTTGTATCCTCTTTTTTTATCAATTGAATATCAGTTTTTGACATATTTTGACAATTTTTTGTCGATGTTTTAGCGCTTAGCGATGTTTTAGTAAAATTTTCAATTTTTCCTACCTCATACTTGCAGGTATTTCACGATCTTACGTGATATAACTTAACCTATCCTTTTTTTCTTACTTGTTGTTTCAAAATAGTACTTTGTAGGTATCCCCTTTCTTTATCAATTGAATATCAGTTTTTGACATATTTTGACAATTTTTTTGTCGATGTTTTAGCGTTTAGCGATGTACATGATGAATCCGCAAACAGATTTTTCCTAAGTCTTACCGTTTCCAAGATAACCCCACTTCCGGTCGCCATTTTGGATTTCCGAGCATAGGTTCTATTTACATTTTATTCACGTATAGGTGTACGTGATGAATCCGCAAACAGATTTTTCCTAAGTCTTACCGTTTCCAAGATAACCCCACTTCCGGTCGCCATTTTGGATTTCCGAGCATAGGTTCTATTTACATTTTACTCACATATAGGCGTACGTGATGAATCCGCAAACAGATTTTTCCTAAGTCTTACCGTTTCCAAGATAACCCCACTTCCGGTCGCCATTTTGGATTTCCGAGCATAGGTTCTATTCATATTTTACTTACATATAGGCGTACGTGATGAATCCGCAAACAGATTTTTCCTAAGTCTTACCGTTTCCAAGATAACCCCACTTCCGGTCGCCATTTTGGATTTCCGAGCATAGGTTTTATTCATACTTTTACTCACGTATAGGTGTACATGACGAATCCGCAAACAGATTTTTCCTAAGTCTTACCGTTTCCAAGATCACTCCACTTCCGGTCACCATTTTGGATTTCCGAGCATAGGTTCTATTCATACTTTTTCTCACGTATAGGTGTACGTGATGAATCCGCAAACAGATTATTCCTAAGTCTTACCGTTTCCAAGATAACCCCACTTCCGGTCGCCATTTTGGATTTCCGAGCATAGGTTCTATTCATATTTTACTTACATATAGGCGTACGTGATGAATCCGCAAACAGATTCTTGCTAAGTCTCACCGTTTCCAAGATAACCCCACTTCCGGTCGCTATTTTGGATTTCCGAGCATAGGTTCTATTCATATTTTACTCACATATAGGCGTACGTGATGAATCCGCAAACAAATTTTTCCTAAGTCTTACCGTTTCCAAGATAATCCCACTTCCGGTCGCCATTTTGGATTTCCGAACATAGGTTCTATTCACACTTTTTCTCACGTATAGGCGTACATGATGAATCCGCAAACAGATTTTTCCTAAGTCTTACCGTTTCCAAGATAACCCCACTTCCGGTTGCTATTTTGGATTTCCGAGCATAAGTTAGTAGATCACAAATGTGCATCCCACCGCAACCCTGATTTTTCGACCTTTCAGAAAATCGCACCGAAACCTCAAAAACTCACTTTCTCTCCACGTTCCGCGCCTCATTTATTGCGCTGACGATGTTTCACAGCGCAGAAAAGCCGGTACGAGAGAATTCACTTTCTCATCCTTGAAGTACGAATGTACCTTATCGTAATTTTTTTCTAAGTCCCGGGGGCCAAATGTTTATATATATCGTGACCTTTGTAAACCTCTCGCGAACGATGTGATATTTCTGCCACACACACATATGCGTGCGCCTCTCATTATTTCCGTATTGTGATGCAAACAAACAAATAATAATTGTTTTTTTTTTTAGGATTCCTGGCCCCTATAACCCCGCCAGGAGTGCGTGGTACCCAACCCAAAAATAAAAGGTTCTAACGGCTGCGGTTAGATAACCACACCTCTGTAGAGTTTCACGTGTTTTTTTTTCTTTCTCAAAGGTCCTATGGGACACCTCTGTTTGTCAAAAATTCGAGATATTTGCAATTTAACTCAGGACAGAAAAAATTTTCGGAAAATTTTTGGTTCCATGACGACCTATGTTTATTTTGGTATGGGTGGACAGAGGACACCGAGACTCGACCGACACACTAAACCCAACCTCTCTACGACTATTCGTTCAAAAGTTACGAGTGATCAAAGTTTTTGGGAGGGGGTGGGCTAACTTCTTACCCCTTGACCCCAGGACCACCAAAACTTGGTACACGTATTCTACACCTCCAAAATCGACAAGGGGCATCTAACGATGCCGTATGGGGGTGTTTTTCGATATATTTTTTCGATAACTCTTACCATTTTCGAGATATTTGCAATTTAAGATTTTTTTAACGCTGGACTTAGAAAATTTTCGATTGATGAAAAAAATGGTTCCATGACGACCTATGTTCATTTTGGTATGGAAGGACAGAGGACACCGAGACTCGACCGACGCACTAAACCCGACCTTTCTACGCGTACTCTACGTCACCAAAAAAAAAATCGACAAGGGGAGATTTTTCGATAACTCTCACTGTTTCCAAGGTACTTAGGTTTTTTTTTTTATAGACGACAACGACGGAGTCATCAATGAGTAAACATCTGTGAACTCGGTGAACAAGTCAACTTTTTCAGTACGTCAATATTTTTATCTTATTTCTTAGTGACTTGCAACGACGAAGGCCTTCTAGCAACACGTATAAATAACATACCTGAAAATTGTATCGCTATATACTAGACTTTTTGGTTTGTGTGATCTGAGAAAGCAATGGCATCCACCACCAGTTTCAATCGTAAAAATGATAAAACTGAATGTGTTACTTGTGGGAAGCTAATCTCAAGGAACAATTTATCGGTACACAGGGCAAGATGTAGCGAAACAGGTTCGAGAATTAATCGTTCGTTACCTTCTAAGCCTTGTGCTCGATGTAGAAAAATGATCAGCATTGCACATTTAAGTAAACACCTCAAAATTTGCAAACCATCGACCGGACAAGCATCGAAAAGGAAAATCGATAATTCAGAAACGGAAGCTTCCACTTCCAAACAAGTTAAATTATCCGATGAACGAAAACCAATTAGATCTGCATTTAACCGTCATATTCAGGATTTCTCTTTTACTTCGGAACCAGGCTGCGACATTCTTAGTTTCTTGCGTGAAACGAAAACATCCGTGATAAATATTCTAAAAAATAAATTGGAAAATAATTCCATAAAAGCATACGTTGATCTATTTTCCGAATACGAAAAAGTCGATGGTACAACAAGAGTATTTTATCATCGAACAAAAAACCAGGCTCTTCATTTGGCGAACGTCGATAATTTGGACGAATTTTATTCTGATCTTTCAAATGAGCTGGTTAAGAAACACGACGATTTCGAGGCTAAAGGGTCGGGATGGTCTCTGTGTGGAAGTCCTCACACGTTAACCGTTTACGTAAACCAATTCTCGCCTCTTCGTGCATCCAGCTACGTTCCTCTTCCAGTGGATATTAAAAATAAAAAAGCCGTGCTGAACATTCAAAATATAGATGATAAATGTTTTCTTTGGTGTGTGTTGGCGGAACTTCACCCGATTCATTGGTCAAATCATCCAGAACAAGTTTATCATTACAAGCAGCATGAACCTGAACTGGAAAATGCAATGGCTGGCATCGAATACCCGATGACCATATCTGATATATTAAAATTCGAAACACGAGCACGAGATGCAGAAGGAAAACGCTTAATCATCAACGTGTATTCCTATACGTTGGATAAACATGTCGTGCATCCCGTCAGGATAAGCGATGTCGACGATGATGAAGCTCGTGTGATTAATCTTCTTCTCATTTCAAACGACAGTGTTCACCATTACTGTCTCATTCGTTCACTATTACGCTTGGTCAGAAGTCAATCAACCAAGCATGCAAACAACATCGAAGTTTGCCCGAGATGCCTAACCACGTTCGACGATCGAAAACAAGTCGATTATCAAAATTACACCGGACGTCAAATTGCTATCGAGAAACTTGCCGAACATAAAATTTATTGCGGTGACAACAGACCGACTCGCATGTTGATGCCGAAATCAAAAGAGGTCGAAGAATTTAGGATGCATAAGGCATTGTTAGAGCATCCCGCAATTATTATTGCTGATTTTGAGTCTTTTCTCAAACCGTTGTCGTACTGCGAACCAGACCCCGAACTTTCTTCCACAACACCGTATCAGTTGCACGAAGCCTCGAGTTTCGGATATGTTGTTGTGCGACAGGATAGGATAGATGAACCGTATGTTTACCGAGGACCAGACGTAATCAAACATTGTTTTGAAAAGATGGTTGAAGAGGTTGAGACCATTGGCAGCCTCTTACGCGAATCGAAACCAATGCTTCCATTATCCAGCGATGAACTTCAATCTCACAATAACATTGAAACGTGTCCGGTGTGCGATCAACGTTTCACCGACGAGAACCGGAAAGTATTTCACCATAATCACTTCACCGGAAACTACATCGGTGGAATCTGTAACACGTGTAATCTAAAGATCCAAAAACCTACCTTTGTCCCCATATACCTTCATAATGGCAGCGGTTACTACTTCCATCTCTTAATTCGGAATCTTGGATATGATAGACAAAAAATAAATATTCTAGCAGAGAATGAAGAAAGGTACATCAGTGTCAGCAAGCGAGTATTGATTCCGAGAACAAACGAAACTGTGGAGATGAGATTTTTAGATTGTTACAGATTTTTATCTGCGAGCTTGGACGCTCTTGCCAGCAAACTTTCGGCTGAACAATTTAGAATAACGAGAGCTAATTTTCCCACCGTAGACATAGAAATGATTAGACGTAAAGGTATTTATCCTTACGAATATGTTAGTGATAATTCTAAATTTAACGACGACACTCTTCCACCTCAAAAAGAATTTTACAGTCGACTCAGAGAGAAAGGAATCACGGACGATGAATACGAACACGCGCAACGGATGTGGGACAAATTAGGATGTAGGACACTCGGCGATTATCACGATGCCTACTTAAAACTGGACGTGACGATACTCGCGGATGTTTTTCAAGCATTCAGGAAAACGTCGGCGAATATTTACAAATTAGATCCTGCATATTTTTACGGTCTCTCGGGCTTAGCGTGGTCTGCCATGTTATTACAGACAAAAATAAAACTCGAATTGATACCGGACGTGGACATGTTATATTTTATCGAGAGGGGGATACGAGGTGAAATGGTGCAATGCGTACAGAGACATGCAAAAGCAAATAACGTTCACATGACAGAAGAATACGATCCTAACGAACAATCGAAATACATATTTTATGTGGATGCAAATAATTTATACGGACATGCTATGATACAAAAACTTCCTTACGGCGGGTTCGAATGGGTGGATACCACTTCCATTAACATTAATAATTTCAACGACTGTGAATTTGGCTTGTTTATAGAGGTGGACCTCGAATTCCCCGACCATCTACACGATTACTTCAAAGATCTACCTCCTGCACCCGAACTAAAATGTTCGCCTGATTCAAATCAACGTAAGCTTCTGTTAACATTGGATAGGAAAGAGAGATACGTTCTCCATTACAAAAATCTTCAGTTCTTAATTGAGAAGGGAGTTCAAGTAATAAATGTGAGAAGAATGATGAAATTCAAACATTCCGAGTGGTTAAAACCTTACATTGAAAAAAATACGTATCATAGAACACGCGCCACGTCAGATTTAGATAAAGATTTTTTTAAACTCATGAATAATGCTGTTTACGGAAAAACAATGGAGAATGTCAGGAAGCACGTGGATGTGAGATTAGTTCCCGATTCAAATAAATGTAGAAAATTGATAGCATCGCCGACGTTCAAATCACGAAATATATATGATGAAAACCTTGCCCTGTTTGTGATGGATAAAAAAATAATCAAGTTCAACAAACCAATCTACGTGGGGGCGACGGTTTTGGATTTATCTAAACTGCATATGTTTGAATTTCATTATAATGTCATGAAACCCTTCTATAATGAAAATATAACACTTCTGTATACGGACACGGACAGTTTTATTTATTCCGTACAGACATCTGACCTCTACAACAATTTGAAACAACCGAAAATGATTCATCATTTCGACACATCTGTGAGAAACGTTTCTCACAACGTTGCAACGTTTAGAAAGTCGTTGATTTTCTTTCTGTATTTTCCGTCGTTGGCCTGTTGATCAATCAATTTTCGGAACGCTGCTCTTCTTGCTGGAACAGTGACGATTTCGGATTCGCGACGATCGACATGACGAGGAAATCCAACGACGGAAAATACAGAAAGAAAATCAACGACTTTCTAAACGTTGCAACGTTGTGAGAAACGTTTCTCACAGATGTGTCGAAATGATCAATCATTTTCGGTTGTTTCAAATTGTTGTAGAGGTCAGATGTCTGTACGGAATAAATAAAACTGTCCGTGTCCGTATACAGAAGTGTTATATTTTCATTATAGAAGGGTTTCATGACATTATAATGAAATTCAAACATATGCAGTTTAGATAAATCCAAAACCGTCGCCCCCACGTAGATTGGTTTGTTGAACTTGATTATTTTTTTATCCATCACAAGCAGGGCAAGGTTTTCATCATATATATTTCGTGATTTGAACGTCGGCGATGCTATCAATTTTCTACATTTATTTGAATCGGGAACTAATCTCACATCCACGTGCTTCCTGACATTCTCCATTGTTTTTCCGTATACAGCATTATTCATGAGTTTAAAAAAATCTTTATCTAAATCTGACGTGGCGCGTGTTCTATGATACGTATTTTTTTCAATGTAAGGTTTTAACCACTCGGAATGTTTGAATTTCATCATTCTTCTCACATTTATTACTTGAACTCCCTTCTCAATTAAGAACTGAAGATTTTTGTAATGGAGAACGTATCTCTCTTTCCTATCCAATGTTAACAGAAGCTTACGTTGATTTGAATCAGGCGAACATTTTAGTTCGGGTGCAGGAGGTAGATCTTTGAAGTAATCGTGTAGATGGTCGGGGAATTCGAGGTCCACCTCTATAAACAAGCCAAATTCACAGTCGTTGAAATTATTAATGTTAATGGAAGTGGTATCCACCCATTCGAACCCGCCGTAAGGAAGTTTTTGTATCATAGCATGTCCGTATAAATTATTTGCATCCACATAAAATATGTATTTCGATTGTTCGTTAGGATCGTATTCTTCTGTCATGTGAACGTTATTTGCTTTTGCATGTCTCTGTACGCATTGCACCATTCCACCTCGTATCCCCCTCTCGATAAGATATAACATGTCCACGTCCGGTATCAATTCGAGTTTTATTTTTGTCTGTAATAACATGGCAGACCACGCTAAGCCCGAGAGACCGTAAAAATATGCAGGATCTAATTTGTAAATATTCGCCGACGTTTTCCTGAATGCTTGAAAAACATCCGCGAGTATCGTCACGTCCAGTTTTAAGTAGGCATCGTGATAATCGCCGAGTGTCCTACATCCTAATTTGTCCCACATCCGTTGCGCGTGTTCGTATTCATCGTCCGTGATTCCTTTCTCTCTGAGTCGACTGTAAAATTCTTTTTGAGGTGGAAGAGTGTCGTCGTTAAATTTAGAATTATCACTAACATATTCGTAAGGATAAATACCTTTACGTCTAATCATTTCTATGTCTACGGTGGGAAAATTAGCTCTCGTTATTCTAAATTGTTCAGCCGAAAGTTTGCTGGCAAGAGCGTCCAAGCTCGCAGATAAAAATCTGTAACAATCTAAAAATCTCATCTCCACAGTTTCGTTTGTTCTCGGAATCAATACTCGCTTGCTGACACTGATGTACCTTTCTTCATTCTCTGCTAGAATATTTATTTTTTGTCTATCATATCCAAGATTCCGAATTAAGAGATGGAAGTCGTAACCGCTGCCATTATGAAGGTATATGGGGACAAAGGTAGGTTTTTGGATCTTTAGATTACACGTGTTACAGATTCCACCGATGTAGTTTCCGGTGAAGTGATTATGGTGAAATACTTTCCGGTTCTCGTCGGTGAAACGTTGATCGCACACCGGACACGTTTCAATGTTATTGTGAGATTGAAGTTCATCGCTGGATAATGGAAGCATTGGTTTCGATTCGCGTAAGAGGCTGCCAATGGTCTCAACCTCTTCAACCATCTTTTCAAAAAAATGTTTGATTACGTCTGGTCCTCGGTAAACATACGGTTCATCTATCCTATCCTGTCGCACAACAACATATCCGAAACTCGAGGCTTCGTGCAACTGATACGGTGTTGTGGAAGAAAGTTCGGGGTCTGGTTCGCAGTACGACAACGGTTTGAGAAAAGACTCAAAATCAGCAATAATAATTGCGGGATGCTCTAACAATGCCTTATGCATCCTAAATTCTCCGACCTCTTTTGATTTCGGCATCAACATGCGAGTCGGTCTGTTGTCAGCGCAATAAATTTTATGTTCGGCAAGTTTCTCGATAGCAATTTGACGTCCGGTGTAATTTTGATAATCGACTTGTTTTCGATCGTCGAACGTGGTTAGGCATCTCGGGCAAACTTCGATGTTGTTTGCATGCTTGGTTGATTGACTTCTGACCAAGCGTAATAGTGAACGAATGAGACAGTAATGGTGAACACTGTCGTTTGAAATGAGAAGAAGATTAATCACACGAGCTTCATCATCGTCGACATCGCTTATCCTGACGGGATGCACGACATGTTTATCCAACGTATAGGAATACACGTTGATGATTAAGCGTTTTCCTTCTGCATCTCGTGCTCGTGTTTCGAATTTTAATATATCAGATATGGTCATCGGGTATTCGATGCCAGCCATTGCATTTTCCAGTTCAGGTTCATGCTGCTTGTAATGATAAACTTGTTCTGGATGATTTGACCAATGAATCGGGTGAAGTTCCGCCAACACACACCAAAGAAAACATTTATCATCTATATTTTGAATGTTCAGCACGGCTTTTTTATTTTTAATATCCACTGGAAGAGGAACGTAGCTGGATGCACGAAGAGGCGAGAATTGGTTTACGTAAACGGTTAACGTGTGAGGACTTCCACACAGAGACCATCCCGACCCTTTAGCCTCGAAATCGTCGTGTTTCTTAACCAGCTCATTTGAAAGATCAGAATAAAATTCGTCCAAATTATCGACGTTCGCCAAATGAAGAGCCTGGTTTTTTGTTCGATGATAAAATACTCTTGTTGTACCATCGACTTTTTCGTATTCGGAAAATAGATCAACGTATGCTTTTATGGAATTATTTTCCAATTTATTTTTTAGAATATTTATCACGGATGTTTTCGTTTCACGCAAGAAACTAAGAATGTCGCAGCCTGGTTCCGAAGTAAAAGAGAAATCCTGAATATGACGGTTAAATGCAGATCTAATTGGTTTTCGTTCATCGGATAATTTAACTTGTTTGGAAGTGGAAGCTTCCGTTTCTGAATTATCGATTTTCCTTTTCGATGCTTGTCCGGTCGATGGTTTGCAAATTTTGAGGTGTTTACTTAAATGTGCAATGCTGATCATTTTTCTACATCGAGCACAAGGCTTAGAAGGTAACGAACGATTAATTCTCGAACCTGTTTCGCTACATCTTGCCCTGTGTACCGATAAATTGTTCCTTGAGATTAGCTTCCCACAAGTAACACATTCAGTTTTATCATTTTTACGATTGAAACTGGTGGTGGATGCCATTGCTTTCTCAGATCACACAAACCAAAAAGTCTAGTATATAGCGATACAATTTTCAGGTATGTTATTTATACGTGTTGCTAGAAGGCCTTCGTCGTTGCAAGTCACTAAGAAATAAGATAAAAATATTGACGTACTGAAAAAGTTGACTTGTTCACCGAGTTCACAGATGTTTACTCATTGATGACTCCGTCGTTGTCGTCTATAAAAAAAAAAACCTAAGTACCTTGGAAACAGTGAGAGTTATCGAAAAATCTCCCCTTGTCGATTTTTTTTTTGGTGACGTAGAGTACGCGTAGAAAGGTCGGGTTTAGTGCGTCGGTCGAGTCTCGGTGTCCTCTGTCCTTCCATACCAAAATGAACATAGGTCGTCATGGAACCATTTTTTTCATCAATCGAAAATTTTCTAAGTCCAGCGTTAAAAAAATCTTAAATTGCAAATATCTCGAAAATGGTAAGAGTTATCGAAAAAATATATCGAAAAACACCCCCATACGGCATCGTTAGATGCCCCTTGTCGATTTTGGAGGTGTAGAATACGTGTACCAAGTTTTGGTGGTCCTGGGGTCAAGGGGTAAGAAGTTAGCCCACCCCCTCCCAAAAACTTTGATCACTCGTAACTTTTGAACGAATAGTCGTAGAGAGGTTGGGTTTAGTGTGTCGGTCGAGTCTCGGTGTCCTCTGTCCACCCATACCAAAATAAACATAGGTCGTCATGGAACCAAAAATTTTCCGAAAATTTTTTCTAAGTCCTGAGTTAAATTGCAAATATCTCGAATTTTTGACAAACAGAGGTGTCCCATAGGACCTTTGAGAAAGAAAAAAAACACGTGAAACTCTACAGAGGTGTGGTTATCTAACCGCAGCCGTTAGAACCTTTTATTTTTGGGTTGGGTACCACGCACTCCTGGCGGGGTTATAGGGGCCAGGAATCCTAAAAAAAAAAAACAATTATTATTTGTTTGTTTGCATCACAATACGGAAATAATGAGAGGCGCACGCATATGTGTGTGTGGCAGAAATATCACATCGTTCGCGAGAGGTTTACAAAGGTCACGATATATATAAACATTTGGCCCCCGGGACTTAGAAAAAAATTACGATAAGGTACATTCGTACTTCAAGGATGAGAAAGTGAATTCTCTCGTACCGGCTTTTCTGCGCTGTGAAACATCGTCAGCGCAATAAATGAGGCGCGGAACGTGGAGAGAAAGTGAGTTTTTGAGGTTTCGGTGCGATTTTCTGAGGGGTCGAAAAATCAGGGTTGCGGTGGAATGCACATTTGTGATCTACTAACTTATGCTCGGAAATCCAAAATAGCAACCGGAAGTGGGGTTATCTTGGAAACGGTAAGACTTAGGAAAAATCTGTTTGCGGATTCATCATGTACGCCTATACGTGAGAAAAAGTGTGAATAGAACCTATGTTCGGAAATCCAAAATGGCGACCGGAAGTGGGATTATCTTGGAAACGGTAAGACTTAGGAAAAATTTGTTTGCGGATTCATCACGTACGCCTATATGTGAGTAAAATATGAATAGAACCTATGCTCGGAAATCCAAAATAGCGACCGGAAGTGGGGTTATCTTGGAAACGGTGAGACTTAGCAAGAATCTGTTTGCGGATTCATCACGTACGCCTATATGTAAGTAAAATATGAATAGAACCTATGCTCGGAAATCCAAAATGGCGACCGGAAGTGGGGTTATCTTGGAAACGGTAAGACTTAGGAAAAATCTGTTTGCGGATTCATCACGTACACCTATACGTGAGAAAAAGTATGAATAGAACCTATGCTCGGAAATCCAAAATGGTGACCGGAAGTGGAGTGATCTTGGAAACGGTAAGACTTAGGAAAAATCTGTTTGCGGATTCGTCATGTACACCTATACGTGAGTAAAAGTATGAATAAAACCTATGCTCGGAAATCCAAAATGGCGACCGGAAGTGGGGTTATCTTGGAAACGGTAAGACTTAGGAAAAATCTGTTTGCGGATTCATCACGTACGCCTATATGTAAGTAAAATATGAATAGAACCTATGCTCGGAAATCCAAAATGGCGACCGGAAGTGGGGTTATCTTGGAAACGGTAAGACTTAGGAAAAATCTGTTTGCGGATTCATCACGTACACCTATACGTGAATAAAATGTAAATAGAACCTATGCTCGGAAATCCAAAATGGCGACCGGAAGTGGGGTTATCTTGGAAACGGTAAGACTTAGGAAAAATCTGTTTGCGGATTCATCATGTACATCGCTAAACGCTAAAACATCGACAAAAAAATTGTCAAAATATGTCAAAAACTGATATTTAATTGATAAAGAAAGAGGATACCTACAAAGTACTATTTTGAAACAACAAGTAAGAAAAAAAGGATAGGTTAAGTTATATCACGTAAGATCGTGAAATACCTACAAGTATGAGGTAGGAAAAATTGAAAATTTTACTAAAACATCGCTAAGCGCTAAAACATCGACAAAAAATTGTCAAAATATGTCAAAAACTAATATTCAATTGATAAAAAAAGAGGATACAAATGCATACCTACCAAGTGTGAGTGGGAAAAAAAATAATGCATTGAAAATTGTACTAAAAACATCGCTAAACGCTAAAACGTTGACAAAAAATTGTCAAAATATGTCAAAAAGTGATATTCAATTGATAAAAAAAGAGGATACCTACTAAGTGTTGCGTAGAAACAACCAATATACACTACTCAGAGGGATACTTGCTTCTGCTATGGGAGCAGATCTTACCATCCTTACTGTCCGAGGATGGGAGCTAGCCTGAATGGTTCCAGCAAGATGGTGCTCCACCGCACTATGGGACGATAGTCCGTCAGTACCTGGATCAACAATTCCCTCACCACTGGATTGGTCGCCGAGGGAGTGTGGAATATCCTGCATGCTCACCTGACGTGACACCATTGGACTTTTACCTCTGGAGACACCTGAAAGCCATGGTGTATGCTACGAAAATCAGGGATCTGGCCCATTTGCGCACACGCATTGAGGATGCCTGTACTGCAATAACTCCTGAGGTTCTTCAGAATTTGGTAAGGTCATGGGAGAGACGATTACACGTGTTTTGCGCAAGACGGACGTCATATTGAGCATGTGTTATAACTTTGTGGTATTGTTAACTCTGTAACAATTAAAGTTAGGTGAAAACAAATGTCACAGTTGTTTTCCTGGTGACATTCTAGCCCATTTTGATATGTTGCACGACCCCCTTCCCATTTAAATTTCTGAAGTTGAATTCAAGATGGCGGACATCAAGATGGCTGCCGACCATGCGGGTGACGTCAATGTGGTTCCCCCTCGGCCAGGCAACGATTGGTCATCGCCATTTTCACGTTCCATGCCGCAGTGGCCTTCTACTGGGGGTGTTAAGTGACTTATTGAGCCACCCTGTATATACAATAAATACCCATCATTATGAAACCTAAAGGTATTGTATACCAAGTACCTTATTCAGATCTAAAATGTCTGGGATCCTTAGACAGTCTTCTCACCAAAAAACAACAGGAGAAGAACAAATATTGTTTGAGTAGGAGCCATGGAATGAAATTAACTCTCAGTTGAAAAGATTGCAAAATTCCAGAAAACAGAAACACACCGGTGCTTTGATTTTTAGTATTCCAGCCATTTTAGCAGCTCTGAGTGCCGTGGGGAGTTTAGAAGGAGTAGCGCTGCCATAGCAAAAACAGTTATTGATGCCAAAAAGAATAAAGCTGAATTGGAAGAGGAGAAACGTCATAATCTGGCAACGGAGAAAAAGGGCAAGGGCAATAATGCTCTGAGAAAATATACATCTCGCGCAATAATAACAAACACGTTTTTTTTACACTACGCCACACTATCACGATGGAAACGTATCGCACCAAACTACAATACCAATTCACTCGACCGGAAAAGAACAAGAGAACTGACAAACTCAAAGTTACGTTGACTGGTGCCGGCTGGACCATGGTTCTAAAACTAGTAGGTTGGCTCATCCGGCGGACGACTTTCGTCCCTTCCAGCGCATTACGTCATCTGGTGAGCAAATGTCGCGGCCAGCGGGTAGAAAACACATAGCAGGGTTTCTTTTTCATTCAATGAAGTTTTCCGGGGAAGGTTTAAAACCTTATTTACTGCTTAAAAGGACTGGTATTTCTTTGTGCACAAAGTCAGTACAAGTAGGAATGAATAGAGCGTAGGGGAGGATCATACGAAAGAAAACCTGTAGCTAATTTAGTCGCTTTTTCGTCTGTATCTCAAGTTAACATATGTTGCATTGATTCTTGTAAGTGTTTGGACAATGTGATAATATTTTTGCATTTTCACCATGGCTGTTGCTTTTTTCTTCTATATTTCGCAAAGGCAAGTAACAGAAATGCTTTACCCGGTATTCGAACTTTTGTAACTCACTACACACTACTTGCGTTTACTAAATGATATATTGTCTGATGATACGTAAATTTAAAATGAAGCCTACGTATTTAAATTCCTAAAATGTAACGTGTTAAAACATCTAAGATCCTTCAGTGTCATTGTACTAATTTCAGTTAGTTTAATATACACATATCAGCGTTTGTGAAAAGTAGTAAAAAATAGGTTAAATATAGTACATAGGGAGGTAGTCACGGTAGTCATCCAAGATACAGTTCGTCGGGTAGAAACAATATCAAAGAAACAACAAAAATCTAAATTGAATATTTTCTTTAATGGAAGAACGAAGAATATAAATATAAAATTTTATATAGTGTTTTTTTTTTGTAAATGATATTTCCAAAACGCCAAATGTTTAGTTACATTATTTATAATGTAAGTTTGTACTGCAATTTTTTTTGTTCAACACAAATTTTATAAAGTACACAAACAACATTACAGTACCACACTGGGGGGGGGGGTTTACAGGGGTACATTGTACCCCCTACATTTTTGAAGGGGGTACTGTACCCCCTAAATAGATTCTAGTTATACCCCTTGTACCCCCCTCAGATACAAGATGCTACTGTTAAAAGGACCTAGTATTTTCTAATTGCTCAATATAAAAAGTGTAAATTCTAAGCATTATTTTCCTTACCACAGGAATTCAAACCGTTGTAAACTTATTCTACATGTACTACATTGTTCTTGCTACTACAGTTAGTTCATTGATCTTTTTAAGGAGATGAAAATTATTTAAAATATGTGTGGAACGATGGAATGAGCTAAAGTTTACTTTCAGAAAATCACGCTGCAGACGAATTCCCTTCGTATAAGCGGGGTACATGTTTTGTAAACAAGTGATCGCGTCGATTCGAAGATATATCAGAAGAGAATATGACTGACCTTCTTCCATTTTGAATTTTTGAAATGGAATTTTCCGAAACGAAATACTTCCACAATTCCTGCCTCGTCTTGTTTTCGAGACGCGGCACGACAGACCAATTTCGGGGGTACAATATACCTCACCGATTATATTTATAACTTCGTCAGAGGGTGTTCGGAAAACTGTACTTAAACCTATATATTAAGAGATTTTTGTCTCATCTCGATACCATTCCTAGTTGAAATGTATCAGCGATATTTCCTAGACATTAAAACAGAGTGCGATTTGTGATTTTATCAGAAGGAGACATTACCTATGAATTAGATATGCTTAGAATTGGACATAAATTGCTTAAAATCTAATTTTCATATTGAATGCAACACAAACACAACACCATTTCAAGTTAAATTCTAAAGTCAAACTGTAAGAAAATTACGTTATTCAGTAGAATGCACGAAATTAATGAGACACTGCAGGTTCGATGATTTGCCAGTTGGCTTGTCAAGGACACTGTAATGCTTGCTACTTGATCCATTTTGTTGCAAATTTTTCTGCATTAAAACAATGCACTGGGAGTCTACAAGTATTGAAAGAAAAAGCAGGTTAAAACTTCTAAATGATTTCTCTAATCAGTTAAGGTAAAGTTCATCGCACTGACCCCGCTTTCACACTCAGCTGTCGATATTGGTACAATTCGGATTGGATTCACAAGGTCTTTGAGTGAGGTGGGAATGTCTATTGAATTTTCTTTGTAGATGCGAAAATCTTCGACTGGTGACGCGTACATGCTTTCGCTTACATTGAAGTTCACCTTTTGATATAAAGGAGGAATTAACATGTCACCATAAAACACACAAATGTATCTGCATTTAATACGACTACACCCGAAAATAAACCTACCTTTTTAAACCGGCTCTTCATATTGTCCATCAACCATTGAAAAACATATTTCGAGCGTATGGTTTTCCTCTAACTTTGCTTGCTCTGAGATATGAAGGATTTCGGTTTAGCATATGCAATGATAGTACTTTCAGCGTTTGAAGAACAACATAAGGTACAGCTAATTACATTACAATAATTACTATGTCAAATGTTTTACAAATATTTCAAAGTTAGATCTGTTGCGAGTTGATCGGGAATCATCTCGATTCAGTATTTTTTTTAAAAAAGGCAGACAGCGCTATAGCTGTCAACAAGCGTTCGAAAAGTGCTGTTAACATACGTCAAAGTTTTCGTATTTGATAGAAAAGTACATGTAAAACACCTTCTAGAAGTCTGAGAAAATACCGAATACATGGCTTCTAAAGGGCACTGCATACGGTACATATATGTCAAAAATTAGTTTAACCTTTAAAGAGCCGAGTCGGTTTTCGGAAGTAACCCCTCTCTCGCCGCGGCCTTTGTGTGCGATTTTTAAATTTTTACATTTATTTCAGAAAAACGTTATATCTCTGAGACTATTTGAGCAATCTACTTCGGATAACTTTTGTTTGAAAGCAAAAACATCGGAGCACGCGACCGTGTACAATTCAGAAAGCTCAAGTGAGAAAAACGGGGTTGGGAGGGGCCAAGTCACGAGATTTCAATGAAAAAAAAATCTGGCGTTCGCCCCCTCTTCTCCCGTTATTTTCAAAAAATGGCGCAAACTTTTGCATTGTTTTCAAAGAATAGACCTTTTGCAACAAAGTGAAACTTGTTTCAAGTGCTAGTCCTCATACAGGCTGAAATATGACGCAATGTGTACAATCCTGCATTTTGGCAAAAAAATAGCTAATTTGCATATTAGAGAAAGAGAGCGAGGGGGTGACTTTTCTTCCACATGACATTTCAAAGTCTTATCTCAACATCAGCGTTTACATCCTCACATACAAGTATGAAGGTCCTAAAAGCACGTGAATGTTGTAATCGGCACCATGGGTCATATATGACCCATTAGCTGTTTTCGCCTATACTTTCTATGGGTCATATATGACCCATTGGCTGCTGAAAGGTTAATGATATTTTATATATAGCTATGGGGTTCTAAAAGGACGATATCTTTAAAAATATGATTTTCATATTCAGTGGGTGGGAAATGATTATTCCTGATTTGGAATGAATCAAGTTAGAGGAGGGGGAATACTCCTCACCCCTTTTATAGAGCAACCTGCATTAAAATGAATACATGTAACTTTGCTCGCAATTTTTATATTACAAACTTCTGATTTTCCATCCCATTAAATTCAAAATGAGCTCAGAATAAGCTTCAGAACTTTATATGTTTTGGAATTGTTATCTGGTCTTGAAACCTGTTTTGAAATAGTCATAAATTGTAAAAGCTAAATAATAATAAATAAATAAATACAAATCATTTAGGCAAATTTTGCATTAAAAACTCTATATTCCCCATGCTCCACATTTTACCTAGGTATACATATATGTGTGAAGTACACACGCTTCTACAAAGCGAAATCCACTGTTTTCGTACATTTTCATCTCTCGGAAATCTAAAATACCTAACAGCTCCTTCTTTAGTCTTACGATTGTAGTTATTACATCGGAACACATCACAAGCCATTTTGAAGAAAACTCTCACTAAAGAAAGAAACGTCTATTTGTTAGCGAGAGACAAAGATTCACTGCCAGATGTAGCGGGCGAAATCTCGAGTTGCTCACCAGTTGACGTCACAGCGATCCCGGGAAACCCCCGGCGATGCGCATGAGCCTACCATGTCTCTTAGTATCATGGGCTGGACCCACCCTCAAGTCCGGCGTGGGTATCATATTACCGTGCATGTCCAGCGAAGACTGCGACTTTCCGGTGTTGACTGAAATGTTTCCTTTTTCTCCTCCTGGTCAGTAGCAGAGGGAAGGAAACCAAAATTTCACTTCAACAGGGAGTAACGAAGCTCCTGTTGCACGGTTACCTTGTTAATGAGGGAAATGTAACTTAAAAACATACATGCAGCACTTAAATTATTAGTAATATCAATCATTATTATATCTCCCAAAAATTCATCATCAGGGCTGTGGGGGTGGGGGGTGATCGCCCACCCATGGATCCACGCCTGACACACACACATGTATACACCACGCATACAAATTTCTTAACAATATTATATTATATTATAGTAGTAGTAGTACCCGTTCGCGCCGTGTGGAGCGCTAGTGACGCGAGTAGCTGCCGCTCAAGGTCAAACCTCAAACGACTTCAGTTTACTGGCTGCTCAGTGTGCGAAGTTTCGTAATTATTGTTTCTGTGAGTGTTTACAATGTTCAAAAAAAATGAAAACGCCGCCACTTGTGAAGTTAGGGCTATGATCAGATTTCTCAATGCCAGGAATGTGCGACCATGTGTCACTGTCAATTATAGGAGGTTTATGGAGACAATGTTATTGAGTAGAGTAAATGTCATGTTCTAGAACACTTATTTTGTATTTATTCATTTTACCCCGATTTTGGCTAATTTTCCAAGGGGAAAATATCCAAAAAATCTAAATTATGCTTTTTTTTTCAAAGTTCAATCTATAGGGGCCAAAATTCACTTTTTGATCCTATATCAGTATATTTTAAGCATGCATTTACAATTATCATATTTTTTAAAAGAAATAGATTTGTTGATAGTGATTTTGAGTTATTTTACAGTACAGTGCTGTATAGTGCAGTGTATATAATTATTTCTCAAATGTGTGTATTCTAATTAATTTTATGTTTGAAATGTAGATACTGATTTGAGTTATTAGCAGTGCACTGCAGTGCTGTGTAGTGCAGTGTATATAATTATTTCTCAAATGTGTATTCTACACAAATACTTACTGCTTTCATGTTCTCTAAGTACATTTATTTGCAACTAGATGGAATTGGTGATATATAAATCACTGTGTAGGAAGTATATTTGGATTGGATTGATTTAGTTTATTTTACTTCGCGTTTTGTGCCTCTTGGATAATTTGCGAAGATGGGGATGAGTGATGAAATTGATGAATGGACATTCACAAACAACCAAGCCCGACCGGGATTCGAACCCGGGACCCTTGGCATCGCAGCGCGATGTGCTAACCACTCGACCACAGGGTCGGGCGAAGTATATTTGGGAACCTAACTTGCGTGACATGCAAGAATTCTCATGTAACCTAGTATTTACTCAGACAAATCAATAGTATTCTCACGAGAATTCTTTGCATTCCAACATTCCTGAGTGTGAGTGTGTGAACATTGAGGCATTGACGTGTTAAGAATGTCACATCAATAATACTGGCTCGGGAATGTCATGCCCCTCCCCTGTTGTCATGTGACCCCTGCTGACTAGTTGCCTAAGAGTATAAATAAAAGGTCGCTGTCTATTATTCTCACCTTTGCTGGATTGCTAAGGGAACGCACTTGTGAGCGATAGAACCTGAACAGACTTCACCAGAGAATCGGAGACTCAAAGCAGATGATTTGGTGATTTGGTTTTTTTATGTACGTATGCAACATGTACTTATGTTGGTGCGATCGTTGACCACCACTTGTTTTTTTTTTTTAAGTATTGATGACGAACATGGGTCTGTGCGTTTTGCATTTGCTAGATATGTATGAGGGAAAAAATAGAACTTAAAAAATAGCACATGAATGGAATGTGTGATAACTAAAGATTTTTTTCTAGTATGATAGGAGGGGGAAAAAGTTGATTTTGGCATCTGAAAAAAAGAACAAGAAAATTAGAGCGATTGCTCAACCACATTGGAATTGACCATCATTATTTATCCTCATTGTTGCGATGTAAAGAGGAGAACATTTTTCCATGTAAGTTTTTGTATTGTGAATTAAAGAAAATCAGAAAAAAAACATGTTTCAAAAGCTAGCGAATGGCATAAACAGATGAAAAAAAGGGGGGAAAGTTTTATTTCCGACACTCTCGTCATAGTCCATGCTTTTTACAGATAACATCAAAAACCGTGACAAATATTTTTTCAACAGGATTTTATTTTTTAAATACACTTAATATATGTAATTTTGCAATGAAAAGAGACAAAAGTTTTTTTTGCATCCATGGACAAAATTATTGATTTTGTGTATACGAGCGCATCCAGAAAGTAAGTTTCCCTATTTTTTTAAAAAAAAAACCAACAACACAGCTTCAGGAAACCATTTATTTGTCGTTGCCAAAACGCTCACCGCAGGACAGGAATTTCTTGAGGTGCAAGAAAACGTGAAAATCGCTGGAAGCCAGATCAGGACTGTACGGTGGATGATCAAAGAACTCCCAGCCAAATTCCGTCAAAACAGCTGCTGTGCGCCGAGCCGTATGTAGACGAGCATTGTCATGGAGGAGCACAAAACCTGCAGTAAGCATGCCAGGCCTCTTGTTTTGAATGGCACGTCGCAATTTCCTTAGTGTTTCACAGTAATGGTCAGCGTTCACCGTTTCACCTCTGGGGAGGAAGTCAATGAGCAAAATGCCCTTCCTGTCCCAAAACGCGGTGCACATCACTTTCTGTACCGACATCGTCTGTTTGAATTTCTTCTTGACCGGAGATCCACTATGCCGCCAATGCATTGCCTGCTGCTTGGTTTCCGGGGTGAAGTGCGAAATCCACGTCTCGTCGCCCGTGACGATCCTGTCGAGGAAACCATCGCCGTCATCATGGTACCGTTGCAGCAATGTCATTTCATTTTGTGTTCGGGTGTCAGGTTTTTCGGCACCCACCTGGCACACAATTTTTTGAACAGCAGGCGCAGCGTGACAATCTCATGCAACACGGATCGCGATATCTGCGGAAAAAGGCTACTCAACTCCGTAATCGTGAAGCGACGGTTCTCTACGATGCGCTGCCGCACCAGCTCAACCAGATCATCAGTGATGAGGGACGGACGCCCACTGCGCTCTTCATCATGGACACTTTGACGACCTTCCGAAAACTGCCGACACCAGCGACGCACCATCTGCTTACTCATAATGTTCGGCCCATAGACCTCACAGAGCTGACGATGAATGTCAATTGGCGCAATGCTTTGTGCATTCAGGACCTGTATCACCGACCGAACCTCGCTTGCGGCGGGAGAAGGAATACGAGCTTCCATTTCGGACCACTGCTGCCTCGCTACTGGCATGCGGCGGGAGAAGGAATACGAGCTTCCACTTCGGACCACTGCTGCCTCGCTACTGGCGCCGGGCAGGATCTGTCCGCCTGGCATATGATTGATACGTCTTAGCTCTGCTGCGCATGTGCAATTTACACGGCTCATTATGTTTACTTTCACGGGAAAGAAATAGGGAAACTTACTTTCTGGATGCGCCTCGTATTTTAATTTTCAGAAGACAGAGAAAAGTAACACACATTTTCCGAATTAATCCTGACACAACACTGGCATTTTACGATTGATTTTTTGTGAGTATGTGTTGAACCACCACGTCCCTCCTTGAGCAATATTATTCCCTTGCTGCAACTGTTGTATATTTAAAGAAGGTAGGGAACATGTTTCTAAGAGGTAGGGATATAATTGATCAAGATAGAGATTGTGAGAAAAGAGAAAAATGTGTAAGCGAAGGATAAGGAAAATTTTCATTTTGAGTTCCTTATTGCGATATAACAAGGAGATAAACAGATCAACTTTTGCAACATTTTATTTTTTGCTATCATCATGTCACCCCTTTTCAATTATTGGTTGGAGTACAAATAATGTGGAGTTCAAAAAATTTAGATTAATGAGAGTTTTGTATTCTATAACCCAAGACAAAAAAAATACATTAGAATCTTCGATACCAGGTGCATGTCACTATAAAAACTGCATATTCCGAATAAATCTATACATTCATCAAGTTTAAGGATGCAAAACTTGTAGTTTTCACTCTCAAGTCTCCTTTTTCCAGCCCCCTCCACACTAACAATCTACTTTCGTGCTACATTATGCCAAGAGTATAATTCGCTGTCACAAACATTAAGAAAAATCACTGGAAACTATGGGGTGTGAAAATATATTTTTTTTATCTTTTTCCCATAAAACTTCAACATATAATCATCAAAAAAAAATGGTCTGTGAAATTGATACATGAAAAATTGTAAAAAATCTTCAAGAAGAAAAAATAACAATTATTGAAATTTCTAACACGGAACACAAAATTTGACGGAATATTTTGTACACCAACAACGGAAAAGAAAAACTATTCACTACTTTTTCCACCTTGCACATACACAATAGTTTTTTGTTGCTTCGTACGAATTGTGTTCTTTTTACAAATCAGTGGACGGATCTCAAACATGAACACTCTACTGCCTCATCAAAATTAATTGGCAACCAAATCTCATGAAACATCAATAAAGGATGTGCTTTC